>NC_141559.1:14397500-14997500 GCF_036417535.1 Chlamydotis macqueenii | reverse complement strand
CATCAATACGAATGAGGGAGGCCTCTGGTACAGCATGGGCCCCAGCACTCATGCTAGTGGGTGAAACAAGGGTGGCACCCTTGGATATCAACAGCACTGGCAACACACTATCCCTGCTTTGTAATTTTGGGAAAAAGGTACTGCTTTGCAATACGTGAACTTGTTCCATGAGAAGCCTGACTGGCAGAACTGTAGCAATGTAGTTATACGACAACATCTATGCCATTTTTATTACTCTGGATTATTACATAGATTATTCTGAAATAAAAGTGATTGTGGTATAGACCAAAGAATAAAGTCACTTTTATTACCAAGCAGGCTCCTTACAGAAGGTTACACTGGCAGAATTGTCGTGGCAAAAGGACATAGCTGGAGGTCTGTACAGCTCTCTCCCTATGTAGGCAGGTGCTCATACTTTTCAAGTGGATTGCATACTTCTGCCCTGCATCTCCCTTACTGGAGCAGGAAACTGGAACTCGGTGGAAAGAAGGGACTGTGGGGCAGATACCTGCTTGAAAAAACAAATGTTCAGTGAAAATTTCCGTTGAGCAGTTTTGGCCTGGTCCTCACAGTTCCTGTCTTGCTGAAGGAAAGAGGAAGTGAGGAATATAAATCTGTATGATCAAAGTAATACAGCTATTAGTAAATAACCTTTCTTCCTCCTTCAAGTGCTGCCTGCATAAATATCCATTTCTATGTATACCTGTACCAGTTCTCCGAGGAGGTGAGTCTGAGTTGTATTAATTAAATAGAGAATGATTTCCCGAAATGGGATTTAGATCAAGTTGCCAAACTAAGAAACAGCTGACAGTTTGTGAAGGTCAGTTTCTACACAGAAATTTTACACAGATCTATGGTGGAGACATTTCCCAGAAATTCTGTGGAATGTACTGTTGACCTTGTGTAATATAAAGTGCTCAAAACTTCAAGCTCTGTAGTGGTGATATAAAGATGTGTGAGCAAGACTTGAAGAGGGTTGAATGTCCTTTAAAAGCTCTGAATAGAAATTGCTGATTCTTGAGGATTTGTGCAAGAAGACCTGATTTAATCTTATGTTCATTTCCACACTTTAAAAGTACATGATCCACCCTTCTAAAGTACGTGATGGCTTTTTAACAAAGTATTTTTTTCAAGCTGGTTGATACAGGATTTTATTTATAAACCTTTTTAATAATGCAAAGTTATAGTCAGTGTTAGTATATACCAGTTCAGAGTGTCAACTTCGGGTGACTTCCAGCCACTGATAGACAGAGATAAGGGAATACTTATGAAGTAAAAACATATACATAGGAAATATGATTAATAAACACATCATTTTTTTTAAGGCAACCTGGATTCTGTCATATGACGCTCATTGCTAGAGATGATTAAACATGGTAATGCCGTAAGTGAGCTGGATAAATTCTGTAATTTGTTCAGCGTATGTAGGATGTAGATGAGAATCGTTGGGTTACAATGCAATTATGTGAGAAAGGATTAGAAAGTTTTAAAAAATAAGCTATTGCTGCTACAGTGTTTGAATGTAGCTAGATTTTCTTCTAGTTTTGCTTAGGAGATGAGCAGACTGTGCTTATTGATGCCTCCACCTTCATTATCTATATTATTATATTATTATCTATATCATGATATGTCATGGTACCTGTATTGTGTGAATTAAATGTGTCAGAATACCCTTCAAAGAGTGTAAGGCTGACTGTGGAATGCACTTGAACGTACCATTTCTCAGATTATTTCATGTTTGTTCTCAGACAGTCATACATATTTTGCAAGGGAATTTAATTGCACAGAGAAACCTGCTTTAAGGTTTAAGGTTAGTGAATTCCTCAATAGTTTGAACAGAAGAGGAAATCTGTAGCAGCTAATGTCAGTTTGGGGAAATATAGTTATCATCTGAGTTTGCGAATAGGAGCAGAAGCTGGGCAAAGTGATCTCATGGCATCAGGTTTGATGGAATCAAACAGTAGCATTGCATTATTCCTAAACTCCAAACAGATGTTTTCTGAGGGCATACCATTGCATATTCTTGTGATTCACAGAAGAACTTCACATGTGGTCACCTCACTTTTACAGCTAAGCCCATGCAATATGAGATGTGTCCTCCCAGCTGTGATATGAGGGCTAAATTCCATCCTTCCCCACTGGTGGCAAATACGTGGCACGCCATGAGGAGGAATGCTGCGGTGTTGCAGCAGCCTAGGAGGCAAATCAACGCTTACCTTGGTGTGCATCTAAGAAGTTGTGGTATCTAAGGTACTAGTACAGGAAGATCACACCTCTGGATCAGGGACGCTTCTCTAGGTGAAGCATGTGGACTTCAGCTCTTGGAGAGTGGCGCTGCTTTTGATTTAGCTGGCATTTGAGTGGAACTTATGCACAAATCCATTTGTATCCACAAAAGTGGAACAAATGCACTTTTGTCTTGCCATTTATTTTGTTAAGAGAAAAAAAGCTCTTTTTTTTTTTCAGAACCACTTCATTGTCAGATGAAATGAGGGTGAAATCTCTCCTTATCTCATCACCATTACACTTTTCACTGAATCCATTGTAACATTACACTTGCTATTTTGAGCACTCTCCCTAAACTGTGGGATGTATTATGAAGCCAATGATTCTACTTTATTGCTTAGTTTTAGGTAGTCCTGCAAAGAGCAGGGAGTTGAACTCAGTGATCCTCATGGGAACTTTCCAACTTCAGATATTTTATGGTTCTATGATTCTGTGTTCTTGTTGAGGTCAGTCTATGTCGTAGACCAGCGAGAAACACTCAAGCATGGATTCTCCACTGTAGATGCTCAAAATTAGAGTTCTATTTCCAGATTCAATTCTGAAAAAATGCCTGTATTTTTGAATTTTTTAATGTTTCATTTAGAAAGGAAAGTAGAACAATCTTTCTAAAGTAGTCTGTTTATTTAAATTACTTTGAAACAAAACTACACTTGAGAGTCCAAGCTCTGAGGTTTCTTCCTCAGCTGTGGCTCCTGAAACTTGAAGGTCCCATCTCCCTGTTTTCTGTCAGCTAGGTGGACAGAGACTCAGGAATATGGAAGTTTGGAATGAGGACTTGGGCAGGAATCTTAAGGTTTGGCAGTCTGAGCTCCTGTGCTTCTGGCTTTTTTTGGGTGAAAGCCCAATTGTCCTGAGAGTCCCATTAGAAGTGAAGTTGAGAGTTTTTTCTGGCTCTCTGCTGCATCACCGGGGCTAGGGTTCCTGTGGCTTCAAGGCAGAGAACTGGAATATCAGGAAACCCTGCCTCTGGGACAGTCTTTATGGCAGGAGTTCCCCACAGCTGTGAACTCTGCAAGTCCATTCGCTTTAGTGGCTCCTCTGGTAATGAAGAAGGAAAACTGCTGGAATGGTTTCATTAAAGCATCTTGTGGTTAGTCAGAAGTTTATAAAACCATTATATTTTTGCTTATATTTCTGTTTGTGATGTAACAGAATTTTTTCACTTTGGTCAGAACATTTCTGGTTGGTTCTATCCACCATATACTATAGCCCACATCATTTCATGGGGTTGAGAAGAACATGTTGCTTGTCTTTGCATACCACAAATACGAGGTGTGAAAGCTGGTATAACATGAATGAACAGGACTTGTTAGGATATTTTTTATGGGAAAATAGGTGCCCAGACAGTCACAGACAGGTTTTTAGGGTATGTCTTTACCACAGAGTTCCCCGTGGCTCTTAGAAATCCTCTAAACCAGCTGAAGCCATCTCGACCATTTGGGACTGTAAACTAATGCGTCTGCTCTCTGAACATGACTTCAAAAAAACCTGAGTCCTGTCTGGGTACAAAAGCAGTGTTGGGCTGATGTTAACTCCACTTGATTGGCCCATCAGGGAATATGAACTACAGATTATTTTAGCACATCACGTCAGCTGCTAACACAAACCTTCAATTACGTGTGTTCAATTTTGCAACGTAGGCTAGCCTAACTAGACGGCAGATAAAGCAAACCATTTTGTGAGGGAATGAAGACTCAAGAGGCCCTCTTGCCTATGGCCTGCGTACTTTCACTACCTCCTGTAATTCACCTCAACAGTGAGTCTCTATTTATGTGTTAGAATAAGACAAAGGAAGCTGCTGTGGGAAAATCTTTTTTTCTTACCAGGGACTGTAGCAGTCCCACTGCCTACTGCAGTTTACCAGCCACGTGTGTGCTATCCCTTGCTCCAGTGTTTGAAGTATCCTTAAATTGCTGTAGGAACAATTTGTATAAGATGCCATCAAGGAAACTCTGAAATGCTTCTAATAGTTACAAAAGAAATAAAGGTCTTTCTGAATAAGTGATATTGTGCATGCCGGAACTAAATAATGGGCCTAAATATCTGTGCCTAGTATTTTTTGTTGCCTGCTAAGTGCAGGGATGGAAATTGTAGCCTGGCAGTGTTTAAAACTAAGCGGTCATGAAGCTCTGCTCTGAGCTGCTCAGTGACTGGGATGTCAGATAGGATTCTACAGATTTTCTCTATGTTGATGCAGTGCATGTGCGTTGCACTCTATTATATAAATTAGTGTGAGTCACTTCACATTTTATATGGGAACTTTAGGAAATTCTTCGTAGTAGCTTTGATATAGTACATGCTAAGGCACCATGAAAGCATTACAGTGTATAGAGCGTATATGCAGTTTTAACTGTGCTATTTGAGGCTGCTTTCCCAACAGTGAAAAAACTGTTCTCCCACAGGTGGAAAATAATGATGGAGTCATCAACCATTGTCATATATTTTCCTAGAACAGCATGTGTCTAATTCATATGTGTAAGGTAGCTTTCAGAAAGCTGTATCTAATTCAGTAGTGCAATTTGTCTTTCAGAAAGTAGGAAGTTAATCTCAAATATATGCTCTCCTCGACACATCGTTCTCAGAACTACCAAGTGCCCTGGCATATGGAGGAAAGTACAAGTGCACCTAACAATCATTCTCCGACGCATGTTAACAGCATGCTCAAAGTCAGTCGTTTTGGCCTGTGTTAAATGGTTTGAGAATGGTGCCGAAAGCTGCCTCACATTTCTCGCATCACACATGCTTTTGCAGGCTCATTTGTACTTCTAGGCTGTCTTTTCTGTGCCAGTGCAATGCATACGTAGCACTGTCTTTTTGAAGTGTCTGTTTACCCTCCACTGACCTGCAGTTACAAATTTTACCCTTAGTAACTTTTTCTGTCTTGCTTCCCTGAAGGGGTATTGGGAGCATTGCGTTAGCAGCCTAAATCCTGACCAAATGAGATCAGTCTGGAGAGGATTAAAGCTATAGTCTAAGTCCCAGTCGTGCAAAGAAAAAGTTGAAAGAAGCAGGTGATTTTGTAAACAGCTAGTTCTTATGGAGGCTGTTTTTTGGGAACCCATCATTGAAGTGACTGAGTTTGGCCTGCTCGCCCTCCCTCACGCTCCCATGATGAACAGCAGATTTCAAGCATGTGTATCTTAGATTATTTACAATAGTCTACCTTTAACTAAAAGGTGGTGCTAAACCTTACTGTAATTAACATGGAATGTAGGCACCAGTTTGGCTAGGAGTTTAGGATGTAGTGGTCATGAAGCTACTTTATCCACATGGAGCACTGTTGAACCATCAGGTTTTGAGACTCCCTGATTCTGCAGGCTGATACTGTTTTGCCAGGAATGTGATCTTCAAAGACAGATTGGACCATGTACATTGTTCTGAACCTTGAGATGAAGAGTCCATTAACTTTGGTGAGAAATAAATCTAAGTAGGTGGTAGGTTCACATGCAGGTGGCAATGTGTGAATCATTTCTTTCATCTGACTGTAAGATGTTTGAACAAAGAAGATCCTTAGATAAAGATGTAAACTGATGTGGATGCCAGATGAACTTTGACTGAACTTAAGGCCGAACCATATTTAAAAATAATAAATAAATAACCCAGGATAAGGGGACACAATAGCAGATGCTGGAACCATCTGTTCCTGGACAGCTCTAATAGAAAACTTCTAGTCTCTAGTATGTTTTCCCGTTAGGTAGTAATATTCTCTGTACAAACGTGGTCTGCCTGTGATGAGATATGAATAATAACGGCCCTGGTCTCCAAGTGAGTTGTCCTTAATCCCAGAACTTTTATGTGCAACGTGGCTTCTACAGCATTTGAAATTCTGTGTATTATCAAGTGATTGAGTTAAGCACTCCATCCTAACCTTAAGGCATGTATTACAATCACTACCAAATGAACTTTAAGGATGAGCTGCACTGCTCAACATAATTTGTTACAGATGTGAGGGAATCCCTGATTTCCCAAGGAATGGTCACTGCAGACTCGATGTTGTTTGAATGAGGTAAACAGACTGCGCTTAACCCTTACTGCAGAGGTTCGGTTCTGATTCTGGCAAAAACATTATTTAAAGTGGTCATGATTCCAGCATTTAAACCTTTCCTACTCTTCATATAATTTTTTTACAGTAGGACCTAAGTGATTATTTGAAACAGGAATCAGAGCGTTCCAGGGATGGTACAAAGTTACAGACTACTTTCCACGTCTAGGACAAGATTAGTAGGTATAGGTCACCACTCAGTTATGATACAGCGATCAAGGGATTAAGTGCTGACTTCCGTAAAGGACAGTAGTCAGGATTCATTTTTCAGACCCATCCACTGGAATAATGATATTTAATGATTTTTAATATGGAAATACATTGTTTGCAGGACAATGTGTATATCATGGACTAGTTGTTGAATTTTGCTAGCAAATTGATCAAGTTTCTACTGCCATTCAACATTTTTTGGAAACTCAAGGGTCAGTTGGTTGTTGACGAGGGAATACTTTGTTCCCGCAGTCATTTTTTTCTAATGTAAAGTCTGAGATGCTGTACTGTCCACTGTACTGTCAGTGGAACTGTTTATGATAAACTTATCTGAATATATGTAATGGAGGAAGGCCCTGAGGACATTCAAATCTTGTGCTTCTGTCAGCTTGAAGGAACAGAGGGACAGTGTGGGCTGTTCTCTCTGGACCTATGTTTTTTTTACATAACTTCACACTGAATGTTCAGTTCTTATGGGAGTCTTGTGTATCGCTCCACCAAGCATGGCTTTCCAGAGGGTTTGAACTGTAGCATCAAGGGCATTTGTATGTCTCAGGAGTAGGTAATCTGTACAGACAAAACTTTGTGAAACGCTTCTAAGTGACAGTTGTATGTTCCCTGAGAGTGGTGTTGTACCAAGAAATCAATGAACTAGTCTGGAAGTTTGCAGAACTAAATTGTTTTGACAGAGCTGAGTGGACAGGTAATAATACTAAAGTTTCCAGTATTTTGGGGTAGGAGACAGAGTTTTTAAAAGTTTTAATAATAATTTTTAATGTAATGTTAAAAATGTAATTTCAAGCAGATAACGTAGTAATTATGAGTTATTTATCTTTCTGGTTTCCTTCGGGGAGGGAGTCATCTAGGACAGAAGGAGGACACTTCTGGAAAAAGAACTTGATGGGGAGACAGTCCTGTGCTGCTCTTCTTTCTTACTGATCCTTAATTTAAAGATTTCTCGAATAGCATTCCACACTGTATCTTGAGATTCACCTACCTACAGCCATTAGGATGAGATGGAATTCTGAAAAGATGTATCATTTAAATAAGTTAATTATGGGTTAATATTTTTTACATCCTTTCGCAAAATGGGCAGCAATTCATCCATTGATGGGTAGAGCTAAGTAAAGATCATTTTATTTGAAGAAACTTAAAATTTGTGAATAAAAAGAAAATGAGGCTAGCACTGAAAAATAGGAGAAAAGTGGATAACGACTAATGATAAAGTAGAGAAGGAAAAGTGAATAGTGAAATCAAGGTTCTTTCAGATATGCTTTATCTTCTCTATTGTGGCTTGATCCTAGAGCCCATTGGTCAGATTCCCCTAAACTTGTCAGTTCTCTCTTGATCGTCCCCTTATTATGGACATCCTTTTAGCCTGGGCCTAAATTTCAGCATTACAAAACCATGATACTTTATTTCTTATGAGTGCAAAGATGTTAGCTAGCTACCTATACAATATCTGTTTAGTTACATACTTATGTTTAGTTTTATACTTATGTTATTAATATTACATTAATATGGAGTATTTTTAGTCGTGCATTGATAGGACAATAAAATTGGTTCATGTACCATTTAACTTTTGAACAATTGAGGAAGCCATGATTTCTGATTAGCTCTGAAACAGAAACCATTTAATATATTCTGATTCTTATTTGAGAAAACATTTATTTTAAAATCTTTCTTACAGAAGGATGTCCATTTCAGTGACCTTACTTGTACAATGCACACAATACTTACATGCTAGTTTGAGCATGTAAGTAAGTGCTAAGTACTGTTTATAATAGGAATTTTTTCTTACATTCCCGTACTACCTAAGATGTTCTCAGTGAATTATTTAATGAGGCTGTGCTGAAGCTTTCCATAGTGTTTACATGAGAATAAAGTTTCATTGCTTCATTTGGCATGTAAGATACAGTAATTGTGTATGGCAATCCACAAACTAGAAAAGAACTGTAGCACTGCAGTTTATATTATGAAATTATTATATGTGGTAAACATGCATTTTTAATTGGTATCAGGTGCTCTGAGTAACTGTTTTACATAAAGCAACAAAAATTGAGAGATCTCATGCTTTGTCATATAGATTTAATGCTTTATGAGTCTGTATATTCATAAACATTATGGAATATTTATTACTGACCTGAGGGAAAAGGACTGAGGTTCTGTTGGATCAATATGTGTCAGAAGCACGTAGATACTCAAATATTCCTGTTCAAGTGAATGATAAAAATGCCTTCTTTTTCATAGTTATAGTTTTACATTTTCAAATCATGTAAAATACTCTGGAGTTGCAGTTTCTTGAATTTGCTTTGCTTGTGGAAATAGAGCTTTGCGAAGAGCCGTGTTAGTAGTACTATTATTTTGTTTACATAGCTTTAGAAAGAAGACACTTGGAAATGATGATATCACTGTTTTACAGGTAGCCAATACCCTTGGCTGTGTGAATTTTGGCTGAGATGGTGAGGAGTGCTGCAACCCAAGTATGATTCCACCGCCAACTCCATCGATGTTTCCTACTGAGAATGGGTAATTAGTTTTCACTAAAAAACTTTAGTTGAAATGAAAAATATGGGTATTGCTACAGAACACTATGTACAGGACCTATATAGAGTTTCTGGTACAATGTACATAAAAATTAATTTTATTTTCACATGGTGGCATGGGTAAAACTGTATCAGAATCACTTAGCTTTTGGAATTTCGCTGACTACAGTGATGATACTGGAATGAGACACATAATGAACTAGAAAGCTGAATACAATTATTTTAAGAAACTTTATTATTGAAGTTGGTTTGAAGTATTTCTAATGTCTTGTTTTAAGCCCCTTGGAAGTTAATTTTCCATGTGTATTTTATATCTATTTATGTGTTACCCTGCACAGTGGCAATCTACATTGATTTTGTCATCTAATTCCTATTACAGTAGTCTATAGAGTAGTATTAGAGTAAATTAGAGTAAATTTTAAAGAAACTATGGAAGTATAGAGATTGTAGAAGGAACATTTGTTAGAGTAGTGTTGACTATGGAGAAAATACATGCTTCTTTCTATTATTAAATGAAATATCTGTAGGTCACAATTGAGATTTGTTCAACTCTGATGTGAACTCTGAGCTACAGATAATATTCAGAATGGTGATTTCCTGATTTTCTCCTGTGAATAATTCTAAGCAAATGAGTAAAGATGGCATGATATGAAAAAAAGAGGAAATATTAAATTAATAGGTTGATTCATTTACTTACTGGTTGTCTAGGTCTTAATGTAAATTTTAAATTTGGGAAAGGAAAACATAGCCCATTATTTCTCTAAGAGGCTGAAAATTTCTAAGTTACAGAGAAACTGAAAAATTCTAAGCTTTTGAAGTGTCCATGCTCTGACAATTAAAGAAATAAAAAAACCTGAGCTTCATTAAAACCAGTAGCACATTTGCTAAAACCTGTAGCAGAGGCAGATTTTTGTCCTTGATCTCTATGGCTTGGAAGTTCTGTGATGGGACTTTCTGTCATCCTTTTCTGGACACATTCAAGAGCACACATAAAAGAGAAGAGGCCGCTCATCAGCTGTTTGAAACTGTCATGTCTCTCTTGATTTCAGTTATGATAATTTCTACCGCCTAAGAGTCTGCCCCAGGGTCTTACTGTAAAGACCCTTCTGTGTTATTTTGTTTAAAGGCAAAGCCCCATACCTACAAAACAACAACAAAATGCCTTTTGCTCTGTCTTGTGCATTATCATTTTAGAATATTAAAAGCGTAGAGGCAAAAGAAAGGAAGGAGGCCTGCCAACTAAAGCAGGATGCAATTTCTATCTGCCATCTTAGACTGTCTTACTGTGTCCTCTTTGCTAACCAACTTCTCTTGTATTAAATTACTGTCTTCCCCTTATTACTTTAAATTCCAAATATAGAAACATTGTTACTACTAGTAAGTGAACTTGAAAAATGTAGTATCATTTTCAGATTATACTTGTAGCAGTGGGACTTGAAAAAAAAAGAAACCTAGTGGTGTTTCACCTGCAACTTAAGGCCTTTGGTACACAAGCACAGTCATTGAGAGGTCATTTCTATACGGCCACTTCAGAGAAAGCCACCTAAAAAAGTGCAGACTTAAAGATGCTATGGAAGTACCTAAAGTTCTAACCGTGTTGGTAGCCTTAACTGTAGGGAGAGTTCACCAAATCCAGAGAACTCTGAAGTGATACTTCTGCAATTTGTTGTCTTGGATGCTTCACATTCCATATGTCCTGCGGGAAAAGATATGTCTTTTTTTGTTGTTGTATTGTTGTTGTTGTTTCCCTCCCTTGCCCTCCCTCCCCAGAACCAGGTGTTATTCAGTGGAATTCACCTTGCAGAACTGGAGGACTTTTTGAGGCTCCCAGTCTGCTGTACAAACATGTGCTGCATATGTTGTTTTGGTTAGCAGTTCAAGTATCCTAGCAAGTCCTACTTAATAATCTATCTGATAAGGCTTGATTGTGCTTCAATGTGTTTAAATTTTTTGGGGAACTGTTTAGATAACAAAAGTGCTCCAGTGCCCACATTTGTGTAAAATTCCAAAATTAGAAAACACAGCCTTTAGTGTCTCAAGGTCTCAGATGAGTGAAATACTGAAAGGAATGGCATGTTGCAGTATTTTACTCAGTATCTCAACATTAGCGTACATGATACATTGTGTAAATAATGTGTGTTTATACTTTATTTTTTCTCTTGTTTTGTTGGTGTGAATGTTAAATGAAATGGTCAGAAAGCAGTTTCATAGCTCTTTGCAGTAACAGAACCTGTAGAAGGAAAAGGTAATTTGTAGATCATATAGGTTTTATCTTGGCAATAGAGGATTGTGCCCTGTATTTTTGGAGAATTTTTTCTGACTTTTTGGGCTTTAAACAGTACTATCAAATTGTAGGTGGTGCTATTTCTCTTCGGCATTATGTTTCCATTAAATAATGTACATTGAAAATAATGCGTCCTCAGAGACTGATAGCATCTTATATCCATCTGGAAAAAAAAGTCTGCATTAAATCTTAAGAACTGATCCCGGATAACTAGTAAAGTATTGTTGTTGTTGTTATTATGCAGTAACTTTCGTCTATCTAATTGTTCATACTTACGCAGTACAAATGATAGAGTACAAACTTCCATTATGTCCTTCCATTCTGTCTTAATATCTCAAAGCTATTACTTAATGGAAAAAAAATGTCAAGCTACAGACCATAGCTGCTGTGACAAATAAGGAATTTCAAAGGAGGTTACAGGAACCTTGTTAAAGTTAATGTGTTTCAGATCTTCAAAATCCCATATTTCTGGACACATTCCTTTACCTCACATCGAAGATATCCATGTGTGGTTCTAGCGATAGTGTTTTTGTAGCTGTGGTTGTTTAGGGTTCTTGTTTAAATCCTTTCTAAACTCTTCCTTTCCCTTCTGCCCTGGCATTATTTTCACTATTCTCAGTGTTTTTACTTAAATTCATAATTTTGATAATTTTGACTGAACAATTCTATTCCATGTACTTATGGCACTTCATGTGAAACAGTTTTGCCTTCATTTCCTGTTTATTTTTAGTTGCTAATTTTCAGACTTTTTCCATCCCCTTGGGTTTTTTAAAATCCTGTTTGGTACAAACCAGGGTGGTCCAACTGGCAGCCCCAGGAACAGTTCCATCTGGCCTGCTGCATTTGCCAAGGAGGAGCTAGAAAATGCCTGTAAGGGCATGCAGTGCCCTCACAAGCAAATGTTACCTATTGCTCAGATACATAGCCATGCTTAAAGACCAACTGTTGTGCCATATCCACCCAGAAAAAGAGATTGGCACTAGACATCCCTTTCCCCGAGAACAGCCAGGTGTCTAGAGGGGCTAGCTGTCCTTTCAAAACAATCTTCAAAGAGGATGCTACAAGTGGAAGCTAGCACCTGTCCCTAAAAAAGCTAGGCTACTGTTGTTTTTCCTGGTTAGATTGATAAATTAATAGACAGAGTGACGGGAAAATCGTGCTTCATTCCTGGGACAGTTGGAGCTAATTAGAATTTTAATATCAGCTTCAACAAAGCTGATGTTATTAATTCATGGTATTGTTATTGGCTTTGCATCTGACTTCCATAAGTGCTCTCTGTCAATTCGCTGTATCTTTTGTCCCTTAAGCTAGATGAGCATAATGATAATAACCAAGCACCGTGCATTGAATGCCTCATAAGAACCAAGTATATTTTGTCGCATTGACAATACAGGATTTAATTTGGCTACTTTGCACTTTTCTTTTTGTTGGAGAATATTCTACCTTCACATGCACATAGATACCTCACTTGAAATCAGTCCATCTGCCAACATGCAGTTCCTCATAAGAAATTATCTCAAAAGCTGAAGTTGTCCCATGTACTCCATTATGTTGTACCATAATAACCTTTCTCTAACAAAATAGCCCAACTAAGCATGAGGTCTAACCAGAGTCTCATAAAACAATAATATCACATCTTTTGATGTGTATTCCATTTCCATTAAAAATATTTATAATATTTAGCAGGGATGGGGCAGACTATAGCTTGGCAAAAGGCTGAAATAAGCGATCAGAAGCAATATACCCAAGTGTGCATTTACTGTTACTGTGTATCATTGTGTGATGACAGCAGAGCTCTGCTAGTTTTAGTATCCTTATTCAATATACTGTAGCACATATCAAAGAACATATAGTAGAAAAAATCCACCATAATACATCTTAGTTTTATGCTAATACCTTTTAGCATCCTGCTGACCTTTTAAATTGTAAAGAAACATCAGATTAACATTCATAACTTATAACTCCTTTCCTATTTAGAGTGTACAGCAGCACAACTGCTCTACTCACTCTGTGCTCATTTATTTTAAAATATTTCTTCTGTTTATTGTCCTAGGCCCTCTACACTGGTCTGTAGTGTTCCCCATTATACTGTGCATCTCCAATTTTGGTTAAAAACACCCCTCATTTCTGATACAGATCATCTCCCCAGAGCTTTTTTTGGTCTTGATTAATATCCTTTGTTTTCTGTCTCCTCTTTGTCTGTTCTAATTGTCTACTCTTTATGCTATCTATAGCAATGGTGTTTCCCCTAAGTCTTTCTTTCCTTTTCCTTCTTTTCTTCTTTCACACTCAGCTCTTCCCCCCCGCCACGATGCACCCCTGTCTTCCTTTGGTGTTCCTCCCCACTCCAGTTTTCTCCCCATTATCCTTCAACCTGTCTTTTCCGTTTTCTTTCAGCTCTGTTCACTTTACTGCACTACCCGATACCTCTGTTTTCCTTTCTCTTCCCTAATGTTGTCTTACATCTGGGAGATGACTGATGATGACAGAAAAGAGGAAAGGAACACAACAGCTGAAGGGATTAAGACATAGGCTAACTTTCAGAGAAAAATTTTTCAGGAATGGAAGCATTGACCAGGAGCAGCAACAAAAAAAGTCTGATTGTTTATGGCTAATTATTCATTGGTGAAACTGAATTTTACTTGAAAGTTACAGTCACCAATGTTGGAGAAGTACAATGTGACAGCATACTTAAAAATAGATAAAGCTTAATCAGAGGCAAAACATAATTATTGTTATTAAACATACTTATTAAACAGTTGCAAGGGGCGTGTCTCTGGAAATGTTAATGGAGAAAGAAATGGCACTGGAGGATAAGGAGAGGCTAGTGAAAGAAATGAATACAGAAATAAGATGAGGAAACTATGCAGTCATACATGAAGTGTGAAAAGATGGTGAATCAGAGGCAATAAAGGCCTGCATCGAGTATTTGGAGCAGATTGAAAAACAGAAAAAGTAGCGCAGAACTGAGAACAAGCAGTGATTATTCTGGACGGAAAAAAAACAGGAGGTGTGAAAATGGCAGCAGAACCAGCTTACTGAGGGTACCAGACACACGCTATTGATTAAAGTAATTTCAAGCAGAATGCAAAACTATCTGGATAAGACAATGAAGTGCTAGGAAGCCAATGGGTTTAAAAGAGAATATGGTTCATACTGATTAAATTCTGCCTTGTTTGCATGGCAGAAAGTGCTCAACTACAGGACTTTGTCATAGCTACCTATTGGACAGTGGCTTATCAAAATTTTTATGTTTTATTGGTGATAGTATCCAAAGTTTTTGTCTAGATTTTGCTACTTACATTCAGATTTTCTAACAGAAATTCTCAGAATTGTTACCCCGATTTAGTGAAATCACAGCCACAGGCAGAATCTAGCCAGTTGCTGACATAACTGGAGTAACAGTCCTATAAAAATGTTGCAGGCTTTTCAATTGCACTATGTGCAAGGACTCGGTTTCTAAAATAAAAGATCCTTTTAGTAGCTGTGTCAGCATTTCTAAAATGCTAGTTACCCCTCATTGCCTATCGAAAATTACGATTAGGTGATGTGTATTATAACAGTATGATGCTTGCTGAAAATCTGGTAGCAATACTAATGAATCCTCTGTAGTTTCCCAGCACAGTGAATACGTGGATAGCATAACCTTTATGGCCAGAACATTTTTCTGCTTAAAAGTCGCTTTTCCTGGAAGTATTATGCTAGGAAATGGTATCGCATACCTGAGTACCATGAGTTGTGTTAAATTAAGGTGAAGGAAGCATATCCTTAAATAAAACATCAACAAGGTGTGCAGCATTTCACAGAAATTAGATTGGCCAACATCTCCACTTGGAGATGGCCAACATGGTTTCAACCAAGGCAAATCTTCATGAAGGGCAAATTGTGGATGGCTAATCTTGTGGCCTTCAATGATGGAGTAACTGCATCAGTGGACAAGAGAACAGCTATCAGTGTCATCTATCTGGACTTCTTTAAGGCCCTTGACATGGTCCCCTGTAACATTCTTGCCTCTAAATTGGAGAGGTATGGATTTGATGGATGGACTGTTAGATGAATAAGGAATTGGCTGGCTGCATCCAGAGAGTTACAAGCAATGGCTCAACATCCAAATGCAAACCAGCAGTGAGTGTTGTCCCTCAAAGGTCTGTACTCGTACCAATGCTGTTTGAGATATTCATTAATTACATAGATAGGGGGATTGAGTGCGCCCTTAGCAAGTTTGTGGATGACATCAAGCTGAGTGATGCAGTTGATATGCTAGAGGGAAAGGATGGCCTCCAGAGGGACCTTGTCGTACTTGAGGGTTGTGTCCGTATGAACCTCATGAAGTTCAACAAAACCAAGTGCAAGGTCCTGCCCCTGCACTGGGGCAATCTCCAGTAACAGTAGAGACTGGATGATGCACTGATTGAGAGCAGCCCTGCAGAGAAGGACTTGTGGATACTGGTGGATGAAAAATTAGATATGAGCTGGCAATGTGCACCTGCAGCCCAGAAAACTGATTGTATCCTGGGCTGCATACAAAGAAGTCTGGCCAGCAGGTCAAGGGAGGTGGCTCTCTCCCTCTACTCCACTCTCATGAGACCCCACCTGGAGTGCTTCATCCAGTTTTGGGGTCCCCAGTACAAGAAGGGCATGGACCTGTTAAGGTAGGTCCAAAGGAGGGCCACAGAAATTACCAAGGGGCTGGAGCACCTCTCCTATGAAGAAAGGCTGAGAGAGTTTGGGTTGTTCAGCCTGGAGAAGAGAAGGCTCCAGGGAAACCTTATTGAGGCCTTTCAGTACTTTAAGGGGGCTTATAAGAAAGAGAAAGATTTTTACTGGGGCCTGTAGTGGCAGGACAAAGGATAATAGTTTTAAATGGAAAGAAGATAGATTTAGATTGCTTATAAGGAAGAAATTTTTTACAATGAGGATGGTGAGACATTGGAACAGGTTGCTCAGAGAAGTTGTGGATGCCCCATCCAAGGAAGTGTTCAAGATTAGGCTGGTCAGGGTTCTGAGCAACCTTATCTACTGAAAGATGTCCCTGCCCATGGCAGGGGGATTAGATGGATTAGATATTCTTTAAAAGATGCCTTTGAACCCAAACCATTCTATGATTCTATGAAAACTCAACTTACAAACAAGGACGGATAGGAAGGAAGGCAACACAAACTACTGTAGCCTGTGCTTTTTGTGTCCGTGGGGTTTACAGGTAAAGAATGAAGAGTAAGAGATGTTTTATGTGCTAATTGTTTTCAACTATTGCCTCAAGAAAGACAAAAATAAAATAGATAAAAGTGTTTTCTTTATTAAAAAGCAAAGGAACATTTGATCTGGGTGAAGACTGCATCATATTACAGGTTTGTTACACTCGTGTTAATTTAGCATGTGAATGATTAATTTTTATAGCAATTTGGAGACAATAAAGGAAAAAGAACAGGCAGTACTGTACTTTGAATGGTTATGGGCACTCAATCTCCAGTCTTGTCAGTTGCAGTAGACATAAATTGTCTCAGTATCTGAACTGTGCATGTATGTCCCTTTTTACTATAATGTATATATCTGAACAATTTTAATGACAAGTTAATCTGTTCAAGTCAATAGCCACTTGATAGAAAAGAAAACAATCCTTCCTTCACTTCCAAGCCATAAAGTGATTGGGGCAAGTAGGACACAGAATGGTTACAATAGCCCTTACATTTCCATGCTATTCTGTCCCCTTCCTTGCTGTGCATTAATTTTTCTTTCAGGGTGTATAGGCAGTGAAAATTATTGCGGCATGTCATTGTAATCTTTTTTACAGATATAAATGAAGACAGAGAAGATAAGCAAAATGTAGACTTATCCTTTGTATTTGCCTTTTTAAAATTGCATCTATTATATAGTCATAGTTGTAGGAAAGAAACGAAGGGGATTCTCTCCCCCCAGTGAAGCAAATGTTTTACTGAGCCAAGTCTGAGATTTTGTTCTTTGTAAGGAAGCAGAGGGAATGCCTATTTATGGTATTTTGCAGCTGCACTGAAGGAAATATTCTCTTCAGATTATGTTGAGTGGCTCCATAGTACACGACGTTTGTGGTCCCTCAGTTGAGCCAAGAGCCATGTAAGCAACTTTTACGCAAGCTGGACCTTAAGAATCTGATCGTCAGACATGAAGATGGTCCTTCATAAGTTTAACATTCTATGAATTCAAGACTCTCTGCAATAAGCAAAGAGTCCTGTCTGAGTAACATGGGTTACTAAATCAGTTGCTGGTTATGCTTTTCAAGTGTAACTCCTGTGAGGAAATGGCGTGTAATTGCAGCTCTCCAAAAGAGACAGAATTATAATCCATACTGTATCTCCAGAGTTATTCAAAGTGTAAGTAAAACACGTTGCAGTTTTATGTTCTGGTGCAGCAAATTATAGTGGAGGGCAAAGAGTTAAGCTTTCATCTGTTTCCCCAGCTAAATGTGCAGAAAAGCAATAGTATTTGGGGACAATATTCTCTGGGCTACTTCTGAACTCACAGTTTCAGCAATAGGCATGGGAGCTGGGGATGTTTTAATCCTTTTGGGTTCCTGTAGCCCTGCATCCTAGTTTCTAGCATGCACCTGTTATCAATAAATTCTGGACAGTAGGTTCATTTTCATTAATTCAGGAATCCTTTATCTTCATAGGCCTGTTGAGCAGTAGGGTGTTTTGGCCCAGAGGGAGCAGTGTCTGTCATTCAGAGCAAGCTTGTCTATCCGTATATGGTACTGTGTTGCTCCAGTTAAATATTCCTCAGTTGAGTTGACAACACAGCATAGGTTCGTGGTTGCATAATCAATGTTTTCCTCTTTTGCTTTGTGTGTGACCTCTAGCCAAACCCTGCTTTAAGTAACTAATTTCCATGTGGGATTTTCTATGCAATTATTGCTATATTAAATGGATGCCCTGCAAGCAAGAAGTAATTTATTTTGTAAAATGAGCTGCTTTCTGTGCCTTGACAGAAATATCTGTGTACTTGAAACACTGAGAGAGCAAATCCTGTTTTGTCAAAAATATCTCATCCTCAGAATGTAGGAGACCCTTGGCCTGATTGCTCATCTGGTTTGGAGGTGCTTAGAGAGCTTGAAGTGTGAAAAAGAGTGCTCTTCTTGACTTATGCTGCTGTTGTAAGAATTCAGGTCTTCTGGCAGACTTCAGAGGCAGAACACACTTCCAATAAAGCAGCCTTCCATTGCATTAGTGAGACCTCACTTTCTCTTCCCTCACCTTTCTCTTGACACAGCCTGCTCCCTCAGCGGCTATAGCGCTGATCCTTCCCTCTGGATGTCCTCCTGTTCAGCTTAACAGGGACTTTTAAGTTCACATTCAACAGAGAACACCAATCTTTGATTTTGCTGGGTCCATCCAGGGCACTGTTTGCCTTCTGGAGTGAATGAGGCAGAAGTCTAATGACAACATCCTTATTCAAAGCCTAAGCCTTAATCGTTCCCTATACACTGTACTTCCTGACTATTGAATGAAGTAGGGATCCAGGACAGAATATATTCGTGAAAAAAAAAAAAAAGAAATACAGTCATTATGTATGCAGGAACCAATTAAAGATTGCACAGGTGAACTTAATGCTGATATTTCTAAATTTTGAATAAGACTTTGCGGCATGTATCGTATAGTGTTTTTAATGTACCATCTTACAAGGTAGGATACAGTAAACAAAATAAGACCTTCCTGAAAGACAGAATTGTCATTAAGTGGAGTTACACAGACTACTGCATTGATGTTAAATAGAGATTTTACAGACCTGTAGCACAGACTCTTGCATGTCTCCAAATGAAGTATTTGGCAACAGCCATAAGCTATCATCTCTTTTGTGGGCTGGCTACAGCGTGGAGAAGATGCGTGCAATTTAGCAGCGAGTTTCCCAACCGTATACCTACAGCAGAGGAATGCTAAAAATTGAGAACTGTGTCACATTCCAGGTCCTTGGGGGAAGTAGTTGTACTTAGTAGTTCTAAGTTGTAATTAGTAGTACTAATTATTTTTTTTGCACACTTTTCCCACCAGTTTGCCCTTTCTTTCCCATTAGCATATCTCACTCAGCCAGCAATATTTTCTGATAGTCCTTTTTCTCCTGTCAAGCCTTCCCATCCACTTTTCACTCACTTTTTTTATGAGCACTGCATTTTCCAACCCAAGTGATTCTTTCTCTGAGCTGTGCGTTTAACAAGAGGAACATTGAGAACACAGGAAGACTGTTTGCCTCTTTTCTGTTCCAGTGCCCAGTGCCATAATTGTTTCTGGCAGCCATGAGGAGCTGTTGCAAGGAAAAGCTCTGTTCAGTTCTGGAAGACAAAATGTGAAAACAGACTCCATAAAGAACGTTGCTTGATACCCTCTAACAAGCTTTCATCGAGCATGTGCAAACTCTTGATTTTTGTCAGAAGTTTATAGCTTGTCCAAGTAGAGTGAGACTGCATAGTGACAGTGAAAAGCATCCTGCCAAATTTTAAGTCCTTTCTTCAGAGAAGGAAGGTTGAAGACCCTCTCGGTGAAACAGCTATAAGATTTTTTTCACATGAGCAGAAGTGTGTAATTAAGCTTCTTTATTTGTTCTTTTACAGAAATGGGGTTAGATCCATATAATCAAATTGTGTAATCACACACAGGTTTAAAAGACTCCTAGAGACAGCATTATTTGCCTAACATTACAGAAAGTTCCAGATTCATCAATAGAACAGGAGTTTCTAGAAAAAAACTTTTTTTTCTGGGGAAAAAAAAAATCAGTGGGCCTTCTTAACATGCATATCTGACTCTCTACATGAAATAAAGGTTGTCAGGCCAGCTCTCCATCTGCTGTAAAAGTAACATAGTTCTGCTAAATACTAGCTGACACTTGGTCTCATTTCAAGAAAGAAATCAAAAAGGAATGACTTACCCTGCTGTTCAATAAATACAACTGTAAATTAATTCTTACATTGCAATGGGACCACTTTGCATTCCTTGAAAACTCTTCAGCGATTCACAGTGTCGTCAGGTTCAGTATCTGCAGAGAATGTATTAGATCTTGAGTATAAAGCCACTCTTTCCTCAAGAGAGCCATGTAGCACTTTGATGATTTGTTAATCCCTTGCATGGTTGGTAACTGTGCTCTGAAAGCTATCTTTGATAGCTAGGTTTATTGAGGAATGGTATGAAAGAATTTTGGAGAGAATAGATGAGCAAGTCGCTGCCTATCCGAGCTGAGGAGAATGAAAGGACAGATTAACACTCTAACATCTTCTGCTGACCATTCTGAAACCAAACTGTCAGTCAAGAAGAGACAACGAACAAGAGCCCTGCCTAACACAGGCTGAAATGGCAAGAGCACTACCTCATCTTCTGTTTCTTCTGGGAACAGTACAGCATTACAGTAGCCCTAAAATGTATGAAGGGTGGGAAATGAAGATTACTGAACTCCTTGCCACAGTATGACCCTGTTTTTTCCTCACACCCATGTAAATTGCTTCCAAATGTTTATTATTACCTCCTTTTGCTTGGACTATTTCCTTTTCCCTATAGTGTCATATTCTTTGCTCTCTAGACTCCAGGTTCAGTCAGCTCAGTGTGCAAATGATTCAGGAAGTCATATGAAAGCTATGTGCTCATTACTTCTATGTAAATTAGCTCACAGTTCAGTCTCCAGATAATTTGGATAATCAGGTACCTCCCTTTCTCAGGTCCTAAAGTAAAGGTATCATTTTAGATTGTCTTTTCATTAACGAGATTATTTATTCTCTATTTGATTTTGAATTAGTGAATTAAACACTCTTGATTTGAAGAGAGATTTTAACTGGGTGGAATTCAAGCCAGATTCTGATGACTAGCGGCAGCAGCAGCAATCTGTGAATTACTGACGTATACGTTTAATATCTCCCTTGAGAGCAGGAAAGTTCTTCAAATGTTGAAACTGGCTTAAATAATTTAAATTCATATGAGTGGTGAAAATTATTTGGCTAATAATGTTATCCTGTTTTCTTCACTTCCAATTTAATCTAGACTATTTGGAATAGTTGTTCATAGTATGTTGATATATTTGAATATCTTATTCAACAGAACGATTTGCATTCTTATACGTACACCTCAGAACTGATTATATTAATATTCTTGAGTTACTTAAATATATTTTTATCATTTTTAAAATATTTTTATTTTATCATGCAAATGATTATGTTTCTGGACATACCTGTTTTTGCTTGGGGCAGTAAGAGCAAATGCCTGGCTTTTTTTTTTTTTTTTTTTTTTTTTTTTCCTGGAGATGCTAATTAATGAACACTTTTACTAGGAATGAAGAAGACAAAAAATGAAGGAAAAATACGAAAAATGAAGGGGGCACTGTGACTGGGTTGCAGAAGGCTAAGTTTTAAATCCCTGTCTAACTTTAAAATAAAGTCACTGACATGATGCCTTTTGGCTGTTCTGGAGTCTCTCTTCCATGCTTTTATGTGGAAAACTTGAAACTTCTGGGGTTAATTCTAATGTGGAGCAGAAATATTTTTGAGATTTCAAAGTTTCACAGTAAAGGAACTGTTTACCACCCAGCTACAATGTTAAGAAATAGCATGAAGAAAAACAATTGTCAGCAGCAATCTTTCAAAGTCATTTCTTGTCCATGTTTAAAATTCTAAGTTCTTACCCACAAAATACTCAGGTTATTAATAGAAAGGTGCTTCTGGTTGCTTTACAGAAATGGAGCTATTTAGTCTAATGATAATGGAGTCTTTAGGAATAAGAAGTGGAATTTAACATGAAAACTGTTAGGTAGTACAGACAGTACATTAAGCTTTCATCTGTTTTTTTTCCTTAGACCCATCTATTTTCTTTCTGCATAATTAGAAGTCCTAATATCTCTATATTCCATACATGTCGAACATTGCTAACTACCTCCTTGCAGAGAGACATAAGCAGCACTGTCTCTCACAGCTGTTTGATTCTGGGGGTTTATAATCATTTCAAGTTCTGCAACAGCTTGTTTTAGGACTTCGCTTCAACCTCTGCACTATCCCTGTCAGACCTCCTTGGCTTCCTTCATATCCTCCTCCTTTAGCCAAGCAGAGATCAGGTCTTTCTGTTCTCTCACACAGTCAAGCCACATAGCTGCAAATTTGCTTTACTGTAAATATTGTAAGGATGACTTCTACAGTCATCTTCACCTGCTCATTTCTTCACCTGCTCATTTCTTATGCAGCCAAAACCAACTTTTTCTTTCTTTACAGAGCAATTGTTCACTTTTCTTATAAACACAATCATGTTTAATATTTAGCCTCATAAAATATTCTGAATTATGCTGTTAAACAGACACTACAAAATAAAAGATGTGACCTTGTATTTTACTGTTCAAAGGAAAAGATGTGAGAAACCTGTCCCAATTTTAATGGTGATAACCCAGTCATGCAGCAGTGTTAGGTACAGTAGGGGAAAAATAATGCTTAGTGTGTTTATAAACCTTAATTGTATATGTGATCCCGATATCAGGATTGCATACTAGGTATATCTGAGGTAAAAAGGAATCAACTTTCCAGGTTTATAGGAGCAGCAACATGGCAAGTGCTGCCAAATCAAGAAGTCTTGTTAAATTCAGACAGGGACAGAGATGTGTAAATGTAACCGTCACGTTCAATATTATGTAGATGTACCCAAATACCTGTATAAATAAGAAAGTTTAACCACTGGAAGAAATCTTGCTGGGGAAACATGGAAATTTTCTGAAGAAAATAAGCTGATATGTTCTTCCATGGCTGTACAGCAGGATAGCTTCCTGTAGCTGGCTTAAAGTGGGCTTGGACATCTCTGCACTCCAGTCTTCTGTACAGACTTTTCAGTGGTGTAAATGACCGGTGAGTCTTAAATGTTACTTTATTGATGTGTGAAAAATAGTGCATTGGAAGATTAGCTCCAGAAAAGGTATAGTAAATAAGTACTTCTAAACCAAAGCATAATTTATTGCACGTTTTGATCAGCAGTTGGGAGCACTTTAAAAAACAGTTAATCGGATGCAGAAACTCTTAGATAAAACAATTCTCATGAGTCCCTCAAAAAGCTTAGCTAGCAGAAAGCTTCTAGCTTCTAAGATTCTATACCTTTTCAGTTATCAAAGAGAGGCAAAATCAAATTCAGCTCCTGGAAAGGATGGCTTTTGACATTTAAAAGTTTTCAAGCTCCTGCTCTCTAAGTAAATATTTTTCTGCTCATTTTGTGTTGCTAAAAATATTGTATGGTAGGGTCACTGGTTGGTGATTACTTCGAGACCCATTTTTCATGTCTTATAATGTTATACATGATTTATATCACAGTCTTTAGTTAGCTACTTAAGGCTGTTTAGTACCAAAATGGCTTTTAATAAATATGACAGAGACTATCACCTTCTGACAGGCAGCATGTGTCATTGAAATAAAGGCAGTCATACAATAGCTTTAAAAGAGGAGTGCCACAGCTGAACAAGCAGCTTTTATGTTCTTTTTTTTTTTTTTTGTTGGACCCCCTCTGGGAGTAAGGGGTAAGTTTAGTTTATTGCCTTAGTTTAGTTTTTGGTTTAGTGCTAAACTGAAATTTTCTGGCAGAAAGCTTGAACAGGGTCTTAGTAGGATAATCTTCCAGATAACACAGTAGAACAAATGTAGTCAAACATGGCAATATACAAAACTTAGTAGACATAAATTGCTTTGTACAATCTCTTTATTAAAATGTTTGAGTATTCAGGTACCTGTAAATATATGACTGCATGTATAAAACCTGATGTATCTGTGTGGTATTTATCTGTATGAAAAGAAAGCAATAATTTACTGTCAGATTAATATGCATCAGAAATAACTTCACTGAAATCAAAGTAGTTTTGCAGTGTAAAGCAGTGTGAGAAGAGAATCAAACCTCCTGATTATCAAGGGCATAGATCAAATTCAGTTTTATTGTAAAATAAATCACATACAAACACAGACACACACACATAGAACCGGTAGTAAAAGAACACTGTTAGTGTTGTCAAGCTCAGTAATCAAATAATAGGACTTAACATATTAGCATGACCTGTGCAGCTCGATTTGAGCTTTCATGTATGCACCATGTTTAATTACATGACCACACATTTTGTTCAACAGTGCTCAGAACAGACAAACACATAGTGAGGCATGACTTCTGCTGTTGTAGGCAAGCTGATAGTATTGCATATTACTGCAGTTGCTCAGCTCAACCTATGACAAAATCAAGTTTTCAATTATGTTCTTCTTTAAATATAATAACCTTGAACTAAACTCATGCTTTATACACATACATTCCTGCACTGTTTTAAACTGGATTGGATCTAGGTCCAGTCACTGGAACAGGTCAGGGAATCTGTTTTGCATGTGCTGTTCGTTACCACCATGGAAACACAGACCAGGAGTTGCCTTTGGAACCTAGTAAGGAAAAAGGCAAACATATAAATAAAAGGAATGAAATGGGACAAGACAAGAGAGGGATGGACAGTGGGGATAACAGAGCTGCGATAACAGATAGGGAGAAGGAAGGAGAAAAAGCCTGGGAAGTTTTGATGGAGTAAACTTAGTCCCTCATATGTTTACATTTTATTATGAGATTACACTATTTTTCCACAGAATTCCTACCTCACGCAGGATGCACTTAATGAGCAGCTATTAAATATATTGCTTTGCCCTTATCATGCATGGCCCCAAGCCCTACTTATTGCAGACATTTCAAATCCTTGTCCAAAGGCAGAAGTATTCATTTTTTAAAGGTTTTTGTAAGGCCTCTATCACTCTTAACATTTTAAGTAGGGTTGCACCAACAACACTAATTCTAGTATTTCCTAATTTCTCTGTGCTTGAAGTTGTAGTCCTAATGTTCTTTTAAATTTTTCATGTGTATAATTATACATATACATTAATATTTATTCAATATAGTGTGAGCAAATAAATTGATGTATAAGAGTTACTGAAGGACATAGAGCTGCTTAAAATTTTGTTTTATAAGGACAAAAAGTTATATGAGAGCATGAAGAACTGTAGAAATGACTGGCAATGAAAGAAAGCAAAGATACTCCTTGCTATTTTTAACCATTGTGTTACATCATGTACTTCTGCAGCAGATTAGTCATCACATCAAAAGGTTGATAGAAATAATGGTGAAAAGGACTTGGCGAACTTTGAACATATATAAGGTAATTCGGTAAGTGTGACAAATGACTTCTGGCATTTTAAGGTGATATGGAAAAACTACAGCCAGAATACCTGACTCTTTTCTGGTTTGTTTTCTTTTGCTTGACTTTAAAAAAAAAAAAAAAAATCCCTGATTGCAATATGCTGATACCAGTGCAAGTTTTATGGGTGTGTACAAGAATTAGGTAGAGTAGAAGGATATCAGTTACAGTAAAGTAGTTGCGTGATTTTAAGTCTTTTAGGTAGCATGGTCTAGAGATTCCATGGGAGGACTAAACAAGACAAAGCTGTTGCTGGAATAACTAGGAATATGATATTTGAGAGAAGGAAGCTAGTGATTTCTTAACTGCATCGGTATATTGGGACAAACGTCTCGCTAGCAGTATGTAATAGCTGAGAATAGTCTTCACCATTCTTTGAGAAAACTGACTTTGATTTTTCCGCAGAGCTCTGCAATAACATTTTGCAGTGCTGACTTAAAATTATTGACTGGCTAAAAATTGATGGTCCAGAGCTGAGCTGAAGGTCATTAACACCAGCCAGTAGTGAATCCTAGGAAATGCTCTATGTTGAGCTTTGTATAGTTAAGATGAAAGGGATAAAAAAGAGAGTTTGAACCTACTTTTTTTTTCTTTTAGAAACAAAATACTTTCAACAGATATGAATAGTACATTTCTAGAAAATTACTGCCGTGTATCCTAGTTGATTATGTTACTTGATGTCTTTCTTGTTTCACAGATGCAACATCCATTTATGTTTACCTGTTAGGATCTTCAGAGGAGCTAAAAATTATGGAAACAAATAAATCAAAACATATGAACAGTGAAGAGGCAGATGAAACTTGTTCATGAATATATGAGTTGTTATTGAACTGATCAAAAAAATATATATCCAGGATTTTTTTAAAGGTATAGCTGGTATATGTATAGTAACACTAATAATTATTTTTAAGAGAATTAACTTGACGTAAGATGAGGATGAAATTTATTTAACATTTTCATTGTGTGATGAAAGGGCAATTCTGGCATTTTTGTTAGATAAATATTAATAAGAAGGTATAAATATTAATGTTTGTGAAGCCAAAAAAATAGCTGAGGAGCAAAAATTTACCTAAAAGTTCCCTTTTTCAGTAAGATGCTAAAGTAAAGATGAATACAGAGTAGTATGCATTTTAATAAATAAGTGATATAGTGCTTCATGAAGTTATATATTAGTATCTAATTTGTTCAGTTTGCCCTGTTACATTAACAACTATTTAATCGACTATTGAGTATTAGTATATAGTCAATATAGTCAATATTAGTGTTGTCTATTGCTCTTTTGTTTGGATCATTTTTTGCTCCAATTTTATTTATTGAAGAAGATGGTGATCGGTATGTTCAGTTAAGTTACATGTGATTTTAAGGCTGCGGTTTCACAATTGGTGTAAACCAGTTTAAGTCTATTCTGCTACTGTCCCACCACTTTTCTGCTCCAGGCAATGGGTTATAATGCCTTTCTTCTGCTGGCACCAACATTCATGCAGCTGTGTAATTGGTTGGATCAGAGAGCTGATCTGCCTGAAAAGTAATTAATTAATTTTGGTAGTTTTCAGCTGAATAGAGTCAATCCATCTGATCCCAGCAATCCAGTGCTGGCACAAAAGAGAGGCCAAGGGCTTAAGGAAATAGGGAGAACTTTCCCTTTTGGTGGCAACATGGATGTGGATTGTGAAATAAACTACTTGTGAAACTGTGCCTGAATTGTGATGAACAGCATGCTCTGGAGAGGACGGAGAAATAAAAAATGAACTAACAAGTTGTAAATAGGTACCACATAATGAGTGGACGTGCTTGTAGGAAACAGAAAATTTGGTTTTGAAGTTTATAAACCGTATCATGGAATGTAGAGGGAATATTTCTTCTCTGTAGGCCTAATCCAGTTCTCTTAGAAGTCCATAGAAAAACGATCATGTTTCCAGTGTAAGATGGATCAGTTCCTGTTTGATGCTAACATGATTCAAATTGAATGGCTAAAAGAAAAATAGTAGTGAGAAGTTTGCCAAGGAAAAAAATCTTCACTGAATATCCATAAACCAGTGAAATTCTCTTAAATATAGTTATTTGAAGCTGAAATGATTAACAAAACATTTCATAAATATGAAGTATAATATGGCTTGCTGTTTGAAAAAATATTTTTAAAGTTTATTTTATTTGGCTACTAATTATCAGAAAACTTATACAATATTACTGCTGTATCCTGGTCAAATACATGCTGTGGTTCTCTTAAATTCCAATTTCTGATGGAAATGTTTAATTTTGCTTTTCACTTATACTGAAGTTTAAAATTAGTTCCTTGGCCATAATGGCAGTACTTGCTGAGGTGATTGCAATATGAATGTTATCACCAATAGTTAATTTCTGCATTGGTGTAGGGAGATTATAGTATTTATTTATCCTGGAAAACTGCAGCTTACTTCTAAGCACCAAATTTTGAGAAACCTTGGATAATGCAGTAGCAAGACTAGGCTACAGAAATGTGTAAGAAATTAAGATTAGTCACTAAGTCTTGCTGTCCATGTCGTCTGCCTTCTTTTCTCCTCTTTTTCCTTAACCTCACCTCCCAAAGATGCACTACTCCTCTAAGCTAGAATTAGATTTATAAAGTTCTCTGGCCTTCTAAGTTGCTTTTCTTACATTCATACAATTCTCTCCTGCCAACTTAGACTTCTGTCCTCCACCCATCCCTGTTTTGATTCATTTCCCTCATGCCGCGTGCCTAAATATTGCCCAACCCGTGTGGAAAGTCCTTAATTCTTGTCAAGACAGGGTCATGACTAGCCCACCCAGGAAGATCAGAACCACGGCTCCCAAACTGGGAACAAGGCTTGCCCACCAGTATAAAAGCCATTATTCCCTCATGCTCATCCAGGCCTTTGGGTTAGCAGTTTGAGCAGAGGCACAGAAGGTATGTGTTAGGAGAGATGGGATAGACTGGGAAATAGCAACAGATTTATCAGGGGTGTGAGGGGGACCATGCGAAGGACAAGTGGGGTGGCAAGACTGACTATGAGACTGGATACAAGAGCAACTAAACTGAGGTTAGAGGTATGGGACAGGGAGGGTCAGTGGGTGGACGGTGTAGGGGGAAGCAGACTTGGTAAGTTAGCCAGTATCTTTTCCCTTAGTTATGTCTGGACATTTGGAGGAGCTGGGGAAACAAGCTTGGCAGAGGACCAGCAGGCCACCTACTCCAGCTTTCTCAGCCCCGTGGGGGAGGCTTGAATTGAAAAGAATTACTGAGCAGACTGAGACTATGCAGTGCTTAGTTGTGGAATAGGCCCACCCTCAGTTCTGTGATGCCTTTGGCGACCTCCATCAAAGTCTTTGATGAGTATTGCCCTTGATCCACTGGCTTCTTTAACTGCACAGCCTATCAGTCCATTGACCAATCCATGGCCTGCAGGATACTTGAACAATTTAAAAAACTAATAAATAATAAGAGGAACAATTCAAGTTCCCTGGGGATTTGGAAAACCGAACACTTACCATATAAGGCTTTTCAGGAATGGCGACATTTTGAGGATGGTATGGACATGTAGCAGGACCTGAATAAGTATTAGAAAACTCCATTAATCCCAGCTGTGCCTTCATCAGACGACAGTGGACATACGGTGTTAATGTAATTACTATCTCTCTGTTTTACATACCTGTGTCAAGTTTCTGGGATCTGTGTACAATCTGGTTCCAGCCCAGCCTTGAGATGTGCTTGAGCCAAGAACAGTTCTCTAATGTCTGACATCTTTGTTAGTGCTCTCCAGGCAGCGGACATTTCCAATTATTCTGCTACATTATTTACCTGCTCTCAGGTAGCAAAAATGTGTTATGCATAGTGACAAAATTTCTTAGGCATGTTTTACTAGACAGTAGCTTCTGTGGCTTATCCTGAACATAGTCTGAACATATCATCCACCAGAACTATTCTTCACAATAAGCTGCTAAACACCTACTTTCCTGGAAATGAATGGAAGGACGCAATGGTCATGCTGGGGAAGCTGTCATTATTTGTTAACATAAGTCTTTTTGGATAACATAAAATAGGTCAAACTATGTGGCTCCCAACACTCATGTTGTTTTGTAGGTATTTCTGTTGTTACCCGAGAGAGAAGGTATATAAAATATGAGAAATTCCCAGATCTGTAGCCTCAATCTTTTTCTTATGCAGTCTTCAGTTCTGTGGTATGAAGCATCCCATTTCTGGAGTCTAGTCATCACAGTGGGTTTTACACAGCACTGCAAATACCTAGTTCAAAGGCAGTTACCTCATTCCAGTCAGGCTATGTTATTATTTACTCTTCTCTAGTGCACTGTGTCCTATGGCAGCTGGCCAAGTAGCATAAATTCCTGTGACATCTTTTGAAGTCCTTGACCTTTCTGATGATTGTCGTACCGTGTCTAATTAAATGGACAAGCAGGCCATAAATATTTGGCTCTTCAGCAAAGTGGCTTATTCAGCTATGAAGTGACTAATCTTAGAATCACAGAAGCATGGAATCATAGAATAGTTAGAGTTGGAAGGGACCCCTAAAGGTCATCTAGTCCAACCACCCTCCAAGGAGCAGGGACATCTCCAACCAGATCAGGTTGCTCAGAGCCCCATCCAACCTGGCCTTGAATGTTTCCAGGGATGGAACCTGGAAACTCTTCGGTCAACCTCTTCCAGTGTTTACCACCCTCATTGTGATTTTTTTTTTCCTTCTGTCTAGTCTGAATCTACCTCCTTTTAGTTTAAAACCATTACCACTCATTCTATCACAACAGGCCCTGCTAAAGAGTTTTTCCCTATCTTTCCCATAAGTCCCCTTTAGGTACTGGAAGGCCGCTGTAAGGTCTCCTTGGAGCCTTCTGTTCTCTAGACTGAAAAGCCCCAACTCTCCCAGCCTGTCCTCACAGGAGAGGTGCTCCAGCCCTCTGATCATCTTTGTGGCTCTCCTCTGGACTTGCTCCAGCAGGTCCACGTCCTTCTTCTGTTGGAGTTCCAGAGCTGGACGCAGTACTGCAGGTGGGGTCTCACCAGGGCAGAGTAAAGGGGCAGAATCACCTCCCTCAGTCTGCTGGCCATGCTTCTTTTGATGCAGCCCAGGATGCAACTGTTTTCTGGGCTGCAAGCGTGCATTGCTGGCTCATGTTGAGCTTCTTGTCCACCATCACTCCCAAGTCCCTTTCCTCAGGACTGCTCTCGATCTATTCTCTGCCCAGCCTGTATTTGTGCCTCGGATTGCCCCAACCCATGTGCAGGACCTTGCACTTGGCCTGGTTGAACTTCATGAGTTTCTCACAGGACCACCTTTCCAGCCTGTCAAGGTCCACCTGGATGGCATCCCTTCCCTCCAGTGTGATAGTTGGCACGATAGTTGGTAAAGTTCATCAGGTCAACAGTGTTGTTCTAAAGTGTAGTGAGAGAAATATACAGAGAGTTGTGCCTACCTGCTTCTGTAACACCCTGATCATCAAGAAAGAGAATCCTAATCTGGTTGCATTCAGTAGAATTTGCATGTCGTGCAAAGTAACCATCTTAAAACATGGACACATATTTAGAAAAAAATGTTTTGTAGCACTTTCAACAAAATTAACAGTTAAACATAGAAGTTAATCATAACACAAAATGTCATAACGATGAGCAGAATCTTAAGAATGAGCAGAAAGTTAATGTGGCAATGTCTGATAGAACAAAATGCATGAAAGGTGAAAATACAGAGAAAATAAAATCCTTCCTAGGAGCCTATAGAACAAATTTCCATAGGAATTAGGAGAAATCCAGTTGCTTCAGTCTACAGAGTATAAGTGAAAGGCGAAAAACAGTTCTGAATGGACAAGGACTGGATGAGGTGACCTTGTAGCTCTGCCATCCGTTAATGTCTCATAACACACAGTGCAGCAATGCTGGTAGGAACTGAAGAAGAAAACTCACTACAGCCATTCATGACTGGCTCATCCCTGTTAAATGTTGTAACAGAAACAATAGTAGAGTAAAACCTAATGTGCTTGACCAATGTTTCAGGCACAATCACTGAAAGTACCAAAAAATGTTGTTCTCCTTCATTGCAGTTATCTGTAGTATGTTTGGGGTTTTTTTCTGTCTCAGATGTATTTATCCTAGAATTGAACATCCCCTATGGTTTGTTTGGAACTAGGGCATGAAAAATATTTTAAATCATACTTTAGGCATGATACTTCTCCCAGTTAAGCTGCTGACTAGCATTAATGACTTCAGGCCTATTAGGCTGGGCTCTGAGGTGGGAGCTAAGAACTCTAAAGGGCTTATTTTGTTCAGAATTAGTTTTGAGGCATGAATATAACGTCTTACATTCTTTGGCGTATGCCTGGAGCTTCTCTGTTTATATCATTGGACACACTGGTACTGTTTTAAGTTTTATCCGGAAAAGTAATTCTTGTTTCTTTTGGCTGAAATTGAACTGATGGAAATTACTGCTTGTAATGTCATGCAATTACTAATTACTGGTGTAGATGAGACAACATTTCCCCAGTGTTCAGGAGCTTGATGTATAGTCATGTCAAGCAGTAAGTAATACTTCTTGAAGCCTGTTTCTCTATTTATGACTAGTAGATTTGATTATTTTGAGTAAGACACTTGCTAAAGTGATAGCATTACAATATCCAAGAGTTTTTAATCTTTTACTGTAAATCTTCGTATTATGATTTTTAAGTAAATTGGAGTAACAGAAAATTACTTACAATTTCTGTTTCTTTCATTTCACTAACTGCTATTTTAGTGTGAATGTCAAAATCTTTAATACTTGCTTTCAGAAAGAGTATTATATGATAGGTCAAATTATTTCAGATAGCTGGAGACACTATTTCAATTGTCAAAAATTAATATAAATGTTTATTTAGCTAAGTTATAAACAAATGGGCTTATTGCGCTACAAACAAGACATGCAAGACATAAACCGTTAATACCATGTCTTTGACATCTGTAAATGCTGCAATTCTGTTTTAGTCCTATCCCTGAAAACTTACCATTACTTTCTAGAACATTGGCATTTAAATACAAATGACCTGATTTCTTTAAAATACAAGATGTACTTTTGTGGATGGCAAGTTGGAAGTAAAATCAGTTGTTTCTGTGAATGATGACATTCAGCAGTACATGATGATTGTATTCATATGGTTTTAGTTTTTTGTCCAAATAGGAGCATTTGTACCCAAGTGTTTCCAGTATGCAACATCGTGCTAACTCCAACAAATTTAATCTAACAGCGTTAAGAAAAAAAAAAAAGAAGAAAAATTTTGATCACCTTAACTTTGATCATGTTTTCAGGCCTCCTACTGAAGCCAATACAATTGTTAAAGGAAGCAGAATATTAAAGCTGTAGAATTATATTGCTTTATCACAAAGAATGAAGGGATGCAATCACAGGAGCAGAAATGGCTACTTTGTTTTGTTATATTCTGTGATCTGTGTAAGAATCACTGTTACTTCTGAAAGTCACCTCTAGATGTATACGGATGTAGTTATGCAGGAGGCTGAAATTGCCTTCCCCCTCCCTCATGGTGTACAGTAATTGTGCCAGTAAGCATAGCATTAAGCTATGAATTGATAGCCAGAGACACAGCTGCCAAAAAGCAAATATATTTTATATCCAAAATAAGTATGTACATGCACAATATATGCCTATGTATACCTTCAAACATATTTCTGCAACTCTGCTGAGTATTTTCTATGATCTGCTAAAGCTATGAACCAACTATATATGGCCATAGGAATGAAAATTTTGTGTGCTGTTGTCTTACCCTCTTCGTATCTGCTAGCCTTTTCAAGCTGTCTATGAGGGAGCTAGCAATAGTTTTCTTGAGGTGCTGAACATCTTTAATTCACATTAGAAAATCTGGCCCAAGAGAATGTACAACCTCTGAGTTCAAATAGAAGTATACATGCAACTTCAAACATTCCAATAAAGTATATATACACAGGCCTACCAGAGTAGGTGAAGGGTAGACTTCACCAACACATGCTATATGTATCAAAACATGGAATAAATCCAGTGGCTAGTTATTGTTCTTTGTTTTGGGGAAGAATTGACTTAACTGTTTCCTGAAGAAGGACAAATTCATATTTTAAGATGGATTTCCTGCTCCAAATGGTTGCAGGTGACAAGTAAGACTCATTTGCAAGTTTAATGTCTGAGATTGTTATATCTGTTTACTTGACATAAGAGGACATATGAGTATGTCTCAACTGTTATCACTACACGTGCAATGCAAGTGTGAATGGAGAGGCCAATCAAAAGTAATTTTTATTATATTGATATTTTCCAGTGAGAGGAAAACATTCAACAAATTTGTAAATATGGTAGTGGAAGGAAATGGGGAGAGTAACTGTTGATATCTACCTCTGCGACAAATATAAAGTAAATAAAGTTCTTAGAAACATTACAACTCATGTGAAACCCATTAAGTTTGCTCAAAAACATTTTCATGAAATGTAATGTTGCACTTTAAGATAAGCTGGAAAAATCTTGTGATTTTCGTTTGCATTTAAACACTAAACCACATTTCCTATATTCTGATGTCTTAAATTTACCAGTTTGATTCCTTACGCTTATTCTTTCCTGGTGATACTTGACTGAAAAAAATATTGGATGGTTTGTTCTCATTTTATTTACATTAATAGCTTGAATGTTTTCTGTAATAGCTTATTTTGAAAAAAAAAAGTCATTTTAGCTTAGAAGAAGTATCATTGAAAGAATTTGTTAGAAGAAAAGTTTAAGAATATGTCAGCTGTACTATTTCTTACAACCACATTTAAAGATTTTTTATAGATTGTTGGAAATACAGTACTAAAATACACAAACAATTAATAAAATGTGGAACATACCATGAACGCACATCAGTGAAACTCTGGAAATTGTTAGAATGAATTATTTTTGTGCAGCTTGGTGTGGCTTTTGCTTTGGAAATCAAGCATCAATTTTCTAGTTTTGACTGAAATAAGGACCACCCTGAAGCCAAGCTTAATTGAAATAAATCCCTTAGGAGGCTCTACTTATCACTTTGTTATAAATTTAGCACGTAAAAAGACATAACAAAATATGCAAATTAGAGATGAAATAACTTTTACATTAAAACAAACACTTTATTTTTTGTATTGAATTCATCACTGACAACTGATTCTTTGGGGAGACAGAAAATTACTTAAAAATAGTTCTGAAAAATTGTCAGTTTTAACTGCGGTACATGGTAGTAGGAGATGCAGGGCTTTACTACGCCAAATTTCAGTAATTTTTTCATAATGAAACACTTCTGGAGAGACATAAATATAATTAGAAGCCTAAACCCATTAATATTTACCAACATGCGTAACTCTTTTCATCTGTTTCCTTGTGTTGATAAAGGAAATAGTCTATGAATAATTATCTTGTAGGAAAAAAAAATCATGACCTCAGTATGTTTAGTATCCGCTGTTAAGAAGAGTTTTGAAGTACTGAGCCAATCACTGTCAGGCAGTCTTTAGATTGGCAGTTGATATGGAGTGTGATTTTAATCTCTGTTGGAATGCCTTTATAATGACTAATTGGAGTTTGGAGCTGAAGGAAAATGTTGTTAAAAGTGTGATATCACTCTGATAAATATCAAGGCAATGTTGGTAATATCTAATGGATGACCACTGTACAAAAAGGGTTCTTGCTGTTGCTGATACATACTGTTGTTTTTAGAAGCAAGTTGTGAAAGGATTGAATATTAGTAGGAAAGTATTTTTAAAAATGAAACATTTTGTTTCCTTATATCAGCACAATTTGGTAGATCTGCATATCTTTTTCTGATCATATATGCATTTTGTACTTGGCTTTTGTCACGTCAAGGAGATGAAACAAGGTTTTCCCCTTCTTTGCTACTCACAAAGCTGTAATGTAACAGATAACTTGAAAGAACACATGCAAATGAGGAAAAGCACACAGCTCAGGTGCTCTGATCTTGTTGTTCTGATCCTCAGAAAGGTCCAGAAGATGCAGAAATTCTTGTTCTTCATTGCTCAGTAGGAAGAGAAAGTGCTAGATCCATGCTGATTTCAGCTTGCAATGTGGACTTACTGTAGTTTTTTCTTCCTTTTTTCACTCATCTTTCTAAAGTGTATCACTGTTCATGACAGCTTTTTCCTGTTATCCTGTAGTTAATAGCTAGAATAATTTTCCTTTGATTGTCCACCAACTCCTTTTCAAAAACATGTGAGTCCAAGTACTTAAAGGTAGGCATTTCAGAGTACTTTCAGTGTTTCTTGACTGGCTTGGCGCTATGCTTTGCTACTATGTGCTTTGTTATATATTGTCATGTCCCTGATGATTATCAAGGGTCCTGAGGGAACTGGCAAATGAAGTTGCCAAGTCACTGTTCCTCATGTTTGAGAAGTTGTGGCACTGTGGTGAGGTTCCTGCTGACTGGAAAAGGGGAAACATAACCCTCATTTTTAAAAAGGGAAACAAGGAAGACCCAGGTAACTACAGGCCAGTCAGGCTCACCGCTGTCCCTGGCAAGGTCACGGAGCAGATCCTTCTGGAAACCATGCTAAGGCACATGGAAAATGAGGAGGTGATTGGTGACAGCCAGCACAGCTTCACTAAGGATAAATTGTGCCTGACCAATTTGGTGGCCTTCTATGATGACATTACAGCGTTGATGGACAAGGAATGAGGAACTGATGTCATCTGCCTGGACTTGTGCAAAGCATTTGACATTGTCCCACACAATATCCTTGTCTCTAAACTGGAGAGACATGGATTTGACAGACAGACTACCCTCCTTGCAGGGGGGCTGGACTGCATGACCTTTAAAGGTCCCTTCGAACCAAAATTATTCTATGATTCTATGTTTTACACACAGCTATTTTTAATAGCAATATGTACCTGCACATTTTCTTGCTTACAAAGCACAGATTTTCCTTACAGTTTTGATCTATCAGCCACATGGTTACCAAGTAAAAAATAGATCCTGTATATGATTACCTCTATGAACTATTAAAAGGATTTAGAGCTCAAGAAGTAAGAAAAACTGAAGTTGGAAGAAAGAAAGAAAATCAGTTATATTTACACAGTTGCTACATACATATCTGATATAAGTGCATTATAAATATAATTTGATGAAATTCCTTCTGTAGTGCCAGGAACAATAAGAATAGTCATAGGAACTTGCTACTTCCACGGATATAGTCATGGTCAGTATGGTAATGGTCCTGGGTGTGAAGAATGATAACAGATAAGGTTCGAGGCCTACGAAGTGACAAGTTGTGCTGCTTTTACTTGTCAGAGACAGACAGATAGACAAAACTGGCCAGCTTTACAACATCCCTAAGAGACATACAGGGCACGGTTTAGGAGTCTGATTTATAAAACTCCCTTGAATTCTGTGATTAATACATTCAGTACATGAATCTTTTGGTGGAAACACTCCTATTTACTCTAGTGGCTTCACATTTTAGTACAGGACTATCTAATTCCAAATCACCTCACAAGAAGAAATAGCAATTGCACTTGATCAGACATCACTCTGGAGGAAGATGTGATATAAGGAGGTTCTACTGCTAGGGACAGGTTATTTTGAGTATAATGCATCTCCTGAGATGCATGGTAAATAGTGCGGTGAGATGACAGGCTTTTTATGGCCTACTCTTGGAACAGCTTGCAGTTGTAATTTTTGTTATATTCATGGCCTTAATAAAATGGCAGGATTAAGCTCTTCTATGCTTTTCATTTCTTTCTGTATTTTAAAAGCAAAGTGCTACGCATCATAATATGTTCAAATTACTCACGCAAACAACATCAGCCCCGTCAGTTAAGATTCTGTGCAATGAAATAATAACCATAACTCTTGTCTATTTTTAATGTGTAAGAGCATCAGAACTGGTAATTGTTTATTCTTATGTATAAACTTATGCTTGGGGAAAAGAAGTTAGAATTGTACTGCAGTGATTTAAAAATTGTTCCAAGGTTTATGTTCACTGAAATTACAGGAGCATTTTCAAGGAAGTCATTAGTTTTTAGAATTTGCAGTCAGTTCATCCCTGGAGTACCCTGCATATATCACTTTTTATTCTAGTGAGAAAACATTATTTGATAGTTTATATCAGCAATAAGTTAAGTTCCTATATAGTTGCACTGCATTGACCGACAGATATGTCCAGATAAACCAAGCAAAGGTGTGAGGGTGGGCTCTAGTCCTTAGCCAAGTTAAAACAAGTCGATTTATATGTCTAAACTTTGATCCATTATTTTCTATTCCCAGAATTCCACTAGAATGTTAATTTATTAAAGTGCAGACTTAGAAATAAAACTTAAAGCAATTTAATGAATCTATTTGTTACTGACTTCTTAAGAATGATCCTGGTTCGTACCCAACAGCAAGACAGTGAGATCAGTCAGATCAAACAAATCCTAAAATATCATCTTGCTACAGTTCAGTTGAGTGAAATCCACCACTGAGGCAGACAAAGATTCTCAAGGGGAGAATGCAACTCGAAAAATAGTGAGGAAGCCTGAAGTGTTTCTATATATTTACGTGACGTAGCATATAGTATTCTTCAGCTCCAGGTTTCTGATTCACCTGAGCTGACTGAGTTTGGACTTGTGTGATCATACTATATATTTTACAGAGGTAGAACATAAAAGTGAGTGGTTTATATTAATATATAATGAGAATTAGTTGCAAAATGTTCTATACCTCAATGCTTAGCCACCTGCACTTGTTACTCTGTGGAACGGGAAGTTCCACAGTATTCTGTTCATTTCATACTATTTTAAAACTTCACCTTGATAGACTGTTCTCATATTCCACTATTTTTTTTATAAAGCAAGTAGAATCACAGACTAAGAAATATTGATTTAGAAAAGTTGTAAAATGTGGATCCATGTCAGTTGGATCTGTGTTAACAGACTTGTATTTATTGGGAAGCGATTACATGAACAATCCCATTATTTATTATTTCTGCGTCTTTAAAATGCTGACTAGCCTGCAAACTGCCTTCTTGGAAATCCTAATTATACAATAATTCAGTCTGTTTATAACATGTTTTCAATTTTCACTACATATTCTACTGTCAGAAAATCCTCTGACATTTGGTTTTATGGAAATATTTAAATTGTAACAGCAAGCTACTGCACTGCAACTCTGGCTTTTGGAGACAAGGATGGGCTGGTGAAATTGTTCTCTTGTAAGTGGGACATTCAAAAGAATTGCCAATTGTTTTCCATTACAAATGAGTTAAGTCAATGTGGAGAGCATCTGAAATTTCATTGTATTTTAGCGGCATTTGTAAAATGAAAGCAACATATAAAAATACTGATGAGCAGTATTCAAATACTGATCTAAATTGATGTTTTGACTGATTTATTCAGAACTTAAATATGTCTTTGTGACCCAGAATTTATTGAACTATTATTGACACTTTAACATAGCTGGTTTTCAAATATATATGTTATCAGATCCATATTTGGTTGTATTTTTAATATTTGTATTTATATTAAGAAGGCTAATTTTTTTTCTCACACTGTCAATGGAAACACCTAAAGAAATATTTTTGCTTTATATTGCAAATTGATCTGTGTTTTATAATCATGAATGGTTTATTTTAAACTTCTTAATAGTTAATAAATAAGGATGTGTAGCGACAGCATGCAATATTGACAATGTCACTAAAATAAGGCCTTGGAAAAAGGTACCTGTAAATGAGGACCAGGCTTGAGTACTCTCTCTCTCAGTACCATCTGCTAGCCACTGTTGAAAACAGAACAGTGAGCTAGGTGGACCATTCTCTGACCCAGTAAGGCATTTATTTTCTTATGGTCTTAATGGCAGCTCACTTCTGTTAACTAGATATGAAGTTTCTGTAAGCAAAACCCTTAGCTTTTGCTACTGCTGACAGTGTGTAATGCTCATAGCTGCTAGAATTTTCCTTCTGAGTATATACTCTGTTCAAGTCTAGAATTGCCTTTGTCTTGACTGTCCTAAATAAATAGCTACATTGCTCGTGCTAACATCCCATCAGGATTTGTAACACAGGCTTTGCTCTCTCTGTCCTGACTGCAGGGCCTGAGAACTGACACAGTCATTGGCATGGTAGGACTGGAATTGTTTCTTTGTTGAGTTGACCATAGACTATAGGATTGTAGAAGCATTTTTTTCTCACTTTAATAGATATTTAAATGTTAATGCAAGGTGGAACTGCTTCAGTGCAAGAGAGCTGACAAATGTTCAGACCTTAAAGGCTAGTAATTACAAAATCTTCTGGGATGTAGACACATGGGGGGAGAAGGAGAGAGAGAGAGAGTGAGAGTGAAATGACTGAAACTGGAGTACTTTTGCTGTCTTTATTACATTTATCAAAGTGTTTCTTTTGCTCCAAAAAGCTTCTGAATGAGAACATTTATTCCTATATTTGTATGTCTAGTCTAGGGCTACAGTCTTTTCTGTTACTACTCAGAAAGAGCTGAACATTGCTGACCTGATGTTACATGAGCAGTGTGTTAGACATTTCTCAAAAGCTGGTAGGGTGTATACTTCAAAAAGTCCCTGTAGAGTCTTGGTAGTCTCCTGAATGACCAGACTTTGACTCCCAGTATCAGAATAATTCATGTAAATAACTTCCACCTCATCTCTTAGTGATTTTTCGGTAACTTGCAAGGAGCAAGTACAAGACTAGAAATACAGCCCAAATAACAGTTTGACTTAGGATCCTTCCTGGCCCATTGCCAGGATGCCAAAAAGGGATGCCAGGAATGAATTTTGCCCAACTGAATACTGTCTAAGACATGCAGGTGAAAGGTTGGGCATTCTGATCTACGCATAATAATATGAACTTGGCACATGGTGCTGTTCTGTGCGGTGTATGTTACTTCATACATAGGAAAATACGGTTTTCATGCAAGATACTGCTTGAGTGGACTTGTGATATCAGAGGGGTTTGCATATGAAATGGCAGGAAGTGATTAATTAGCTTTACATGCCAAGTAAGCTATTTATTGAGCCTGTAGGTTTTTGTGTGAGTTTTTCTGCTTCATTAAATTTACTCACGAGCTTCACATAATCTTGCTGTGCATAGTGATACTAGCTCCATTATTCTCCAGGAGTTTCCAGTGAAATTCCTGTCTTAAATATACTATGGAAGGTGGACAACAAAACTCCTTTTTGAACTTATGACATACTTTCTATCCTGTATTTATTGTTCAGCAAAGCAAAATGCTAAATTGCTGTGATGTAAAGTCTTACCATTTGTTTTGCTATTATGTAGCCAGGAAAATATGTAGTAGATCGCTGTTATACAACTTTGTGAAACTCTAGCCAAAATTCTGACAACCCATACTTTATGGATCTGACAATAATGATTTTCAATTAGAACATTCAATCATTACCACATTAGTCTATGTAAAGAACTCATAACATCAACTGGTAGTTACATGGGTGATGTAGTGCTGTCTCAGAGGCAGAGCGCTATCTCAGAGGCACAGCAGGCAATATTTGTTTTTTCATTTTTTACCTATGAGATTTCCAGCATTCGGGATCTTATGGTGACAGGGACAATGTAAATTCACTGTCAGACAAGCAGACATCTCTATTTAAAATCTTATTTTCATACTGTGCATTCCTTTGCATTCTGAATCCACTCAGATTTCTTCTCTGACCTTTTACTCCTTTCAGTTAATCTCCCAGTGCTAAAGTCACTGCCACCAAAACTGCCCTCTGCCAGGTTTTACTTTCTGACACTGTTCAGATAAATATATTTAGAAGACTTATACCTATAAAAAAATCCAAACAAAAATGCTTAAGTTGTATTTGTGTAGTAGCCTATTAGTCCCATTTCGTCTGATTTTCTGATAGCCATATGTTTCCATATCCATGACCTGTTCTCTTCAAACCTCTTAAAGCTTCAAAAATTTGCTTTAGATCCATTACATGACAGACCATCATTCAAACACAGTGTCACTGTTAATTCACAGAGTACTTCAGAGTAAGAGTTTTCTTATTCCAAATAATTTACATGATTGGGGCTTAAATCTAGGGACTTCCCACAGCTGAAACATGTCCTTTTGTTGCAAAAACATCACACACTAGTTTTTTCCATGTTAAAGATAATACTGGTATGGAGAAAGATAAGGACAGAGGTGAAATGAAGTTGCAATGAAAACCAAGTTCTCACAACAGTAAACTATACTAAAATATTTTTTAGAAATACTGTCTTCTTTCAAGAGATGTTTTAAGACTTTTCTCTAGTTTCTAACTTTTTCAAGTAATAAATAGGAATTGCATCCACTGAAAAGAGACTTTGTCAGTCAGTTTAATATAATGAGTTATAGCTAATTTCTTGTAATACTTTTTAGGACGTTATCAAATTAATTCTCAATAAAAGTTCTTGCTTTATGGAACATAGCTCTCTAAGTTACATAATTTCTATTCTACCAGTAAGTACCGTTAAAGTGCTGTCATTCTGAGGAGGGATGATAAAGCTATTGCTTTCCCTTATAGCAAAAGAATTGGAACCCTATTTGCAGTGCTAGACCTTAATGCAACTTGAATTCAGTTTCTAGTAGTGCCGCAGTGGGGAAGATGTATGCAAAGCAGTAGAGGAAGAGCACTTCACCACTAGTCGTGCACCTAGCCCAAGATGTAATCAGAATCCACACTTATGATATCCAACAGGAAGCTGTTTACTGCTAATACCACGATCTTCCCAGGGCAATGAAGGGATAGTATGTAATTTTCACATACAAAATCTGTGTTTAAAGTGGAGATCCCCCCAGGCTATCCTCATAAGCAGCAGTGCTAATTTCAGGTCTCTCCTCTGAATCAGTAGCAAAATAATCATAGAATCATAGAATAGTTAGGGTTGGAAGGGACCCCTAAAGGCCGTCTAGTCCAACCTCCCTCCAAGGAGCAGGGACATCTCCAACCAGATCAGGTTGCTCAAAGCCCCGTCCAACCTGGCCTTGAATGTTTCCAGGGATGGAACCTGGAAACTCTTCGGTCAACCTCTTTCAGTGTTTCACCGCCCTCATAGTGAATTTTTTTTTCCTTTTGTCTAATCTGAATCTACCTCCTTCTAGTTTAAAGTCATTACCCATCATCCTATCACAACAGGCCCTGCTAAAGTGTTTTTCCCCGTCTTTCCTATAAGCCCCCTTTAAGCACTGGAAGGCTGCAATAAGCTCTCCCTGAAGCCTTCTCTTCTCCAGACTCAACAGCCCCAACTCTCTCAGCCTGTCCTCACAGGAGAGGTGCTCCAGCCCTGTGATCATTTTTGCGACTCTCCTCTGGACTTGCTCCAACAGGTCCACGTCCTTGTTGGGGGCTCTAGAACTGGATGCGGTACTCCAGGTGAGGTCTCATGAGAGCAGAGTAGAGCAGGAGAATCACCTCCCTCAGTCTGCTGGCCACGCTCCTTTTGATGCAGCCCAGGATGCAATTGGCTTCCTGGGCTGCAAGTGCACATTGGCAGCTCATGTTGAGCTTCTCATCCACCATCACTCCCACGTCCTCCTCAGGGCTGCTCTCAATCCATTCCCCGCCCAGTCTCTATTTGTGCTGAGAATGGATTGCAAGCAGCCCTGCAAAATAAGTCCCCTAATACAGTACTTTTGTGATTAGAAGGCCATATTCAGTTTCCCTCTGAAGACAGCTGGAATTGCATCTCTTTAGATAACAGCTGATTGGGATTTCATCAGAACTGTAAACTGGTGGTGTTCATTATATGCAATTATTAAACTGTGTCTACAAAAGCAGGAGGATTAATTGTGGCAAAGCTCCAGGTTTGATTTGCCTGTCTGCATCTCCTTTTTAGTTTCAGTTGAGTTTGGTTCTTTACTTTGCTTCTTGTCTAAACTTTAAAAGTGTTTCTGAAGCTAACCACTATTTAACAATTGCCACATTTCCTCCCACAGGCAGTTACGTTTCACTTGTGGTTTAAGTAATCCATAACATGTTATTGGTTACTATGAGTTTGTCAAAGCATTAGTATTTCTTTGAGTTACTAATATCATTGAGAGACAAAGAAAATCTCATTCATTTCCAAAACTGAATACTACTGGCATAGAAACTCACTAAAAGCTAGTAGTTTCTCTATGGCAAGGGACTATTAAAAGAGAAGGACAGAGAAAAAGAAATATTGTTCTGGAACGATCCCATACTGCGTCACTGCTCTGGTATACCATGAGAGAGAAACACAGCTAAAATCCAAACAGAGACTGAGATTTTTTTGAGAACTTTTGGCCACAATAAATTTGGGGTTGGAACTGAAAAAAAAAAAGAGATGGAAAGAGAAGACATGCATGCCTAGTACTGAAGAACTTGTTTGTATCTAACATATTGGAGAAATTGTTTGAGAACAGTTCATTCTAGTGAAAATATTACTTTTGTAACACTGCCAAGATCAGTGTTTTCTCATTCATGAATCGGAGTTCTTTGCTCATTTGTGGTTGCTTTCTTCTCATCCTCTTTCTTTTCGTACTGTCTTTTTACAGCAAAAAGCCATCAACAGTTGCCCAGCTAAGCACTTGCTCAAGTATCAGTTGTGAGAGGTCTACAGAACATGTTAGCTGGGCCTCATCCATTTACACAAATTCACTGATGGGCTCTTCTTATTTGTGCAGTCCACACAACTCTTTGATTTTGTGCAGACAACACTAGGATTCTTTTGCAGTTATTTAGCTCTACTGCAGAAGAACTTGTATGTCTTCTGGTAAGAAGTGTGAAAAAGGTGTTGAAAGGCTGTCCTTACTGTAGATGTGGGAGGTCCAGCACAAGGAAAAGCACAGTGTGAGCTTTAATTCCTGCTACCAACTGCTAGTTAAGTGTGGGTTCAAAGAGCAAATGAGCATATACTTTAAGATCAGGAGGAAATGGGCAAAAATACGGAGGACTATACAGGTAACACAGGTGTAGGTGTCTCTCTCTTAGAAACAACTATTAATGACTAAGTGTCAGTATAGGTCGGTCACTACAGCTACCCAGGGCTTCCTTTTCTGAGATGGATTTGCTGGGTCTATCTAATTCTGTTCATATGAAACCTGGATTCTCCTGACAATTACATAGCTGTGGATCTTCTGTGCAGAAGAATATTGGCCATTTCATTATAACAAATCCAACTAAAACAAAATGATAGTTTGGAAGAAGGAAGGGAGGGAGGGAAGGGAAAGGAAGGCATTATTCCTTACCACAAAATGTTCCTCACTTTCTCTCCATCCCCTAAGCAAATTAACAGAGTAGATCCTTTATGCATGCAGGCCTGTGCAGGAAAGTTACTGAAGCACTGACACAGAAGGAAATCATACAAGATATTGTACCTGGCTCCAGTAAAATTTGAGTGTGTGGGTGGCAAGGAGCTTAGTTCCATGCGCTTTCCACCCCACAGGCAGCTCCACAACTTCCTGTTGTGGAGGTTTCTCCTCTTTCATGTGTGGCTTGGTGCAGTAGGCTTGCCTTTCCCTTGCTTGACGTATTTGCAGCCTGTGTACAGTAAGTAGCCTTGTGCAGTTTGCTCATCCAAAAAGGCTGCATATAAATTTGACTTATGAACTCTGTAGGGTGGTGTTATGAAGAATTATCTCAACTAAGAATAATTTTTCATTAGTTAAACAGGAGATGACATAGTGCATGATTTTTTTTTCCAGACTTTTCAATATGTCCCATTCAGGAATCAGGACCAAACACAATGTTATTTTAGTTCTTTTTGGAATATAGTTACTCACTCCCAATGTGTTCTGTCCTTCTTAAAGTGATACATGTTTAGTCAGAAATGACTATACCAATCACTATAATTGTATATTTTCTGCTTTAATATGAAGTGTTTTCTGGCAGCCTGAAAGAAAATTCTGAGACTAAAATCTGAGCTTACAAGCAAAGTAATAGGTCCAGGCTTTAATGATTTACAAGCATAATTATATACCTACTCTGTTTGCTTGTGAGTTTTTGAACTAAGGGTCAATGCAAGGGCAAGCTATATCTTGCTGAAACATAGACAAGTGTGACTGAACCATTAAATTTATTCCTTTTTTTTAATCCTCTTGATTTATTAAGGGAGAAGATAGCAGAATGAATGAAAGTGTAGATCAGAGCCAAGATTTTCATCTTCATTATGGATCAGATCTGGACAGCAAGGTAAGTGTTTGTCGTTAAATGACTGTCAAGGAGTAGGTAAGGCAATTAAGTAGCTCAATGTAATAGCCACGTAAGTGATTTTTTTAATGACTGGAAGTCTTGAGTGTTTTGACCACTAAAATGAAGAGGTACAGAAGCCTATTTGGTGTCACAGGACATGGATGAAGAGGATGGGGGCTTACAACATTTTATATTGGAAATATTTATCTTTACCTGTCAGTCATCATCAACAGACATTCAGATTCTGTTGACACAGCAGTATTAAAGTTTTCAGCTTCAGTAATGTGAGTTTGTTTTACATTTCAAGGGAGTTAGCTAAAAATTAGTAATGAAAACAATAATACATATTTCCATTTACCATTTTGGTTTGACTGGTACAGGTCAAACAGCTCTATTGCCTTGAATGTGTAGAGTATACTATGGGTGGGATGTTTCATGATTTAGACAAACCAATGTTTTCTGAATTGAAGGCAATCACATTAAATTTTTATGATATAGGTAGCATCAATAGAGTTGGAATAGGCACAGATGTCAGTCGCTTCATATACCAGATAGTTTATACAGGGTACTCAAGTTAAATAACAGTTTGGCTAACTCTGAGGAGTTTCATAGGTCTGAAGAATAAGTATACAGTCTTTCTGGAGAAAATGTAGATATGATTTGAACATGTAAACAATACAGATTACATACTCTTTTACCATTTATTTTACTAGCAGAGTTTTCACTTGTCTAACTGCAATCATATACAATTTAAATACAGAATATTAAAAATATCAGCCTCTGATTTAATAGTGATACTGTGTGCTACTAAGTCTATTTTTTAGCCCATTAAGCCTTTATAAAGTTCAAATAGGCCTTATACTAAATACTTTGGAAAGAATGAGAAAGTTTACAGATTTTGATCCTCCATGCAAATCTGTTTGTTTGTTTAGTCACAAAATAAAGTGCACTTGGTGGGTCCAAGTACCAGGCACACAAGTCCCAACTGACTAATCTGTGTGAGAGTATGGGTCTTTCATCTACACACCTCATTCCAGGCCACTATTTTTTCCCTTTATCCAATCCTCAATGAGCAGCTGCGTGCACATTAATTACCTTGACACTTGGAGAGCAGACAAGTAGTCTTTTCTGTTTCTACCATAAATGCCACTCAATGAACCAGCCACTAGGTCATGCTCAAGTGCAATGGAATCTTGTTCTTCCTTCCCAAACATCTAGCATCACCTCCACCATAACTTCAGCTTCTCTCAGGCCAATGAAGTTGTTTCATAAATACGCTTACTGTGGTTGGTATAAAGAAAATTTTAATAGATGTAAATACATTAAACTTATAAACATTTACAGGAGCTGGGTCTAGAGGTAATTGTGGAATTTATCTTTTCTCCCCTAAAACTTCTCTCACATTTTTAAAATGGCTTATTTTATAATTGTGGAATTAAGGAATACTGTAAAAAGCCTCTTAAGATTCAGCTTTTCTGAAACCACCTAGGAGACTGTATCAGCAATATTTTCTCTCTTATGAGGACAACAGCAATTGAAATATAAGATTCTTTGTCTGTCTCTGTGCACTTTCATCAACAGAGATTACTATTTATCTTCAATTATTTCATTTAACTAGATTTTTTTTCAGAAGTATATTTCAAAGAAAAGTGCAATAATATTTAATGAAGATTGTTGTCTCTGAAAACAGATTAAAATGTTCATTTTCATAGTTTCAGTGTAAATACTAATCTTAACTGAAAAAAATATAAGCAAGAAAATAAGTTATTAGAATGCTGTGAAACAAATAGCAGAAGCTTCCTGGAGATCTCCATGAAGAAGAAATCGTGGCATTTTTGGGACCAGTTCCTGAGCCACTAGTATGAAAAGAGTCTTTTGTACGGAGAAGATCAACAGACATATCAGACTGAAACATAAATCCATTTACTTCATATGTGTTTTTGTAGCTTTTCCTGCAGCCTTTCTGGAAATTAGAGAAGACACTTTTAAATAAGATTCTTTCTGATGGAAGACTATTAAATCAGGAAAATGATGCCTTAGCATTTTAAGCTTATTTGAAGTATGTTGCATATCTAAAATGACTGAGAACTATGGGCTTAAACAGACATTACCTAACCCCGAGAAGTCTGTGTTTGTGGAGTTTGATGAATACATGGAGAAATACATTTAGTGCAGCACTCTTTCCACTGGCTTAATCAGTCCTATGGAATTACCTCACCTTGATGATTCTTTCTCTAGCAGCTTCCCTTTGAAAAATTTCCTTGCTTTCAGACAATAGATCAATTGTGACAATACCAATCTCTTCCAATGACTACCGCCTCACTTTGTAGCTTCTACTGCTCATTTGTGACCTGTTTACAGTATGCCACTTTGGATGCAATCTTGAAAACAGGAAAAATGTTGAAAAGCCAGTTACATCAGTGTTCTTTGTTTAAGGCGTGGTACAAAACTTAGGTTCTCGACAAATTGTGGAAGAGGCAACTAAGAAACAACGACCATCTAGCAAATCAAGTATACAGCTAGGATTAGAATGTAAGTCAGCTGAATCATGATTTTAGGTTCTTTTCACTATACCAGACTTCTTTTCTTAGTTCTGGCTAATGTTTATCAAACCTTGTTACTGACGTGCTGCTACTTGGCCAATACGTTGCTGAGCATCTGGCAATTGAACAAATGTACATTAGAAAGCAAGGTGAGAAAACTGTTAGGTAAAGTGGTGAGTTATTAATATTTTTATATATAGGACTGTGGAAAATGAAACTTGTGGTTGGTATTTATCATCAAAAGGTTCCATAAAGTCCCAATTGGTTGCGAGGAATCACCATGGAATGAATATTTGTTTGACTGCCAGCATTTGGTTGAGGAATTGCAGAATAGAGAGTTGCTACCCACAGGGAAATTTTACTGGTTTGTATTGGAGACTGCAGGAAAAGACTTCAGGAACACTTGAGGCTCATCAGTGCTAGACACAGGACTGCTGGGAAGATGAGAGTTGGGGCTGATCAGCCTGGAGAAGAGGAGGCTCCGGGGAGACCTGATAGCGGTCTTCCAGTACCTCAAGGGGGCCTACAAGAAAGATGGGGAAAGGCTGTTTAGTAGGGCCTGTTGCAATAGGACGAGAGCTAATGGTTTTAAAATAGAGGGGGGTAGATTTAGATTAGAAATTAGGAAAAAATTTTTTACGATGCGAGTTATAGAACACTGGAACAGGTTGCCCAGAAAGGTGGTGGAGGCCCCATCCCTGGAAACATTCAAGGCCAGGCTGGATGAGGCTCTGAGCAACCTGATCTAGTCAGGGATGTCCCTGCTCCTTGCAGGGGGGTTGGACTAGATGACCTTTGAAGGTCCCTTCCAACCCTAACCATTCTATGATTCTATGATTCTATGATGCTGAGGGAAAGATCAAAGAGCATAAAACCCGGTAGCTTCTGAGAAGAAGGATTAAACTGAGATCTGCAATAAAACTTTTCTCTGCCTGAGACGTTTAAAGAGAGATCTGCTGTGAACTTAATGTAGTCATTGCTTCTTAGCTGTGAATAATCAGTAAAAGTTTATTAAATCGCTGTAAAGGAGATCCACAAATGTGACTGGAGGCTGTGTCTTGACAGAAGGCACAGAATATCTTAAGAACTCTTTAAACCAGCAAATATTCTATAGGCATTCTTTCTATTCTCATTTACAGTGATTTCATTCTGCTTAAGTTGGGATCAGGCCTTTGTGGATTGTAGCAAAATTTTGCCTGTGTTTTAAGTTTAATCATAGTCTTTTCTAAGATCTCAAATTCAGGTAGGATAAATAATCTTGTGTAAGTGCTGGTCTCACTGAATCTAGTAGAAATGGAGTTTAGCTTGTAAATTTAGTCTAGATTCAATTATTAGAGTTAAGTGAGATGAATGCCATTCATAATGTAATAACACATTTTAAATTAGTATCAAAGGTTTGTTGTTATCACTTACTGCATTGCAGTAGACTACATCATGTTCTGCTGATCTGAGACCTTAGAGGAAGGATTTTTTGTATTTTGTTGTACACTCGGTACTGGGTGTAAAGGTGGTATTTAAGAAATACCATCTGAGTGTGATACCTCACATTGTGTAGTAGCTTAGGAGTTTTTCTTAGATTTACGCAAATCACTCGTGAGTAAAATTAGGCAAATATATGTAATGTTTGAGAAGTGACAGTCACATGAAATTAGTTGAAAAATACTGGTATTGATCTGTGACACAGGAGCTAACTATGCACACCTGTGATTTGTTTCATGGTAAAACAAACGTCAGCTTGCGTACGCCACCTTCAAAGCTTTTTCATCTGTTCATAACTGTAGCATGTAATGATCCTTCCAGTGAGAAACTGTGATATTGTGACTGTGTTTAAACTTAACCCTACTGATTACATGTCATAGTTGGGTTGTACTTTCTTCAGGTGAATTTATGGGACTTGTGGAGGAAATTGCTGCTGTGTTACTAAGGCCTTCAGATTTTAGCCCAAACAGATGTGATTTGGAAAAAACATACACTTTATTTGCTCTTTCTACAGCTTTTCCTTGGGCCAATTACTGTAAACATTTCAAACTCAGTATTTAATTACTAATTCCAGTATTTTAAGTGCCTTGCTTAATGTGCTCTTTTGCATTATAGCAGCATCAAGGTTAATTATGTTAATTTTTGCATTCAGTGCTCTAAACCAACAGGCAGTAGGTTCTCTAGAAACAACAGATGTGTAGAGGTAACTCTTTTCACCACCCACATTATGTTATGAGTACAACAGGGTACTCTTAACTGCTTTGGCAATGAACATGAAAAAAAAAAAAAAAAGCTGATCCTGAAAATACCATTAGCATTATTTATTTTGAAATTGACACCGCTCAATTTTGAGGCTAACACCCAGATTTATCTGTGTAGCTCAGATAATCCAACACATACACAAATCAGTCTAAAATGTCTTTTCCTTCACCTCTGTTCTATCCATTTAATTTTTGGAAAAGGTGAAGAAAACATAGATCGAGAAAAAGAAATCAACTAAGGAATTTTGTTTATTATGGTTGGACAGCTGCAGTTGGTCCACTAAGGATCACTTTATGTTTTATTTTGATTGAGGAGATACCAGTCTGCCAACCATAATTTGTACAATGCTGCTATTGCAGTTGAAAATAGATGACCTTTTGCAGCTGACAGTGGTACTAATTAAGGTGTCATTGCATGGCAAAATTTTCCATCTGTGACATAATCAGTGGTGAGCTTTTTGTTTTTATTTCTGCATATTGATATGTTGCCAATTTAACCAGTTAGCCTTTGTCAAAATTGTAGTGTCCCCCCTTAACTTGCGTGAAGTTTAATTCTAATCGTATATTAAGTTAATCACGTATTTAGTAAATGTTGCTGCGTAACTTGCACACATGTTCAAAGTTAACAATTTTGCTGAATCAGGATTATGATTTAATTTTTCACAACCAGATTTTGTTGGAGAATTAATATTTGTCCAAACGCTATTTTTTAAAAACTTTCGTAGGAAAATAAAGGTACTCTTTTTTCAAATTCCCATCTTTATATTCTTGGATCTGCAGTCTTCGCCCATGTGGCTAAGCACCTTTCCTAGCCTTTATGCTGTCTTTTCATCCTGTAGGAAGACATAGTCATCCTATCAGTCTTCAGTTAGTTTCTCATTTCATGCCTATTTTTCCATCTCAGAAGACAGATATGGAAAAAAATTATACTGTCTTGTCTAAATCTTAGCTAGAGTCCAGTGATCACCTTTTTCTTTGCCTGTAGTTCTGCCAATGATTTCAAGTGTAAGAGAGAAAAGTGGAATGCCATTCTACCGCCATTATGTAGATTATGTCCAGTCTGGATTATGCAAATGTATTTTGTACTGGGGAATGATTTCACTCAAACTAATGCCCATACGTTTATTTAATTTAAGATAAAAGCAAGCAATACACCACTGGGTTTCAATGACCAAAGTAATACTGATTTGCTGTTCCAGCACCTCTTATCCTTTGCTGACTTTCTCCAAATAACAGGAGCATATGAGATAGAAGTATTTCAATATCCATTGATGTTTGATGTTTTTCATCAAACAAGTCTCAGAGCTAAAAAAGAGCAGGATCTAACCTTTCATGAAGAAGAAACAATTATCAGCTTGAAGGATTCTGTTTCTGGAATTTGCCCGGATGAAGTTCAGATTAATTAATTTTTTGGTCATGCTCCAAAAACCATTTAATATACCGTTTTGCATGTGAGAAGTAACTGTTTTGGGGAAAAAAAGGACAGTAGGATAGTATAGGCGTGGTGTAAGATACTCGCTAATGGGCTTTACTAATGGTCAGCTCTAAGTTAATATGCTGTTGCTATAAAACAATTCTTTGATAAAAGCGATAAAAAAATTACAGAGCAGCAATATAGCATTGTTGCAACTCTATATCCAGGCCAATTGAGAGGTAAAGCAAAAATACCCTCAGAAATCATAAGCTCCTGGATCACCACACTACCCTATAGTGTTTCTCTAGGAAAATATATTTTAAAATATAAATTTTTAAGGTGTTGGTACAGCTTGCTCATCTAATTTTCACTCCACCATGGAATTTAAGGGATTTTTTGCTTGTTTTTATAGGATTTAGGCTTTACTGTTTCATCAATAATTATTTCTTTTTAACTAAATCTTTAAGAACTTTTTAGTTTGTTTTTTTCTTACATTCTCAACTTTGGCAAGATTCACACTAAGAGCTGTGAGTTTTCTATCACCGAATACTTAGCAAAATAGTAAGATTTCATATTATTATTTTAAAGAATTATAGTATGCACTTTTGCTTCTTCGTGTAGGATGCTATTTTTTTCAAAGTACTAGGCATATTCTTTACCTGAAATATTTACAATAACATATAAAACAGGGGTGTGTGTTCTGGAGAATGAAATAGGAAAGAAACACATGATTTACAAATCCCATAATACTTTTCTTTCTAGTATTTAATCCATCAGGCACTGGACTATATGGATTTCAACACTGAAAAGTAATACAAGATCAAAGATCTAGAGAAGTACCTCCTCTTCTTTGCACTGTACAGCCTCTGCCTTTCCTGTGATTCTGTCAAGTAGTTGTATTTCAACCAAACGTATCAAAAGTCAGCAGTAAAACTACTAGCTTTGATACTTCCTGGAGGAATACCTGAGGTTCTCTCTTCAGCACTGGCCAAGGCCATTTCATGCGGCATGTACTTAAGGATGTGAGTAGCTCCACTGATGTAAATAAAATCAAGCCTATATTTACTTGCTTAACCAAAGAGGCATCTAAGGTAATGCTGATGTATTTAGATTTGGAATTTGGACAACTTAGATTTAATCTGATTTTGAGGTATTTGTACTGTGATACTGCGAAACAGCCTATTTCAATACAATTATTTCAAGTGTATAGCTTGTACAAATGGCTCACCTCTATATCCCAGTTTCAAAGAAAACTTAAACAGAAGCACTGTCTCTCACTGTTTGTCTCTCACTATCACTTATCTGTGCAGAATTGCAATATATTGTAAATAATTGTAATTCATATCAGTATTATAAAAAATATTGATATGAAGAATTCTGTTTTTATTGGCCATGTGCTTATAGTTCTTCAACTGCTAGGACAACATATCTTACATCTCACTTGTGCTTATTTTGAGAGATTATTTTCTATGATGCAAAAAATAGAGCTGACACAACAATTTTAAATCAGTGACATGCCAGCAGTTTTACAACACACTACATCTAGGGTTGCCAAAAAAGCACGAAAAAGAAATTCCATGCAGTGGTGAGATTTTCAAAGAGGGAAGGGCAGCTGTAGCTGGAAGCTTGCCAGAATGCTTTCTTCCAAGGACTGCATATGTCCTTGCATAGGCTGTTGTCCTTCGTTGCAGCATGTTGCAGGGAGCATGACTGACTCAGTAATCTATTTTCAGTTTACTGTCACGTTTATGCAACCCATCAGTTTTCAAAAGTGGGTGTGATTAGATAGGAGCAAGAGCAGGCCCTATGCCATTCTTTATGCTTGTTCAGTTCATTGCAACTAATTCCAGTAGGTTTTTGATGCAAAACCTGTGACACAACAGGAAAACTATTCAAATTACAGTCTTCCTTGCTTTTTCTTAGGAACTTGCTGATTTTGTCCCATCGTGTGCTCTAAGTCTGGTTGTGTAATTGGTTTTGTGTTAACTTTTGATGGAAATATTTTGTAGTCTTGATTTCTGTATCATACTGCTGGGGAAAAAAAGGAGCTCTCCAGATCTGCATCTCAGCAATCTAAAGGAATTTTTTCATACCGTCACTGGATTCAGTCTTTAGCACTCAAAGAAATCTGCAAAAATGACTGGTTTGGACAAGAACTCTGTAAGAACGCAAGTTAGCTGTGATTGAGGGAGCAATGAAAATGAAATGACATATCAATAAGGTATTCTTTTCAGGAAATAATGGGTTATATACTACACTGTTTCTCTGGGGTAAAAAAAAAATATCATGAGATTGACTACAATCATGGCTCATAAATTTGGCTGGAGACAAGGGTTAAATTAACCATTAGCAAGAGATTGACAGGTTGGTTTTCAATCAACACCATGGTGATGTCTTCCTTTTCCTCTCTAATTATACCAATGTACCTCTTAAATGTTGATTCGGTGCTGTCCCAGGTCATGTAGTTGAAAAGCAATGGCATATCACGACAACTTATTTCTTCATTGTGGATGGGGGATATTGTCGACATATGGGTTATTTTCTTCCATATGAAGTAATAATGCTTTCTGCTGAGGCATTGCGTAGGAATTGTGAAAAATAAGTTAGATTCAATGAAACAACTCAAAAACAATTAAAAAAAAAGAGGTTAATAATACCTAGAGTCAATCAAATTAAGTTTCTGGATTTGATCATCTTTAGTAAGCAGAAACCATCCCCCATGATTCTATTCTTCTTCCATTCAGGGAGAACCCTTTGTCATCTCTCTGACTGACCACCCCAAAAACCCTCTGCACTTCCTCTTCTGGGACCACATTTCTTAACCAGGAGAACACCGAGAACAGCAGTGTTTGGTGGTGGGCAGAAAAAGAAGTTGTTTTTTAATGGATCCCTACCAACAACCCAAAGCAATGTACACATTGAAAATATCTACATTTCTAAAACCTCAAATATGAGGAAAACCTAGGAATCAAGAGAGTGCTCCAGCTAGTCCTGATTGCCATTATATCTATTATCACTCGTCGTTGCCCACCCAGTGTTCACTGTGCACTTGACAATTTCTTATTAGTATTCATAGAACTACATGCAAGAGTCTAAACCACAGATCACTAGGATATTTATTAGGAAATGAGACTCTTGAATAAGAAATGTGATTCAAAAAATCTTCTAGCAATATATTATCTTGACCTCTGCACATGCTTTTGCCAATTTTATGACAGAGTAACGTTAAATTGAGTGGGTGGTTTAAGCTAGGAAGGATTATACAGGCCAGAGGGAACAGATCCTGTTACTGTTGCGTTCCAGATACTGCGTTCCAGAAATATCTGCGTTCCAGATATTTCTAATTTAAGGGTTTTCATAGGACAATAGTTTTGAAATAGTACACACAGTACTTGTTTACAGGAGTTAGTGGACTTCACTGAAACATATGTTCAACTTTCCCTCTTTTTTAATAAAGATTTTTGTTTCTTCATCCCAGTTTCTGCAATGTGAAGTGAGTTATGCATAGGATATGTGGGAAGACCCACATAGGGTGTGTGGGAAGCCCTCCATCTGAGGCCTTTCAAACCAGGTTCTTCCACAGAAGTGTGGTGGGTTGTGGGAACAGAGGATGGTGAAAGGGAGCTGGCAGACATATATTCACATGGAATATATTAAGCACATTCCAGTCGCTCCTCTGGGTTTCCCCAATAGCTTGAACCTCTGCATCTGACTCACTTGGTTTTATGACCTCTTGTTGGCCCTCCTTTTGTGCTCTTGATGTTCCTTTTCCTTCATCATGTCTTTGCCCACACAATTTGTTTCTCTAATGTGCTTCATCTTTCTAGTAGTCGAAAGCAATGTGCTTTCCATCCACTGTTCATGTACCCTTAGTCCTTTCCCCTTACTCTTCACTGTTTCCTCCACAGAATTTCAGCATATTCATGTGTTAGTGGATAGCTACGCAGTGCTTTTATATTAAATGCCTTACCACACGTATGCCAGCTGATTCTTGAATTATCTTAGAGTGTGATTGTAAGTATTATAAACTGTAATGGGCTTCCCTTTCGCATTCGGAGTTGAACTCAGACGTTCCCAGATTCCTTCCCTGCATTTCCATTGCTAGCCTTTTCTAAGAATACTGAATAAACTAGTAATCCTGCTCCACATCGAAACTGTGAGATGCATTTCAGAATACCATTTGTAATTACATTTGTCATTCCACAACATTTGGCGTGCTGCTGCTGGTGGCCTACTTGTTGACAAGTAACAGATTTTGTGACAGGCCACACAATATACCATAAAACACTAACTATCAACACTGGGCAATCAATCAAACAGGCTTAATAATACAGTGAGATTATTATTTGAGGAACACTAATATTCTTAGGACCCTACCCAGAGATGAAGGTGGTTTTGCTAACTCATGCTGCCATTAGACCAACTAGGCCTGCTGTTTTAATACAGGAGTATGAAATAACTTGTGTGTTTCTATCTTGTTAAGGTAGATAGGGGAAACCCTAGAGAAGGGGATGAGGGACAAAAGTGGCTGGTCTAGCAATGAAAAAACACATCGAGCAGCCAGGCTTGGAAGAGAACTTGCACTGTGATTTATGCTTTGTAGCCACTGCTGTGCGTTTGCAAAAAAGACAGGACCCAGGGAGGGAAATGTTTGGACTATATTCACTGGATGTAGAAGCAGTGTGGGAACTAAGCACTTCTTTTCCTAAACCATTATGAGAGCATGACAGAAATTAGTTGCAGTCTCTTAGCTAAGCTTTCATACAACTCATGTAGCCCCAAAAGATATCGTTTTTCAGGCAGCTAGCTGACTTGAGAGCCAGCAAGACATTAATTTTAATCCAAACTATTTTCAAAGACTGTGTATTTTATAATAATTATGTGCTAAGAACAGCTTCTTACAATATGAAAGTTCACATAGCTCTTTTGAATAGAATGTTTGACAAACTTGAATATGGTGCTATACTTGGAGTTATGTGTAAATTAACCTGTATTGATTCCTTTACTGCCATTTTATGGAGTTGCTATCTGTTCTCACACTAGCTTAAGTATGAGCTTTAAGGTAAGCTCATACTATCTGCAGTGCAGTCAATAGTCTTTTTGTAGGATGGCATATAATTTTTACCTTTTCAAGCAGTAAGTATTCAAGAGAAAGTTTTAACCTGAAAGTTGATTTAAAAAAAACCAACCAAACAAACACAAAACCCACAAAAAATGGTGGAAGGCACATGAATTTTAAGTTTGTGGATAAGCAGTCTGAATAATTTGTTCTGTAGTAGTCTCTGTGGAGGGAAGAGATGTGTTAACTATGGAAGAACATCACCATTGAAAAACAAGGTTTGTCATTTAGTCTGAACTGCAAATGTCCACAATGTTTTCATTTTGGATCATACTCTGATTCACTTTAAAATGGAGAGAAGTGTACACACTGATGAGGAACTAGTCCAAACTCTGCTTTTAGCAGCAGTATGGAAATTACCAACAGCTAATTGGCATGGTTAGTTGCTTTGCCTTATTTTCCAAAGATTATTAAGTAAGATCAACAGCTCGGAAGAAAAAGTTGGTCTTTGCTCATGCCACCATGAACACCTACTAAGTCATAGTAGGTGCAGCCAAGCCTTCCCAGATGACCAGGAGGCAGTTGCATTCTTCAGCTTTGGTGAAAGCAGCTGTCTTGGGGGAAACTAGAAGAAAAAATACTACTGCTTATGGCAGCTGGAACAGAAGGAAAGAATGTCAGAGGTGAATGACTGAGGGAGAGAGGGAAGGAAATTACTAAAGACTGGCAGGGACCAGTGTTTCAGGGCATGACAGCCTATGTGTTTGTGACATAGGTAGCAACGTAGACAAGTTCACCCTCATAGACTGCGCTTACTTTGCAGCTAGACCACTGCCTTTAGTGGTATTGAACTACATGAGGGTAGCCCTAGGAACCTTTACTACTAGTACTAGTTTTGGTGAAATGGCCTAGTGTGCTAGGGGGATGTGAAACAGACTGTGAGAATGCGTACAGTATTTGAGATAGCAGTGCCCAGGTGAGCAACTATTGCAGTTTTTCATTTTTCCTCTAAGAATCCAAAAGCCATATGACCACTTTGTAGGAACTAGAAACTTAGTTAAAGAGCCTGTGAGAGTTACTCTTGTTTAGACAGAGATGTGTGACAGTTTCCAGGAGGATGTGTATATTGGGTTCAATGCATATTGCTGCCCACTAATGTTGCTGTCGATGGCCAAGAATGAAGAGGCCCAAATTCTCATTTCACAGCAGTCTTTTATATATCCCATCGCATTGTCCACACAAGGTCCCAGTGGTCTACTAGAGCTGTCGTTACGATGTAGTAGAGTCCCTTTCATTAATATCATTATAGTCCTTTGGGAAATGGTGGACATACAGGCACAAAGGTGTTAAGAGACAGATGGTAAACCCAAATGGAGCCCTACTCCATGTGAATGTAGCCGATAATATAGACAAATAAAGCCTAGTGAGATGGAAACAGTTGGTTCAAGCCAGTAAATACAAGCCTGAATTCTGACACAGCTACTGAAAGAAATAGAACCATAGCCAAGAAGACCCTTTAATGACTCTATTTAGACTCAGTCATAAACTTTCGGCACAAAGCAATTTCCTAGGGTTTTTTTTCTTCATTTTCTTCTTTTGAAGAATTAGTACCTTATGTTGGTAGGTGTCTAGCTTAAAATTTATGGTTCAAATCAAGCCCAACTAAATAATTGCCAGTGGTATTTTCTGCCTGCCGGTGTTTTAATTTTAGATTCGTTTAGAGGTGACCAAGAAGGAGGACACTTGTACCAGAGGAAATTTGAATAGTTCACCATCTTTATTCCAAATTTGACAGAAAAAAATGAAGCACTGAGAATACATTTTTGGTTCTGTGCTTAACTACAATGAATTACAGTTCTCAGTGAGTAGATCTTTATGAAATTTCAATTTTTATAAAATCACTGTGTGTTAAATGATTTGAAAATTCAGCTCTTTAATTTAAAATATCCCTTTCTTATATTGAAATTAAGCAAAATGACCTATCTTCATGGAATTTCTGCTACAGTTTTCGATTAAGTTAAAACAATATCTCCTGAGGGGGAAAACAAGGTCTGACTCATTTATGGGTACTTGCATGCAAGCCAAAAGGTTGTGGTGTTACCAAATTTTCAAATAATATTATTTATTTTATATTTTTAAAAATATTTTTTATGCCAGGATGAACCTGACTTAATAAATATTTGGCAGTTGGCATGGAAGAAAAGTCTGTTCTGTTGCAATTACATTCACTCAATATTATTAATATGTGCTAACTTCGAATAGAAGAACTCTTCAATTTTTTTTAAAAGAAAGAGTTCTAAAAGTATTTATTGGAATGTTAGCACTGTGAGGTAGGTGTGTTGATGACTCATTTTAGACAGCCTCAAATTTGGCTATTCAACTATTGCTACTAGACCATTAGGTTTTTAGTGAGTGTCTTAGATTCTCATCTCATTTACAAATTAGCACTGAAGACCCTGTTACGCTAGTGTAATAGTGTTTACCTTTTCCTGAACTGCTGTGAGAAGTGGAACTGTATTTGTCCTTGCTGTTTCATGAGGCCCTCATCTGTTAACAGAGAAAACAGAGGTCACCCTGGGAAAGAACGTAATAAAAGCCTGGAACAAGGACAAATTTGGAGTTTGGTGATGCTGACAGACAATTCTTTTAACTATTTGCATTTGCACAGAAGCTTTATAAAACGGAGTAGCTAATGCGGGTTTCTTCCTATTATTTGATCTCAGGCTATAAGATTACTTTGTTTCTTAAAAGGTCAAATTTTAGAACTTTTACTTCATCAGCTGATTAAGGCATTTACTTGTAAATATCCAGAAAACAGGCTCTCAAAGAATAAGCGCTATCATTTTATAAAGCATTTCTTAAGTAGGGAAGTAGTTACTTTAAGAACAGAAATCAAATCAGCACTACCGTAATCTCAAAAATGAAGGCTTCGTTTTTCTAGCCTGACTCTTGAAGGTTTGCACTTACTTTTGTAAATGGCACAATTGAAACCAATGCGTGTCTGGCAACACAAATTACAACTCTGAATAAGTCACAGTAGGAGATTTAAAATTTTTGTTTGCAAACTATGTAGCAAAAGGCAATCTTTCTGTATTCCTTAAAGTCATTGTCTCTTGAGGTTAATAGAGGTACATTAATGAAGATTAGCAAGTATATATTGGAGAAGAAGAGACTGTCAAAGCTAAAAGCCTCCAGTGTGAGGCTGGTGGGAAATTGGTTGCCATTTTGTGTCACTGTTTCCCCAATTTGTTTTCTCTGTTTCCTTTGTTATGAACCAGTTGCAAAGACGATTGTTTTCTTTACTAGGCACAGGAGTTATTACTGCCTTTGCTGATCGACAGGTTCAGCAATCCAATATTAAAATTGTCCAAAACCATTGTTATTAATAATTTCAAAGAGTTGAGAGGTTTTTCATAGAATGTAACAGAAACAAGAGCTCTCAGTGTGTATAGTGAATGAACACAGGAAAGTAATCCATACCAAACCAGCTGAGTAGGCCTCTGACATGATAGGCACTCAGGTTTCACTCATTTTCTCAATGAAAACATGAGCATCAGTTTGGGGTTCTTTCAACCGAAGAGAATTCCCATGCGACTACACCATAAAGTTTGTTTCTTTTGTCTGTGTCTTAGTGAGTATTTGCTTTTTCCTAAGCAAATGAAATAATTTTGTCAGGAAGGACTGATTCGGTGTGCCAGTAGTGAGGATTTTCTTCAGGGAAATCTAAGTTATATTCTTGCTTCAAATTAAATAAAGGAGAAATTTTCATCTGTGTCCCCCACATCCTGTCTTACTGACATAACCTCCAGGAGAGGTGCAAATTCAAGGTTGCTGTCCTTAGATTTGACTGTGAAGTTTTGTCTGGCCAGGATAGAACTTTCCAGTGAAAGCTGTAATTTCTGTAAGCAATTGTTGGTTAGGTGCATGGATATTCTGAATTAGAAAACCAAAATTTATGGGAGATGGGGAGAAAGAAGAGGAGGAAAAAGAAATCTTGACTGGTTCTCTGCAATATTTATCTCTCAGTGTGATTATTTAGGGCATTTGCCCTAGTGAGAATGCTGCGCTCTTCACCATGGCAACTGACTTGTCCTCATAGGAGATTGTGCCCCACCTTGTGTGGAGCTTCCAGATGTGATGATTCAGAGAACATAACTTGGCCTGATTACAGGAGTGGAGGAAATAACTTTTAAAATTTGTAAATTTCTGTTTTTATTTAAAAATCTGAACCTCTCTGGCGTGACTAAATTATTCCTGTAAAATACTGGTGGTGATAGTGGGGAAGAAGGTAGCAGTTCAGGCTTTCAGGGCAACCTGGATTTATACCTTGAAATAGCTACCAACACTTGGCAGTAACATTTGATATTTCAGTTAAATTACTACTGACTTCTCATCTTAGTGCCAAAAATTCTAGAGTGCTTTCCCAAATGGAGATGAGGAAATTTACAGACTACTGTTCTTGAGACTTTTTTCTCCTTTAAGATTATAGGACAGGCTCTCATCACTTGTGGCCTCTTGATTAAAAGTAATTGGAGTTTGGCAATTTTACTTTTCCTCTTTCTTGGACTGCTGGGTGTTTTGGATGCTTGCATGGGTTATCCGCTGGAGGTTAGCACAGTAGGCTATTTTGTTGCCTGATGCCTGTACACCAGGGGTGGCCAAGCTTTTTTGACGTGTTGGCTGCACAGCGATTTACAGATTAAGGCTCTGGTCTGCAACGGTGCCAGCAAGGCTGCTGTTCTCTCTCGCTGACACATTGCACTGCTTTAAGCCGCAAACTCTTTGCTTACCCTTTCAGTCTTATTATAGTTCTTATCCCGCATTTCCCTTTGGCGCAAAACACTCCATTATTTCTGCTTTGTGCTGGGCTGCACTCCTATCTCTGTCTCAAGTAAGTCGTGAAAATGACAGAACAAATAGAAGTAGCTGGCTGTGGCCTACCTGTCCTGCAAAGGGGCCGCAGAAGGGATGATTTCTGCTGCACTATGGAGTACAAAACTGGGACAGATGTTGTCCTTAGGTTAGAGTGTGGCTGTCCGTGAGGAGCTGTGCTTAAAACAGGTGGTCTTAAAGGAATACATCTGTGTTTTTCTTTTGAATATTGCACAGGTAAGTGGGTTTACGTTTGGTATGCAAAAACAAAACCAAAAAAACCCCAAACATGTAGACGCACTGGCATGTCTGTGGGTGTATCTTCGAGTTTCCTGAAGGAAGATCTGACATTATAAGACAACCTGAAATGACAGGGACAGTATCTTGCCATTTCTTTACCTAATTTTACTCAGTAAGTATTAAGAACAGTTTTACCAGTTCAGAGCAAAGGGTCCATCTGGTCTAGTATTCTGCTTTCAACACAAGCAATTATTTCAACAGTATTTTGGTTTTGCCAACCCTAAGATAGTGATTAGGGAAGAGTAGGAGCAGTAACAGTAGGAGTATATGTGATCCCTCTAATACTTTTTCAGCCACGAACAATTTTTAGCTGGTAAGATTTTGTGACCCTGATGTGGCTTGTCTGTTTAGTTACCTCCAATAGATCTTTCTCTCAAGCACTTATCCAGTCTTCCTTTGAGTCCATGAAAACATTTTGCATTCACATCTTTTGGCAAGGAGTTGTGTAGGATAAACACTCCCAGCCTTAAAAAATAACCTCTTTTTGGTTTTTTGTTTGTTTGGGTTTTTTTAACCTGGCTCCTACTAACTTTTTTCCTACCAACTTACATATCTGACATTGGTGATTAAATATAAGCTGGCTTTTAATTTACTTCATTTTGATTTTCCTAAAGGCCGAGGACAACTGTGGGCTATGCTTATTACTACCATCATTTCTCTTGGCAGTTTTTCTTACTTTATCCTTAGCCTTTCAGAATGAATCTGTAATGGTGGAAGAGGGGTTTGTAGGAACTAATTAATGGATTTTTTAAAGTTTGGTGATACATATGGGGAAGAATTTATTATTAAATCACTTCACCTTTTGCTGAAAGTGAATAGAGAGAATAAAAATTTTTTGCTGGTTCCAGATATCATTTTCTGTTCTTCTGAGTGAAAAATGGGCGGAGTGTGTGAGTATGGGCCCAGAAGAGACTGGGGAGGGCCATTAATGCCTATTAGTGTGCTCAGAGCCCTGCCATATTGCATGCACAGTGTGGCTGATGTACAAAACACTTTTGCAGAGGTAACCCTCCAAAGACATTTTTGTCTTAAGCGAATTAGGAAAGGGTGAACTGATTTAGAAAAACAAACAAACCCAGTCTGTTATTTTAAAATGTTTACAGACTAATTCCAAGCCTTTTTCAAATGTTTGCATTGATTCAGAATTGTTTCTTTATTTTATTTTGCTCTGTCCCTTCTGTTTGGGTCTGTTGTACTGCTCTGGTGGTCTTATGTTGGTGGTAAGAAAGAGTATAATATCTGCCACCCTGTCTTTCAGCCTACCTCTGCTTCTTCAGTGTCCCTGCTGAGCTTCTGGGATCTTTTAAATTACTGCAGGAACTGCAGTAAAGTTACGTAAATAATTTAAACTTTATCAGCAGGATGCATAGGTTTTAGGGAGGGTTTTCCACCCACTCCAAATATTCTACTTTAGCATCAACTTTCTGCTAGCTTGAAGTGTGTATTGTTACAACCAAGAATAGGAATGCCTCCTCCGGCAAGCAAAAGAAAAATCCCTTCAAAATATTATCAATGGCTCCTTAAAAAAGAAGATGGTGGCAGCAGTTAGATAACTGAAGGCACCAACGTATGAACAGTTCTCCGTATCCATTAAGTATTGAAGTTGAAGAATGGTTTGTATTTTAAAATTTTCTCTTCTGTATCCATCTGGTTGCATTAAGGTCTAGGACTGCACCAGAGTTCTCTACAGGGCCTTAAGGCCTGTCAAACTAAGAGACTTCAGATAAGGACTGAAACCATTTTGTAGCGTAAAGTTTGCTCAATATTCTATCCCTATTAAAAAGGGTCTTCGGGTTTAGCTTATCGGGTAACCAAAACCACAAAGAATCAGCAGATAGGCAGTAACTTTTGAGCACATTAGAAAGGGGTGTTCTCTTCTTAAAAGTGACTGTGCTGTAATTATATTTGTTTGGAAATCCTATTTTATGACTAGTAACAAAAGAATTGGTTTTCAGTACAATAATTTAAAGATATATCCACTACATCTAATCTGCAGAGGTGTCTGAGAATCATCCAGGAGAACACATGAGTGAATCAAATATCTGTAAGGCTAATAAAGACTCCAGGAGGTTCTGAAATTTAAAAGAAATACCAGAAGGACTGTAAACAATAAGTGTTTAATAAGTTCTGTCTTAAAGCTACTGAAGATATAATATTTTTAAATTTACTGTTAGGAATGATAAAGTGAGGAAGGTCTGGCTTTGATGTATGGCCAGAACCACCAGTATGAGAATTTCTGCCACTTTGATGTGGGTACCTGGGCTACCGATTTTGGAATTCTGTGTGGTTTTAGTCAACTCAGTTCTGCCAGAGCCAAAACTGGAGGGGAGATGTGCTTTCCATAAAAGTCAACCACAGAAAATGTCAACCACAGCAAAACTAGTCCAATAACATTAAGAGTCCAATTGAACCCATGAATGTCAATATGCGTAGCATAAAATTACATCCTTGACATGATTTATTGGGCCTAAGTGTAGTACTCTAACATGATTTCTATCAAGTTTTCTTGAGTGCAACAAAAAATGATGGCCTCTGACACACTGCTTAGTTTGCTCTTGCTGGGCTAAGGTGTCTAGAGCAGCTGTCTTAATAGAGGCTGCTACCATCTTGACAGGAGGAAGACAGTGGTTATGCTTCCAGTCATTTTTCTTTGATTGTTATTTCTTTGGAGCTATGGTAGGCCACAAGAAGTAATGCAAGGAAAAAAAAAAGATCATTATAAAAATGTGTGCTTTGCAGGATTGTTATTTGCACATTTCTACAGAGGTCATTCTTGAAATGTACAACACATTAAGAAAGTTGACATAGGCTTTCTTACGCAAGTGTGTGTTCATGGATACTAGTCAGAGGAATTCTGAGGCCTGAGTAACTGTATCATTTAAAATGCAATATGGTAAATTAAAGATCATTCAATAATGCTTACATGAAGCTGCATCAGAACTGACAGTTACATCTGAAGAAAGAGAATCCATAGTCATAATTTAAATTCTCTGAAATCACCATCTCAGTGTGCAGCAGCAGCCAACAAAACCCAATAAATTGCTGGCATTGTCAAGAAGGGTACTGAAAACTGGACAGAGCCTAATCGTGTAAAACCCTGATGTGCCCGCGGGGTGAGTACTGTGTGTACTTCCGATTTCTGTATTTCAAGAGCAAACAGTGGAGGTGAAGAAGGTTCATAGGAGGGCAACTTAAATGATCATAGGGATGGAACATCTGCCTTATGAAGAGCAACTGAAACAGTTAGGACTGCTCTATTTGAAACAGAGAAGGCTGGAAAGGATTATCTTCAAGGTTTACGAAGACATGGTAGATAAGGTGAATGCAAATATTAATTAGCTGCTAACATGGCCGTGTTAGAATTAGAAGGTACTTGTTGAAACAAAGAGGAGATCCATTTAAAACAGATAACCCATTCTCACAAGGCAGATAGCTAATTTTGGAGACTGTGGAGACATTATCAGTGGGTTCAAAAGGGTTTAAATGAATCCATTAACATCTGGTCCATAAACAGACACTAACAAAATACGCAGGGAGGTTCTTTTTAACATCCCTAATCTGGAGATTTTGATCGTTGGAGAACAGAGGAATGACCCCAGATAAAGACCAGGCTTGTGTATTCTCCCTAGTTAGCATCTCCTGTTGCCACTGTTCGGGATCCCAGATTAAGATGGACCATGGGTCTGACTCAGTATGACACTTCCTGTGTTCTTTTATTTTTAAATGTAAATGGTAGTAATCAGTGATGGGAAACCTGCAATAATGCATTACAAGTCGTAGGCACTAACTGTGCTTAAATTACGTATTTCCCCAAATTAACTTAACAAAGAAGTTAGATCGCTAACCAGAATGCTCCTTATATATCAAATAACTGAAGTTGAAAGGAGTTTTCAGAAGAATTCATGATGTTACATGGCAATTATTGATATTGTGTATATATTTGCTATAGAACATTGGTGATTTGCAGAAAATAAGTCACTCCCATTGCATCCACTTGCCACTTTTACCTGCTTTTTTTATTATTTGGGTTATATTACTCTTAAGTACAGGGAAGAAAAATGTTCATAGAATAACAGAATAGTTTTAGTTGTTCTTGAATTCCAAAGTGGAGGGGGAAAAAACATTTGCTCATTTGAACTCATAACCTTCTGCTCTGGAATTTTTGCATCAGGGTGTTTCATGAGTATGCTGGCTTCAGACATGTCAGAAATATCACTGAGATAGTCTCTCTTGCAGATATTTGATACTTCCACTTCCAACTGAGATGAGAAAGTGTGGAGAAGTGTGATTTTTTGCCTGTTCATTTCAGCTAACCAAGCTCTTTGAAAGTTTGGAAACAAAACCTGGTTTTAATTCAGCTTTGGGCATTAGAATAATTGGCATTATACATATTTTAAAGTCCCAGTCCAGGTAATGGTTTTAGCATTTTTCTTTTATCCAAACTAACTTGTTAGTCTTTAAAAATGGAGACCTGCAGTAGCCTTACATGATGTACTAAATAGCAGAAAACCACATCTACTGGCTTTTATATTTATAAATGGTTTGTGGAATTTCTGTAAGAGAGTAATTTGAAAGATGTTTTTACAATTCAGCCAGTAACTGCCAGCATGACATCTTCGTCTGTTGGAAGGAACTTCTTTGGCTTTATGGGTTTTGTACAGGACTTAAAATAATCAAACTAAATTTTGACTGATAAAAACTAGTTTACTTCATCTGCAAGCATTCCATAGAAAGCTTATGAACTAAATACCAAAGACAGAGTTTGAGGATGGTAGAATATGGACATTATGATATTATCTAATCGTTAATGCGCAGTATCTTGTGAATATCTTTCTAAAAGCTATGTACTGTGGTGTGAGTATATTTTCAAAAAGTATGTACTGTAGAAATAATGAACTTGAACACTGCCATTGATCATACTGCACGCTGCCTTATGGCACTGCTTGCTTTACAGCACTGCTAGTATTCTTTCATCATGATGTGCAAAAGCCTGACTTGACTTCATTACTAAAATGCATATATTTTTAATATTGAGCTTCATCATCCTATCTTCCAATTTATTGAGGTGTTTGTTAATGAGAAGCAAAAGGGACAAGATGAATAGTAGCAAGAACAAGAGTCATTTCTGTCAGCTGGCTCTGCAAATTTCTAGTTGCTGGCTCTGCAAATTTTTTGAGTTGCTGCAGGATCTCTCCAGTATATGCAAGAAATAGATTTCTAATTTAAAGCACTACTCTATCTAAATTTTCAGTTGAGGTTTCTGCTAGAGAAGTAGTTCCCAACAAGAAGCAAGGTAGCTTTGCTACTGGGCTAATTTTAAAAAAGAGAGTTGGGGCTTTTGTGGGAAGAAATAATTTGAAAAGAAGAGTAGTTATTTAGTAGCATTAAAATAATGAAAAGCTGTGTGATTCTTTTATTTTCTGCTAAAAGAAGCTGTTTCCCATTTTCCCTCAATTACAAGAAATTGTGATTTCCTCGTTCTGATGGAGTTGCCTGTTCAAATGTGGAGTGATTCTTGATCACAAGCTTTTCAAGCATTGGCACAGAAAGTGGAAAATTGTTTTACATGGTACTTTGAGAAGCCAGTGTTTAAAATATTTTTATTTGGTTTGTATACAAAGATCATGTTCAAAGAAAGTTGGTGAGTTGTGTGTCTCAACTGAACTATCATCCACAGGTGTTTTCTCCTTTTTCTGGTACTCCAGCAGAGTGCTGATCTTCGTGGAGGTTGTCCAGTGCATGCCTAAAAGAGATTAAGGTAGTCTGCAGGGGTGGGAGATATTTCATCAGAATTTATTACTGTTCAAAGCCACCTTAACGGTTTCCGCTGAAGTCTTTAATGTTAAAACCCATGAAAATTGCTGATACTGTGACAAGTTAGAAATGTTGCATGTGTTTTTCATGCAGTAGAAGAGAGACCACAAAGAACAAGCAGCAGAAAACTCAGCTAACTCACCTTAATCTTTTGCACCTTTGCAGCCAGGTCATTCTTTGTGTTGTGCAAGGCAGAGATAAACTGTGGTTCTACATACCTTTTGCTGCTCTCAGTTAGCATAGCTTAACTTAGTTGAATGGACTTTCTCAGTTCTCCACCTAAGGGCATGGCTCAATATAAAATATCAAGGATCTCAAGAAAGCAACCCAATTATAAGATTTTGAGCAATGAAAGCATTTTTTTTAGGGCTCTCTCTTGAACATTAGAAAGCAACATTAGAAAAAAGACCCCAAACATTAGAAAGCAAAGGGATCTACTTGACACAGATAGCTGTTTTATTGATCTCACTACTAAATATTTGTACCTTAGCTTTTGGAGTGTGTTCCAGCTTCTTTTACCGCTTCCTGAGCATAGTGACCAGATGTAAAAGGTGTGTAAGCTTTTATTAAGCAATACAGTAAAAAAGTCTGGAAAGACCACAATACTACTGAATTCTTTTAGATGTAAGCACCTTAGTTCCTCTCAGTTCCAAAGGGAACAGTCCAAGGTAACTATATAAAATACACTTTTTTTTTAATACAGTTTTACTTAGAACCTATGTAGTGTTCCCTGACTGCTCCTGGCAAACTGGTTATCAAGGTTATTCTCTGTTTACAGCTTTCAATACCACGTGAAAGAGTGTGACATCTGTCTCCAAAGCTACAAGGAATTATTTTTTTTTTTTTGCTGCCAGCTCTCCACCCACCGGAAATTGATAATGCTAAAATATATTGCTTTGGCTAAGGAATAGATTTGTCCAGGTGGTCATTATAAGCTTGCATTGCTGAGCAGCAAGCTAAAAAAAAAAGACAGCTGTTAGGGATTGAGGATTAGTGTTGCTGGGTTGCTTTCTTTCTAAAAAAGGGATTGTTACAGATCCTGAGTGATTGAGTCATACAAGATCTTTGAGTGAATAATTCTCTCTTCAAAGATCCAATGAAGTATCACTTCAAGGTAAAGGTATGTAGATATGTGTAATTAACTGTAAGTGAGGGGAGCTTTGACCACTCTTACCTAAGTAAATGCTAGGACATGATGGGAAATAGCTTCCTGTCATATAAAAATGTTGAGATTATTGAATAAAACTTTTCTTCTTCTATATCTTTGGCAGGGTAAAACAACTGAGGTGTGTGCTTCTAAAGCAAGATTGTTACTATTAGCCAAACTAGCTTCTTTTAATTAGCCTGAGTATTCTTATATTGTAGTGTACTTAGTAAGAGTTTGTTGTGAAAAGAGAAATTAAGGAGCCCTGCCATGGAATTAATAGATATGTCAGATTTTAATGAAGAAGATCTCTGTTCAAGGATTTCGCTGTTCTGTCTGTAAGAGTCTCTGCTGACTGAATAGTGTAATCCCCCATCACTGAACCCGGAGCTAGCAAGTAAATTGTCAATACTGTAGCAGTAAATAATGGGGGAATCTGACTGGTTCAAATTCTTATGAGAACTTTGATGTTTTACATGCCTTTACAAAAGCCTTAGCCACCAGGGTATTGTATATTTTGATTAAAATACATATTTCTTCCCCTCCAGTTTTGGTCAGAAATTCTAATCAGGGTCGGAGATACCTTCTGCCAGTTTTATCAAAACCAATATATGGTGACTGTACCGTGATTTTCAGCATTAGTGCTCCACTAGCCTAGAGGCTAGTCTTACTTTTATGTCTGTAATTCTCTCTCCTATTTCTATGGGAAAGGTGCAGATAAGGTATGAGAGATCCTACAGATTTAAAGAAAAGGCCATTTCTATTTTAGCCATTGTTTTTAAAAGATCCTGTACTGCCAGATTGCGAGTTCCAGTGTGAGCATGGAGCTGTTCAGTTAAAAGGGAGTATACTGATAATTCCTAGAATTAAGAATTGGAGCCCCCAACGTAAGAAGAACATGGACCTGTTGGAGTGAGTCCAGAGGAGGGCCACAAAGATGATCAGAGGGCTGGAGCACCTCTCCTGTGAGGACAGGCTGAGAGAGTTGGGGCTGTTCAGCCTGGAGAGGAGGAGGCTCCCAAAAGACCTTATAGTGGCCTTCCAGTACCTAAAGGGGCCTTATAGGAAAGAAGGGGAAAAACTCTTCAGTAGGGCCTGTTGTGATAGGACAAGGGGTAATGTTTTTAAACTAAAAGAGGGTAGATTTAGATTAGACATAAGGAAGAATGTCCCAAAGAGTGAGCGTGCTGTTTTGCTCAATATCTTGAAAACATACAGAACCCTACATAAGCTCCAGGGACAAATTTACTGTAGGGGAGAGTACAGTGGGCTTTGCCATTGCTAGGGGCGGTGTAAACTCCTATATTGCATTCTAAGCTCTTGGCAAGGTGTCTGTACAGCTCTACCAGCCAGACTGAGATTGCGTAGCAGATTGCAAACAGTTACTCTTAATGAGTACTATTGGTTAGCATTAGTTGATAAGAAACTCACAATGAGCCGGCAATGTGCCCTTGCGGCCCAGAAAGCCAACCGCACCCTGGGCTGCATCGAGAGGAGCGTGGTCAGCAGGTCCAGGGAGGTGATTCTGCCCCTCTACTCTGCTGTGGTGAGTCCTCACCTGGAGTATTGCGTCCAGCTCTGGAGCCCCCAACATAAGAAGGTCGTGGACCTGTTGGAGGGGGTCCAGAGGAGGGCCACGAAGATGATCAGAGGGCTGAGCACCTCTCCTATGAGGACAGGCTGAGAGAGTTGGGGCTGTTCAGCCTGGAGAAGAGGAGGCTCCGGAGAGACCTTAGAGCGGCCTTCCAGTATCTAAAGGAGGCCTACAGGAAAGACAGGGAGAGACTTTTTAGCAGGGCTTGTTGAGGCAGGACAAGGGGTTATGGTTTTAAAATAGAGGAAATATAAATAATATAAAGGAAATTTTTTTTTACAATGAGGGTGGTGGCATACTGGAACAGGTTGCCCAGAGACATGGTTGATGCCCCATCCCTGGAAACATTCAAGGCCAGGTTGGATGGGGCTTTGAGCAACCTGATCTGGTTGGAGATGTCCCTGCTCTTTGCAGGGGGGTTGGACTAGGTGGCCTTTAAAGGTCCCTTCCAATCCAAACTATTCTATGATTCTAAGTTTATCAGCAAAGAAAAAGACCTTTAAAAAGATTCACAGCAACAGGAGTCACCACTGCCATGCCATGTATCACATTAGCTATTGTTCATATTTATCTTTACTTCTTTGCTTTGTTTTTCCTGGTTAACTCAAATAATGCCACTGCCACAAAGAGTGCATCTTTTGAGACTTCACATCAGGATCCATCCTGATGTTGCTGTGCAAAATAGCAGTAAGATTCTAGCTTCAGGAATAATAGGAAGATACCACCCCTGGCTGCCATATGGGGCCAGATAACATATTATACAAAAGAGTCATCAGCAATCATTCAGAAAGCTGACTGCTGATTCTAATTCAGAGGGTTTTCTCACCTCATATGCTGAATCTCCATCAGTCTGCTCTGCCATTTTGAATGAGGCTCGTTTTTTTCTTCATACCAGCTGCGAACCAAGGGGAATGCTGGCACATAATTATTTGATTCAAAGCAGTGAGAGAGCACAAACATTCAATATGCATTTCATTTTTTTGACAGAGTGTTAATGATCTTCTCATGGGTATTTTTTCTGGGATTTTTGCTGGTTATTAAGTTTAAGAAAATATTTTCCATACAAATTATGATAAACACAGTCATTTATAGTGATACAGTAACAAATCTTAGGCTATCTCCCAATATGTCATCTTCAAGGAACAGACTATTTGCAACTGAATCTTTTTCATTCCTGTCTGTTGTTCGCAGTTTATAAAGTATGAACTCATTGAAAACAATTTTAGGAACAGGTGCAGAAACCTGTGAAAATCAAGCTACTTTCAATTATCTTCTAAACAGGGATGTAGAAACTGAGGAGCTCAGGTTGATGTTGAAAATAACAATCCTGATTTTTGCAGTTGGTTGCATATGTGAATATTTCTCTGAGGATCATGTAACATAGTTATTCTTCCTATCAGGCATCAGCTAACTTGAGGAAGTGCTCAGATGAAGAGTGAGTGAAACTGAGAGGGCAAGCTGTGTGTCCTTCGTGTTATCATCTTTAAGATGTGAATCAGATGTTTGAGTCTCATGACTGAGCCAAGGGATTATCTTCTCAGCTATGCTAGAAGGAAACATTAAGTCTGTCTCAACTGAAAGTCAGTTTGGAAGACTAGTGAAGGATGGTGATACTATAATTTACCATGTTTGCTCATTAATGGTTTCCTACAGGATAACCAGAATATTTGAAAATCATTTACTAAAAATTCTGTTCTTTCTCAGACATAGATGACTGGAAGAATGTTCTCGTAAATGAAGAATTGCTGTTTGTTTCTTCATCCCAAAATGATACTGAGTGATTAATATCTTCTTTTTCCTGGCTTAAGTCTTCTCCAAATCTGTATTAACTCCCATCTGTTTTTACTGGATTCTTTATATTCTAATGAATTCTTCAAGTGCCACAAAACTAGGCTTTAATGGACAAATATTTTTTGTTAATAATCAGGCTTATACCTTATACATTTCCAGTGCTTACTCACTATAAAGAAAAACAATAAATGAGCATATTAAATGTTAGATTGGCTAAGAACAGTTCTATAGTACTTAAGACTTGTTCTGTTGCAATGCAGGTGGTAATAAAGGCAATAAATACAGAATATTTATGTAACTTTTTAAAAGAGGTTTTTATATTAGGTTTCACATACCTTGCCATCTTATCCAGAAAAAAACAAGTAGTGCTAACATCAATCTAAACATGTGAAGAGGTCTCTTCCAAATATAAAAAAAAATACATTGCCTTGTACACTGAATATGATAGTGAAAAAATTGTGTGTTGCAGCATTTGAAGAAGGTCTATACAGGTCTTGGGACGGGTATAGTTTGACAAAATCTGAGTTCCTATAATTCACTGAAATTTAAAGATTCTCATACTTGACAAGTTCGCTTTCACTCATAGCGAATGGTTCTTACACTGCAGAGGTATTCCTTTGCGTATAGGTATGCCTTTAGCCTCAGTCTGGTTTTCACTGTATGAATCAAATTGCATAGTTGTGGTGTATCATTTTAAAATGTTCAAGTGTCTTCCTTTCTTGACATAACAAAGCTATTAATTTTTCTAGGTTAATTGAAAATGTTTAGCAGTGAAGCAGTTTCCCACACTACCTTTCTTGCATAAGTACATGCAGAAGTGACTTTCACAGCTGTGGAAGTACACTGTTTAGGCAGGAGAGATGTCGCATAGCTGCATGTATCTCCAGGACCATTGTAAATCTGGAAGGCAGTGAGAGTATAGTATCACTGTCCTGCCCTTCTGTTTAGACCCCCCTCCACAAAAATACTAAACAAGCTGTTGTACGAGGTATAACACTTTCTGCAACACTATAAGATCTCTGCATTAAATTTGAGGCAAACAATCAGTAAATATAGATGTATGTGGTGATATTGATACCCAAACACACGCATATTTATGTTTTCCAGTAGTTGTATGAACCTCACAAAGATAATACAAATCTTGTTTGCATTTTACATACAGTCTTTCAGAGACTGAACTATTACCATGAACTGTTGGTCTGAAATTGAGCTAATAGTTCTGTGCAATACCCTGCTTGGCATCAGTTGTTTGTTGAAGAAGTAGAAATTTATCAACTGATGACCCATCTTTTTCTTTGTATTTATTCTCCTATGTCTACTTGATATACACACTTTACAGAGGCATTTCCTACTCTTTGGTTGAACAGTAAGCTGCAATCCTTTTGACTTTAAGGAATCTTCACACAATATCCAGTGTTCTACTAAAGATAATGTTACTTTAACATAGAGAAGAAAATACTTTCTATTAATGTTTACTGTTGTTCTGACTGAAGTACTGCTTTGGAATGTACTGCTCAAGAGAGTGAAATAAAATTCACTCAGCATTGTAACATGCAAACTAATGGAATCCCTAAATTGGATTCTTCTATCTAAATGAAGTTTTGTCTTTGTGACTCATGTTCTTTAAATTCATATGCTTTTGTCAAGATTAAAATAATTGTTGATTACATGCATATTTTTATAAACCTGTTTTATAAATGTACCCAGAGATCTAAAGCAGAATCTTTCTGAAAGTTCTTAAAGAGCCCATGGGCCATTTTCCAAAGATAGCTCCAACTTCCATGTGCCTTACTCATCCAAATGACATTTGGATGAAAAAGATGACTGAATAAAGTGAACAAACTTTGAGGCTATAAAATTTACAAATGTAGAAAATCTTAATTTCATTGTAAAGTATATGACAAAGTTACTATCATTTTAGTGGTTCCAAGATTTCATCCTCTTGTGCTTCCTAGAAGAGCTGGGCAAACCATTGACAAAATAAGCCCCTCTTAACTTCAGGGGGTTCAGAGCTTAGGGTTTCTAAGTTTGGCTCTGGGTCCAGCTTTTGCACGAGTTCAGAGGAGTGTCTCTGATGTTGTAATTTAAGGTTATATCTGCTTATAATTTAACCATATAGTAATAACTGTAATACCTTAAAGGACACTTTAAGGGCCTTAGGAAAGAGGACAAAGTAATAATTGCTGGCTTGTCTTTCATGATAGTTAAAAATGATGAAACAGTTTAATCACTAATCAATAATAGTGAAGAATATGATGCTGAATCAGTTAAAATAGGGTTTGTTTGGTAGGTTGTGGGATGGTTTTTGGCCAATAAAATTTTCTTGAGATGTGTCCATCAAAACTTTATATCAATGTATATGAATATAGGATCAAGAAATATTTTAGGTCTGAATTCGTCTGGTCCAGTCCCCTGCTCTTAACAGGGCCAACTTCCTGTTGTATCAGGTTGCTCCATGCCTTGCCCAGTAAAGCTTTGAATACATCCAAGGATGGACATTTCACAGCTTCTCTAAGGAGTTTTTTTCCTGCACGGCTACCTTCTTTTCGATGTTTTGTTATTTATATGCAATCAAAATTTCATTATCTTTTTTTTTACTCTACATTTCTGAAAAGAGCATGGCTGTCCTCTAGGTAGCTGCCCACCAGGTAGCTAAACAATAGAAACCCTAAAATTATTTGTTTTCTTTTTTGGCCCTGTCTCAGTGTCCTTGTGTTTATATTTAGGGAAATTCAAAGGCATCTATATAAATTTTAGTTTTTTGTATCTCTCTTATTTTCTGTATTTGTTTAGCATTTGACTTCTTTTCTCTTAGTACATCTAAAAAGAGACTAACTTTTACTTCTTTCATAGCATTCAGCTAATTTTCATTTAGGTATACCTACTCTGCTTCCTAAAAAAAAAAAAAACCTTTTCTCCTTCTAATTCACTTTCCTGTGTACAGCATTTAAGGTGTGCTGCACCCACAAGCAGTCTTACAGTGAACCACAGAACTTAGGGAATTATAAGTTACTGTTCAGGTGTAAAACCTACAGAAATAATTTTTCAACCAACTTAGGTTCTCTCCTTCACTGTAGTCCCAAAGACATAAGATGTCAGGCTAAAGAAGAACCCAGTACTAGCTCTTGGCTTTAGAAGGTTCATTTCAACAGGAGTTGGCTGTATTATAGAGCCATTTACGCTTTGTTGTCAAGGAGAACTTGCCAGGGGACCTAAAGGGTCATTAGCCTCGACATAGCACCATACAGTGTTGCAGATGCTTCATGACAAGTGACAAGGAAAGGCTTTAATGGTGTGTCAAGAAATCCCAGCCTCATCACTCTATTTTTTACTAATCTGTTGCTGTCTAGCAATGAGTTGCCCTTTTATTGATAGGTGGGCTTTTACTTAAATGTGCCAGTGATGACAGCAGGAGGAAACTAAGGAAGCATTGTCATGACATTGCATATTTTACTCCTGCCATTAGTAACTCATCCTTCTAGGCAGAGTGAATTTGTCCTTAGACAAGAATTAAACCCAGAAATATAAATTCCTTGAGCTTTTAAAATTACATTTGCCTTGATAATTATGAGTGCAGCCAGCCAGCCATTTATTTTAGAAAATACCCAAGAATTTCAAGGAGCAACATAATTGTCAGCTTCCTTTGTGCACTACAGTTACTGAATTGTTATGATCCATGAGTATCAGATGTGACCTGCTTGCAGTTTTAGGATGCTTCCTCAAAGACAACACGCATGGCATCTCAGGACTAGAAGGATACAGAGAGTAGTACCTGGGGTACTTGTTACAGAGAAACTTCCTTTGCAGTTGTAGTCTTTTGTGATTTCTTATGTTTCAAATGTATGTAGCATGTGATCTGAGGAAATAGAAACTACAGCACAGGTTGCCTGAAGAGATTGTAGGTAAATTTTTAAAAACACCAAAACCCCAACAGAAAGGAAGCCCTTAGAATGAGATTTGCTGGGTAGACAGTATGAGACTATCTCAGGTTTTACTTGGTTAACAGGAAAATTTTGTAAGAGAGTTTGTTTGAATTTAGCCACTCTTTTAACCATCATGGTGGCCCTACAATGCAATTTTCCTTCTCTCTCTTATTTAGACAACTGTGTCTTCAGTGCTATATAAATCATCTGAGTTAATCTGAGAAATGAAGGTTTCCAAGTAAGAGCGGCCACACCCTGAAGACATGGCATGTGAGACAGAATGCCTTCTATTTTAGGAATTCTTCCTTTCATCCAAAGAAAATCGCTCAAAAAGTCATGCCTAGCCATCAGCCCCCCCTGGATAAATGGGAATTTGTGTCATCTTGACACTAAAAAATACTAATCTCCATTCTAAATGTGGTTACAAAGTGACTAGTGTCTAGTGACTAGTGGTACTTTATGTTCACAGTGGACAACGGGATTTCACTACCACCCAATAGCTAAGGAAATCCTTTATCCCAAGGAGAACATCTATGCTTACTTCTTGTTTGTTCCATTTGAATGAGGTATATTTAATAGTATTTACACTGTGAGAGAATGGAAACCTCTGAAATTGCTCAGAGAGAAAAAGGAGCAAGAAAGTAAACTAAGATTAAAATTATTGCTCAGGGAACACTTTTTTCTTTTTTTTTTTTTTTAAAGAAACATTGGGATTTTACTAAACAAGAGTTTCAAGATTACTGATACCTCTGCCTGGCTCTTTCTGAAGATAAATCTTTGTATAGGCGTCAAGTAGTGCATATGTGCAGAGCCCAACATGGCCAATTTATATTGGATCAACTGCATGCATACTGCTCAGTTTATGCAGATGCAGGCCAGGTCTACAGCTACGGCTTCCTTTCTCTCTGGCTGTCCGTAAATCTCTGACAAATCATCAGAGTCCACTTTGTCTGCCCAGGCAAAATTTACAGCTGGAAAAAGGATGTCATGGCTGAGAGAACTAAAATGTACGGTATCTCAGCTTTAGTCTCAATGTAGGAAAATAAAACAGAAATCAGCACCAATTTTTTGTAGACACTAGGGTGGCCATTGTACCACAGAACAGTGAACTAATGGAAAGTCATTCAGGTTTTCTTTTGAAAAGATCCGTTTCTTTCAAACTGTCTTTATTTACAAAATCTAATTTAGCCTACTTGAAAGTGCTTACAGTTTATGGTACATTCTCCTACCTCAAGGTTGCTGAACATTTTTAGCGTGGATCACATCAGAATACAGAGATCGTCCTACATAGTACTTTACATGTTTGCCGTCACACAAGGTACGTGCCATCTGATTTGTGAGCACAGTGGGACCCTCCAATTTGCAGCTGTGCAGACAGGATCTTCTGTTTTAACAGCATTTAACTGGTTTGGTAGATAGAAATGATGAGGGAGTAGAACCAAACAACTGAGCAGAATTTGTGTGACCTGTGAAATAAAGATCTGTGAATTAACAGATCATAAGCCAAATTTTGGAATCTATCAGGATAGTTATATCAGGGTTATATTTTTTCATAGTCTTTTTTTGAGGACATGGGGACACTTGACAATTTCAAAATGAATTGTCTAAAATGAGGCCCATAGAAGACTGATACAGAGTGCTGCTTGAACAATGTATTTACTTGTTTAAGAGCTGCATTGTATTCCTGTTCAGTTTGACATATGTACATTTAAATATCTTGAAATCCAAAGCATATGAATATATAAAATATCTTTGGATGTATCAGAGGGAGGTTTCCTAACATATGCTTTCAAAGTAATGTACCTTTATGAAGTGGAGTAATTTTAAGACAATTATATGTTTCTCATAGAAAGGATCACTAAAGTTACTTACGTCACTGCCTGTTTATTCTTGTCTCAGCCAAATGGCTTTGTTTTAAGAATAGGCAAAAATAAAATAAAAAGAACAGCAGATCATTACCTGCTATTGAAATACTCAGCTACTCATAATTTCACTGGAAGATCCATTAGGATCTGTTTTAGGAGTGGGAAGTGAAATAGACATACCATTTGAAGAATTAGAACTTTTAGGACATATTTGCAAGTTTCCTCACATAAACATGCCTCAATCCCATCCTCGCCCTGTTTTTATTCCAGTTCTGGAGTGAAATTCTGGCCCAGTAAAACAAGTAGTTTCACTGCTTAATTTACTCGTGTCAAGAATCAGCTGTTATCACTTGAACCAAGACTGTCTCTCTCTAGAGCTGTTCTGTGATGGAAGTGAGTGTTCACAGCGAAGTAGGACAGATCCAGTGATTAATAACAAGGTTCTGATGGAGGACAGTAGCTTCTTGGAAATACAGATTTTTTTAATAAAAAGAAACACTATGTGGGAAAGAAAAGAAGGAGCCATTCTTGTTATAGCAGTCTGTAACGTAATTAGAAGGAAGAAAATCTGCTCTGTAGAGAAGCAGCAACAAAGAGAGGAAAAATCAATAAATCAAAAGGTAATGGGATCTGAACAGGCTACGGAGTCATATCTAACAACTGCCAGCAATGGAATGTTTGGAATACTATTGTAGCTGTTACCTGGTAAATTGTAAGAAATCTGAGAAATTAAAAGATCGAAATGTAGCAGTTCAGAGCAATGCCAATCACTGTACTGTGTATATCTGCCTAAACAGGGAAAATGTAGAATAGTAATCCATTAAAAGCTCCCATGATGATAATAACCTAAATTAAAGCAATGATTTCTGAACTTTGGCATAAACCCTGGAGCCTAGTAGGTCTCAGAATATGAGAATGGGCTCGAGCTGCAAACTGAGCATCCAGGCTTTGAACACGTGATTTTTCTGGACCACCTCCATTTCAGCTATTCGAGTAACATGCAGGAAGCAGAGAACAGATCCCCTTAAAATAACATTCACTAGTGAAGCAAAAGCAAAGTCAAAGTAGATGTATTCTGTATTTTCCTCTTCTAAGGCCTCCCACAGTAGAAGAAAACAGGGAAAAAGCATAGCTGGTACTCTATCCAGCTGACAGAAAGTCCCCAGGGTGTGCCGTCAGATGACATATGTTTTCTTATTACCTAGGGTTTTAGCTTTTGTTTGGGTTTGATGATTGTTTTTATTTGTTTGTTTTTTGCTCTGGAATGCACAAGTAATTTTAAAACTGTTTTAAAGAAGAGGGAGGACTACAGTTTGAATTATCTGGATTTTTCTTTTCTCTTTGCAAGAAAACTTATGGAATTTGGCATCGTAACCCAGCCTCGCCTGATGTGATCGCAAACACAGTCAAATTTTTATTAAAATGTTTTGAATCTTTCAAACATTATATTGATAACTGAAATGGAGCAAAGAGACAGTAGCATCTGGTTTTAATGAATGTGGTCTGCTTATACTTGAAAGCAAAACCATTCAGGAAAAGACTGGAAATTCTTGTTCAGAGAATCAAAGTGCAATAGTGTTTTTCAATACCTGACATCTGTATGCTTAGAATGACCTGGGTGACTTCACTCAACCAATTGTTCATATTTTTTAGATTAAAATGCCATATTTGGATCTGAAATATATTTAGTGCTTTTTTTTTTTTTTAGCCTGTTGTGTACTTCTTTCCACTCCTACAATCTTAACAAAGCTCTTTGCTTTCAGCTCTCTCATACCTTTTCAACTTCGTGACCTTCTTCAATGTAGTATCTATCAAACTGTTTTTATGTAGAAGTGTGGAAGTGTGTGTGTTCCCATTACTGTATTGTAGTCTAGACAAATAGTGCAACCCTTTGTGGAAATATTTTTCTCGTATATTTATTGACATCTGAAAGAACAGAATTACCTGAAACAACCTCCTTATCTGCAGACCCATATAAAAGCCAACTTAAAACATATCCTGTCTTTTGGGGGAAAAAGAGAGGGTATTGTTGAAACAGATTCTGCAAGAGGCCTTCCTGTCCCACTACCTTCAACTCAAGTTTATTAGCAGCATTTCAGCCCAGGCTCTTCATGGAAATACTGCACAGTATTACACTCTGAATGCCTTCTAGCAGAGTAGTAGTGATAGAAGATACTAACACAGCTTCCTGCATCTTTTCTAGAAAATAATATTGCTTATGTGAGGTGAGTATACTTGCTTGGAATTGTAGCCCAGATATCTGTGTGGATTTTGTACTTTGAGTTCTACCCAGTCAAGACGATGATTATGAAGAGTTTTTATTACCCAATTTTGTTCTCTCTTGCCATCTTCAGAGCCTAATCCTCTTTCTCTTGGATTCAGAGAAACAGTCATTGAGGTGCCTAGCACAACAATGTAAGGCTGTGAATAAACATGGGAAAGATGTAGTGGACGCTTTTCATACCGCAAAGGAGTTTAATGCATGGTAAATGCATCTAACCATGAAGAACACACCAGGTACTTGAAAATGGTAATTTAAATTCCATTTATTCCATTCCACTTATTTCAGCATAGTCTTTTCCTTATACTAGTAATTGAATTAAGAGTAAAGGTTTGGAAAAGAATAAACGCTTTTGACCATAAGCACCTACCTATTGTCTATATTTTGAAGTTTTCACTCAGTTTTTCACATGAAAGGCAGAGGATAAGTGCCCCAATTAGTTAGCAGTATCTACATTCCTGAAGTTTTCAGCTTTTAAAGCTGTAGTAAAAGTGGCTTTCAGTTACCATTAATAGCTTCTTTGAATCCTTTTGTTATAATCTCAAAGCTGAGAAATCAATGAGGTTGGCCAGTTTGATTAAATAGTTTTCTTAAGTCAAACTATTGTAAAATTAGCCTTTAAAAACAAATACGCTGCATTGCCTTTGACCATTTACAGTTTTTCTTTGGCTCCACCAAGCATGTGGATGTCTAATCAGGGGATTATCAAGTAGACTAGAGAAATATAACAAAGTTCTGTGCTCTAGTAAATATTTGTATAGCACAAGCCTGGAGAAAGTCCATGTTATATTTTACTGTTGATAATTTAATAACTCTATGGCACGCCTGAAATTGTACAGTAAATGTCAGGATGTGTCAAATGAGGTATCCTGTAAAATTTAATAACCTCATACTTAAAATGAGGTGCATTCATGGGTAGGTAGTACTGTCATTGGAAAACACATTTTGCAAATAATATTTAGGGCATTTATCTGAATTTTACCAGGAAATAAAGTGAGCGATGGCCATCCAGCTTATAGTTAAAAACAATGACAACATAAGTGACAAACAGAATAACTCATGCAGAAATAGTCCAGTCTATCAAAGGATCATGAGACCAACCAGCAGATTTCATGGAACAATCAAAAGATCCGTGATTTCCTCTTGCTACAGAAAATAGACCATAGTGTAAACAATTGATTAAATTAACTGAATCTGTGTTGCTTGTGTTTGAGGGATAGCATACAGCATGCTATCTGCCACAGTAGTTTGTTTGCACTGAAATTAAGCAATAATGATTGAGGCACAGAGCATTTCCTGGGGATTAATGACCGGCTGAAGGGAGTTGATGGCCCAAAGAACAGCTCCTGGCCATTAGCCCCAGCCAGTCATTAATCCAAAGGAAATGCCCTGCCCCAAGGTCTTTATTACTCTTAGAAAATGAAAACGAAGGAAAATAAACTTGTAAGGACTTAGGTATTTGTTCTGGATGGTGAAATTTCAAATCGTTTTGTGTGTGCAGGTTTTGATAAAACAAATACCTTATCAGTTATTTAGCTGGAGTGCTCGGTTCGCTCTAAAGCATCGTGATATCATCTAGACCTACAGAGTTGACAAGAGGCTAACTGGAGAAATACGATCTTGTTTTCACCTTTATTAATCTTTTTCTCAGTATGGAATGCAACTTATGTTTAATTCTAACGTGATTTAAATAAGATGACTGTGTACTTTAAATAAGTATCTTTAAGTAGCCTGTATCATGTTCAGTATTTAGAATAATTGCTGGCAGAGCACCAAACAGACCTAGACACCGTTCTTGTTATATTTAAACCCTCTTTTCCTAATTTTGGAAGCAATGGACCATCTATAGCTTTACGAGCAAAAATAGCTGTAAATGTGAGACATACAAATAAATTATAATGTAGTGAGTATATGTATTGGATTTCTTGAGGTAAATTGCAGACCAGGTTCTTGGATGTTTGTTGTTTCCTCTGTATTTTCCCGAGCTGAAGTAGCACTTCAGAACATTTTAAAAAACGGCTGTTCTTCAAATATAAATTTACTCTGTTCTCTACTGTGAAGCAGGATAATCTCTGCTTTACAACCTTTAGGAAATTTGTAAAAGTTTTTCAGAAACCATACAAACTGTTGATATTTATGCTATAATGATATGTATTCATTAAGTAAATTGATCCCATGTTAACATAAAACATAACCTTAATTTATTCATTTACAGACAGAAATTTCACTTTCTAGACTATGCTATCATTAAAATTAGATTGTTCACTTTATTATTCATGCTTGTAGCATTGGTGGATCTAGGGAACTTCGTCAGTTGGGACTGATCAAACTGAATAGACTACCTTTAGCCACCTCTGAAGGGAGGAAAGAGGCTGGGATAGAAGTTGCAATGAGGCAGCTTAATTTCATGTCATATACTAACCTATACAGGCCAGAGATTTGCTTTTTTTTTTTTTTTAAATTCCCTTGTAACTATTTGAATTAATTTGTTGTAAACATACGTTGTGCTTCCCATACGCCATTAATTTGATACCAAAGTAATATGTCTGATGCATTATTTTCAAAAGTGAATGTAAAACTATACTTAGCTATAGTTGTGGGAGGATGTCCTGAGGGACTATAGTGACAGTGGCTTACTGCCAATCAGACGGAGAACCGAAATTCTATTCTTGCATTTTCATCCATATAAGTATGTATATGTGGAACAGAAATCTTTTAATAAAGAGCCCTTCATTCTAGCAGGCAAAGTTAGAACTTAGTGCAACTGATAGCTTAGCTAGAAAAATTTTGACTTCAACTAAGGTGTTATTTTGAGGAGAGAAGGTAATTAACCTTTGGAATAGTGCACGAACAGAACAGTTGTGATAGATTATCTGTCAGTGAACATTTTAAAATTATACTTCTTACTTCTATCCATTTATTTCTAGAAGATATCTTTTGTTTTAAACAAGATAAACTCTGGAGAGTCCTTGACTGGTGTTATTCATGAGATCAGACAGGACGATTGCTGTGGTTTGTTGTGGCCTAATAACCTGCTCCTAGCTTGTTCTACGATACTAAGAAAATTGCTTTCTCCCTATTCTTCAGTGTCTCAATTCAAAAAAAAAAATCTTATAAATACTTACATTTTATTTGGAATTCTTCAAAGGAAAACAGCCATATAATATTTTGATTAAATAACCCTTTTTGTATATGCCATTGGTCAGGGATTTAGCCATTAGTCAAACACTGCTAAGAAAACGTTGACTCATAAACTTTAGTGATTATAGTGCTGAAGCTATGGAAAAAGGTTTTCACATAAATGTATTTTTCAGGTTAGTAGGACTTGTAGTGACTTTACTGGGACCAGGAATAAGTGTTTACAATGTTGTACCTGAACATACTTGTCATGTTTCATTAACATGGAAAAGAACATTCAAATAACTGTAAAGATATTAGGACCTGATTCAAAACCCACAGAATTTGCCCTGTTTGGTGGGGGGTCTTTCAGTTAAACTCACTGAAACTCACTCTAGATCCTATTTTGGAATCTGTAGTCTTGTATGCATTTTAGAGGCAATCTCAAATTAGTACAGATTATTGCAGAATTCTTCATTTTCCCTGCTTCATGCCAACTAGAAACGGAGTTACTTCTGTAATTATTCCCCATTACTCCCTTTAGAACAAGAGCTACTGTAAATGTAGAAAGCTACATAAATCAGGTTTGTAATAAATATAGTTTAAATCAGCATGTTGTGTAGTAGAACATGGAACAAATAATATAATCTTTCTAGCAAAAATTTTTTAAAAAATGAAAACAGCTTATTTGAAGAAGAAACAACTAGGTTCACTTTAAGCTCTTCTCTCTCTCCTATTCAGGATACTATTCATTAGGAAAAAAAGACCTTTGAGTAGTGTTAAAACCAGGAAATATATTATGAATGATAGCTTGACACTTGCAAATCTAAACAGGATGTGCTATGTTTCAAAAAACACACAGATAGTAAGGTACAAACAATGTCATTCTACACTAAGGGCCAGATCTAAAAAGGGGCCAGAGCTCACTACTCCATACTGCCTTGCTGATGTTCTGCAATACGTAATTTTATATACATGGCCAGCACAGTACTTAAAACAGTAATATTATATATAGAGAGAGAAAGGCCTTGGAAGGCACCAGAGCCACTGAGCATCTAGTTATTCAGTAGAGAGTGGTGAAGATAGAAGTGAATGTTGAATCCTGCCTTAAGATGTTTGAGAGGCAACCACTTTCTTCTGTTAGAACTTTGCAGGGGAGGTCCCTCTCCCAATATAACTTCCTAAGTCTTCACAGAATAAAGTGAAGTTCAGTAGGTTTTTTGATTTTTTTTTTCATTTTTTTTTTTTTAAATCTTCCAGTGGCCATGACCACCTCCAAAACAATAAAGTGTATTATTAGTGTTCACACACTATGCATGGGAAATACAGAGTCTTCCTTCCACTTTAGAGGACTCAAACCTATCCTCTGCTATGAATTAGTATAGGCCATACTTGGCTTGGAGGGATAAAGGGACACTAGCTTTTTTTTTTTAATCTTAGCTACTGTAGATTAATTGCTTGAAGCAAGCACGAACACAGTTGTTAGACTTGGTGGTGAAGCCTCCAGTCAAGCAGCAGGAGACCTAGGACCTTACCAGTGCTAGAATAATCTGTTTGTGGACTTACTAAACTTTTTTTCCATGTAAATTATATACACTGTTCTTGAAGCATGAGTCAGTTCTTCACTTTTTCCTGTTGTTTTCTAGTCTTAGAACAGAAACCTTGAAACCTTGAGTTTTCAAGAACAGCTTCAGCATAATGATTCTTGTTCCTTTCCACACATGCACGTGCCTTTCTTTTCCATCCTGCAATGGTAACATCCCTTGCAAGTGAGCAGTCAGGATTTCAATCCCTTTAGGCAGAGGATGGAGCTGAAACTCTTACCACCTTCGTATATGGAGGATTCTGCAAGTGGTGAACTGATAATAAAAAGAAGTGGTGGCCTAATCTAGTTACTATTGCATTGGTTTTGGAACCTGATCTAGAATGCCTACAAACTGCATTGTCAGAGATGCTCAGGGTACTAGTGGTTAGGCAGGAACTAAGGTCTGAGCTTCTCTGCTCTGTGGTAACTGGTGTGTTTAAAGGCAGGCATGAAAGCAGCCATGAAGGCACTCAGGACTCTTAAAAATTAAAACCAAGGTGCTTTTAGAGTTTGATTGTATTTGGTGGTAGCTGATTAGCCTTTTCATGATTGCCTAAATTCTACCTAAATTTCAGTTCTATTTTTTTCATCTGACCGTGGCTGTTCACTGAATAAAGATCAAAATCACACCTTGCACAGTTACCATATATAGCTAAAACCCACTGCTTTTGATTTTCCTTTTAACATCAAAGCACTAGAAAGAGCATCTTCACTGAGTTCACTGATGTTCTTTACCAGGGTGGTCTGTAAATAGTCTAAAGGTTTGCTTACCATATTAAAGTACATGGCTTGCATCACATACATAGAGTCTATTTCTTTGCTTAATTGAGAATTGCAACGTATTTTGGGAAAAGAAGGGAAATTTAATTTACCAGGTAATAATTTTTGTCTCAGAATGAGAAGCAATGAGTCTGAACTGTGCCGATCTGTACAGAACATACTGACCTTCTTAAAGGTCTTCCCCAGCCTAAATGATTCTATGATTCTATGACCTGAAACAGTTTGTCACTTTGTCTTCAAAGTACTAGATTTTAAAGCCATATTGCTGTTTTCAAAATAGGTCTCATTTATGTCAGTTGTGCAGACAAGGGAACTGTAAATCAGAACAAAAAGAGATCAAACCAGCGTGGAAAACTCCGTGTTCTGCATACACAAAGGAAACTGGAAGTGTAGCCTTTGGAATAAGAGGTTTCACTATATGTGTGAGGGAGAGCTGAGACAGTCTTAGGAAACAGTGCTCACACACTGGCCTTTTTGCACCCTGAGAAAAAGATGCGTTGTGTTAATTTTAGGTTAGTGAAAGACCTGAAAGTATAGATAGATTCTATTAAAAGATGTTCCAACTGTTTATCAGGGCTAGAATAATTGTAAAATCCTGCTTGAATTTTCTCTCAAGCAAACTCTTTCTCTCATCATAAAATAAAACATTTACAGGGACCAAACTTGTAGCCATGAATGTGCTCCTGTGTTCAAGCATAGGTATCCTTTAGAACCATCTCAAGATATTTGAGATTTTCAAGTTGTGATAGGTGTTAGGAACATGAGGCTATCTCTTTTCATATATATTAATTCATGTAACATAATTCTGCAAGATGGCACACATTTACTCATGGGTTAAGATTATAATTGCATTTCAAAGCAGGTCTCTTGAAACATTCTAAAACAGATTATGTTCTTAAAAACTCTGTTCTTTACTTTGCATGTTTTAGTACTACATCCCATTAAAGCTGTGTTTGAAGTTACTAGGATTTGTTAAAAATTTGATAATGCCTAAGCAGATAAGAGATTATATGCTTTATGTATATATTTGAAGGATTTGTTCCAGCTTGGATACAGCGTATTAATTGGCCACCTACAGTGAACAGCAGTGTTTAATATTTAGAACCCTTTGCCTCATTGTTTTCCAGGCAGAAGAGCATGTAAGTATTCTTTTAACTAAATTTGCTAACTTTCTGGAACACATTTAAACAATGTGTGCTACTTGTGTCATATTACATTAACTTCACTTCTACAGACAGGTTGTATACATATGTAATAAATAGCCCCTCAGGGATCAGATCTAGATTAACTGAGAAAAACGTACTCTGCTGTACGTTAAGTAATTTACAATATCTCAGTAAACATTCGAAAAGACATGTTTGTCTCACCAGAACAGGTTAACAGTGCCTGTAGACTCAGTAATGATTGTAGAATGTTTAACTATCAAGTGGAAAGTTATAATCACTTTAAATAGTCTAATTTTTTCCCCTAAAACATCAGACTATCTGGAGTTTGATACCATGATGTCTGTAATAACACGGAATGTTTATGATACAGAATGAAAGTAGTAAAGAAAGACACCAGTTCTGCAAAGGATCCTAAACAGAGTGACTTAAAACTGAGAGAGGGAGGCTTGCAGAGAAAACTTGTTTAGGTGGGTAATCTTTTATTTAAATATTATTCCTTTTAAATTAAATTGCAATATCTGCCATTAGAGATGAAAGATGTTTTAGGCATGCCACTTTTATTTACATATCACAAAATCCCTGTAGCCTCTCTGTTTCTAGCAGCTCAGTTCTGCCTGGTAATTATTTAAATACAAGTATGGTAATAGTGCTATTGCTGGCTTCGGTTTTTATTGCCCCAGTTCAAATGTAATTAACAAAGAGTGTTCTAAGCCTGCGAAGGTTATTTCAGAAGACTTCAGATGGACATTCATTGAAACTCCAGAACTTATTTGTTAGACTTGCCAGGTATTGAGGAAAGTGACATATAGAGAGAGTACAGCAACAAATAAGAATTTTATTTTCTTAATTTTGATTCAATGCAACTGCTGGCTGCATTGACTGGCTGTGTAGATGTAAGTTTTCCCAATCCCTGAGAAAGTCGTACTCACCACATAGCACTCGTATAAGCTTAGAATAAGCCATATAATATAAAGAGTGCAGTGATTTCAGGATTTAGCCTAACTGCCTTGTCTTTGATACACAGGAGATAGAAAGTAGGCTAAATTCCAAATGAGGAAGCATGTTTAGAATTCTATCTTAATTGATCATTTAAGGACAATCATCTTAATTGTTTAATTACATTATTTAACTATCTTAAAGTCAGGCAAGAGGCCCACCAGCATAGAGGAATAACAAACTGTAGTAGGAGAGTGGCTGGAGCAGAGGACCATAAGCCCTGGATCCTGGAGAAGCCATTTAACACTGTTTGCTTGTCCTGAACTCGAAATAATAAATACTTCATTTATACTCAATTATTGGAGATCCTAAGACAAGAAGCACTGTATTACAAATAATCATTATTATTTCGTTATATATTAGCTTTGCAACAAAAACAACTGAAGACTTGTGTACGTGTAGTAAAGGTGATTCAAGATGCATTATGTAGGAATGACTTAAAATATATATTAATTGCATATGAACATGTTAAAGTAACTGAAAGACAAAATGTTCGTAAACATTTTGCAAATATGTAATGCAAATGTTCGTAAACATTGTGGCCATCTGTAGAAGAAGTATAATTAAGTTAAAACCCAGGGTGTCATACTTAGTCTGATCTTACAGAAGTAGCTTGATTCATTGTACATGTACTGTTGGGGGGGGGGGGGGAATACGTTTAAAAGAAGACAGCAAAAGTAAGAAGGCCCACAAGAAGGACAAATTTTAAGTTCAGAGCATGGGAGGACTGGTGAGGTATAATCCTGTAAAACTGGTATCAGTTGGGGTCAGAATCCCTGAGTGCGGTTTCTTTCAGGTGTGCCTGACTCTATATGCTGTTCTGTTCAATCTGTCTGTAAAGACAATAGAAAAGGCATAACCACTTGTTTTTCAGTTGACATATTGACAAATATGTCAGGCTTTGAGAGACACTTTAAAATTTAGTTAAGTGGAATTTATCGACCAATCGTGGTTTGTACCAGTCTTCTGCAGTTGACTGAATTCTGTGTTCTCCTTGTTTACCTACTGCTTTCTATCCAGAGAATAATGGGAATCCAAGACACAAGTGTTATGTTGTGCCAATAATTCAACATACAGGTTCATCTGTAATTAAATACAGTGCCTTTACTAAAAGAAAAAAAAAAGAAGAAAAACAGAGAGAGAAGTGCTTTTTAGAAAGAAATTAATAACTTGAAAAGTAGTTACATTGATTTTTAAAGTGTTGAGTTATATCTTATCATACCAAAAATAAGAAAGTGAATTAAAAATCTAGCATGAACTCAAGAATTATGTGGACACAATCCCTGTTACTTTAAAGTGAGATATAAATCCAGAGATTTCTCATGCCATCATTTTGTAAATAATTACAGTTCTGCTGAATCTGTTGTATAAAGTTTACATGGGAGGTTCAGTGCACCCTCGCTCTTGTTTAGAACATTCGGAACCACCAGAGAGATGTTGACATATGGCTGCACTGTTTTAGTGCACGAGACATCTACTACATGGGAGCATAATAAACAGGAGCATAAAGACAGGTTTGTGCAAGCAGTTTGGATTGACCTTTTTGGCAGCTGAAATCCATCTTGAGTACATGGTGCTGATGTGGACAGACATGTAAACCTCGCCTTGTTACCACAACTACTAGTTTTACAAATATACTCCAATGCTCAAAATGTATATCATTCTAAGTAAAGTGATTTTAAATGGGGGAGAAGATGTAGCAGCAACAATTCATAATAAGACACGGTAGAAACTGTCTCTTAACTTTGTGGCAATACTTTTATTGATAAATAAAGAGTTAAATAAGTGTGTTTTTCACTAATAGGATTTCTTATGATAACTTCAGGAAGATGGCTTATTTCATGTGTTTTTCCCTAGCAAAATATTTGACAAACTGGTACAGTATTTTAATTTTGGCATTTAAAAAGGACAATGTGCTGTGCTTTCAATGAGCAGTTCTTATATCAGCATTTTCAAAATTAGGAATGTTTGTATAAATACCTTTTACCCTTGAATAACAGTCTCAGAATCTGGTCTACAGCAGTATTCTTAGAAACAGAATGAATCCAATTGTATTGCATTTTTGAAGAAACATTTTTTAAAAACTTAACACTTTCTACCTTTTGACAAGAATCTAACAAAACCATATTTAGTCTTGTTTTAACAAGTCCTAATCTACCGTTGCCTCTTTGTATAGCTCTAGTAGCATTTGGATTCAAGAATATAAAATAATCACTTGTTGTGATAATAAATTTTAAGGCTTAATCTTAACTGATGGGATGTAGGTAAATGAGACTTTTCAGCTCTATATGCTCCTTATGGCCTCAATAATTTCCTATGAAATTAATGGGAGCACCGTGCATGTTATCTGTGGATAATGTCCATCAGTTCTAAATAGCTATATAATAATGAAATAATACACCTATATTTTGTGAATATACCTACCTATAATATTGTGAATAGCATGCTTTTAACAGTTTTCCTAAATTTGTCAACTCACCCGTTAGTAAAATCCCGAGATCAACGAAAGTAAGATGAAAAAAATATTCTTGTTGTAGTGTTAAGGGGTGGTAAACATGCAGAGGAAGGTAGCAGAAGAGTAATGAAGCAATTAGGCACAACAGAGAAGCTGGTTAGCCTGAGATACGCCTTATCTTGGATAGCACAAGTTCAACGTGGAATAGGTATCTTTAAAACAGGAATGGCTGGTACTGTCTCATCATAACCACACCCCTAGCTTTACCCTTGTGTTTTCATAAGACCTCTTCTGGAAGGAGAGACTGTATTTTATGTGTGTGTGCTTGTGCATGTTGGAATGTAGTGATGAGATAACAGTCCAGATTACTTGAAATTTAATTAACACCTAGTCACACTTAATACAGAATTATAGAGTGAGCAACATTCTTCTTATATTGAAGTGTTGTTGCACAGTCAGCTGATTTTCATATTTTATTGTTAAAAGTACGCACTCTGTTAATCTCTTATTTAGAATTACAGAAAACAAGAAGCTTTAGAGACTGACTTACCCAATTCATGACACGTATGGAAGTCCACTCTTTCATACTTCTTCAGTACAATTAGTAATACTGTAATTTTGTTTAGAATTTGTGGCCTTAAAGCAGAAAGCTATTTAATATCACAAATTCAACATGGAAATTTGAAAATTTCACTGTTTGTTTTTTTTTTTAATCAACATAATCACAGAATGGTTGAGGTTGGAAGGGGCCTCTGGAGGGCATCTGGTCCAACCCAGGGCTCAGGCAGGGCCACCTACAGCCAGTTGGCCAGGACAGCTTTTGAATATCTCCAAGGAAGGAGACTCCACAGCCTCTCCAGGCAACTTGTGCTCGGTCACCCTCACAGTAAAACCATATTTCCTGATGTTCAGCAGGAGCCTCTTGCATTTCAGCATGTGCCCAGTGTCCTATCACTGGGCACTACTGTACAAAGCCCAGCCGGTACTAATGTATACATTAGTAAGACACGCTCTCCCACTCCCTGAGGCTTCTCTTCTCTAAGCTACACAGCCCTAGCTCTCTCAGCCTTTACTGGTATAGGAGGTGCTCGTATTTTTTATAGAATGGATTATGTTGGTTGGTTTGCACTGCATGAAGATGTGAGTTTTAATGCAGTTATGCTGTGTGTTTGATCAGTGGGGATGCAAGACCTCATATTTACTCAGGAAATCTTGTGTCTCCTAGTATTTGTATGATTGTGTTTTGCTGTTGATTGTACTCATTGGTACAAAAGAAACCAACAGAGAATGAGTCGTCAGGTACTATTTCTTCCATTTAAACATCCTGAGTCTTAAGGTCATTTGCAAAGGCAGAAATAAGGTACACAATGGGAATCAATGTGATTGTTCTGGTTGGAGTATGTTGTAACCCTTGCTATCTCAAACATTGTCTATTTTCTCATCAGTACATCTGAGGGCAGAGGTCTGGTACTATGTTGCTGGTAGCACATATTATTGAGGATTAAATCATTTCTCTATCTCTTTATTTGCAGAAGGACAAAAATACATGAGAATTCCTGCATTCTAGAATGGCAGAGGTAAACTCAATTGAAAGCTTTGATTGAGCTATGCTTACGCTGTCCTTAGTATGGCACTCAGGCAGAGCGGGAAAGTGAGAGGGCAAGGTTGTCCTTTTCTCCCTCACCTGAACCTTTTAGGTTTCCTTCTCCTTGCCTTGAGAAAAGCTTTCTTCCCTTCGCTTACACATATTGCATTACCCTCTCCTGGGCTCATGCCAGATTCTGGAGAGCATGTACTCGTGCCAAATTCTGGAGAGGGAATTTGGCCTCACAATGTTTGCATTGTGTTTGCTCGCTACAAGTAAGGGTGCTTTGAAAGTAGCCAAGTCTGTAGCTATCCTTATATTACACAGGCCCATGAAATGTTTTATGTTGCTAATGTTCATACACATTTGGACAAAACAAGTATATTTATATGGTTTTTATTTTAAATTTATTGAAGTGGTATCCTTGGTTCTTGCTGCTAGTGAAGTTTAATATTGCTGTCCTCACTTGAGCAAATCTCCTAGTGAGATCAACACAAGTTTTGCCTGAGGAAAAGGTTAAAAATTTGGCTTATAATGGCCAGAAGGGAGTTGTACTTCACTCAGCTTCTTTTGGTAACTACATCAGTTTGAAATTTTAAGTATTAGAGATCTCTTGAGCACTCCAGTTTCAGGAAAGATGCTCTATATGAGCTGTCTAAGAATGTCTTATACTTTTACTGGTGTGGAAAATATGTATATGAAGATGTTAAAACCTAGCTGTTCCACCGGAATGAGTGAAATCCTAAATTTTACACAGCTCTACATTTTTCCACTGAGGAATTTTTATTTATTGTTATTCTAGTTAAAGTGGTACTTAATCCATCAGTAAGAATTCCATGATAAAATTCAGGCTGTACCTTGGGTGACCTGTCAGAAACTGTATATCTTATTGCTAGGAATCTTTTGAGACTTGGGATTTGATTTTTCTCTTGCACATGTATGAGATGTCTTGGCAAAGGTCATACAAGTTTTAACCCACAATATTAAGTCACAAATGAAATGGATTTAAGTGGTCTTGCCCTATTCCCTTGTGAGTGCTTGCTCACATCTCAAAACCACCGTATAATTTGTCACAATTCAACATGATTATCTGTCTTTGCTCTGGAGGACTGTAATAGCTAAAGAGTAAGTTATATTGCAGGTACGGATATAGGATTACTGGCAGAGCTGATTGAAAGAGCTTTTAAAACTCTGGTTTAAGCCTATCTGACCCTAGCTGGTGCTTATTTTCTTTTATTTCCTCTTTTTTTGGTTCTGTTGTCCTTTGGGCTTTTTTGGTTTGTTTTTATTATTTTTTTTTCTGGTGTGCTTTTTTGATGTGCTAAAAAATAACCTAGATTGCACCAAAAATGCCAAGACAAAATAGGATAGCAAACAAAGGTTCAGCTGACAGTGCGTAAATAGACCCAGCAGTCCTTGATTCAGCTGTCCTCCCTGCTCAAAAAAGTTTTTCAGCATGTAGACAGTGAAGCACGTAAATGTTATTTTCTAAACACTGCATGTCCAAATGATCTAGACGAGATCATGGAACAGAACATAGTTTGAAAAGCTACCCTCCCACACACTCCCCCCGCCCGCCCCATCTGGGTTCTTTGAGAAACGGGGCATGTTCTAGTTGCCAATCAAGCTGTTATGTAAAGTCTCTCTAAAGTTCAGTACACTTTTTAAAATATCGCAGGGTTTGGTACATTTTAAAGAAACGCTCCTTAGCATAATGAGCTGTGCATATCTTCTCCATGTTCATTAGCTGCATGCTAATGGCCGTGTTTAACATTCCTTCTTATCTCGTTTCCTGATTGATGGGAACTTGAACCAACCTCTAGACTTCCAGACCTTGCTCAGTTACTGTCATTTTCACTGGCAGAATAAATCATTTGATGTGAAAAATATTATACAATATTTTGATTCCTTGTTCGGTCCTGTATTATGTATTATCTATCAACATCTATTTTGCTTTCTGTGGGTATCTGATGAAGTCTTATAATGTATGACAGCCTCTATTATTTAACAGGTTCCCAGGATTTTTTACCTTCTGCTGTTGCAGCACAGGACAAAGGAATTGCATGCCGCTCTTTTATTTTTCTCTGCTTTTCTTCTTCACTGTAGCTGCTTGGGTTAAAAGACAAACAAACAAACAAATATCTGTGGACTTCAAAGGGATCAAATTTTAAAAAAACAAATAATTTCTTAAAGCTAGGCTGTTTTGCTGTGTTCCTCTCCTGTTTTTCTTTTCTTCCTTTTTTTTTTTTAAATTCTGAAAAGAAATAGCAGGCTGTAGGCACTGCCTGTGGCTTGCTAGCCTTGCTTCTTGTGTGGTCTGTGCAGACTTTATGATTTATTCAGCTAATGGGAAAGGAGCATGACCCCCAGTGGCCACAGAAAGAGAGCTGCATGTGGGTTTAATGCTTTCACCACAAAAATGTCTGCTATGACTAAGCTGTGTGGCTGAAGTCACTGTCTGAATGGTGCTAAAAAGGAACTTAGGCATTAAGTGTGCACTATTTACTATAGATTGGCTCTTGGGATTAGGCCAAGGGTTTCTTACTCAGTTTCAAAGAATAGCATGGAAGCTGCTAGGAAAATTAGAGCTGTGCAATTTATTTTTACCAGTCTCCCCAGTGAGTGACCCAGTGAAGGATTTGCCTCATAACACTTTTTTTTTCATCAGTTACCAAAGAGCAATTCAAAATGTACCGGTTTGTTCGTGAGTTTTATGGGCTTATTGTTTACGTTTTCCCATCTCCTACTTTTCTTCATGTTAACATGACTTTCTAATACTGTGTTTCTTTATGTATTGCTTAGAACTATAAAGGAAAACAGGTTTGGACAACATTTAAGTATTATTGCTTGAGACTAGTTACACTACTGTCTCTGATTTAAAGGATGAAGCTGTAGGCTAGATTAGGAGTCTGCCTCTGTCCTTACTCAAGAGAATGGCAAAACCACATATTCTGCATTGGGAAAAAATTTAAATAATTTTTTTTTTAAATTAAAGTGTTTTATAGTCTTTATAAAACATTTAGAAATACTCTGTTCCCAGCACTAATATCTTTCTTCATGCTATGTACAAAAACCAATGGAATATTAAAAATTAATTGCAAGTACTTTGCTAATGGTTTTGTTTGTTTGTTTTCTGAAAAATAGTCTTTGTTATCTGAAAATGGTGAGCACACCTTTTAAAAAGAGATCTAGAAGATAATGAGGGGGAAAAAAAAAAGATACAGAGCTCTAGGAACTGACATTCCAGATTTCTTCCATCCTCCCATAGTTAGATATTGGTCAAGTCCGGTAAGTCTAAGGTGATCCAGTATGACTGAATGCAAGATTTGTTTGTTTAGTGTTAGTATTTATTTCAGTTATTGAATTAATGACAAGCATGTAGAGAAAGGAAAAAAAAATCAAAACTATAATGTATTTTGTCCTTTTAGTATCAAATATCTGACAAAGCAGAAGTGTCTAATTTTCATCATGAAGTTTTGGAAAATAGGAAAAATTAAAATTTAACAAGTTTTATGGAAATAACTACCTTATCATAGAATCATATGTGTATGTCTTTGCATTTTGTCTCACAGTTGTGTAGACTTTTGTCTTGTAGCCAAAGTTTTAAAATATAAATGACAAATGTTAGAATCCTAAATCGTATTTCTCCACACAGGCATCAATTTCTATAAATGCTAAGAACCCACAAAAGAGGTGTAATTGAAATGAGAGTGCTGCAAATGTTTTGCAGTTTTGAAGTTCAGGCCATTTTTACTTACAGATATTATTGGGGGAAAAAATCATGCAACGTTTGTATTTACAGAAAGACAAATTTGGGCATCAAATGGAAGATATTCTATAGTTAGGCAAATATGGTGAATTTTTTTGGTTAAAAATACTTAGTTGAAAAAGTCCAAGTGTATTATTTTAACATTTATTAAAAGAATATAGTTCAGTTTTGCATTTTGAAACAATCTTGTGTATGTGTAGTACTTCTTCTGTTTTAATTAATTCCAAAACATCGGTTGTATCTTGTCAAATGAAAGGCCTGAAAATAAGTTGTTAATCTGAAACAGTTTTTAAAAATCCTTTTTTTTCCCCTTTAAACAGGAACTGAAAGAAGTTATTTATACAGTTCTGCTTCATAATCTTAAGACACATAGGTTTGAAATTTTTGCTTGACTCTGGTTTGAAGTTTATAATTCCTATCCAGTTTTCTAGGACGTCTGAAATAAGGTTAGAAATCTCAAGGTGGGAGACTTCCTGCTGTGCTTAGTTTGTTACTGAGTCTTGCACAACCAGGAGGAAAAAATGTGAAGAAATCAGCAGTGATGCTGTTATCTAAGCACAGAAATTTGTGAAAATGGAGTGAGGTGGTTCTGTAGTGGAGGTTTAGGCCTGTTTTTAACCTTATAAATGTTTGAGTTTCCTGTTTAGAGGAGGGCTCTGACTTTGTGCTGCCCTGTAACCCAACACTGGAATGATGTGGTGATTGTACAATACGAGAATTTGAGAAGTCACTGCTTTGGGTTATATAGAGCATTTTTGCTGGGCTGCTATACATTGTGGAGAAGTTCCCCTCTTCAGGCTATGGGGGATGGTTAAAGCGAACTGTACAAGAGCAGTGGGAATAATAATGCTGAAAGTCTACTTACCTACAGCATGCAAACTGGTGTGTGTGGTGTGCAGCACAGATGCCTTGTCAGCAAGAGACATGGGAGAGGACAGCTGTATGTGTCTGGCATGCAGGTGTTTCAGCTGGTATTCACACTGTCTACTGGCAAACAGATTTTTTTTTTTTAATTTTTTTTTTTCTGGTGAAGGAGGAAGAGACAGTGGGAGGTAAAGAAAGAAGAGGGATCACCCACAGTCATTTCCCAGAATGGAAGAGCAGAAAAGAAACACATCAGCTCAACCCCTGTTTACACATATAACTGGCTCAGCTTTCCTTTGCAAGTATAAATCAAATTGTACAGACATGGGATGTTTTTTTCTCTCCTGTGAAGACAGCCTCTTTGGTTTTTGACTTATGAGGATTGTGTTAGTACTCCGGGAGTTCTAGGTTGCAAGCTGTAAACTTGACTCTGGGCTTTTCTGACTGAAAACCTCAACTTTCTCTTCAGTAGGTTTCTTTTTCCATGGGAAGTCAGACAATGACTTGTGTCACTACTAACTGCTTTGATGACATAAAATGGCTATACATTCAGTTGCTTTAGACCCTTCCTTGGGAACATCTTTTCTGAAGATAGTATTCTCCAGATATCATGACAGCACCTGTCTTCTGTCACTAAAATGTGAGAGGCATGGAGAAGTTATTTGAATTTCTTAAATTCTTAGTAGTGATTGACAACTGGTAAAAGCTAGAGTAGCTCTTGGGATATTCTCACCTAAGTCAAGATACAGACCAACTCAGAGAAGTTGTAGGCAGTTGCATTCCGTGATCTACTGGCTTAAATTCATTGTTTTGTGCAATTTAGGCTTTTGATAATAACATTCTAGTATAAATTACTGGGGTCTGCCTGTACCCACATAAATACTACAGTTAAAAGCTGGTTTTCCTCATTTCTCCTTTTTCTTTGTTTTTTTTCTCCTCCTATAAATGTAGCAGTCAGGAATCAGGTTTTTCATCTGTATTGGACACATGCCATTTAGTCCTACATCTGTTCTCTGACAGTAGCCAGTTTCAAATGCCTTAAAGGGGAGTATATAGAAATGTAAATTATTGTTACTGTTATTTTATTTGCTATAGTACAGTATTACTACCAGATGCCACCTGGGGATTGAATCTATCCTAATTTAGGATATACATTACACTGAAATCTCATCAACCATTTCTTAGTTCTGTCAAGGCTGTGTTGGAACCATAATCCCCCAGTGCTTGCTGATGAAGGCTGTAGAACTAAGTGTGCATATTCATGGCATACAGAATTCATAGAGTAAAACAAAGAGATCTGATCCATTTAATCAGCTACTGGCTCTTTCATGTTACTTCATGTAATCTGTACTCTGGCTTGACTGTAGCTTGGTGGTTCACTCTACTACCTGCCAGCCCTTACTGCCAGTCTCGCTAAATGCTGTTTCCTTTCGCTGTTTGTACAGTGATAGCTGCCATTACATAAAGCAAATTATAATGTGCTACTTCTGTTTGTTCTTCTTTGGTTCCCATTCTATCAGAATCATTTCCCATACAGTTTGGTTTTGCTCTTGAGTCATACAGCAGAGTTTTCTCATGATTCTCTGTTAGCCAGTCATAAGATCTGAAAGATTTTGATCTGTTAGTTTATGGGAATATTATCTTTACTTCCATGTCACCGTAACCTAAGCTAAGCTGTCTTTGCTTGCTGGAATTTCTGGTACAGTTTTAAGGTCGTTAGTATGGTTGAATTATTATAGCCAAAGTCAAGGTCTAGCCTGTTTTTTTTTCATCCTGCAGGCTCACTTTCCTTGTCCAGGGACTCGCTCTGTTAATAATCATGCGGTAGTTTGTTGAACATGTTTGGTGGCAATCAGTCTCTATAGCACAGAGATTATTATATGCATCTATTATAATATGTTGCATATGTCAGTGATGCAGTTGTCTAGGAGGTTTGCTCTTCACCAATCAATACGCTGAAATATTTAATCATGTAGATGTTATTGTATATCATATAATTGCTTGAATTTGTATAGGTCTTCAAGAGGCAAGTGGTTTGGGTTTTATTTTTGGTTCTGTCATAGAATATTTTTGAGCATGTCATATTCTGATTGGTATTTAATTTCTTCTCGTTGTGTGTATATGAATATTCCCTAAACAGACAAGTGATCCATGCATCTTAATTCCTTACTACTTGCCAAACAATTTCAGATCCTCAGATGAAAGTCACTATGAAAACTAATTTCTGTGTATTTTTACCTAATTTAAAAATACTTTTTTTTTCAAATTTAGAATCAATCATTAACATTGGCAAATGCTAGATGCAGATCCTGACACTATAATTTCCACACATAGCTTATTGCTTCCTATTTTGCATTGCTTTCTGAATACATTTTCTATTAATGGCAGTAACTCTTGTCTTCATCTGTGTTTTTGTATGTAGACATTTATCTCTCATATGGCAATTTGCCAAATGTATTCTACAGTCTCAGTATTGGATGATCACTTCATTCCCCCTATCTGCCCTTTTCAGACTCTGCATTCTGCAAAATGTAAGAGAAAAGCTCAGTGTGTGCAAAGTAGATTATAAATAGTCTTGGGGAAAAATGTTAAATAATTCACCTTGAGGCTGCTTAGATCTTACTTTATCTAAGAAAACTATGGTTGGAATGGAGGTTCAAAGTTCAGAACATTCTCTATTGAATTAATCTTTCTAATCAGGACCATTTTTCTTTCCCAAATTTTTTAAAGAAATTGCATCATGCCTACATATCAGCTGATTCTCGTATTTGTCTTCAGCTCTGTATCTTGACTCAGTCTTACCTGTGGCTCGTGTACTTGCTGCTGGACATTTTATGTCATCTGATCTAAGTGCTGGTTGCCAGCAAAAGAGGAGGTGCTCCTGTCATCTTCCTTTCACTCCTCTCCAGGCGTTCTTTCTCCCTTACATTACATCTAGCACATCATGACACTGCCAGGGTGTCAGTTCAGCAAACATCATTCATTTCTTGATGGGGGAAGAAATGTGTTTTCCATTGCAGCAGCTCACTGAACTGATTCAGCCGGCAGCCTCAGGATCTTTACTTCTAAATGAAAGTAAAGGAAGAGAAAGAGCATTCAGCTCATAGGCTGGGCAGTATAGGGAGCAGGATTTCCCCTTTTAGCAGCCACCTGCAGCTAGACCAGATTATGTATAATGTCAAGTCACATTCTTAAACAACTCGCAGTGTTTCTGATCTAGTGAGACCAGAGTGTTTGATGTGCTTAGTGGAGATCTGACTTTTCAAATAGGTCTGGCAGCAAGTACTAAAAAGCAGGTGTCCTCCAGATTGGTGTGACTTACACAGCCAAGAGAAGGCTTCACAGAAGAGCAGCTACTAGAAAAAAAAAAAAACAGTCATAAAACAAATAAGACACCATTAGTTTAAATGGGCAAAAGTTCACAAAGGAAAGGACCTGGCAGCTGACACCAATATTATTATTGGCTGAAAAGACATCTGAACTTTTTGGCAACAACAAATGTCAGAGTGCTGGATTTGAACAGGTGAAATTTATTATAACCTTTACACACAAGTAGTCAGAGAAAATCATTGTGGGTGTTTAAGTGATGAGGACTATCTGCAGCAATAGATAAAGAAGAGACTTAGAGTATATAAAGCAGTCATTGCTAGAAAGTACAGGCAAGAACTGAGGTTTTCTTAAGAATACATGCCACAGAGAATCAGTGGGAACTGAGTGCTTTCTTTTCTCTTTTGAAAAGCCTCCAGCCAAGCTCCCTGAAGTGACACTGCTGTGGAAATGTGATTTTTCTCAGATCTTCTAATAGCAGACCTGTTCAAAGCAGAGGAAAATCACATATTTCAGGGCCTTAAGGGAGGTGGAGGAGGACAACTACCAAAAAAGTAAAGATTTTAAGAAAGAGAGAGATTGCTGTTGTGCTCAATAAATGTGAACCTTGGGTTTACAGCATTGATGGCAAACTCTCAGCTGAGATTTTAAAATGACATTTTCTCTTACTCCTTCTAAAAACTTAAGAGGACAATGGCATAATGTTGTGGCTTTGTTTAGTGAGGGGGGGCCTAAGGATGGCAGCTTCAGTAGGAAACTGCTAGAAGTCGCTCCCCTTTGTTCAGTGGACTCGGCCGGGCCTAGGGCGGATCTGCTGCTGGCCAAGGCCGAGCCAATTGGTAGCAGAATGTTCCATGATAATGCCTCTGTGATAACGTATTTAAGAAGGGGAAAACAGAAAAAAAAAGAAGAGAAGAGAAGATGTGAAGAAGCTGAGCGGGGGCAGAGGCGGAGAGGGCGAGGCACAGGCCTCATGGGCCTTGCAGGCCTCACCCTCTGGCCTCTCGCCAGGCAGCCAACTGGGCCCAACTCAGCTGGCCCAGCCCGGCTGCAAGAAGTGGAGAGGAGAGGAGATGGATGATGTGAAGACATCCTGAGAAGTGTCTGCCTGCCTGTTGTGAAGAACTTTTCTTGTGAGAGAAGCAGTTGCAGACACCAAGGTCAGTGAAGAAGGAGGGGGAGGAGTAATGCAGCTCCAGGCCAAGATTCCCCTGCAGCCTGTGGTGACGACCATGGTGGAGCAGGTTGTCCCCCTGCAGCCCATGGAGGTCCACAGAGGGGCAGAGATCCACTTGGAGCCTGTGAAGGACCCCACACCGGGGGAGGTGGATGCCTGAAGGCAGCGTGGCCCGTGGAGGGCCTGCTGGGGCAGCCGTTCTGGAGAGACTGCCAGAAGAGATGACCCACGCCAGAGCAGTTTCACGAAGCACTGTGGCCCATGGGAGGGACCCCATGCTGGAACAGGGGAGGAATGTGAGGAGTTCTTCCCCTGATGATGAAGCAGTGGCGTAAAACAACGTGTGATGAACTGACCGCAACCCCCATTCCCTCTTCCCCCCCATGCCTACTCTAAGAGTAGGGTTTCACCTATTTTTCTCTATTGAAAAGTGTTCTTTTCCTATGTTGTAGTGAAATTGTCGTGCATAAACCATAGTTCTGCCCATCCTTTTCTTCAAAATGGAATGTATCAAATCCATTTTAGATACAGAATTATATGCATTGCACTTGATATGTTGTCTAATAAATATGTTCTGCACCCAATCATAATAAGAATATTTTAAAATTAATGTGTATGGTAATAGAAATTCATATATTGAATAGAATAACATAAGATATTACACTAAATATATTTCAACCGGGCAAAATCTACAAATTCTGTTCTCAAGAAAATACAGTTTGCTGCTGGTTTTAACATGTTTTCCATGTTGAAATGTATGTTGATACATATTCCTGTCTTGTTTTTATCCTGCCCTAGGACATAACTGGAGATAAAAGATTTTATCTGCCTGATCTAATTCCTATTGAAGTGAACCGCATATATGCGGGTGCCTAGGTACTCAGGGTTTGTGGGTTTTTTTTTACTCTGGGTGTGCTGAAACACTGGCATAGGTTCCCCAGAGAGGTTGTGGAGCCTTTGTCTTTGGAGGTATTCAAAACCCAACTGGACAAGGTTCTGGGCAACCTGCCCTAGGTGACCTGGCTTGAGCAGGAGGTCCTCCAGAGGTCCCTTTCAAACTCAGGAATTCTGTGGCTTTTATCTGGAGACTTATCTGTATTTGTTCTAGCTGGGTGTATGCACAGAGAGAAAAATATGTCAGGTGAGGTAGAGTTTTATAAGGAGTTTAAAAAATGTTAGAAAGAAATGGAAGTCAACAATGTGCATCCTACTGATCTTCTGATTGATAGGCAGAGTAGCAGTGTGAGCCTGGAAGAGCAAAAGCACACACTAGCACGCTAGTCTTTCCAGTAGAGTGAAAAGGTTTAAAAATTATTCATAATAAAGAAAATATTTGTCAAAAATATCTTTGATTAGGTTTTTATTCTGTTTTCTCTGTGTTTTAAGATTTTTCAAGGACATTTCTTTCACATCCAGGTTCTCAGTTTTACCGGAGTGAGTCTTGTTTTTCTTAAAAGCTGGAAATGCTACTGTACATGGACTACTGATATTTCCAAAGCTGTTGACAGTCTCTGACATGCACAGATCAACTGAGCCAGTCATAAAGCCCAGTCAGCTGTATCTTTTGCTTGTTCATAGGTGAAATTTTGCATGTACTGGCTTTGTAGACTTTGACAAAATACAATCTGAATGTTGCTGCTAAAAATTAAAAATAAAGCAACACTGAAAAATACTTTATGATCTAAAATGTATTTTCTGCTGGAAGCAGGTGAAATTCTGTTGTCAGGAAAGCCTTTTCGCTAGTATACGGTGGGATCTGTAATGGATAGAAGGCTGTCTTTTGAAATAGTATTGCAGTGGCATGACAAAGCCTTTATTTTTTGTTCTTGACTTATAACCCTCCCTTAAGAAATCTATGGGTCACCCTGGATTGAGGTATATCACACAATCTGAATCCTCTTTTCTTTCTCCTTTTCACGTCTGTAACTGTGCTGCTAGGGATTTAGTTGGAAACATCCTTAAAGATGGTGTGTTCTTTGGTGGTAGAGTAGGAACCTGAGTAAGTCAGTTACAGGAACAACAGTTCATATGCTTCCCAGGGGTATGAATTTATTAAGCTAGAAGTATATTTTGTCTCTTTAGAGCAAATGGATGGACTGTATATTGCTTGCAAATGGAGAGGAACTTAAGCTGTCTCTAATAAGCTTCTTAATGTTAACAGTCTCTTTGGAAGGCTACAGTTCAGTGGATCTCAGATTTGAAACCTTTTAAATTATTTTCTCTGCTTTTATCATTCACTGTATATTTCTCCCCCTTTTGTTTGAGTTCCAAATTTACTTGTAAGCATTTTACACTTTGGAAAAATTATTGAAGATTAAAAGCTAAGTGCTTAGAATTAGGAATGTCGTTCTGCAATTGGCAGAGCTTTGTTTCTTTGAACTATTAAATTATGGTATGCCTGAATCTTACTTAGAGAAGTAACCCATGTTTTTAAAATTGTGAGCATCTACTACTTTTTTTTTGAAAAAAAAAAAAAGCCTAAGTAAGCAAAGTTCTTGACACTAATTGATCTCAATAGGAGTTAGGCCTTAATCTACAGTCCTGCAAAGCAGCTATTTGTGTGTATAGACAAAATTTTACATATTATGGTATTTTAGATCTTATTACTCTGGTACACAAATGCATTGTAATGGAGATATAGGTTGGTCTTGCAAGGGAATAAAAGAGGGTACTATTGTAAATGAAAATGAGATGGAGCTATTTCTTCAGAAGTTTGTTGTTCTTTGAAAATGCTTTTTAATAACTGTCTAGATGTCACCTACACATACCAGTAGTTTCTGGATGCCAAATACTTTTTCAGAATAAAAATGCAGGAGATGGCCAAAGGTTCAAGGTCAAGTGCAAAGTAGGACAGGAGAGGGAGGACATCATTTTCAAGTGCCTCTTGGTAAAATAACCAGAGAAGACAGTAAGCCATTCATAAGGATTAAGGCTAATGGGTGAAAGTAAATTGTTTTAATTAGGTTTCTGAGTTTTAATCCAAAACAAAACTTGCAAGAGGCATATTGTAGATATCAGCATTTGATCCTACCCTATTAAATACATTTTCAGCATCTCAAGAAAAAGCAGCAATGGGATCGTCATCATCTCTCACCTCTCATAATATCTGTAGCACTCTTCTTAAATTATCAGCTGCCTCCCTGCCTGGCATGAAACTGCCTTGATCTTGATTTACAATGGTGGTAATGCTTTTGTTTAGTCTCGTGGTTAGCCATTTAGTAAATATTTTAAGACCACATTTAACAAAGATACAGAATGATAGTCCTTACGTTTACTGAGGCTTTATCAGGTTTCAGAGTGAATAGATTCTATTTCACTTTTCATTGATGATGGCATTACACCTCTACCTGGTTTTATGCAAAGCATTTTGGAGGCACTGTTTTAGGTTAATCTATGGTTTCTGACATATATCCCCTGCTATTAGCCACCCTGTTCAATCCAGTTGCCAGACTGCAAGTTCTTTACTGTGCTAGTTGTTTAATTCAATAGGTAGAAATACAGTTGCATATTCATTTCATTTCGGCAATTATATGGCAGCAGATAACAATGCTCCAAATGAGTTTAGAGACAGGCAGGGAATAACCATAACATTTGGAAGAGAAGGCAAAAGGAACACATGTAATTTTTTTTTAACACTTTTTATAGTGGTCCTAAATATGATATAGGCAAAGAACAGAATTTCTCTCTCCCTTCTGGTATTGCTGAGGAACTCTTCATGAGTCTAAAAGGGAAGATGTAGATGAGGACGGGGCATGAATTTAGCATTTTACCACACCTGGAGTTGTTCACTAACTTAAAAACAACCAAAGTTTTCCTGAAGTGTGCAGTCCTTGATACTGCAGGAAAAAAAAAAAAACCCAAGGATTTATTCATCTGCTTATCTTCTTTTCCTGTATATCATTATTCAGTGACACTTGGATTAGTTTTGTTTGCTCTCAGTTCTGCCACATTTAGACCAAACTCCAAATATGCATGTCTTCAAGTATGATAAAAATTCAGTTGAAGAAGCATAAAATGAGTAGTAAAAGTTCTGAACATTTTCAATACCAGTTTTTAATGGAAGCACCATTGCTTCTTCCAGGGCAAGTGGATGCAAAAAGTGATGGTCAGACTTGTTATCTGAACCCTACATTAATGATTTCCAATTTTTAAGTGTTGGATGTCCAGTTCTGAAAAATTCTAGAACACTTTGTTGTGGAGGCTATGCATCTAAAAAGTTTATATAATTTAACAGCATTTTTAATGGCTTAAGGCCTTATAATAGAAGTCAGTGACTTGTAATGGTTCTCACTCTCTGCCGTACATCTGCTTGCTGGGACATACAGGAGCTAAGTGCCCATTCACTGAACAAGGGAAATATGAAATATCTTTTTAAACTTGGGGAGACACTAGTGAAAATTGTGTGTGTAGTCTTTCTCTCTTTATTGAAATTATAATTTGAAATTAAGATTCCCCAAAATAGGGTGATTTAAAGTTTAGCAAACACACTCTTACTGAAAGTACCCTTTAGGACTTATTCCTAGGGAAGACCCTGCAGTTAGTGGTTCTTCAAAGAGTTAAACCCTTTACCTCTTTTCAGAAAACAAAGGAAAAACATTTGCTTTTAGAGTAGTTTCTTAGCTTTCAGCAGTATTCAAGCAAACTAAGTGAGAGAACACACTATAATTTTGGATGAGAAGGAGCTAAAGGGAAGCTTCCTTCATTTTGTTGCTTTCCCTGCCAGCCTGCACAGCAGCTCCAACCATCTGTTCCCTGGCAGGAAGGAGAAAAGAAGAAAAAAAAAAGCAGTGGATTCCTCAGCATAACTTCCTCTGTTTCTTGAAGTTTAGTCACTGGTCTAATCTCTGAAAGTTTTTCCTGGCGTGCGTTGACTTGCTGCTCAGACAATGAGCACCGTTTTAACCTGTTTTAAGGAGCTGAATTGCTTGGCCTGCCATTGGGTTGACAGTGCACTGCTGTTTCTGAGACTACTCTGTTTCTGAGATGCCAGGCTGACACAAGTCTGTACAAGGGCTGATTCTGTGAGTGCCCCAGTGGAATCCCCTTCAACCGCTGTCTAGTTAGTAAGGTTCAGTGAATACTCAAGGGGAAACTCCTTGGCACTGGATTTTGCCTTTTGCAGGAATTCTGTGTTGGAATTTTTAGCATAGGATGGCTCTGTTGGACCGCGTGCACTTTTTAAAAAAAATCACTCAGTTTGCAGTTAAAGTTTTGTTTATGTTTCTGCAGTGTTTAAAGTTGTTCCTTATCTGTTGACTATGCCCTTTATCATTCGTAGGCCTGAGGAAGACAGAAGAGACCTGCTGTTTAAATTAACCCATCTCACATAGAGGGGAACAGGCTGGAGGGCTCAGATGATCATCTCTACTGGCGATCGTAGGGTCTAATCAGACTCCTTCAGAGGGCAGTGATGAGGAGCTGAGAGCTCCTTGGCTGGCTCAGAGGAGACTGGGGAGGGCTTTGTATACATAACCTCCGCGTTATTAGTTGTATATGCGTGTTTCTGTTGGCCTTCTAGGTCAAACTACTGAGTACCAGGGACTGGGGGCAGGGGTAAAGGGGGGCAGGCAGGCAAGCCAGGAGCAGAGACAAAGGTAGGCCCAGTTCTTAGGAACAATTTTGGATTGGCTAGATAAAGAGTGACATTTCCTTATTATTCTGTTTTTCCACAATAAATGTGCTCCCTATTGCAGTATTTTCAACCAGAAAGGTCTGCATATATATGTATGCACGTGTGTGTAAATACAGACTTCACTACTGTTGAAAGTCTGAAACTTGAAGGACTGTGTGTTGATGTGGTTTGAGGTTGAATGTCACCCACAGTATACCTGCGCTCAGAAGATTACGTGCTGCCGCACCGTAACATGCTTCATTCATTGCAGCATTTGGCAGCTGAACGTCACGCCCAGATGAAGACTAGCCCGAGCGGTGCACGCAGGCTGCTGCTGCGTCAGGCAGCGCTGGGTAGAAAGTGATGTGCATCATAATCCTACGCAGTATTTTCTTTGCATTAAGCTCGTTGGCTCCAATCAGCATCTGGACATCATTGGGTTTAGCGTTTTCCAAACACATAGGAAAATCTGTGCTCTGAAAATTTTATTTAACAGTATTTGGATTTTCTTCTCTTGTTTATATGTACTTACTTTGGGTTTGCAGGTTTTTTTAACCTCTCTTTTGATCTGTCAGTAACAATATTTTGTCATATCTATAGTAGGACTGAAAAATCACTTTTCCAAAAGGTGGAGTTGTTTTGATATTTGCCTCACACCTACTGTTTGGTTTCCTATTTTACTGATAACTAGTAGTTTCTGCAAAGCCCATATTGTAAAGGAAGGTTGCGCTTATAATGCTGTTTTAACTTTTATCCTGAACACCTTTCACTTCCCAATAGGTGGTAACTTACAGGATTGGGCCCATGCTGTAGAATTTACACAAAATGCTCTATCAGATTTGCTGGGCACAATTGTGAAAACTGTTCAGTATATCCTGTTTTCTAAATGTCAGCTTTTTTTTTTTTTTTCCCTTTCATAGTGGGTGGGCTGACTAAACAGAGACTTTTTTACATGGTACTTTGCTGTTTTCTAAACAGAGCAGCTATGTATGCTATCTAGTTTATATACAGCTTCTTTTTTTTCTTTTTTTTTTTTAAAGCAGAGTACCCTTATAAATATGTTGGATTTAAAAGAAGCTAGTACTACAGAAAGTGCTTTCTTTGTAATATCTAAAACTTTTCTTGATTTTTTTTTGCATGTTTTATTCGTTACTTTTCTGTGTGCCATTTTCTGTGTGTTTTGAAATAATTATGCATAGGTCCTACAATACAGTGGGGCCAATGTTTTTAAGAGTTTTTGTTCTGACACATAGCATGGAATGAAGCTAATCAAAACATAAGTGTTTACTTTGCACCACTCACTGCAGTTTTTAAGATACATATTAAACATTATTTTGGGCCTTACTACAGCGTATGGCTTTAAAGCATTAACGAAAGACCATTCCAAATTAGGAAAATTAGAACAAAGAGCCATTCTAAAATAAATAATTAGTATTCTTAAAATATATCAGCATGTAAATACTTCTGGGATAATTCTGCCGCTATGTTGTTGTTTCTTTTTGGCTTGCTGGAGAGTCAAAGCAAAGCATGCTTTTAGTGCAATTAATGCCTCTAAATGGACCACATACAAAATGATTATCCTAAATAAGCTGCATAGCTACTGCCTGGATTATCCTGCAGGCAGCATATCAGATCAGGTTTGAGGTGCTGCATGGCGGAATTCATAGTAGAATTAAAGGCTCTTCTGAGCAAAACTTGTTCCCAGCCTGGGCAACCCTCAGAAGTAGTAGGAAAGTCACCTGAAAGTTGCCATTGAGGATGTTGCCCAAACTTTTTTCACTCTGAATCTGAAAATGGGTTTCTCTGGATCTGTTGGGAGCAGGGCTGTGTGTGCCAAGAGCTGATAAAAGTGCGTGCTGAACTCTCTTCCTACAGCTCTGCCAACATAGCTTTATCTTTATTTCCATGTCATTCTTTTTCTTCATATTTTCTTCTGGTTTGTGTTTTTAGGATTATTTTCTTGATTATTTCTTGCCACCTTCAGTATTCTGTCCGTTCCTGACAGAAGAAGGAACAGCTCTTGCAGTCAGCAATAACTAGACGAAGACTGAACTCCTTTTCCTGGACTTCAACCCTGCCCCTACCATGTAAGGGTTCTTGACTGTGATACTTGATGCCTGTGAATGACATTGTTAGAGTTGAAGGCAATGGTAACCAAGCAGCTAGCCAGTTAAAAACTTATCTGGGGTTTACTTTGAAAATTATTAGTTACTGCATCAGCTTTCTATTTTTTTTCATAGTACATCGCTGTTTCTGTGTTGCTGCACCAAAGTATTTTACAAGGATGTGTACTACTCTTAGATTAAATCTAGTCTTGATCGTATGACGATGTCAGTGTTCTGACCTTGATCCCAAATAACAGTTAACATTAGGAACATCAAGAGTTTCTGTGGGTTAATAGTACAAGTCTTACATTAAATGTTCTGTTTTGTTTATGGAAAGGTGTTTATTCAGGAATATACATTGGAGAGAAATTTTGTATTTGCCATGATCCTGTTTAATCAGTCAGTTTTGTTGTGGAGATGATCTTTGGTGCTTAATTTGGTCATTTGCAGTACCACAGAAGTATTCCTGGGGAATGATTGAATTTTAAACTGAAGGAAGTAAAAAGGCAGCCTGTTACGTTTGCTTCCCAGGTTCCACTGCCCACAAAACAGCATCACTCAGTGGGGAAGTAGGAGGTTCTAGCATTCCTTTGGGCGTGTGGGAAACAGCATGTGTGTTTATATGGCCGTGGTTTCACCTTACACATGGACCACCAGGTTTTAATGACACACTTGGCCACAGGAGGTTCAAGCCACTGACCACTATGTTTATTCCAATGAGCCAACCCGTTGGCATTGGGAAACCTTTTACCCCAGTTTACACCAGGACATATAAATCAGACAACAGATTTCTTGTCTATAGTCACATTTTCAGTATTGGCACTGGGGATTCCTAGGGAAGGCATTTTTTTTCCATATGCTACCTGTTAAAGGGAGATGTCATGGAGGGTGTTTTGTCGGAAGGATGTAGCACAGAGGCAGTGTGGAAAAATGAATTTAGGCAGCACATCTTTAAAGAAACTTCAGGAAACTTCAGGAGTATGAGTAATAAGTCTAGCTCCTCATGATGTCCTGTTTCTAATGAATGCTTTGTTCCACATGAGATTCTTGCTTTTCAAAGTAAATAAGGCTGGATGCTGGTATTTTCTTCTGAAAACTCATGTACATTAAGACTGTTTACAGGGGAGGAAGAGGGAAGAAAAATTGTGAGGGGACTGAGCTATTAATTTAAAAATCTTCTCCATTGTTGTTTTGTTTTTTTTTTTTTCAAATCCATTCTTAAAATTACTGAAGAGAGATAGGGAAGTCAGATGTCCCAGCGTTTTTAGGCAGATTCTTCTCGGTGCAAATAAGGTTAGCTGTGAATCCCCTCTAGTATTGGTGAGTACTGAAAGGCTCATACCTATGGCAATATTAATGACTGACAAGCTCTGATGTAAAGGAGGGATTAGATGAAGGTGGAACTATGTAGATCTAGTAATAAAGTGGTGTGTTATTAAAGCCTTGTAGAAAATGATATTAAGGAATTGGTTTAAGACTGGATATGTCTTGTCCTACAACTATAAAGCTTAATCTGTTCTTGATTAAGTCAACTAGCTGAAATATCTAGATGGAGGCATATGTGTATTTATTAATGAAGTCAACCCTGAAAACTTGTTGTGGGATTCGTGGAAGCCTGGTTGTCTTTGGTTCAGAGATTCTAACCATGCTTACCACAAACTACCTAAAATATAAAGAGCATCCTTTTTACTCAGCCCTTTTCTGATCTTAAAAAATATTGGCTGTTTGGCAGTTTGACATGATGGAAGTACCCTCCTACTCTCTTATATAGGATATGCTTGTAAAGTAATGGAAAGTTTCAATTAAATGCTTCACAAGCTCTTGTTTATAATTATTTGTTTTAAAAGGTTTGAAAGATTTTGCTTGCCAAAGTGTACTTGTTTTAGATATTTCCACAGTAATGAGGCTTTAATTTTTATAGCGTGCTATCGAATTAGCTTCTTTTCCCTATCATTCTTCCTCACCTTTTATTGTTTATATTGTTTTAACCACTAATAATACATTCTGCCTACATATTGCATGTATTTATTTTCTCATTCTCAGTATATCACCATAATGATTGAAATATAGGCTGCTTGCTGTGAATGCACACAAAAACACAGAAGTTCTCCTATTGACAATAAATTTTTTTTTTTTTAACCATTGGCACCTCCTTCCTATCCACAATTCTGCAGTGCAAGAAAAATGACACAGCTTAGGAGGTCTGCAGCTACATTTTGTAGCACAAACTAATTAGTTACTACATGAGTTATTAGGCAATCTCCACTCCCACTAGTTGCATTTAGTAATGAGACATTCCTTGAGAAGTGCAGTGAGGATTAATTAACTTTTGGTATATTGAACTTGTAAAGTATAAAGACCCTAATTCAACACTATTTAAGCATGTGATCAACTCCAAGCACATCTGCTTTATTTCCATCAGAATCAATGGAATTTAAGCATGTGCCTAAAGTTAAACATGTACTAAATCACTTTCCTGAGTACAAACAAAATGCTGATTTAGAGCTTATAAAAGCTATCTTTTTCCCTGAAATCTATAGAGGCAATTCCTAATCAGACTGAAGATAAGCTCTATTTTCTAAAAATAATGTTCCATTTTCTTTTCAAAATAACTTTCATTTATTTCCACCAATACATTAGCTTTAATGCCCATGTTTTCTCATAGGAAATATCTTCCATCTTTTAAAAAAAAAATATTATATATCTGAAAAAAAAATAATTGAGCCATAAAGCTTGTCCAAAACCATCACAGATTCTCATTCATGGGAAAAGAGGTATTCCAGATTATACTATAAAAACCAGATATTTTCAGAAAAGTGCCTTCTTGTGATTCATATTCAAAATGACATGCAAATAAGTAAAGCAGTCTACCAATTAAGTGGTTTGCTTAATGGTTAAATAAAAATCTCTAACTCTTCTGTCCAAAAAGACTTTGATACACAAATCTTTAATCCATAGTATCAATGATATTAAGTATGTACTTGATTCTTTAAATATTTATAGTTTGTGAATAGTTGTCTTGCAGAACTCTGGACAATTACTCAGAAGAGATAACAGCAAAACCTGGCAGGCTGATAGCGGTTAGACTTGACTGTCTCTCTTATAAAAAATTTCCCACCATTGCTTTCACCAAACCAGATTTCTGACAAAAGCCCTGGTGTTATGAGACTTTCCCTTGAGCAAGAATCTAACATAAACTTCTCAAAGTGAGCTATATTCTGTCATTCTGTATAGCAGCAGTAACTATTTTACCAAGAGCAGGCAAAATCCATCTTAGCTTAATTTCACTGTCTAGGAAGTGTAAAGATTTGGTCAGCAGTTGGAATCTCTGATATCCCAGAACTTTGCAGGCTTCAATAAATGCATACAAGTAGTAGAAATTTCTGCAAGAGCCAACACAGCTTTTCTTTTCTCCAGATGTTAGTCCATCCCAACAAAATGGGAAATCTGGAAATGATCAATCTTCTTTGTGAGAACTCTAGTAAACATATAGCAGCTTCATTTCCAGATGGTGAAATCTGTGTTCACCAGACTTTCCACCAACCACTCAGATTCACCTGAATGAGGCTCTGTGTGTGCTCATTCTGTCGCTTTCCTGCTCATGCACACCCTCCCCCTTCACTTTTGTGATTATTCAAAGACGTTCTTACTTGCAGTCAACTATGCCCAAAATGTGAACTCACTGACCGTCATCTTATGTCATGTTTTACCTGCAGTATTATGCATATAGGGAATGATGGCTCAACCAGTTAACTCAGTGACATCTAGTTTCAGGAGTCATTTTTAACCCCAAAATCTTTTTGTCCCTCTTACTTTTTCCAATCAGTCATTCTTAAACATCTTGTGAGTTTCATTATTTTTTTTTGGTAACATCTGCAGTGGTTACCTGCAGAATGACATAGAGAATAACCAGGGAATAAATGAATAGTGGATTATGGATTTACTGTTCTTTGGCACAGCCTCGCAAAACCGTGAGGACAGGCGAATATGACTGAGGTCAAGAAGAGCAAAGGGGATTCAGAGCCACTTCTGAAAAGGATGTTCCAGAGAACAGCCAACTTTTACCTACGCTCCAAAAGCTGACTACAGCAGAAAATGGTGTTTAACTAGAAACTAAATTAAGTAGCATTTAAGTAGTATGTTTTAAATACCACCTGAAGTCTACTACCAGTAATAACACTCATGTTTAAAACATATATACTTCATCTATGTTAGCTAGTACTAATATGTTTGAAATAGTCAATTGGATTTTAAAGTACTTTTTTCATTCCTTTTATTACTGTGCAATGCTGAAGTAGTTTGAAAGTTCATCTGAAATATCTAAATGACAAATGAGATTCTCAGTTGCACCCAAGTTCTTCAGGTTCTTGAACAAAAATCATTTATGACTAATAACTGATTGAAATAATATAAATCTTTCCATTTCTTGTCCCTTATGTCCTTTCATGGTGGATGATGTGCCACAACTTGAAATTTAATTTTCTAGCAACATGGGACAAATATGCAACAGTAGCTGAATTATGTTAGCAAATGCTATAATTGTGTAACGTGCTTTAAAGAGTCATGAATGCACATTCTGCTTCTATCTCATGTTTATGACTGTTACTATAGCTATTATAAGGAAAGCTTAAAGTCCTATTTTATGACAAGTATGAAATGCTTTCAGATAGAGATATTGCCAGTCATGAAATTACAAACTAGAATATAGCAAAATAAACTAATTCAATTTTGTGGCATTTCATATATTTAAAACAGCTAAGTGTTGTCCTCATTCTTCTTCATCAATCAAAGCAATAGAAAAATTACACACTGTCAAGACTTTTATCAATACAGAATTTTCACAACAGGATATATAAAGTTGGACATTTGGAGTGGTATGTATCTCACCTGATTTTAGCCATTTTTAAGTTAAGACAATGAAGCTAAGTTAGTTGTTAGGATTCTCTATATCCATAGCTCTTAACAAATTTCTATCCCATCTTAAAAGCACAACATGGATAGATTAGGTGGTTTGCCTCTGGAAATACCTATTTCTGCTACTCATACTGGGAATCCAGCTTACAGATCAGATGTTTGATTTTTAGATGGTTGGAATTAGGTGAGATGAATCCTGTTCTCAGGGTCATACTTTGGTATTTAAATCTAATTGATACAATTCTTGAGGTATTTACTGTTCTGTATTGGTGCAATGCTTGATTCTTTTTAAGAAAAAGATATACTTCAGTTGTTTATGTTATACTTTGTTTCTTTTTTTATTCCGATGAGTCAATGCTCTTCTGGTATGAGCTCTCAGAGCTTGCTTGGCTTACCTGAGTTGATGATAATCCATGCAGGTTTGAATCTGAATGTACATACTTGGGTCTTGACCTACTGCCCATGGAATAAATGTAGAAGATTGCAGTTGATTCCAGCAGGCAGAAGTCCGTAAATGGTTAATTTAAACATTAGTCCCTACTCCAGAGCATTCCAGTTGAGGTTTTAAGTTAGTATTGTGATTGCTTATTATTTTATCCAAAAAGGTTTGTCCATTTGACATTTTTTCTTGTCTCTTTTGTCAGATAAGTACTGTTCTGCGTTCTACGAATGAGTGAGATGTTATGAAGCAGTTCAAGCAAAGTCAGCTCCAAGCTGCCAGTGGTGCTACTGATAGCCTCCAATTTTGTTTAAATAAATATTTAAACTAAGTGCAACACCCTATTGAAGTAGTAAAGTTTTATTGTGGCAGAACCAGTGGTTACTAGGACTTGTAGAAACCTGTTCAATCTAGATGACCAGCTGGATCAATGCCACACGACGATCTATGAGACCAGCAGGGTGCTCTTATTAAATGACCTTTGTGTCTTGTAGTAAGCCAAATCCATTGCCAGTGTTAAATGACAATAAGAAGTTCATAAGTTCATATACTTTTTTTGTGTTAGGCTTTGCTCTAGTTATTTTTCTCTTATGCATGCCTCTGAGCTTCCTAGCTGTGGATGACAACAGCAGCAGCACCACCAAATATTTGGCAAAAACTTCACTAATTTTTGGCCCAGTTTTAGACTCAGTTGGCTTGGTTATATTCTCAGATACATGTTCACAGCTTCCAGGGACTTTAGTGTGTATTATATATCTCATGCGTTTGAAGACAAAGCTAGGACTAAAACATTTAGCTATTGAATTGTCCTTGACTGCAGTAAGAGTACTTGCATGTGAAATAATTGCTTTCCTAGAAAATTGATATTCTTCCCACTGTCCCCAGTAAGGATATATTGTTATTTTTTCTGTCTTTGTTTTACAGTACCATACTGCTTCTGTTTAATAGTCTATCTGGGTTATTTCTTAAAGTATAGCTGCCTACTTCATAATTGCTTGCCTAATTGGCAATGCAGTATCTTTTTGTAATTTTTATATGATTCTTCTGACACTGATAATTCCTAATCTATTTTTTCAGGAGAGATGCTGTCACCTTTATTTCATTTGTAAAAATGTAAAGGAAATTGCTTTCTCATTTCTATTTAAAAACAAACAAACAAAACCAACACAAAATAAACAAACAAAACCCTAACAATAAAATGGATTCACATAAACATGGATTTTGTTAGGAGCATTGAAAAATGGTGATTTATAATAGCATCTCAATGTGCAAACCAAGATTACTGGCCCACTGTGCTGGGTGGTGCAAAATACTCAGTGGGATCATTCCTGCCCAACACAGTTAACAGTCTGTATAGACAAGTTAAAGAGTAGAGGAAAGAAAGTATCATTATATCCAATTTAGAGCTGAGTGAACCTGAATTCAAACAGGTTAAAGCTCTGTCTAGACTGAGAAACTAAGGTGAGTTTAGCAGGTTCATTAGCCAACACGTTTTATTGAATCCATTTCCAGTCTTCTCTTGGTGACCAGAATGCACAAACAGATTAGTATTTAAAAACAGGCCATGGTCAATGGTAGAGCTGCTATTTTGGGAATAATGGCTACTTTTTTTTACTTAGAGCTGCAGTTTACTGGCACTGCAGTATGTGTACGTTTCCAACTAGTTTTTGACATAGTTGTCTGTATTGTTAATTAAATGTAATACTGATTTTTTGCAGTTGAGATTTTTGTGAGAACAGATATTTTGTGTGTACATTTGAACTATCTTTTGACCGATGGGAATATGCTGGGAAAAGTATGAAAATTATACTATAGCTGTTTAATTTAGTACAGTATGTTTAATTTAGTAAAGAGATGGTCAATATACATCAGATTCAAAAAGAAAACCAGGTTCAGTGGATTTGCCAGATTTTTTTTTTTTAATTGCATTGGTTAGAGGAGTTTAACAGATGAGCTCATTTTTAGTAATTCTGTCTATTCTACCCAAGGGGTTATTGAGAGATGATCAGCTATACAGTTCTGAAGCACCTGAGTGACTTAAAACTGTAACTGTGACTCTAGAGCAACACAGAGACTTGGGAGCCTGGTTTCCATTGTGTTTTGAGGAGACCTCTGCTCAAAAGTGTCCATGTTTTTTTTTTAAATGTGGACTCTAAAGAAGGATTTACTAATGGATCCCAGAAGAAGATGACACTAAATTTGTAGTTATGTTTTATTCCAGAGTAGAATTCTCCTGAAACACAGCTGTTCAGAACTTCCTAGGAAAGTTTCTTGTTCTCTTGGTTTAGGAATTCTCATCTTCCAAATGTAATTTTGATGAAAAGTCCTAAGTCAAGTTAAGATAATTCTTCAAATAACCGTACCCAAATCTGTAAAAGACTTTTGATGTGACTGTCAAGGCCTTTCATTTGTCCTTGCATTCAAGAGAAAGCCAGTGAACAGACAAGCATACTGGTTGAGGTGCCAGATACATTTTTATTCTCTTCTGGTGTAGTAGTTTCAGTGGCAGTAGCTGAGATCGGTGCCTGAGAATTTTAGCCACTCTCTATGCGTTTTCTGTTCAGGACAAAAAGAGACAAGGGATCATGTAATATACAAATGAGAAACTGGGGTTTAAAGGATTCGAAGTGTGAGCGAAGTGAGCGAAGATACTAAATCCCTCACAGAGGTGGTTTGCCAACAGCAAAATTGTAGTGCATCAGTGGGCAGCAGAAAGAATAATGTCCAGCACTGGCTACTTTGCATCTACATCCATTTTCAAGACTGACACGTGATGAAATCATTAGTCACTATGGATCAATAGGTATATTGCCACTGATGGAAGTGGAACCAAAATTTCAGGCAAGGTGTCCATCTAGAATTGTCCGTCTTGTCTGAGCTTTAAAAATAGATGTGTCTACTTTAACAAAAAGATAGAGTTCCTTACTCAAACATTCTTTTTTTCCTTCTTGTATTTGCATGTTAGGACAGCCGATTGATTTTTACAAGAGTAGATGTAACCAAAGCCAGCCAATTGCGCTGTTTAGAGAACTTAGTTTTTAATGGCCTAAAGCCTATCAGTAAATCCACCTCAGTCAGAAAGTTGCGGAACCATGAAAGTTCAGTGCAATTTTCAAGTAAGATTGTACTTTCACTACTAGTTTCCTTTCTGCTTGATGGCACATAACAGTAAGTTGGTGATGGGGGGGGGGGTTGGTTTTTTCCAAGTCAATAAAAATATAACAACTTAATAATAACATAGAATAAGTAAAGCTTTTCTTAAAAATGTCTGTCAAGTGAAATGAATGATACTTTACCGGCAGTTTAGCAGAGTAACTACTACGACAGGATCAGTGTCTTGTGCTTTAAAAATAAACTTCTTTGCTCTGAGTCAACATCTGCTTTGCCTTGGCCTTCATTTAGCAGCAGGAGACCATTATCCTGTGATGACTTTCTATTCCACTGACATCTCATCTGGTGCACCGATATTCTTAGGATTTCACTCCCCTGCTGTGCCCCTTCCCCTCAGCCACACACACACAAACACTCTTTATCTCAGCCTGTAGAATGCTATGTTCTACTGTTCCTATGAATAGGAGATTACACATAATGTAATCAATCAGTTGCTTCTACCACTAAGGAAAAGTGTGTCCTTCCAATTAACTTCTTATATCCTAATAAGCGAACAGCAATAGTCTTGGATAGGTGCCTAAAATCACAAACATTTATCTAAACTGCACTGGCATTCAGAATCTGAGGTGGTGGACTAGACCATCTGGGAAGGCAAACTTTCTTGCAAAAGTTCCAGCCTTTCAGATTTGGTCTGGTTATTGCCAGAGGTAGGAAAATGGAAAATAATAATGAAATAAACCAACTAAATTTTTACAAAGGCTTGACTTGTTTTAGTTTTGGGGCAAATATTTGGAGGCAAACTGGTTTCCCCAGACTTATTTGAGATAAACTATTATTCAGATTTGCTAAATCTGTTAAGTTTACGGTTTGAGGGCGGTTAATTTGTAATGCTATGCAAGAGAATACATCAAAGCAGGAATTTCTTCAGCTTGACTTCACAGTTTTTTTTCTCCACAAAGGGAAAGAGAAGAACATAAGATCAAAATGTAGCAATGCTTGTATTGGAGCAGTCCAGAGGTCTGTTTAACCTAAGATGTCAACAAGAAGATGCTGAAGGAGTAAGTGTAAGAAATAGGGCAAGAATTGTGTGATTCTACAGCTTTCCTGCTTTTATGATGGTGCAAGGACTAGATGAACCCTGGGGGCAGGGCAGGGAGGGAAATTGCTGTTATGGTTTGCTGAGCTTCTGGAAGCACTCAGTGCCTAATGGGGTGAGAAGTTTCCTCCTTCTGTGTCTTTTTCTCTGTCTTGTACACAGACAGCATATCTCCACATGCGCTAAAGAAATGGAGCGCCATTATGTGATGGGAGCATGTGCGAGCTTTCTTTAAGTTGGTGTTTTGAATACACACAGAAAGCCCTCTGGATGAGTCAATCAGAATGCATCCAGTTTCCCTGTCTGTGCTTTTGAAGTGTCTGCAGTGAGTACCAAAGCCAAAACCTATCCTTCAGTATTATTTTTAATCTAAGTAGGACTAAAAGAGGATGTGTTATATGATGGGTTTGCAGGCATGGTTTGAACCTGTCACCAGCAGCAAATTACATCTCTCACATTAAAATATAACCTCCTCAATACTGTTTATTATACCTGAGTGTAAGCTGATTGTGATGGACTGTGATTGTCAACTGATGCAAGTAAGCAAGACAAAGATGGCTTTGTTTGATTTTCTTTTTTTCTTTGAGAGGTTTAAGCTAATACGTCTGTATGTGACCAACTGAAAACCTCTTCCATTTACTTTTTTCAGTGTAAAAGTATGATCCTTACATTTTCTTTTCTATCCTACCTTCTTTAAAGAACCACTGTGGGAACTTGCAAGATAAAACTGCTATTGCTGTCTCCTGCTTCAGATTATTTAGTGCATACTGCAGAACCACTGTGTGTATTTTTCTTGTTCATGGGTTATTTCACAGCCTCATACCTAAACAGCTAGCATGAACTGGCATTCAGGATTAGTAACTTGTTCTAGCTGAAGTTAACATACAAGTCTTTACAGTAATTTGCACCAGTTTCCATTGAAACAACGTTTTCCTAGTTCAGTTTTTTGGCTGTATTGTAGATTCTTACTCTTCATTTGTAGCCAAATACAGTTGATGTTCTTGTGGAGGTAATTAAGATGGGAAAGGAGGAAAAGAGTACACACTTTCTCACAAATGTGTCCTAGATTTGTTTGAAATGTTTTCAGAAATGGTATTTTTATCTTGTACTTGAGTATCTTGTATTTTATGATGTTTGCAATCATGTCATGGTATATACTCTGCCAGGCTGGGTGACTACATCACGAAAAAGGTCACCCTAATCATTCCCTGTTATGCTCTGCCTTGGGGTAGATGTTGACTTAGTGCATGATATCTCTTGAGATCACAAGAGATGTGACATGAAAAACTGTTGAAAAATGCTGATTTGTATTTGAAGATGACTGAAACAATGTCATTTGAATAAAAGGCTATGTTAGAACTCCATGTGGAATATCCCCAATTTCTGAGTAATTTAGAGAGTAGCCCAATTAAAGCATTGTTCCTGTTAGTTCTCACTTCTTTACCATGAGAGGAAAGCAGATTGATGTGACAGTGAGAAAAGGATACTCATGTTTTAGACTATTTTCCATATTGTCTTAAGGTTCATTGCCATACTGAAGAACAGTAGTTTTCAGACCTTAACCTACATGTTTCAGAAAGATGGGCTGCCTGAATTCAGCCTGGGGTTAGGTTCTAATACTTACATCTCAGGCATCCAATATGTAAGGCTGCCAAGTTTGCACCTGAGTTTTCCAGTAGAGGAATACATGCAAATACAGTTTAGAATATTAGTAAAGTAGATGTGGCAAGTGTTTGATCCAGTGCATGGACACAGCAAAGAAATGCACCTGAACAGATCTAATGTATTTGAGAAGCGCTGCACTTATTGTGCATGCGTATATCAAATGTGTGGTATGGGGACAGCAAATCTGGTACTTCTAGAAAATTACACACTTGCTTCTCATGTACTGTGCAGTAGAAATGTTCATTTGCTGTGGAAATGATGCTTTACAGACTGTACAATAACACCAGCTGGACTGTCAGCTATCCAGAACTCAGAGGTAAAACATCCTTTACTGCCCCTAGAAGCAAATTTTCAATGTGGAAAAAAAGATATTGTGTGGGGAAAAAAGATATTTTCTAGAAAAAAAAAATTAGCATAACCTAACTTACATTTGTCCTTCAAATGCAAAACTGACTCAGAGTTAGTCTCTGCTCTACTCTGTGCTTGTGTGAAAAGAAAGCATTTTCAGAAGAAATTATCTTGCCATATTTACTGACATGAAAGAAGATAAGCACTTATTGTTCATTTACAAAAAAAAGTCCCTCAACCCCACCTGTATATGAAGAATATGAAAGGAAAGATGAAGAGGAATGCAGGGAGGATATCCCAGTGCTTCAGGGAAATTAATGTCACCCTGTGGGAATGTTAGGATCTCTCTCACTGGCTCTGTCACTTACTCATGATTTTGAAGTTGTGTCATTGTAGAATGAGGTTGTTTCCTGCCTTTAGATATTATTCTGCTTGTGTTCCAGAGAGATGCTACAAAGAAAAGATGCAGAGAGATTAACAAGAAAAAACAATGACTTGTAAGGCAGGAAAAATTGGCAGCGTGATTCTTCCCTTCCCCTCCCTTTTGGATTGGAAAATGTACTCTGTCGAGGCAGACTATTGACTTAATGCATAACAACATATGAATTGTTTTATTGGAGGAAGAGATTAAACTATCTAGGGCAGTGCTCTGTCCTGACAGTGACCAACAGCAAATGCTCCAAGAAAATTAAAACAAACAAACAAACAAACAAAAAGCCAAACAGCAAAAAAAACCATAGTGGACAGCTAAGAATATTATGTCAAGAAAGGAACTTTCTATCCTCAGATATTTCCTAAAGTGCATGTTTCTAATGTTCCTAAAATAAAATTTAAACATCACTTTTGATATTTTCATTACCCATAGACATGTCTAATCTTGCTCTTGCCTGAATTCCCTGAGAATGTAGTTATTTCTAGTTAAGCAACATTGCTTTGTAAGGAAGAGGACATCTTGAAAAACCTCAGCAAGCTCTTTTTCTTTCAAGGTTGGGATGGGACCTCTTTAAAGGAGAGAGTAGGAGATAATCAATATAGGAAATTGTAAATGTTTAAAAATGCTGAATTTGTGAACCCATAATTTAAAAATATTTCTGTATAGGAAAGATACATTTATAAAGCACACTAATTGTTCCAGGAATCGGGCCATTGAGGTTCAGGGGCCTATAGGCACAAGGCACCTTGTCAGGTATGCTTTGATATCTCTATTAATGCCTTTGGCCTTGATTTTGGGAACAAGGCAGTCCTTACCATGACAGTAAAGCACTGGGTAGCCATTAGACTGTTCTTTGAGTGCTCCACTGAGGCCAAATTTGCTCTCCAAACAGATAGTGAGCCTGCAAGTGTGAGAGCCAGCACGTGTAACATATATAATGGCTCGCTCGGTTATTAGGTAGTTTGGTATGTGAGCTATCTGAAGAGGTGAAGGGTACATGTATGGAAGGTAGGAAATTCAACAATATTCATACTCTTGCAGTCTTCCCTGAAAGGCTTTGTAAACATAGTCACTGCATCTCACCTTTTACACAACTGTAACTTCCAGACACAAACTTTTAAGATATTATTGTGTCTTTAATTCTATTTAATATTCTCAAAACCATTAACGGAGAAATTTTTTTCTCTGCAAATACAAGTAATTTTCATTATTTAGAGTATGAATGATGAGGTAAACCAAATACCATCTAAAGCACTTTGTGGTTTTATTCAAATGGATGTTTGTAAATACTTCTTGCAAAGGGTTTCTTTACCCTATATTTGCTCAGCATTAATCCTTGAAAAAAAAAATCTTGTGTGGTCAATGAAGACATCCAGTTGAAAATTGATCTGCTGAAGTACTTCTCTTAGAATAAAATTTGCTTATATTACATGCTGCTTTGCATTCTTTTCTTAAAATCATACAAACCCCGTACGTAATCTGTTCATACAACCCTCTCTCTACTGTCTTCCATGCTCTCATTTAATCTTCCTAGTTCCTTTTCTCTGTCCATTTTTGTCTTCATGATTTTTTGCATGCTGCTGCTTGAACTTAGGATATCAACTTTTTATTCATGTGCTTTTACTTCTTCTTAGCTCAGCTGACTATGTAATATGTATTGAAAAATAAAATTTCTCAGTGTTTTCCAGCACAGGTTCTTTTCCAGTATTGACAGTACGCTAAAGGATGTGTGTAAGCAACAGCTCTGCTGGGACATTTAATGTCCTGTCTGGTTAGCTATGTCACCCTACCCCCCACTCCGCCCCCTCCCCCCCCCTCCCCAGCAGCAATCACTCACAGAAGTTTTAGTCTTCTTCAGCAGTCGTTCTTTGATGCCTCTGGAATTCAAAGGCTTCATTTCTAGTCCACACAAGATATATTGCAGAGTATATAGATGTACGGAAATCAGAGCTTAGCTGTTTTTTGGGACTGCCAAAGTTTCGCTGTAAACACAACTTCAAACAGAGCTGCTTTCTCTAGACTTGCATTTATCCTGAAATTTGCAGCTTGTTTTCATTGTGAATGTGCTGGTGGGAAAAGGCTGTTACGCTGTAGATAATTTTCGCCCTTGCCCAGAAATCATTGCTGTATAGCTAGGTACAAGTAGACTGTTCGGGCAACACAGGCTGTTCTCTCTGGATTTTATTTGACTATGTTGGCACTGGATTCGAGCCCGGAAGGTAAACTTGATGGTTGGTGTTCTAAAGGCCTGTTCCTGCTTTCACTGAGGTTGCAACTGAGTAACTGTAGTAGTCTATAAACTATTGAAACTTCTAGCAGCTCCAGCTCTTGGATCCCTATCTTTGCTATACTGATAATTTCTTCCAGTGTTGGAACAGCAGCATTCTTCAAGAGCTTGGGCTGCCGTCTCGGTAGCTTGAAGCAGCCGGTACTTGTGAAAGTCCTGCCTGTGTCACTCAGCACCCTTCTCTCACCTGAATACCTCTCTTATTTGGCATGCTGTGTTTTTCATTAAGACTCAGGTCAAAACAGTCCTTTCAACAGCTTGAATTCTTTGACTCTTTACACAAAGAATAAACATGGACAGCAGGTTTCCATCTTGGCTGAAGACACATTTGAATTGATATGCACAATACACCTGAATTCCAGGGAGCGCAAAATCTTCTTCTGATTCATTAACAGCCATCATTAATCTCGATAGAGCCTCTAATGGACATAGTGATATTTGCATTTTGTCCAATCCTATTACTCAGATAACTGCCAACAGTCAGGCAGTACGGTGTTATCCTAGAATTAACAGACAAATCTTCCCCATGCGCTAATGCCTAAGTAGCTGGAGTTTTAACAGAACAGTTAATGTGACAAGTCTTAAGATGTTAATTGGGGCAGAAAATGAAATATTTCTACTTGGTAGAAAAGAACAAATGTCCCAACTTAAGATGCAGACAAATTTCTGACTTGCCAGCAACTTAAAAAGAAATGCATATGGCCATTTTTACTGTTGTGTCTGTCTAAGCTTGTACTATGCAAGTTGTCAAAACTGTTTTTCTCAGCATAGTATTTAAAGGAGGGAAATAATAATTACAAAGAAAGATTTTACCTCACACAGTATTCATTTATCTGAGCAGCTTACACATACATTGGATGATCTGTAGTTCTTCTGAAAACAATCTGTGGATCTAAAAATTATCCTTCTTGCACAACCGTGGATTTGAATTCCTTGCCCAAATATGCATGTGAATGTCAGTGCATAAAGTGCATTCATGTAGCATGTAATTTTCTGTTGATGAACACTGACAGCTTCACAGTAAAAATCCACATATAACACTTTTTTAAAAAAATGTGTACATTTGTAAGTTTTTTTGAACTATGAATTCTTTTAAATGCAACAGAAAAACATTTTACTTTTAAGCTAAGTAATCTTCAGAAGAACTGGAGGTGCTGATAGAGTAATTGTGTTTATTCTTGCAGTTTCACAATTTCTGTCTTATAAACATTGTTTTGCATTATTGGACTCCACATTTCCCCTTCTCATCTGATGTTTTACAAATATTTTTCTAATTGCTCGAGACAGTGTGGTCCAATAAAATTACATCGACTTTCTGCTGAACTTGTTTGTCTGATCCACTGCCAAAAGTTGTAGGCAGCTAGGCAGCACACTTGGTCTCACTTTCTTTCACTCCCCCTCCTCTAAGGCAATGCTTTCAGACAGCCCTCTACCCTTAAAAGAACATGCATGTGAAGACTTAGGGTGGTGAAGCATGCATTCTACATTTCTAAGCCCTTCAAATGCTTCAGCAAGGCACTGCATCGTATCAGATTTTTGAGACAACTGAATCAGTTTCTGTCGGTAGATTGTTATGTGATAAAGTTAATACAGGTAAGTCATACATTATATTTTAAAGCAGAAGTACTTGTTTTGGCTCTGAGCCCATTCATGTTTCAGCATAACAGCTACTCTCAGCCTTAATGCAGTATTTCTTCATCTGATAAAGGACAAATTACAGCTAGAAGTGTCCAGAAAGTGAGGTACTGTGTTACCTTATCACTCTGAGAGCCCACATAAAGAAGGTACAAGGGGATATAACAGCTGGCATATATAGCTGTAAAGTGTTCTATATTTTTACAGTGACAGGGATACTCAGAGGAGAATTGCAATCCTATGCTCCTGAGTGTCTGAAAGAGCTAACAGAACAATGAACTATTATTCTTGAGTTTTGATAACAGAGTGCCTTATAATGAAGCATTAATTGTAACTAGCTGTGGACTGAAAATAGACCCTTCCTTTCATTGTCATGAACATGTTGCTGTTTATGATCAGCTTGCCAGACGCTCTCTTCATGGTGTTACAGCTTTTCTGGGTTTTCTCCCTCATATAATGAGATGAGTCTGTAATTTCTTTCCTTACAGTACATAGGTTTTTTGTTTTTTCTTTTGGAATGACTATGTGTACGTTGTGCACCTCACTTCACGTGCATTTTTGAGCGTTTGCTTACCATGTGCCACACTTTGTGTGATGGAATATGATTGGGTCCAAGATCTCCTAAAATAATTGGTTGCTTGATATATGGCAGCATTTTTTAAAGTACTTCGAGGAAAAAAACCAAAGCAAATAGTGCTGGTTTGCCACAGTGAAACAGATACGGTATGTGATCAGTTAGCTGCAACCCGCAGATAAACACAGCCAGACAAGCCAGCAAGGATAAACAGAAACCACATTATTGTCCCACTCAGACTTCTGGCTTCATGTTTGTTAAGCGATTTCTAGAGTCTGAAAAGCAAAACAAGAATTTTCAAGTACAGATAGCTGAATTTGACATTATTTGATATTAGGCATCTACGGTTCTTTTTAATCTTCGTCATCAGTCATTTTTTAGTTGTCTTTCTCTCCAGTTGGTTAATAAAGACATGGGTTGTATTTATCAATGCAACCTCATTTAATTTTTTAAGAGCTGCATAAAGCATAAACATTATATCTCTGGCTTGGCCAAATTACTTCACATCCTTAGTAGCATAAGAATACCTGATAGTAATTTCAGAGACAGTTTGTTGAAGCCTCCAGATGTCAGGGGCTATGGAAGTGTAAAGTATTATTACAGATGTTTCTCATAATAATAATACATCTGATAGCAGGGCAGAAAAAGGAATTAAGGGCCAAGTACTTCAGTCATTAACTGAGCTGAACTCCCACTAAGGTCTATGTGAGTTTTGTTCAAATAAGGATTACAGAATTCAAATGTAAGTAATTATTTCCAATATGGAATGATTTATACTGCTTTTCCAGCCTTGTCTTTCTAGAGTCTTGCAAATAGAGTCAGAGTATATTGAATCACTGTAGACAGAGAAAAAGCTTGCCAGCATAAGGCTTGGTAGCATGAGGAAAGTTTGACTCAGTCATAGATACACAAAATCAAGCAGGGTGAGTTATGTCTGCAAAGCAATCAGAAGTGTGCCTGCAGCAGAAAGAGATGTATCCCAGCTAGCTTCAATTCAGGCATGAGAACCATAGTCTCATGGGGCTATACAGCCTGTGTTGAAATCTTTGCCGCTACATTTGCAGTGCTATTGGCAAGAGTAGGGCTGGCTCCGGAGGGCTTAAACGTACTGCTGTCACATCTCTGGCTGCAACGTAGGCACCTCTTCTGTTAAAGACACACCAAAGAACCAAAGGATACAGAAGCTGCTGTTCAATTCGATAAAGGTATTGTCAGTGAGAGCTTCGCCTTTGTAGATTGCAAGCTCTAGGTTTTTTTTAAAAGCTGTTTGTGAAATAAGGTGCTTTAAATAGCCCATGGACCTGTGGGGAAAACACCACAAATAACTGCTTTATGGCAAAGTCCAATTACACTAAAAGTGCTAAGCACATTAAGATGCAGTTTGGTTTTAACAGTGTGGACAGTGTTGAACTTGTTCAAACAATGTTCCTCATCATTATGAAATTCTGATAGAATTCAGATGTTTAGAACGGGACCGAAACTTTGTTAAAATATGTTTAGGTATATACTAATTGTAGAACTTGTAGGTGTGCCATCTTCTTTGTTGTGCAATCAAATCCTGCAAAATACTAGTTCTTCTTGATGTGAGTAGTAGATTGCAGTGTATGTAGTGTACACAGTCTTCTGAAATGCTGTTGTGCAAGATGGTAGGTGGAAGATTATTTTTGGCAATTCTGAACTTTTTGAAAGTCTCCATACCACTCCACATCTGTGTCTGTGACACAAAATTGTAGTTGTTTAGCACTGGTATATCTGTTTATACACACAGAGAACAAAAAGAGGACTGGCATAAACAAAATGTCATATACATTCAAATTTGATTACAATAAAATAATCAATCTGACATCATCACAAAAATGGAGTGCCAAAAAATATTAATCTGCCAGCTTATGAAGGGCAAGCCTCAAAATTCTGTGCTTTGGTTCATTTAAGCACTAAGAAAGTTAAACATGTTCATGAAACTTCTCAGATCCAGGCTCTGTTGCTACTTCTTCACAAAGTACTGGTGGCTCAAATCATCATGTTCCTTTCTGTCTTCCAGTAGCACCAGTTCAGGTATCCTGGGCAGGATTCACCTTGGTTAACTAGACCTTAGCAGTATAGGACTAACACATGAACTAGTCACTAAACTTGGTTTAAAATTGGTGGAAAGAAAATAGTAATTTCTTGAGTGTGATTCATCTAACCTGTGTAACCTTGGAATGAGAAGTCTCATGTCTTAATAGTACTGATTTTTCTCCCAGGCCATAAAGGGATGATTGAGAACTGTCTCAGACGTAACAGTCTAGGTCCTACTAATCTAATGGCTGTCTTTCAACACTCTGATGTTCAGCAGCCCAACAGCTGAATTTCTCTCAATTTTGTCTTGAAATTATTAGCATTATTGTGATGATGATCAAAGCAGGCAAGCAATTTGAAATTTAAAATTACTACTGGAACACATTTTTCATAATGCTCTAATTAATATTTAATGACATTTTGAATTTTTGTTCTTTTCCATTCTAACGAGATTCTACTCCATGCCCTATGTCATTTAGTGCAAGAAAATAAATTGGCTAGCACTGCTCTATCTTTGGTTTTGGCAGATGTGTAAATAAGGACATTGTTTTGTATACTTCAGATAGATATTTATTATATCAGATATTCATTCCTTATATGCTTTATTAAGTAAGTGGATGAAGACTTTTGCCTGATCAACTGTAATGCATTTTTTTCCTAATAGTAGGATTTGCAGTGTTACTTTTCAGAAGGTAATATGCTCAAAAGCAAGTGTAGCAGACACTTGAAAATTTACTGGCATTGTGATGCAAGTTGCAGGATTCTTAATGATCAAAACTTTGAAGTACTTTGAAGTATGTCTCAATACGCCCTAATGTTATGATATAAGTGAGATGACAAAGCCAATGAGATATACTTGGTTGTTTTATGAGGAGCACTGAAAGAAGCTGTCATTAGTTCAGGAACAGCAAGGTTACCCAGAACTCACAATTTGAGCAGAACTTGCGGTGTTTGAATTACTTCATGGTTTTTGCTAAATTAATTCAGCAGTATAAATGTAAAATGTGAGGCTGGAAGAACAGTGATAGCTGTAACCTTTGATAATATCTTGTGAATAGAAAATGATAGTATTTAGGAAAGATTGATATTGGAAAGCAGAAGTAGCTTTCTTTACTGAAGAAACATCTGGAAAATTCAACTACTTTCATGAGAAATGATAGCAACCCTAAAGAAAACACCAGTCCTAATCAGGTATAATAGAAAACTCACTGGAAATTTTGGTTTCTTAAGTTCCAGCAGCTGAAGAATCACTTAAAATTCATCAAACAACTGTATGGAAGTAAAGAATGAAGATTTCTAATTGCAGATTTTGAGTGATCTAACATATTTGTAGCATATTTTCATTTCACTCATTTTCTGATTATTTTCATGTTTCAAATGCTCATACTGAAAAGTAACTTAAGTCTCATAAAAAAGTGTAATCAGAAAATGCAGACACCCTTTTTCTGATTTAGAGAGCCCCCATAGATGGCTGTAGGATATTTACCAATAAAAAATGCCAGGCAAATGAAATTGTTGCCAGTGCATTTAGCATACAATTTAAAATATGAAGTGACAGCAAAATCTAATGCTAAATAAGATTATTATGGTTTTATAAAGAAGCCTTCCCAGCATGTGCAGTAGACTTTCTTAACCAAAATCTTTTACCATAAAGTTGATGAAGGTGGAAAAAAAATGTTATACTCAGCCATTAAAAATGGACTATGTGAGTGAATTTTTGTAACAGCATTGGTAGTTATTAAAGATGGTGATGATTTACTGGTTACAGATGGCCTCATGAGTCATTAGTAAGCCTTAAGAAATATCCCTTTTATTTTTCAGTTATGGCCTGGGTGACTCATCATTTCATGCTGTCCACTCTACCACGTTTGTGTTATAAACATCAGATTGCTCTTTGTTCAGGCCCGCGTAGAGGAGTGCTATTTTATGTAATGCTGTTACTTAGCTGCCACACTTCCAAGCCTTGAATGAAGATGGTGGCCTGTGTATAGAAATCTGGATGACAAAGTCATTTACAATAACTAAAAGAAAGAAATCATCATCCTTTGTCAAAAGAACTGATTTCTAGTTAAAAAAAAAAACGTAATACATCGATTTCATTTAGAATTCCATACTTAGTATCTGTAAAGTAGGTAGTTTAGCTGGGTACTAAGGTCTGTTAAGTGAGAGAAGTGTCCTCAGAATTCTTACCAATATTTAAGGAGAAGTGAATTTTTACTAGAACTATGATTTTCTAATGTAAAAATTGGATTTCTGGTGAAATACAAAAGTTTCTCTAAGCTTTTTGAAGTCTATGTTTCAGGTTTTGATATTTTACCAATAGGTATATCATTTCAGGAGGAGACCTCACTCAAATTCTGAAGTCTTCTGTGAGACTTTTTTCCCTAGAACAGTCCTATTTCTAATCTGGATAATTATTTTGTCTGTTTGTAAATGACTGTAGATGCTATCTTTTCCTTTTGGACTTCCTAATACAGAACTTTGGGTAACTGTCATCCAGATTGTCCGTGTTTTGTTTCACTCTGTAAATAACCTTTCTTACAAGAATATGTCACTCCTGGAGGATTTTCTGCACGTGAGAAGCAGTTCTTGCGGTTTATGTTCTCAGGCCAGATTTCACTGAGTCTTTGGAAATGTTGGTAAGCATTTTTCTAGCATTTTAAAATTATACATTTAAACTATTTAATCAAATGAAATCCTTTTTTCTTCTTTTGCTGTCTGGCAAAGGAAGGGACCACCTCTCAGTAAGCTGTAACTCTTTTTGATATTTGGTGCAACAGCATTACGATTAGGTTCCAAACAAAACAATTTTACTCAACAGAAATAAAACTCTGATCATTATATACAGAGAAGTCTGTATTTGTGCTTTGACTAGAAATCAGATTAAAACTTTGAGTCTTCTTCAGTTGGTACTTAAATGTCTCTGTATAGCTGAAGTTAAATAACAAAAAGATAGTATTTTTATTATATTTTTGTGTTTTATTGTACCTGTGGCTCACAGCACTCAGAATTTGGTTGCATTTCCAAATGCTATTGATACTGGAAAACCAGGGGTTTTTACATCCATTTAAACTTTGATTGCTGAATGAACTGTGATACATGTAGTTTCTTGCATTTATCTAGAGTCATTTTAGAAGCTGATCTTTTTTTCAGCACAACTGTTATTGAATTTATCTAAAAAATCTAATGCATGTGCTGCTGAAAATAATGATAGTGGTCAGTTGAGACGTACTGTTATCAATATTTTCTATTTTTTTATTAAAATGGAATTAATTAGCTTTTTCTTTAATACAATTAATGAAGATGTAGTTTCTAATGAAACAAAACCGTAGCCAGTAAAAAATTAAAATGCTTGAAGTGTCATTGTGCCCTTCTAAAAGCATTCAAACAGCCATGTCAGTCTGAAGAGAAGGCACTGTAAGCAAAATGTTCATGCTTTTCATTGATCCTCTGCGACTTTAATATGGTAATAAAAAATAAAGAAAATACTTGCTCATCTTTCATGGGAAGTAAGACGATGAAACTGTAAATATCCTGTAAATATGTAAATACCATCAGTTGGGAGATTAAAAAAAAAAAGAGAAATAGTAGTTTCATTCATCCTATGTTAAGATGTTAAACTACATTAAAATACTGCTTTTTCCCTAGCTAGCTTCTTGAATGTAGTTGTCCTATATTAATAGTGTCCCAAAAAATTATACAGCTGGTCAGAGAGAGCACCTTTGGTAGAATTGCTCCTGTTGGTGAATTATGGTAACCATACTATATTTCTCACAAACAAGACTTGGTAGTTTCCTCCTTCTTCTTGTGTTATTACTTTCACTGAGATGTAAAGAAATTGAAAACTTACTTTTCATTTATTACAGTGCTCAAGTGAGACATTTCACAACAAATCACAGCCTTAGAATGGGTGTATATTTGTATTTTTGTCTGCCCAATTAAAGCTTTGGTGACTTTACATTTTTCTGCTCTTAAGAAAGTCCCATGGAGAATCATCAGAGTGGGAATCTCACTCTAAGATTCATGTTCTATGGTTTCATTTTACTTTGGGGCAAGAGATTGAAACCTTCCTCAAGGACAAACTTTTTGAACTGTCATTTTGCTCTTCTATTCCCCTATTCAGGCTTTCAGGAAATTTTCAGAAAACCTTTATAAAGGGGATAAGGCTACAGAGTTATTTTTAAATCCTGTTTGTTGGAGATGAGACTTGAACATAATTCCAGTTGCACATAGGCACTAACTTTGAGGAATCTTAGAGCCAAACCTTGAATTTGTGGCTAAAGCAGGGATGTAATGTCACCTAAACAGTATTTGTCATGTCTAGGAGTAGAATTTGCTAGCAGAGAACAATTACTACATTTCCTTCTAGAATGCTGTAGCTGACATTTGTGACAAATGCCATTTTATATGTGTCTATAAACACATGCGCACACACATATTTTAACTTGACCATAGGGAATTTATCAGGATCCTATTTTCTTACAGAAACATGCCAAGGCAGAGCCCGCTTTGTGTTCTTCAAGATGGATAATATGTTAGCAATATGATACAGAGGATCTCTGCCATATGAACCAAGAATTCAGAACAAAAACCATCAGGCCCACAGGAGAGGTTTGTTTTATCTGAACTTGGAAGAAATGGACCTATGAAAACAAACCCATTTACATTCAATCCAAATGATCAGCTGAAAGGATTCTTCAGCAAAAGACCAGAAACAGATGTTGATGCCTTTTCTCAATGATTGCAAGCCAGTCAGTTCAGTTTCCAGTTTTCTCTATTTATGATAAAACCTCAAGTTCTCATCCAAATCAGGCAAAGGAAAGCCTTGAGGTAATTTGACACCCTTTTGGCTTTGGTTTGTGTCCTTCCTGAAGACACTGAAGGAGTTACCAGTCATCTTTATTGTGCGGCATGAATTTACAGTATTTCCAGTAAATAGTCTCATTGGGAAATACTTTATTCCTCTGTAAAAAGAACCTTTCTCCACAAAGATTTGAGAATTCCATTCCATGGAGGGTAACACTCAGTCTCTGGAACAAAGGTGGCTTAAGGATCAGATTAATCTGTATGGCATGTAATATATTACTTGGTATTACAATGGAAGACTTTAAATTCTAGACTGCAAGCCTCACAGTCTGTATTAGTGTGTTAATGCACTGGCTTTTCACCTTTAAAAAAATTGCTTACAACTTATTTCACTGAAAAGTGAAAATTAGTTTAGCAGCCTGGAGTGACTGTTTTCTCTATTACACCACGTAGCACAGTTAGCACAACTGGCAAGACACCACTGAAGAAAAAATCAGAGACTAGAGCAACTTCTTCCTTTCAAAAACAGTGCCCAAACCCACTCCTGCATATTTAAAAGTAACCAACAAAGGGCAAGGAAGGGATATTTGATGCAATTTCAACTGTATGAAGAGTTGAAGTTTTACTAGTGTCCCATTGCAGTCAGTTCTTTATCTTGATCCCCAGTTCTATAAGTCTGTAGTCCTTGTTATGGAATGCAGATTCCAAATAACAAAATGCCATGGTTCTTCAAAACTTCAGTATAATTCCAGTACACAATGTTTTAGATAGGAAGAGACTTTATATTTTAAAAGACTGTAGGATAAAAAAGACGTTTCTTAAATCTTTCAGTTGTTTTAATAATGAAGCTTTAGTGTAATATGCTTCCAGTGGGTGTATTTAAAGCATTGGTGTCAAAAATAAATTTTAAGAAAGAAACTTTTATCCCCGAGACATAACCAGGAACCCGTTAAATTCATAGGAAATACTGGCATTTTCTTCAGTGTTGTGAGAGTCTACCCCACATGTCCAAAAGAGTGAGCGTACTGTTTTGCTCAATATCTTGAAAACATACAGAACTCTACATAAACTCCAGGGACAAATTTACTGTAGGGGAGAGTACAGTGGGCTTTGCCATTGCTAGGGGCGGTGTAAACTCCTATATTGCATTCTAAGCTCTTGGCAAGGTGTCTGTACAGCTCTACCAGCCAGACTGAGATTGCGTAGCAGATTGCAAACAGTTACTATTGATTAGTACTATTGGTTAGCATTAGTTGATAAGAAACTCAACATGAACCGGTAATGTGCCCTTGCAGCCCAGAAAGCCAACAGCATCCTGGGCTGCATCGAGAGGAGCGTGGTCAGCAGGTCCAGGGAGGTGATTCTGCCCCTCTACTCTGCTGTGGTGAGACCTCACCTGGAGTACTGTGTCCAGCTCTGGAGCCCCCAACATAAGAAGGACATGGACCTGTTGGAGGGGGTCCAGAGGAGGGCCACAAAGATGATCAGAGGGCTGGAGCACCTCTCCTATGAGGACAGGCTGAGAGAGTTGGGGCTGTTCAGCCTGGAGAAGAGAAGTCTCCCAAAAGACCTTATAGTGGCCTTCCAGTACCTAAAGGGGCCTTATAGGAAAGAAAGGGAGAAACTCTTCAGTAGGGCCTGTTGTGATAGGACAAGGGGTAATGTTTTTAAACTAAAAGAGGGTAGATTTAGATTAGACATAAGGAAGAAATTTTTTACAATGAGGGTGGTGGAACACTAGAACAGGTTACCAAGAGAGGTGTAGGTGCCCCATCCCTGGAAACATTCAAGGTCAGGCTGGATGAGGCTCTGAGCAACCTGATCGAGTTGGGGATGTCCCTGCTCCTTGCAGAGGGCTTGAACTAGATGGCCTTTAAAGGTCCCTTCTATGATGATGTGTATCTTACTGTGTTTAGATGTCCATAAGTAGACTCAAGGACTAGATTCTCAGCTAGGGTATGTTTCATTTGCTTTAGCTGGACAGTCTGTACAAATGAAGAACTTAGCCTCCAAATATTCCTATTGATTCACATGTATTGCTTGTGTTTCTAATCCTACAGAGAACGGCAGTGGAACAATACAGAAATATTTATGTCAAAATAGTCAGATTGGAATATTGGCAGAGAAAGAGATGTAGATTTTTATTACTGTATGAAAATCTACCAAATTCTGGAATTTCTAGTATAAAATGTATGTACCGTGAAATATACAGAAAGAATACATTTTCATGTGTGTCGTAGTTCAGCCCCGATCGGACCAGACTACGCAGTCTCTCTCTCACTCCCCCCACACTCCGAGAGAATAGGGAGAGAAAATATAAGGAAAGACGGCTCAAGGTTTGAGATAAGGACAGGGAGAAATCCTTAAAGTTACCGTCACGGGCAAAACAGACTCAACTTGGGGAAAACTATTCATTTATTACTACAAACAGCAGGATAATGAGACAGAGAACAAGATAACCTCCCCCCACCCCTCCCTCTTCCCAAGCTTAACATTATCTCTACCAACTTCCCCTCCTGAGTGGCACGGGGGGGGGAAGAGGGAATGGGGGTTGCAGTCAGTTCATCATACGTTGTTTCACACCGCTGCTTCATGGTCGGGGGAAGAACTCCTCACATTCCTCCCCTGCTCCATTGTGGGGTCCCTCCCACGGGCCACAGTCCTTTGTGGAACTGCTCCGGCGTGGGTCATCTCTTCCACGGGTGCAGTCTCTCCAGAACAGCTGTCCCAGCGGGCCCTCCATGGGCCACAGCTGCCTTCAGGCATCCACCTCCCCCGGTACGGGGTCCTTCACGGGCTCCAAGTGGATCTCTGCTCCTCCGTGGACCTCCATGGGCTGCAGGGGGACAACCTGCTCCACCATGGTCGTCACCACAGGCTGCAGGGGAATCTTGGCCAGGAGCCGCATTACTCCTCCCCCTCCTTCTGAACTGACCTTGGCGTCTGCAGCCGTTCCTCACAACAGGCTGGTAGATGTCTCTCAGGATCTTTTTTACATCTCATTCACTTCTCATCTCCTCTCCACTTCTTGCAGCCGGGCTGGACCGAGTCGGGCCCAGTCGGCTGCCTGGCGAGAGGCCAGAGGGTGAGGCCTGCAAGGCCCATGAGGCCTGCGCCTCCCCCTCTGCACCTCTGCCCCTGCTCAGCTTCTTCACATCTTCTCTTCTCTCTCTTTTTTTTTCTGTTTTCCCCTTCTTAAATACGTTATCGCAGAGGCGTTATCACGGGACATTCTGCTACCAATTGGCTCGGCCTTGGCCAGCAGCAGGTCCGCCCTAGGCCCGGCCGAGTCCACTGAACAAAGGGGAGCGACTTCTAGCAGTTTCCTACAGAAGCTACCACCTTAGGCCCCCCCTTACTAACAAAACCACGACAATGTGTAGATTACTAATCGTTCTGAAAAGGCAGGAAGGCATTATTGCAAGCTCTTGCTTTGAGGCACAGAGAAGTAGGGTAATTTTCTAAGATCACAGAAGACTGTTAGGGTATCCAGAAACAGGATCACCCCGGACCCAGTCCAGTGCTCAATAGACGCTGTCACCTCTTGAAAGCAATTTATTGTAGTGAGCAGCCTGTATTACGTTACCAGGATGCTATATTGATCTTTATTGCACCATGCACATCAAAGATGTGCAAAGTTACTGTAGTCCAGGAAGAAATATTTTAACTCACTCTACTTTTGAGTCTGTGGGTGGGCCACTGGGGATCCACAATTATTTTCAGGTTTTGGGCACATTTCTATAGCAGACATATCTGGTTTTCCTTCTTTATTTTGTTCGAAGAACAGTACGTTATCTGTGGCAACTTGTAACCACTTTAGAATAGTCCTGAAGTGGCAAATTATGAGAAATGTTTTCTGCAAAGTTTTTCAGGGATAGAAGAATTTTGGCCAAGAGATTTTTTTTAAAGGCTTCCAATAACTTTTTAATACCAACATTGTTCAGTTTGCTGTGTTCTCTTTTTACTAGAAACATGCTTACTATTTTGAGAGATTTGGAAGTAAAATAATAGTCTTTCAGCACCTTTGGTTTTAACTTCCTCTGTGGTCAGTGTTCTAAGTTCAATGGCTTTATTGTCACTCTTTAAGTCTTAATTGCTGCAGATTTTGTCTGAAAAAAAAAAGCCTCATCTAGTGTATTATTGTATTTTGAGGAGTTTTGGGATGCTGTATTCACAGCAATGCAAATGTGTATGAATGTTTAAGTATGATATTGTTATATAAATGAAGGAGGAAGGCAACAATGAAAATCTAGAAACATCAGTTTCCTATGTAAATGAACAGAAGTCTCCTAAGGCTTTAGTTCTTGGAGAAATGCTCTGGAGAAAGCCAAGGAAAACCAGACATCTCTCTGTAGCTGGGTTCCTCTGGAGTAAGCAGTAAATGATAGACAGACAGCTTATAACTCCATCCCCTGAGCTCAAGAGGTATACAGAGAGCTCTGGCAAAACTATTTTGTCTGGTGGGTTAAAGTACAGTCTAGGCAGTGAATGAAAGAACTCAACACTGCAAGAAGAAAATAAGGAAAAGCAATGTTACTTCCCAGAACTCATCTGCAAAGAGGTCTTCACCAGGTCTCACCCTAGGAACATCCCCAGAGTTTTGCCAGATGGCACAGGGAATGCAATGACTCATGGTTTTTCTCTTTCTGTTCCTATGTCCCCCCCAGGATGTTCCTGGATTGTTTCTCCTTTGCTATCCTCTCTGTCCAGATCACTGGGTGTTCTGAGAAAGAGCTGGAAGAAGGGCTGGAATGTAATATTCAGGGGGGAGCCTGTCGTAAGAAAGGTCCTCAGCAGGGAGCTGGAGTGCTTACTTAGGAAGGATTAGAGATGGGAAGGACTGCAGGAGAGTAGCAGCACAAGATTAGGAAAAACACCACTTCTTCTCTGTCTTCACTACCAAGCAGATCTCCTCTGGTTTGCCAAGAGTTTTGTGCCCAAAAACAATGTGAGATATGTCCATTAGATATTTCATGTGGAAATTAAAACAGATATAACATATTTCCAAAGAAAGTTATCCTTCCGTGCTTGTGAGCACTGTTGTCTACTGAAAGGCTAAACTGAGTTAGCAGTGAGTTGGCTGATAGATTTGTCATCAGCTTTTATTTCCTGTGCTAATAAAAATTTTATTTTTTTAATGAAAATATGAAGGTACATGTCACACGAGCCAATTATAACATTTCTCTGAAGCTGTGTTGCTCTGCTACTATGCTTTTAGTTGGCTCAAGTTTCACAAACATGGATCTTGGTCAATGTATGGTTTTGGCATAGTTTGCAATTTTGTACCTTAGAAATATGCATCTTGCCTAGGCAATAATTACTGATGAATGCTTTCACTTTTGAATGTTGATATAATATAGTAAACTACCTAATCACTTCAGACCTGACAGTGGCCATCTTCAGAACTGCGAATGTCGTACTTGGAGGGTGCTTATTTTTTTGTTGCAGTATATCCTACGGACCAAGATGTCCTGTCAGCTATTTAAAGAGTTGAACAATATGAACGATTATCTCATTGAAATCCATCAACTGAGAAATATAAATATATACATACATTAGTTAAAAATATGGGATATATGTTCAAACAAGGACATCTGTGCTAGCATTACTTCTCTTCTGGAAATCCCAAGGGCTGTATAGTGCCAGCACAGGAAGGTGGAGTTCTGGATGGCTTTAAAGTAATGCAATCATTTATCTAATTATAAACTAACTGTTATGTTCTGAAACTTATTCTCCAGCAAATAGAAGTGATCAAAAATTTGGGTTTTTTCTATTTCATTAATAAAATATGAATTTTTTTTTTTAAAAGTAATATTTCCATTCATTCAGGAAAAAAAAAAGAGGTAAAATGAAAAGTGAATCAATTGACATCTTTTTGGTAAATATATTTCCTATTATTTCCTCTTTTGCAATTAATGATTCTAATCAGTTCTTACCATTTTTAGACTCAGCTTGTTTTAATTAGGATTAAAATGGAAAGATATTTTGTATAAGAATTCTGGCTTTCTTTCTGATTAATTAATACCACACACTTTCAGAATATGTGAATAATAGAGTCTGCAAAGATACTAGTTTTGTATTTTCTCACAGACAGTGTAGTAGTGAGCCAGAAATTGAAATATTACATGTCACACCACTTGATGGGATGTAATTCTGTTATGGAGCTGAGTTTGGCAGGTCCATTGCTCACACTGTCATAAAATAATCTATTTTTTATGCTGTCTTTGTGTGATCTAAAAAAAAAAAAAATAAAGTTTGAATCTGTGTGTGCACTACCACGCCATTAACTCACTGTATCTAGAATACTAACCTGCCTTTCAGTCTTTTCTTGAAGGCTACACTCCCATCTCTGTAGAAAATGTGACATGCTTTTAGCAAAAGAGGTGATTTCAGTTCTTTTACAGTAGTATTGCTTATTGAGGCCTCAAAAGTCTTCCTACTGAAAGGAAAGCCTACAAAAAGTCCTTGAAAGATGCCTGTTCCATGTCAACTGTTTTTGCAACGGCTTTCTCAAAAGAGGAGCTGCTGTTTTCATTGAGGACATTCCCTGTCAATTTTAAAGGAAATGTTCCTGTAACATCAGGAGCACTCCTCCTCAGCCCCCATTCCCTGCCTACCATTTGTAGCTCTCGTTTCTGCACCTTAGCAATAGGTGGGTTTTGCCTTGCCTGTTAACAATCCTTGCTTATTATTGTTTTCCTTCCTTTCTACTTTGTTTTATCCCCCCATTTTCTATGTTTTTGTTTGAGGGAAGGTGAAGGATAGGAAATTATTAATTCCTTTAATTTTCTAGATGAAAAAGGACGTTCTACTGTCTTTTTTTTCCCCCCTTTTATCTCTCTTTTTGCTGAATTTCTTTCTTTGCCATGCATCTCCACATCCCCTCTTCCCATATTTTTTCTTGAGTACTCAAGCTGGGTGCATTGGACAGTGCCCAGGACAGTTCACATTACTGCTTGGGTTTTATTTCATGTGCAATCTCTGGTCTTTTCCATACAAAAAATACATCAATGCTGAGAGTATCTTTTCTATCCTTCCCTTCAGTAGTTTCTGTTTGATTGTAAGTTGCGAGAGAAAACTCCAGAAAACTGCTTGCACCTATCTGAAATTAGGGTGGATGAAGGATCTGGAAGATGGCAGATCAAGGAGAACAATGAGTCGAGAAGATGAGTAACGTGGCCACAGTCACACAGCAAAGTGCTGTCAGAGAGAGGAATAGAAACCAGGAGTCCTGGTTCTCAAGCCTGTGTTCAAAACAGTAAACCATGCAATTTTTCCACAGTGTTATCTAGAAATTTCCAAGACAGAATGACATGCTGTTTTAGAACTGATAATAGAAAACTACCATCAGGGAAGTACTATTTACAAATGAGAGGGTGGGAAGGCACACTCTATGCTGAATGCCATAAACAGTGAGCACCAAGGGACTTAGGGAAATATTTTTATGTTTGTGTGCTGTGGAAAGTTTTATTTAAACACAAACATTGTTAATAAACATGGATTTATATGTTTTCTTTGATCAATGAACTCTGATAGATTTTAAATGTCCCATGTATCTCATCTCTGTGTGTCCGAAAGGGGAGGAAGGCAGACTCGGAAGCACATTCTTAAATCTGTTGCAGTTCTATTTTTGTACAAGTTTATGCTAGTATCACAAACAGGGAGATTTCTCTAATACAATGCAGGACTGTGTTTTCAAACAAAGGGCGCCTAAGTTGCACCAATTAAAAATGTGTCTAAGGACATTATCTTACATTTTACTTTCACTAAATAAATAAATATACAGGTACAGAATGAACGTTTGGTTTTATAACCTGATTCAAAGCCTACTGAAAACAAGGGGGGGCAAAAATTTTAAACAAATTGATTGAGTTTTGGATCAGATCCCAGAATAGGTGCTATTTAAAAAAAAAAATCCACCTGGAAGCTGTATTTGATATGTGCTAAAATCAAAGTGAATAACTAACTTGATTTTTTCCTGCACTAAGTCTTTCTCTTGCTTGATCCACAGAAGCAAAAGAATGGGTATATTTTATTTTAATTAGTCCCTTAACTTTCTTTTGTACATATTTTTCATGACCCTAGACCAGTGTATATTATATCCCAGGGATGTTGTTACTGTTTATTCTTTGACTCTCACTCACAGACTTTTATTCTTTTACTTGGTACACTGCAAATTGCCTGCTCATCTGTGTCCTTCACTGCCTGGATGACTTCATGCTGTTTACATAGCAAAACAAACTATATAACATCCCAGGGGCCCAATGCTGCTGCCACAGAATACCGGTGAGTCTAATTGACAACAGGATGTGCCTGTGCTTTATGGTAGGAGAACCAAGCCCTCATCACAGCCAGCCAAGCTGGAGCAATAAAACTCAGATTTCATATTCTCACTCCTTGGTCCTTGAGAGGCAGGAATCACTGGTTAGCAATATCTCTGATTACCTTTAGCATGATTCCTAATATATAATAATGAAAATTAGTATCAACATTTGTACCAGTTCATTTAAGCCATTAATCCCATTGAAACCACTTTCAACAAATTTAATGTTTAAGACAGGTACTTGTTAATTCCTAAGGCTTAATGTGAGGGTGTCACCTTGTTTTAGAATACTCCTTGCTGTGAATGATTCAAAAGTGCTTTGACTGAAATCTTTGCTTAAGTCTAGTCTTTAAAGAGATTTACAGCTGGATCATTTTCTAGTGTTTTGCCATTCCTCCTCTTCTCTGTGGAAGGTGGGGGAGTCTTGTTTGCCACTCTATTATTAATGAGGGAAACAGAAGATAATGCAACAGTAACTGGGTAGGCAAAAGCAATTTAGTTCTTTCCTTGAAGTTCCGTTTAAAGAAAAATTATTCTTTCTTGAGAAGAGAGATCCTCAGGAGCAGAATCTGAAGAGAACTTTTAGGTTAAACCTGTGCCTACTACTTAGCCACAAAAAGGAGGTGGTGGTGAACAGCAGTAGTGGGACAACTGGCTTTCTGGGTTCGATCACTTCTCAAAGCTGCAGAGGAAGAAGCATTTTATTCCCATATGAACAGGAAGGAGTAAGGACAAGAGTGGGTGCATAAACATGCAGTAGATATCAAACTACAGGAACCGTCCAGGAAAATCTGCATTAGTTGTTTGGAGGAAATCCACACCAGCCCTGCTGGACCTTTAGAAGAAGGCAGAGTCACAGCCTGATGGATAATCCTGCCTGACTGCACCACTGCTGTTTTGTTCCTTCTAGTAATTTCTTTTCTGTTTCTGTTCCCTCCCACCCATAAATTTACTCCTCTGCCTAAGGAGGTTGCAAAGTTGGGAGAGGTGAGATATGTCTCCAAGAGGGAGGTCAATAATAAGTAAAAACAAGTCACCAACCAAACCGTTTTCTAGCCTGACCATACCAATGCAGGCAGTTCAGCATGCTGTACACCACATACAGGGAGAATAGTGCAGCATAGAAATATCACTGACTCAACTGTGATGGATTGCTGTGACAGGCACTCTGACCTTTTACATGGAAGAAATCTCCCTTCAGCATTCACGGCTTGTTTCTTTGAAATTAAACAGTGAATTCCATGAAAACAGACTGTTTTCTCCAACAAAATTGCAATTCATATGTAGGTGATGCAACAGAAAAAATTATTGTAATAACCTCAAAATATCAATATTAATATTGACCTTTTATTTTAGTTGCTGCTGTGTTCCAGATGGAAAAAAAAAAAAAAGCATGAGATAGTGATGATAGTAGAATATTGAATGTGCTCAGTATAAAATACTGATTTTCTGTTCCCCAGTAAGAACATCCCCTGAAAGTCAAGTATTTAATCTCATCCTCCGTCTGCAGCTCTGGGGCCAAGCATGTGGTCTAATGATAGTGGTTTTGCTGTACAGATTGGCATGGCAGGCTGTTTAAGACAAATACTCCAAACCTTCTTTGTGAGCACAGAACAAGATTACCATGAGAGTATACATGTGTGTTAGTGTTTACTAGCTAGTAGCATCGTTGGGTGTAATGATAATCCAGATGGGTGAACTGCCCATAAGTTGGGGCAGTTTCATCAGACTGAGGCCAGAGTTCAAGTTGCAGTTTTATCTTTTGGCAGCAGTGCTGACCAAAACCCCTGCTTCCTCTCTCTGTCCTCCACCAGCCTGGCAAATGACGCTGTAGTAGCATGTGTGAGCAGTCAAGGCAGAGGCTGAAGTAGCGAGGACTGCTTAATAGCCTGAAGAACACAGCTACTGAATGTGTAACTAAATCTCATCCTTCAATGTTGTAGGTCCAATTTAGGGGCCTTGACAGTGTGATGACAATTTTGGTATGAATTGTGTCATTAAAGATGTGTTGGATAGTTGTAGTTCATCCACTCATTGAGGAAAGAAAAAAAGCGTGGTGAAATTGTGTAACACTTCTCATCCTGCTTTCTGGCCATTGCTGTTGCTTCTGAAGGGTATGAACTATAGGGTCTATGAATGAGCAAGCCCATCTGTTTCATTCTGCTGCTTAATACCCAATTTAGCTTAGCGAGCATTGTTTCGAGCAGCTGGCAATTAAACTGTACCAGTCTGCAGTAGTTTTGAGTGATGGTGTCATGATCTCATGCCACATGCATGTTGATGTCTTTTTTTTTTTTTCCCAATCAACTGTTTTCCTGTTAAGCGATGTCAGTGATGACAGAGGAGCGGGTCAGCGATGGAAAGGAAGCAATAGAGATTGGAGGGTGGCGCTTTTTAAAAATGCTAGTGCCTTCTGTTCAGAGTAACAGAGCGTGTGCACCAAGGTAATGCATCACTCAGTGACTGGCCAGAGGAACATTCCATTAGGTTATAACTGAATGGAGAAACTATTGCAATGATTTTATGTCTTTGCTTCACAGAGTAAAAAAATACAAGTGTACTCTTTATGCCCTCTTTATTTGGCCTGTTAAGAAAAGCATAGTCTGTCAGTCAAGAAAAAAGCTTCCAATTGTGTAGCCTGTTAGAATCATTTCATTAATAACATGTGTTTACTACTGGGAGAAGCAGGCTCAGTATGCTAAGATTTTGTTTGTCAGTCAGTCATTGGAACCCCACTGTTAATCGCATACAATGGTTTGTGGTTATGCCACAATTTAACCCAGGTTTAAAAATACAAACTAGAGCCTTGGTGGTCTGCTGAGAGCAGCGAGTGAAGCAAAGGTATTGGTTGAACCTGCCTTGTGGGCTGCTGGCTTGGAGTACTGTACAGGCTAATCAAATTTATTAACTTGAGTCATGACTAGAATGCATACACTGGTGAGTGTGGGTGGGTGCACCCAGGTTAGACTACATTTTGGCCGCATTCTGCAAGGAGGAAGAAAAGCAACTCTTTGGCCTCCTTTCCACAAAGACAAATTGGAAACAGATATCAACTAGATTTGGGGATCTCTGGCAGTCTAATAAGAAAAAGGTATTTTTTTTTTGTTGTGGCTTTTATTTATTGATGTAGGGAATGGCTTAGAAAAAATGAAGGATTTTCAAAACTGAATACCAATGGCATTCAATGTGTATGTGTCGTTGTCTTATCACATTGCGCCCTGCATGCCATTTTAATAGTAATATTGAAGGCAGAATCTCTGACTCCACAATAACGAGAGCTAAGTGATTGCCAGAAAAGGGAGAGGCATTTGGCTACTAAGAAAAAGAATACCGAGAGACGGTTGTGTATCTTTATATGAATCTTGACCTTCTGGCAGAGATAGAAAGAGAAAAAGCAACTAAACCATTCTTCTTAATTATAGCTAGAATATGGTGAGCTAAAATTGCTGTTTGCCGCAGCGCTGTGGAAAGTATCATTCATAACTACAAGACTTGTAGTACTCTGGGAAGAATATATTCATCGAGAGAGAGAATTATATCCATTTCTCCTGTGTCTACAAAGACATTTTGTAAGAACCTCTTCCAGATTTAGAGCAATGTAAGTGATATTTTTAAATGGCAACTTTAGGACAAAGTAAAACCCATACATTCTTATTCAAATAAAATAGCATTAGCCTTGATTCTTTTATTCTATATAAAGTTTTCATGGTTTCATTTATCCTAATAACTGAAATTATAACTGGCCAAATTGCTGTAATTTTGAAATGCCTAAACAGATTCATTCATGAAGGCAGTGAAAAATTTGTAATTGTTTTAAATTTATATGGGTTTGTTCTGTCATGTTTCTCATATTTATATTATTAATCTACATTATCCCCTCACTGTTATGTTTTCTTACTAAGCAATTAAATTAAATGACTTGAGCTTTCCTGACAGCACTTGTACTAATGAAAGCATTAAGCTTGAAAATTTTGGTATATTCAGGGCAAGGTTAGATTTAACTCTAACAGCGAGCTGAAACCATCCTTTGCTCGTCAGATCATATTCCACGGAGAATCCTTCCTCTTTGCCCTCCTGCCACATCTCTACCACTCACAATGTACTCCACAACATACTTTTTTTCTGGTTTTACGGGAGCTAGAGGGAAGCTGGAACTGCACAGCATCTGGGACTGCTTAAACTGTGGCAAGGAAGCAGAAGACAAGTGCTAATAAGAGGTGAAGAGGTGAAGACTGAAACATCCTTACACCCAACCATAAATCTGCACCTACTATAACTATTAAAGTCAGTGGGAATATTGTATGTGGTCGCCTTTTGGGATAAGGCTACTATAAACATCTCTTTCCTCCCAATAACAGTGAATTATCTTTTTTAAAAAGTCTGGCACTTGGAGCTTGTTTGCATTTTGTCTGCATTGCATCTGACTGTCCTTTCCAAGCATATTTAATTGATTTTTCTGTGTTGTAAAGGTTCCTCTATAGCAGCAAACCAGTTCAGTGGCAATATGCAGGTAGATTTCAGACTTGTGTTGTATTTTAAGTATTTTTGAAGGAATGTTTTTAGCAAAATGAGGAAGATTCCATTGGTTAATTCATTTTCAGAGATGTAATAGTGCTTATGTATGCCACTCTAATTTCAGTATTTAAATTAATTGGACTTAGGTCAATGATGGCCTAGCCTGGCATAATGACTGAAATGCAGTAGCAGCAACTCCAAGTTAGAAGTCAATCAAACACGCACGTATGCTGACCGCAGTATACTTTGCAAACAGGCTGGCATGGGCAACATCACTAGTGCAGGATGATAGGACTGGCATTTAGAGCAGTTTTGTGGCTGTCACAAGAGTTAGCAGTGGTAGTTAAATATCATGAGACTTTATTCATGAGTTCTTGAATAAAAGCCCCATAGTTGAAAACAGATGTCTTACTGGTGAGCAATATACGTGATCTCTGGTACCCATTCCACCAGGGTCACTCATTCTTTCCACAACATATGTTGACCATTCCTTTCCTTTTCTTGTAAACAGTATTAAGCCATGACTGAGGCAGTGGCTTGTAAGCAACTGCAGTTAATGTCAAATTTAGGAATTTCTGTATTTTAGTTCCACTGTACCTCTGTCCAGTCATGAAATTTCCTTTGTTTCTCTCCTCCAGATCTAACTTACACTTTAGAGAATGTTCTAAATGAAAAGAGGAGAGAGGTTGAGAAAGTGAAAGGAAAGAAAGATCATATAGGCTTAGCCAGACTGGAAAAACGTGGATGTATTAATCACCGCTACCCTTGACATTTGAGCTGTGTCCGTACTGCAAAAAACCACAGTCTTAACTTGGACTGACTGACTGAGGTGAACTAAACTGTGAAAACAACAACAAAAAAAACAACCAACAAAGACACAAAAAAAAGCTGGAAACATCTTAACCAAATTAATGTCTCGAGTTCAGCCCCAGCCACTTTATAGGCTGTAAGATTTTTCAGTTCTTCTGTAGATTTGTGTGGTAGATACAGCCCATCAGTGTGAATGGCAGTCTGCCTTATGGTCATAACTGTGTAGTCTATGAGTTTGCATTTTTCAGCAATTTACTTTTTTCTTTCCTGTTTTCACATGTTCACTTTTTTAGAAAAAATGAAATACTTTGTGAATGCCAATGTCTTAAGTTTGCACATTGTTAACACTTCGAAAATCATGTGTTGCTGATACTGTGTACCTCTAAAAGATGCAAATTAATGGGTGCTTATCCTCAGATAGCTGTAATTGTAGACAATGATAAAACATGTTCACTTACATGGGAGAATGTATGGTAGGTTGGTACTCTGTGCATATTATCTTACTCTGCACGTGTAGAGCATGGGCTCAACTTCAGACATTATTGTCACATATTGATACAGCAGGTTTTATTCCAGTCTGCACAGTCTGCTTCCTTTAGAGATGTTGATATAAAGGAAACAATGTTAATTAGAAGACATTAAATGGCACTGTTGCTGATCATGCTTTTAGGGGTTTTTTATGTTTGTGTTTTAGAAGCTGAGCACATCTCCGGTGTCAGAAATGAATTATCTTAGTTGTCTGCCATAACTTCGCTTTTGATAGTGCTAGATTAAAAACCAACATCAAGTATCAGCAGGAAAACACAGTATTTCCTTCCCTTCACTCCATGCCATTAAAGCCTCAATTGCCCAGAAATCCAAGGAGGTCTGATCTCCACTCAGACATACGCGCATCTTTTAGAGAGGTAACACAGTTCTGAGGATCCTTTCTCCCCTGTGAGCGGAAAAGGATTCAAAATGGTGTGGGGTTCCAGTTGTGTAGCAAGTGAAGGTTCAGGCCATTCACGAGAAGTTACCCAACAAATTTTGGCAAGGAAAGGTTGCCACTATAGAGTTACCAGTTGTTCATGTGGCTTTGTAGCCTTGCTTCTATCAGCAGCTATATCAAATGCTCTAGAGGACTTGTCTGGAAGCTGAGCTTGTATATTTATATATACCGTATGTGTGTATGCATATATATATTTTATACATATACATGCACATATGTATATAGAAAGCTCATTGGAGAATTTTTACTTAAATTCTAGGCAATTAGCAGCTGCTGTGTGCTCTTACTCTAGTGTGACTGTGAATAATACAAATGTTTCTAATCTTTCTAATATATTTTGCAAAACACAAACCAAATAATGTATTTCAGGTTGCCTTATAAAAGACAAGAGAGTGAAATCCTTTGGCTGAGAGGCATATCAAAGCAAATATATTTAGTAGGTTCTTAAATGAAAGTGAGTGAGGGGAACAGCAAGCATCATTACTCTGTAGTGTTAAAGTCTGTATTAGTGTAAAAAGGAGTATGGTTTTGGTGGGGTTTTTTCCCCCATTTCATCCTTAGATTTGTGCTTTGATTTGCACATTGTATTAATTTTGTAGTTAGCATTCCTGGAAAAAGAGTGGAATGTACAGAATTTGGATTCCATCACCAGAAAAAGCTTCGGGTCAAGGAAGTCATTCTCCCAAACCTGTGAATATCTGTTTGTGTATATATGACAAAAAAAAAAAGTTTATCAGAACCAGTCTGATGCAAAAAATAGTTACCAACAGCTGCAGGGACAAATTTTCACATGGCACTTAGTACAAAAGATCCATGTTCTGTTTGAAATATCATCCAACTGAAAGTGGCCTACTTCCAGGGCTTCAGGAGCAGCTAACCTGGTCTTTTTCTTCCACATTTGGTGACATTCCCCAGTTCTGAGTTTCAAGCTTTGAATTTTAGAGGCAGGGAGGAGCACAGGCAAAAAAAATCTCAACTCTTTAGAAAATTAATCTAGATTGGCCTTATGTTTATCATCAACTCTGCATTTCACCAAGAATATTTTAATGGAAGAAGGCCCATTCAGAGAATGGCCAAAGGAGCTACAAAACTCAGCCAGGTGTGGAATGACAAAAAGTTACAGGGTCTATATGACTTGAGACATTCTTTCTCTTGCTGTTTTGCATGTTCTGCCGTTCAAGACTCAGATCTACATCTGTCATAGAATTTAGCACTATATGTATATTTATATATAATTTTATAATATAGTTATAAATTTTATAATTGGATAAACAAGGAATTTGGAATACAAAGGGAGTAAGAAACTCTGGCAGAGTGACATCTGAAGGTCAGGTTAGCATAGCAACACATGGATGTATGTAAGTGCCTGCCAACTTTCTCATTATTTCAGCCTATTGTGAGTAACAGAACTTCCCTGACTTGGGATTTATGGTCACACACCCAGGATGGGTTCTTCACCACTTAATGCCTCTTTCAGCTGACCTCTAGGGTGGGCATCCTGTATGCCTAGGAAAGGCAGGCTGGTGCACTACTGAAGGACTTCTCATTTGATTAAAGAGAACTAGCAGACTCATCTAGTTTTCCCTCTCTAATCTTTAAATTGTTAACATGTTCCTGTTCTGTTTAACATGAAGAGAAATAATGAGGCAGTTAGTTGCCACAGAGCATATGGAGTATTTAAATGGGACCTGTCAAGGCTTTGGTACATAAGAAGTTCACTTTTACTGGAGATGTATAAATGTTCCATAGCCAGTGCAACAACTAAAATATGTTAGAATACATGTCAGGGGTAAAATGCTTACGTACCTTTCTAGTTTTGCTCCGACTACCTTTCCCGTGTGTCAAAACAATTTGCCATAGATAGAAAGGTGGTTCCATGCTGGTCCTGTAGTCCCAGTCTGTACTAGGAGTTTGTACACACAGAGCAATGTTTGACTAATAATTCTAATTTATAAACCATCAGCAATCCTAAAAACAGATTAGCCAGCGAGGACTTTTTGTGACAAATACCATGGCACTTTTCCATGCCGAACCACATAAAAGGACTCTGGGTCAGAAAAATGCATTCATTTAGGATCAAGTCTAGCAGAAGTCCCACGATTGCCAATGGAACAAGAATAACACCCCTGTTGCCAGACTTTTTCTAGGCAGTGGGTGGCCATGGATGGAGTGCTGTCCCTTCCCCCACCAACATAGTCTCTGTGTTACAAGTTGATTTCTGTTGAAGTCCAGCAACTACGCAGTCTCAGCATAGCTGGCTATCAGCCTGTACTTGCATTCCTGCCTTGACTGCAGGGGCTCTAACAGCAAAGGTAACCGTGATGGTTAACTTCACTCCTGGTATGGGACAAGTCTGGTGGAAAACCTTAACAACTTTAGAAACACATGCTGAGGTTCCTGAACAAAGCACACGGGGAGCTCTAAGCCACTTCTGTCACCTCCCTGACACTGCAGAGCTATATGCCCTGGTCTCAAGTCTAAGCAATTCATGTGTGCCAAGTCACCCTGACTTATTCAGCAAGCCAGAGCTCTTAAGAAACACCAGCAGCCAGGTTTCTCTGAGACAATGTGGCGATGGATGCAGCCTCTTTTCTTTGAGCGCAAACCTGGACCCAGGTGAGGGGAGCTACTTCCAGGCTATAGAGAGAGCCACAAATGCCCATGTAAACTACCTTACTCTGCAAGGTCAGTGCAAAGCAGATAGAGCAAGGCTAAGGACTTGAGTAACACATTGATCCTCTGTGGAAACTGGTGAAGGTTTCAGCTACTTAGAGAAAAGAATCAGAAAATTATGCACTTGGCCCATCTGTTGGGTTCAACAACCTGAACATATATTCTCCTAATCAGAATGCTGTTTTCCAGCTGAACAGAGCTTTCTCATCAAGCAGACATTTTTGAGGAAAAAAAAATAAAACAACGCAACAACTGAATAATTGAAATAGAAACATAATTTTGGAAGATGATGAAAGTTAAGAAAATGGGAAGGGACCAGAGTCATAAAATATTGTATTTGCCAGGTCCAATATTTACTTCCTCTAGTTCCAGAGCTATATGATGGGTGGATGAAGGTAAATGAGCCTTATTTATAGTAGATTTATGTAAATACAGAAGAGCTTTTCCAGGACCTTCATATATTCACCAAATACGAAAACTGTAGTAAATTATTACAGTAAAAATGTCAGAAGCTTCCTTGAGATCAACAAAGAAAAAATCCTTGGTTCTTCAAACCCAGCTACATAGCCCCATCTCATATGCTAATACCTTTACCCTCTGCTGGGACCTGCATCCACAGAGGCATGGGATGAGCTTAGTAGCATGTCGTGAATATCAGCACCTCTGGATGTTTTACATTAAAAGGGAAATTTAAGGCCCACTCTCGTGTTTTTTGATGCCAACTGTCTTTCTTGCGCATATTCATAAAGTACATGGTGTAGTTCAGTGATGACTTTTCAGTCACGCTAATTCAGATTTTTGCCAAAAAGGGTTGTTCCCATCCGTCCGTTCCTGTGTTTGCGATCTTGTGCCAGCACCAGCATTTGTACTGATATAACACATGCTTCCCTGATGACAGGATACAGGCAACAGAGAACTGATACAGGTGAAAGCTAACTTTTTCTTCTTGTTGTAGAGTGATTGCAGAGCTGCATCTCATAATCCAGTATCTAACTCTGTTTCTTCACTGGTACCAGCCTTTTTATGAATGTAAGTAAAAAAATATATATATATATATATTTGTTTAAATAAGTCCAGTTTAGACTTTGTCCAGTTTGGAGAAATACTGTGGGCAGTGAAGACTGTATTTGATTTTAGTGATGCTGCATTGCAAGATGTGTTGCCCAAAAGAAGCCAAAAGCAATTAGATTTGCCCCATGGTGAATTCCCCATGCAAGCACAGTTCTCAGCAATTGCTGGTGCTTCATCTTCCTTGGTCCTGGTGTAAGAAATAGCTTGGGTTGGGCACAGGCATGGCAGAATTGTAGGTGTGCCACATTACACTGCTTACACTCAGCTGGCATTTGCTGTGGGCTAATGAGAGAAAGGGGAGCAGGAGAGAAGGGGGAAAAAATCCCAAACATGAGCAGAAGCTGCAGGGGCTCACAAGAAAAGACCCTCCACCACGTTCTACGTCCCAGATCTGCTGCCTGACTCACAAAGCTTCACATAACCCCTTGACAGTCTTCCCTGCTGAGCTGAGCTGTCTTCCCTGCTTACCTTTGATCATAGGTAGTGCATTAACTTGTATATTGCAGTATTCTTATTTTGTGTCTTTCTAATACAAGGATGTATAAGATGTGGGCTAGATTCCCTTGTGCTCTTACATGCATTTCATAAGGATGCAGAAAAATCAGAACATAGCCAGACATCTCAATCTAGTTTGATTTTTCTTTTTGTTAACACTATCTAGGAGTTGCAATACATAGGGCATTGTAGACCAAAGTTTATAGCACTGCACTTAACTACACCTTTCACACAGCTCGTAAAACAGATTTCCAATAGCTGTAATTTTAAATTTGTCTCCTTGGATGCAGTGGAAAATGTGACTTTCATGCTTTTCTGTGTGTTTACAGCATCATAAATAACACGCAGATCTGAAGTGTTTTAAGTACATCAATATGATATTTTAAACAAAGTAGTGAAAATATGTAGCATATAGTGTCCAGTTGTTTTTACTTCTTTCAAGGGTAAGATTTCTCCTGCCTGCCTAATTTTTAACTTTGCGTAACTTCAAAAATTCTTTATGTACTGCACCTCAAAGTAAAAGTAGTTCAAAGTTAGATGAAACCTAGGTGAAGAAAGCAAGCATGAAAAAAGCATTTTCACAAAAATTTCAATCTGTGATAGGTTTAATATCCAAATCTTATTAAATCTTTTGACAAAACAATATTTGGGTTGAAATTTAACTTTTGATGCACAAAGAATACTTTCTGTTAGGTAGTACCAGTTCAATGCTTTTATAAAATGAATCACTGCTAAAAAACCCTGCTTCTTATTTAGGATTATATTAGTATTATGCATTATTTAAATAGCTGATAGAGTGTATAAACTTGATGGTTGTTAAATTTAACTGCTGATCTGATAAAAAATATTTTAAGCAAATTTCCGTCTTGTAGAGGTTAAAAGCTGGATATATTTTCTCTAAGGAATAGCTGTGCTCTAGCATAGACTTCGAAGCATTTCTGAGCCTCCTCACATGCAGGAGGACTTGGGGTATTTTGTCATAAGCATCACTCACAGAAATGGAAAGTCCTGAATGTATTAAAAGATGGTGTGGTCTTTTAGTCAAAAAACGCAACTGGTGTTCTTGAACGTTCTGCTTCAATGAACCCTTCACACGCACACATGGAACCAGTAAAGGAGCACTGTTTCTTTCTTGAAATGGGCCATGCTGTTTCGTTTGAAACAACATGTGTTTCTGCTGGGTGTTCTGTGGTTCTGTCTCAACAACATTACTCAGCTCTCAAATACAGCAGGTATCAGCCAAGGAACTCTCAAATATCAGAGGGACGAATAAATCATATTTTCAAGAGGCACCCTTTCAAATAGATACACAGCTATACATCTGAGACATATCATGCTTGAAAGAAATAGTTTAATCTTCTCGCTCTTCCAAAAATCGAGATGCCAAAGGACTTCCAGTAACAACTTAAATGAGAGTCACAGGAGAGGGATTGAGGCCTCTTGTGTTGCTGAAGATCGTAAAACGGGTCCCTTTCCCCTTGTCTGTACCACTGGTGACCTCTAGTGCCCACGGAAGAGAACAGGTATTCGAAGTTTTTCCAAAGCATTTCTTAGCAAGAACATGAAATACAGTAGCGTCTTTTTCTTCAATGCAAAAAAGTTCTGACGTCAGTTTTCAGTTTGAAATATTTTAAATGCAAAGTAATACTATAGAAACTTAGTGTATTAGGGGCAGCAAAAAGATTTATGCTAATTGTAAGAGTACAGAAAATTACTCATTTGTAAAAATGAATACTGTGCACGAATATTCACATTTGGTTCCTCTGTTTCAGGCATTTGTCACTTCCTCACTCTGTGACAAGGAACCAAACCTACACTGGAAATGTCATGCAGAACCTCAGGATGGCCTCCAAGCTATGCATGAGGCTTAAGTAGGTAACGTTGTTATTACCCAGTTGGAATTTGGCTGAGAAAATGGGATGTCTAAGTAGCCACTCAAAGACCACAATGGTTCAGAGCTTGAAATTTTAGTTATTATGACTTTTTTTTTTAATATAGCAGACTATGACATGAGATCGGGCTGTTGTTTCCTATGAGAAGGCATAAAGATAGGAAAATGTAAATGTATCTCATATATTTCCTTCACAATAATATTGCTGAGTAGAGATGAAACTGCAAAGCAGTTCTGAACTTCACAGCTATCCTGTCATCTATGGAAGCAATGGGTAGTTACAAAGGCCCAGGCACTTTTGTCACTTAGGCAAAGCACCTTGGTAAATCTAACTTCTAAAGATGTATGGATATATCTCTTGAAGTGGATCTCTGTACGTCACTCAGACTTTAAGTAATGAGAAATTTTATTTGGCTAATATTAACTTGGTGATGTGCAAATAACAGATAATTCATGTTTAACAATGTTGATAGAAGTGTATTAAACTATGTTCTGAGAGAAACAGTAGAGAGAAGTACTAGAAAATTATATAGAGAGGAGGTAATAACTGAATGTAAGCATTAATACTTTGTAGATATGTATTGTAGTATAAACAAGATAAAGTACAGAAATTATGCTTACAGCAGGGCTGGGAATCTCATATGCCTCCTAGCAAGACTATACTCTAACCAACAGCAAGAAGAGTTTTGCTCTCGCATTCTGCCCACCATTCTTAAGCACTTTGCTGCACTGTAATCCAATTTTAAAAGAAAGACTCACAATAGTCTCCTTCATGGTGGTAAAGGACACTGGCAATGTGGACTTGAAATCTTCTCATATTGATAAAGGAACTGAATCTCTGAGTGCTCCAAAATGTAATCTGTTACAGAAGAGGTGGGCAGTTGCCCTCTTTGCTAGTTAGGTTTTAAAATAGAAGGATTCTGAGATGGATTCTTAATTTAAAATCCTGGATGAAGGAAGGCATCTTCCTGCAGCACTATGTCAAGTGTCTAAGCTACAGAGCGGTGCGGTGTTGCAGTCTTGCAGACAGCCATTGCTGTTGCAGAATGAAAATTTCCTATGACATGGTAGCACACAGGTCAGCGTGCGGGCTCTGTGGGTTGCCACTCCGACTTGCCTTCATCTCACTCGTCACCGCACAGACATATTCTGCAGAGTTGTGGTGTTTTCTCCAGAGATCAGATGCCTAAAACTCTTAGCTGTTTCGATTGTTTATTGGGTCTGTCCTGAGAGGGCTAATGGCCTAGGGTCAAAGAACTTTAGCATTATAGTTATTGAACATCTCTTGAGTAAAAGCATGTGTACGTACGTGTGAGAGAGAGAAAAAGAGAGTGTTGGAAGAAAAGGAGGTGTGTACAGAAGCTAGTCTTCCCTGTAATATAAACCATGCCAAATCCACTTACACGTAGAGAGACATAAGTGCAATCTTAAAATCTGTGTTTTGGGTGGCAAAGCCAATTACGTGACTTCATTTCTGATGTAATTTGATGACTACAGGCAATGAACACAAGCCACCTAGCTACAACTTTCTAAGCTTTCTGCAGCTTATATAAGAACTTAGCAGGACAGTAAATTACAGTAGCTGATGGTATACAAAGTACAGCAAAACTTTGGAAAGGGAAAACTTTTTGTTTTAATAAAGGCATAGGAAACAGCTTGAATCTTAATTCAAATGTGAGCCAAATGTTCTTAAGGTAAACATTTTTTTATCCTGTTATCATGTGACTGTCTAGCAGTGATCCTCTGACTAGGGTCTGTAAGGTGGTAGGGATCCAGAGTGCTGCACGTGTTGCCTGACGAACACAAGAGGCACAGTTTTGGAAGCAGTACAGGGATACAACTTACTACCAGTGTAAGTAGTTGATTCATGTGTCATAGAAAGGGAAGCGCATTGCCGTAGTTAGCCCCTTTGCACCTGAGAGCCTGTTCATCATCACTGCTTGTAGCACACAATTTGCCTGTCAGGCCTGACATAACCCAGTGTCATAATTTCATCTTTCATAACCAAGATGAAACCTGCATCAGTCCCCGTTTTTCAGGAGAGTCTGTGAAAAAACAAATTTGGATATTATTGATCTATCATAGTAGGTTGTTGTCCTGCTTATTCTTACAGTAGTTTATTACTAGGCTTCCTGAAGGGGCTTGATTCCATTGCCCACCATGTGCAGTGCCACTGGGCATGTCTTTCAGTACCCTAATACTCTGGAAGGCACATATCTGCCATATGTCCCATGTTGTACCCAACAGCCATATACAGCTGAATCTGAAGCTTGCAAATTTAGTTTGAGGGATAAGGCACTGTAATAAATTAAAAAAAAAAAAAAAAAGTTACACAGAAAAATAGTACTCAGGCAGTAAATATCACTACTGGTGTTTTAAAGAAAGCCAAAGTGCTGCTCTGATGGGGGCATCACTGTTCAAGGACATGGAGGCTGTGGGTACCTTAGACCTATTCTGACAATAACAGCCTCTTCTGAGGATTCAGAGGGGCTATTTCCTGGCTTTAAGATTGTGTCAGTGACTGGATCATCCATAGTCTGAGACAGAATTAGGGTAAAAATCACAAGACTACTCATTATGAGTGTAAGAATAGAAGATCTACTAGTTCTAGAACTTATCTTTTACATATTTTCAGCTGGAATCTGCTTTCCTTCTGAGCGCAGTTTGACAAAATAAAGCAAGTAAAAATGAACCATTTTACGGGAAATGGGTCAGTCAACATTCTCAACCAGCATAAAAATTAAGTTTCTAAGTAAGTATATTTATTAAGTAAGTATATTTACTTATATTAAAATGTATAGCTATCCTCCTGCTTGACCAGAAAGATGGAGGTATTCAATTGTATAAATTAGCAAAGTAAAACAAGATAAACATTTTAGATAAAATTTTCTTCTTCCTATTTTAATTCATAATTAAAATATATCATTTAAATCAGTCTTGTCTGAGCTGCATTCAATAAACCACTGGTTAGCAGAAGGAGCACAATGTGGAGTATAATTCCTGTTCTGCTCCTCTGTGACTCAGAGCAATACAGCCCCAGTGCTGGCCTCTGAAGACCAGGATGGGCACACATGAGGAGCATCCTTTCAGGGGGTCTCTGGCACATTTTGTTCTTCAGAATACTACATGTACCTGAAAATTTGAAACAACAGCTTTCAGGCCATCAACAGCTACGTAGGCTTCCTAAACTTTGTTTTTATTATTCTATTCCACTTATAAAATTGAGAAAAACAAATCAGGCACAACGCCCCAATTTTTAATAGGTTAAATTTAAGAATGTTGCAGTCATCAGAAAAATGAAATGCTTTACTCCCTAAACATTCCTACTAAACATCTGGGAAGTCTTAGCTTAAAAATAGTGCAGCAGGCACAATGGAAAATACTTGAGAGTGATGACAGCTCTGATTTCACATGTATTTATAATCCTGCACTTAGTTTATTTTCTTGGGATTTCTGAATTTGACAGAGACAGATATCTGAAAATAACTGACATGCTAGCTGTCAGCCTCTCCTTAAAATGTGTGGTCAATAGATCAAGGGAACTAAAACACAAGGGGCTCAATGTTATTCCCCATTACAAAATGCAGAGAGGATGAAGCGTTTTATAGTTCCTGAGTGAAATGCTCATACATGAAAAAATAAATAGCTGACAGTCTCTCACTTCAGCAACTTGTATATGGTCCTGAATTCAAACGACTACCTGCAGTCTGGGAATGAAGGACTATGCCCCTGTAAAAAACATGGAAGCATGAAAATGAGAGCTGTTGCTACAGGAGGCGAACTTTCATCTGGTTTAGGGGTTAGTTTTTCAGCAGGCCTGTGAAAGATCCTTCCTTAATAAATGGGATCATTTTGTGGAATAACTTTGAGGGAATGTAATTCAATATACAGATCAATCTCCTCTGTTCCTGAAGGCATTATGGAGAATCCATAGTTTTGGCAGGTAGGAGAAACAGGACAGACCTAAATGAAACTAAAAATGCTTTGAGTCAGAAATTTCGCATTATACATGTTTGCAGTTTCTAGTATAAAGAGGAAAATTTCTTCAAATTAAACAACATTTGGTGTCCCAGTACAACAGCTGGAACAATGAGTAAAAGGCCAACATGTTACCTTTCATTCAAAGAGCAAAGATAATAAGATGAATTTTGAAGTTCTCCAAATATAAGGTGGAAACCAACAGTGATTTCTGCTTGCTGTCTACAATACTGAGACTTCTTGTGTGGTGTCAGTAGTTATGCCAAGGTAAGCAGGAAGAGAAATGAACTACTTACCTCCACTTCCCATATCTTCTAGGCGCTGCATAAATTTTCGAGAGAACCTACCAGTAAGTCGCTGTGAATCAGGCTAGGCAAAATTTCTTCCACATGTGACAACCATATTGCTCGTTAACCATGGAGATTCAAGAAGTCTGCTACATTCAGTCATCTCAGTTGTGAGTGATGGCATTGTGTTAGAAGAGTACTGGACAAGTCAGGAACAAATGGCTCCGTGAAAACCTGCAAAAGAGGGATTCTGTCAGCTCGTTCCTCAGGGGTATAAGCCCTGCTTCCTCAGTCGAATAATTCTGAGGAAAATTCAGCAGGGATATCCCTGAAGCTCCTCCTTAGCCTCACCTGGAAAAAGAACCATAAGTGTGAGTGTCCATGTATATACATATGAGGACCAGAAAAATAAACTGGTAGACTACAATGTGTATGACTTGATCTGCAGCAGCAGTGATTTTGAGTCACCTTATAGGAAATATCTTGTTACAAAGGTCTGTATGTTTCTGAGATACACCACTTATTTTATAAGTAAATAGAAGCTGTCTTGTGAGTAGATCATTAAATGTAATACAGTTTCTAATTTAATGGTGGTTATTTTTTCCGATCATAATTTTCTACTCATACCAATCTGCTACTTGGCATCATTCACAGCTCTCAGCCACATACAATAGTGCAGACATGAATATCAATGTGTGTGACATACGATGCAAAAACTGCTATTTGCAATTGTGTGATACTTGAGAAGATTCTAAATGTATGGAGGGTTCTGCACTATTGAAAATAGTTACAATCAAATTCTGTAAGTAAAACCTAACCTGCTATGTAGGATGCAAAGCAGTGCTGGTAACACTGAATCATGTGAATGCTTCCTAGTGAATTCTTTTTTAAAATTTACTTTAAGAGGTCTGTTTAGAAGATGGAAAGAGTCACACACTGATTTGTTTTGACATAACATAGCATTACCGTGAGGTACAGGGCAAATAAGAGAGGTTTTTTCAACTTACAACTTGGACTTTCCTGTTGGCAATATTAGTCTGCAAAAATCTGAAATTGTAGACCTTCAGGCTGTATGTTTTTTAAATGCTGCAACAAGCCATTGAATGATCACATGACACTGAAGTCACTGGGAAAATATTTAACTCTTCAGCCATTTTGCAAGTCACTCCAAAAGGATAATTTCATACTGTTCTCCAGTAGTTGTTGCCAGGAACGTTTATTACTAAAAACCAGTTGATTTTTACAGCATATAGAAGCCAGATTCTTTATGCACAAACTTGGTGACAAGTTTTCTGTCCCATAGAGCTAAAAGTTTTCATTTCATGTTAAGTAGAATTACTTCTATAGGCTAACAGGCTGTAGAAGGAGAAGAGGCAACTTTTATAGTAGTTTTATAGATTTATAATATTGCTTCATTGCTTTTTGTTCTTCATACTTGGTGGTACTCTTACCTTTTACAATTCAGTTCCTCAGGGGCAGTAGCTAGTGCAGCTCCACTGATGTTAATGATAATTTCCTCCGGGGCAGGGTTGCACATGCTGGCAATATGTCAGCCACCGCAGGTAACTCTTTGTTACTCGTTATTAATGTACTTATGTGAAGCGCTGTTAAGTGTACCGATTTAAGTTCTTCTGTGCATTACCTTAGCTCAACTGTACATTGGCCTAGGGGCCTGCATTCACTTGAACCTCAGGGTGCTCAGACTTTGCTGCCACGATGAATATGGTCTGTTTTCCTGGCTCACTGTTTCCCTGTTGCCTGTATCTATATTTGCTGTCACTCCAGGAATCTAGAGGTGCCTATATTTGCATGTCTGAGGACAAGAAAATGACTGCAAATGAGAATATGGAGTTGAGAAGGATTGGAAAAGGGTTCCAGATATTCAGACAACTTCGTATGGAGAAGTAGGCTGAGAAAATGCTTCTTAATTTTGCAGTTTCAGCGAAGTTGTTTACAGGTGGCTTTCTAAATTTTCTCCTCCACTTCCACTTTGTTTCTTAAATCACTGTTGTTTGTTGTACAGTGCATCTATTGCTGCTGTGGCAATTTTTAAAATAAGAAGACTGGATACACTCAGGCTCTCTTGCTAGCAATGGCAATGACAGCAGATTTCAGAAATGTAAGATATGGCAACCAGAATCAAGAGATTGACAGGGGTGAAGATTAAGAGCACTCTATAGAGAATATGGGCTCTAAGAGAGATGGAGGAACTGAAAGAAGGATCAAGATCATAAAATCACTAGAAGAAAAAGTCCTATGTTCTTCAGCAGTCAATAACCAGTCAATGACAATTCCACTGACATCTTGGCTGTTGATTCTCTGTGGGGAAGATCTTTTTATCATGCCGGAGGAGACTTGCGTTCCCTGCAAGGGAGAAGGGAAAATACGTTAACAGCCTGTCTCTCAGTACTTCATCTCTGCACTGGAGAACAGAATTACAGTTGAATCTGAATAGAGGTCAGTACTCCCTGGTAAGTCAGGTCGTCTAGATGAGGAGTCTCTCCTGAAGAGGAGGTCTGGGTTTTTTGGTACGGTTTTATAAAGCGTACAGTGGAAGGAGATTTTTGTCAGTACTGAGACATTTTTGTCAGGGATCAGTAGGCTTGAGGGTTTTACATTTTAAGCCAGGGGAAACAGAAGCACCGACAATACTGAGCTGACCTTTTTGAGTTACGGAGTTCCTCTGTGGTCCAAGGGAAGCTTTCTGTTATGTTTAGTTGCAAATGAGCATCCTACACATTTTATATACCCTCTTCCTCTCCTTTGGGTAGGTGCATTCATTATTTGTACCTCTTCCCTCCTCAGTGTTTAGAAGTGAGTGAAGGTAGAAAAGGTAGGCAGAATGGACAGCTTTTAGACAAGTTAACTAGATGGTCAGACTTCAGGCAAAAAAAAAGACCAGTCTTTATAGTCTGAACTGATGGACAGGCTTTGGCACTTCAGAAATTCACAGTGCCTTTTTGGGGCTCTCCTTCTGAATTGCCTCTTTCCATTGGCTGCAGAAGGAGCTTTGGTTCTCCACTTGTGTAGTGAATTTGCAATACTTTTTCTTTTGGTGTGCACAGGAGATGCATGAAAATATTCATTTCTTACTCCAGTAAAATCATTAATAAGGTATTATTAGAAGAGACAGAAAACATAAATGTTATGGGAGATATTCTTCAAATAAAGTCTGAGAAGGAAATGTCAGTTACACAATAATTTGTGAGCAGTCTTTGAAAGAAAAAAGATGCATAATGAAAGAGATTTCTTGTGCTGGTCGGCAGTAGACTTGGAAAGCAGAAAACTCTATGCCAGCGTTTCTTACTGCAAAGGTCTGCTATGACCTGATAAATAGGAATAAATGAATGTTCAGAAGAAAGATAAGGATGCGTGCACTGAAGAAAAGCTGTTAATGTAACATTGGTGCAAGCATTATGCTGTCTTGTGGAATGGAGACGTTTATCCAAATGCTTGTTATTCCTGTTTGCTTGGTTTTAATGCCATTTGGCACTTTATTCATATAGAGAGACTGTAAACAGTTGTGGGGTTTTTTTGTTAATATTCGGTGCTACAGCAACTTGTCACTCCTGAAATTCTAACTGGTATGTTTGTCATGCGTGGAGGTCCATGGCTGAGGAACATCCAGGAAAAGCCTGCTAACAATGAGTGCATGAGTCCATGGAGACACAAGTGTTCCATGCTGTACTATCGTACACTTGGAAAGAAATAGTCTCAGCAGCAAAAGAGGGTGAGATTTTTGACAGCAGGACGATAGCTAGCCAAGCAAACTCATTTTGCTTGACAAATTTATTTCCTTTTTATTTGAGTTATCAATAGTTAACTCAGCACCATCTGTGATATACCCTCGGATGAAGTACATACCTGTGTCAGCCGGAACACTGACCAACAATTTTGAGATGCACTTGGGAAGCAGCTATGGAAGGCATAATACCGTTTCTTTAAATGACCCTAAATAACTAGGTATGTGACTAATCATTAGGCTTTACATGCTGGCAATGTTTTTGCTTTGAATACTTATTTTTATGGTGCACTGAATATTTAGGAATATATTATGGTTTGTGACTAGTGCAAAAGAAAATTATTGTCTTTTGTGACCAACAGGCATTTTGCTTCCATGTGTCCAGGCTTTTCCATCTGTGAAAGGATACATTTTCCATGCTGACAAAGAGCTTGGAGATCTACACAAAGTCTCTGTAGGTGCAGCATATGAGAATATCCTCATCACAACCAGAGTATTTTGATAAATATGCAGTTCAGGACTTGTTTTACATATGAATAGAACTTGTCCTTTAGCTGTTGGTCTCATAATTTTTAAGCTCCCTGCATACTTCACTTGGTAGTTAAGTAAATTCTTTTCAGTACACCCAAAGCTCCTGGATTTCCACAGCCTACGTGGCATCTAAGCCCTTGTAACAGCTGTTTTAGGAAACAGTCTGATGCAGCCAATAACCAGCTCAGGAAATGATAAGTGCAGCAGGGTTAGGCTTTGGAGGTCTGTTGCCTCAGAGGGTAACAGCTGCAGCTTCTTTGCTGTGGGCACAGTGACCTGAGGATTTTTCAGGTTTGTTTTCTACTAGTTTTGCCTTTTCCAGATATAAAAGAGAAAAATGAAGATGTGTAAGACAATACCTTTGCTCATTCTGTTGTTTACAGGTGAGTGAATGTGTCTTTATATTTGTTTTCTCAGCTATTACTTTCTCTTTAATACTCGTAATTATTTTTTGAAGATTTTCCTAAGTATATTCTAAATGTTAATTCTTATGACTTGATCTATAAATCATTGTACAATCATTGAAGGTGTTTTCTCTATTCATTATTGTACTACATGAGGGATTACCTTAGTTACATCTCTATCAGTAAGATATAACTCACTTAAAAAGCATATAATTATTTTGCGATGCAAATAATCTGTAGCACCCTTAATAATAAAACTTCAAGAATAAGTTAAGTCATTGCATTTAAAGAAATCTGCACATACAGAAAGACACATGTCCCTGTAAAAGGTAAGACTTCTTGCAACATTAGTAATTTTAGATTCATTAATGAATGACAAAAATAAATGTTAATATCAATAATGATCAATATTCTAACAATCAATAGTAGAACTAGAGAAATAACAACACATACAGCTCATCCCTTTTTTTTTTTTTGTCAGCACTGCCAGTTACAGGTACAGTGGCAATATCTCAGGGATGCTGCAAACAAAGCAAAAAGTTGAATTACTTCACACCATTTAACAATAAGCACTAGGTCTTCCTAATCATTCCACAAAGACTGTGTAAATTTACTAAGTAGAAGTAGAATTTGCATTATTAGGACTGGCAGAACCCCAGCCCCTTGTATCATTTCTGTCTAATAAAAATGGTTATGCTTAATATTCAGAATTTGTGACTAGATATGCTACAACAGAGACTCCTTACATAGTTTGTGTGTCATATTAGACAATAATGAAATTATTTTATATTTGGTTAGAATTTGTGAGAGATTGTATTGGTTTCATAAATTTTCACTAGAACATTGTTTCCTTGTGAAAAAGAAAAAAAAATGGGCTTAGATTGGTGTGAAGACATAAGGCACTTTCTTCTTTATAGCTCTGTCTCACTAAGGGCAGCGACAGAGGGAGAATTTAAGAAGGTGCTAAGAGGTGGAGGGGGTTGGCTAATGGACATTCTTATCGTGAACATACATATGGTCTCAAGAGCACAAGCCTAGCTGAGAATTTATGCCATCCCTCTTCAAAAGAGTTCGTGGAGATATGTATATCATCAGGTCCCCTCTGTGCTCTGCTTGGCAGAGTCCTATAAAAGCTTCAAAGTGACAAAGCAAGTTTTTCTCCTAAGCAGTGACCAACTTAAACCAATTGCGAACAAGTGCAGCATATTCTCAGAGAGGCAGCATCAGCCTGTAAGTTTTGTTCATTTTTATTGCAACATCATGGGTGCATCTGTTTGCTCCCTTCCAGAGAAGCTGTGGATATTATGTCTGGAGATGATGCTGTAATTCTAGGAAGAACTTTCTAGATAATGAGATCTCAGAGGAGATCAGAATTATGTAAGATGTTTGATGGTGTTAATTTTTTTAAACTTGTATCTCCAAGAATCTCACATGGCACAGCTTTGTCCCCCTGTGCTGTTTCAGAACCAATTACTTCCCATGTGGAACCTCCTGGAACTTCACTAGCTAAACTTGCTTCCACAGAGAGGTTTGGTTTTGTTTTTCATGTCACAGCTGAGACTATGCAAGAAAGTGTCTTCTTAATGCTCCCATAACTTAACAAAGGGTATAGTTTTCCTCTCTTCCTGTCATTCAGAAAAAGTTCAGGGAAAGTATCTTTCACACCTCCCCCAATATTTTTCATTAATTTGCAATTGAAGTTGGGGAGGAAGGTTGAAAGAACGTATGTTTTAATTTGTTATCTAAAGCAAGCTAATGAATGTCATCATCTGTATTAACGTGATTGCTTCTTCCCATTTGAGAAGCATATAGGGCAAGAGGAAAAGAGAGAACGAGGATGAATATCAATAAACATCCCAGGTGTATTTAGCTGCCATATCCTATCCAGCCCCATCAAAGCAAATGAAAATGTTTTTTCTAATTTTCACAGAGTGCCCAAATCTAGTAAAGGCTATAGCTCTGCTCCTACTCCCTTATGGATTTCATTTTCTTACTCCAAAGCAAGGAAACAATATCTGAGAAGAATGTCTATGAAAATACCTTTTTTTTTAAGCTGAGTAAATGAAAGTCTTGTTTTTTCAGAACTTTTTCTGAGAAACATCTTCACAATTTCAACTGAAATGTTCATACAGAAAAGTCAGATGGAGGGAAATATTTCAAATTTCAAAACAGCAGGCAAGATTGTCCAGGTTATGAGCATTTGAAAGTGGATTTTATAACTGAAATTATCAAACAGCCTTAATAATAAATGGTATGGCATCCTCTAGCAATATTTCTTTCTTTTTTAATTTTAGGATACCTTTCTAACAATACGCATGTTGCTGCAAACACCACCACAACAACATTATACAGTTTCTCATCTACTCCTGAAGTCACACAAGCTCCTGGAAGAAAAAGAATACATCATAGGAGTGATCCCATTCCAGGTCTGTGTTTTAATTTGTTGCTTCCTCCAAATCCTGGCTCATTCTTCCCCCAGTGTGCACACCCGAGTCTTGTGAATGCACTGTTCAATTTTTCCCTTGTTGTTTTCTACATGATGACTCTTTCTATCCAAAAGCCTTCAAAAAATTGCAAGCACAAACTGATTTAGCAGCAATATAACCCTGAGATTGCTTTAAACAGGTTTCTCTCTGTTTCTACAGAGGTGGAAGCTGAAGCACAAACAATATTTCAGACATCTCAAATAACACAGCCTAAATAATTGTCTATCAAGAAGCAGAAAATACATCATTTAGTATAAAATGTCAGGCACTTCTCACGATCAGTGGATAGTTTGGTATTCTGTGAGAAAAGAGAGAAAACTGATGAGGAAGAAAGCAGCAGGAAAAGGCCCCATAGACCTGCTAAGTGTCTTGATTCTTTCTGTGACACCCCTCTGTGCAGGATCACCAGTACCTGCCTCTGTGTGCGTCTCAACTGATACCCTGCTCCTGCTGATCCTTCTGGAGGCTTTATGAAGTGACTGCTTTTACAAGCCCCATCTTTGCTTTTACAATCGCAGCTACAAGCTGCATGAAATTCTATGGGCTTCAGAATGCTAATGCTTTCTTAATTCCTACATTTGTGAGGCTTTGTGTGGTGGTGGTCTCTGAAGTAGCTGCTAGGGCAATGTTGCTAGATGCAGAGTCAGGAATTTTACCTGCCCTCTTTCTTCCTCCTGTCTTCTCTGTGCTTCTTATGTTGAGACACTCCTCAAGGCTCAGTGGTGAAGATGGAAGAAAGGCAAAAATAAGGAGGAAACTTTTGGCAGCAACAGTCTTATCTGCTTGCTTCCTCCTCCCTCACTCAGCATGGCAGGATCTGAAGAAAGCTGCTGTTCTGACTTGGACTTAGTGATGCTAATTATAAATATATGTCAATGCATAGCTCTCTAAATGTGTGAGGGTGCTCTGGCACACAAAGCCTTACCTGCCAAACAGACAAAGCACATATGAAGGAGAGCAAACAGAAATCAGCGTGCAAGTATGGTGAATGTAGGTACAGAATAGTTAATAGCTGCAATCTATTATTTTGGCAGGAAATAATGAGTTAGATTCCTTCTAATACCTGACTGTAAATTCAGTGCTTTGTTATCACCAAAAAAAAAAAGGTAGGAAAAATTGCTTTAGCTTCATTATACATAGTTGTACAGTTTTCTCATGTTTCTAATTTTTATTCTTTTCCTTTTAATAGAAGAACCTCTGTCAACTCTGTTAGGTACGTTGGCAACTTCAATATATATATTTCTGCTTAAATATTTTTTTTCTTTACCTAAGTTTTGAGCTTTTAACTTACTTTACTGCGGTTGGTTAAAGAAAACAAAAGCTATGTATGGACTTGCCTACATGAGCCTGAAAAACTCTGGTTTTATAAAAAAGTATTAAAGGCACTTCTTAATTGCAAATAATTGTATTTCTCTGGTGATTTGAGTAATTAGAATATCACACTACTAGACTAAACCATATTAATTTACTTTTTTATTACGATATTAGTATTTGGGGCTTTTTCTTTCAGTAAAATCTGTAGCACCAATAATACTGTGAGCAGCAGTAAGTGTTGGTATATTAAGATTTGAGATGAATATAGCACATACTTTGCACTGCCAAAAGATCATCGACTGCAATGAGCTGTAATATGCTTGGTTCATTTCTGTACAAATCCATACTTGAATGAGATTTTTGTTTGTAGAAAAAATAAATACCTAGATTTTAGTGTCACCTATAACCATTTAATGCTGCATAATTATCTACCAGAAATGTAGGTATTAATTTTTTCCTTTTCTTAATGGATTAGAGTCATGGGTGCCTTTCTTTTTGCTCTTCTAGTGGCAGGAATCAGCATTTCCTTTGTGCTCCTTTTTATTCTTGTAATTATTGGTGTTAGCTGTGTATGGAAAAAGTCAAAGGTAAGTCCAAGTTTTTGGATATTTGTTTATGTATGTATATTGTCTGTATATATTACAGAATATGAAGTGTCAGCTTCCCAATTTTTTCACTTTTCACTCAGATTTCTGGTGTTCATTTGCACTGTAGTTGCTTTTCCACTGGGATTTTTTTTTGCCGCTGGATGGCATTCTTAAATTTAGTCATCTGGTAATCAAAGTTTAATTTACCTCAGCTCACCTCCTTTCCTGAGTAGTACTTGCTCACATTTCCATGAGTGGTTCCTGGTTTGCAGCTTTATTCTCCCTTTAATTGTCATTAAAGGTCCTGCATCAAGGATGACAATTGAACAGTTTAAGTGAATTTTATCTGTCTGACTTACTTTGGATGCTATAATTATTTTGCAACCACAGTCTTATCTGTGATAAGTTAATATTGCTAAAAATTAAAACATTAAGTAGCTTATCTAATAATAAGAATAAATGCAGTAATGCTTACTATAGATTCAAGTATGCAAAAATAGTCTATTAACAAAACAAGTTAATATAAGGAAAATATCAGCAGAACTAATACCAATATTACACTGACATTATGGATTTTTGTATTTGTATAGCTCAGATGCATACTCCAGTGACAATAACATATTTGTATTTTTTGCACAGGGAGGTTCGGCTGAAATTAATTCTATCCCCTCTGATGAACCTGGAGTGTCCTTAGAAAAGATCAGAACAGGAGGACCAGCGCAAGTGGCCTTTTGAAAGAGCATTACAATGACAGCGGGAGAACTGTTGCATGACCCTTTGGTCTATGCACCTATATGGCAGAATCGTGCATACCATGGGGCTTTGAGTCAGTAATTTTCCCTTTTTCAGTGAGTGTTTCAAATCACTCCAACATAATTTGGAATGTCAGTTAACAAGAAAATCCTGTTACCAAAAGAATCTCAGTCAATGCTCTTCAGTAAAGCGTTAAAACCGGGGAAAACGGTAAAACCAGGAAGGTTCTTAAATGTCATCTGACGTGGCATACGTTGCTTGTAGCGTAACAAGAGAAAGGTCAAACTTCTGCAGAGCCTCAAGCCTTATAATCTCTTTCCTCATCAATACCGTAACTAAATCCATTTCTGAGAACCGTGTGATACTAGGGACTCTGGGGAACTGAGTCATTGGTATTTATGGCCTTTGCTGCGTATTTGATCTCTTATATATTGCAATGATGTCTATTTCCATCCTGCTCTTATTTCTGTAGTATTTTTCATTTTTTTCTTCTCTTATGTCCTTTTCAGGAGGAAAAAAAAAAAAGGGAAGTCCTCTCAATTCTAACTATTTAAGCAGCGCTCCCAAAGAGCTGTATCTTCAAAAATCTTAAGTTCTTGAAATGAAAGAAATCCTAATTACAGAAAATGGCACACTTGGGCTCTGTCTGTTCTAATAAATAAAACCTGCATGGGAACACTACTACTGTTGAGACAAACTGGAATAGCCCTTGTTTATGCTTGTGTATGTGTGAACTATCTATTAGAAATGGCTCCTGGAAGGCTCAAGCTTCCAAAATTTGGCTCAGGCCGAAACCAGCTAATCAGCATCAACAGTACTATTCCAATGCCTGGGAGTTTCCTAGGCATTGTTTAATTTACTAGTCTGGATATACAGTGTTATTGTTTAAAGCTGTTTTAAAATTACATATTTGATGTACCTACTCATTGATTTATTGACAGTTATTAGTAGTGATTAATCAAAGTGGGCCACTGCAAACTTTCATTTACTGACTGTGCTTTCTTCTGCTCCTGCATTGTAGCTGTCTAAAAGCCAGTTGCTTGAATATAAGGCTTGTTTGTGAAAAGCTTATTATGTGCCTTAGACTGAAGCGTGAATTTACAGAGTTGAACTGTATTGCGCTCTCTCACTAGGTAGATGCTCTCATAGAATAGAGTTTCTGAATAGTCTCACACCCTGACCTTAGGCCAAAGCTTTTGCATCCTCACTGAGTGAATGCACAAATCCCTAGTTCAGTGGAAATTTGTATCCTGGCCTATGGCTCTGCAAGGCTGTGTAAATGAATCTGTGTGAAACCCTATGTTGTGACAAGGCTGCCACTAGTACGCAGAGAAATTCCATAGCCCGAACAAAGACAAACAATTCAGGTTTTTTTTGGCACATCATCCATTTTGTAAGAAAGGAAATAAGGAAACTTCAGGAAAACCTATTTTTGTAGAATGTGAAAAAAGAAGCCAATGTCTTGATAAAATTATGTCCATTAAAATCAGCAACTGTGTGGCTAAAAGGTTAACTCCTCAGTTGGTATAAACTGGACAGGCTTTCCTTCCTCTACTTCTATCCCTTGATAATAATAATAATAATCAAGAGTCAGTTAAGGCTGAAAGCCTGAATTTTATTGGATGATACCATCATTATTCCACTACTTCTTCCCCTAATTGATTATCACTTACTAACTGGTGTCAGGTGCTCTCAGCAGCTAGTGACTGCTGTGGTGCTCTGCTTGAGGAGGACCTGGGGGATGTATGGCAGAAGGGGCCAGAAGACACACACCCAAAGGGCTGTCCTCTGGTAATGTGGTAGAGGAGAGAGTACCAGAGAGGTAAGAGATGGCTCTACCAAAACATTCCTCTGTGAGCTTTGGCAAATGACCTTTATTTGTGAGACCGAGCTCCTGATCTATAGGACAAAATGAGTATCATGTCCCTAGCTCATATTTATCTGTGAAGATAAATACATATTAAAGTGTGAGGTGTGTAAGTCCCACAGTAACTAAGTTATTCTGAGTGCTGTAAAATTGCAGGAAATCACAAATTCTGTTTGTACATCTTCTCTTCTTAAGCCAGTTATTTTTCCCAGTAAAAGTAGAGAAGAATGCTATATCAACTTTCAATTTCAGGTACTGATTGACATTGTCTACAAATAAAAGCAGTTTCTTGCCTGGATCTGCACTTAACTTCATGGAAGCCAAAGAGATATTTTCGTATTTTCAGTTTACTTCAGTGAAACAAAAATTTACTCTCTGTGCAAAGGAATATTTGAAAGTTCACCACTTTTTCCATCTTCTCAGTAGTAAAGATATCTTTTTCTTTTCTGTGTGTTTATTTTAAGAATGTTGTAGATACAATTCATATAACTACTTCAGTTTTATTTGGGATGGGAGAATTGTGCTATAGCTGCTTCCTATGTGGTTTTTTTTTTTAATGTACATCTTCTGTTTTCCTTCTATTAAGTAGAAGTTCAGTAAGTGCTTAAATGCTTTTCTAGATTCTAGATCAAGAGTGCCCTGGGCAACAGACAGTGTTAGCTGAATGCAGAAGAAGTAAGAACAACAAACATTTGATCATGTGTCAAGAATAATTCATATAAACCATGTTTACAGTACTTGATGTTTGCAAGCCTCTGTGTGAATGATTCTGCTTTTGGAAATGTTTTCAGCGTGGCTGTATTTTATCTAAACTTTTACAGAATTTGTGTACTAGAAATAATAATTACTATTTGTTATTTGGTGTTCATGTTTTGTTATTACACTGTTGAAAATGTTTACAATTGCTGAAGTAATCAAAAATATTTCCTCTAGCTTGGATGACCAGTCCCACAAGAGTGGATGCTGACTACTTAACAGTTAAACTACCTATAAACTTGAAATTATTTGTGTCAATGAAGTCTGTACATATGGCCTGACACACACACGCAAAGCAGTTTGTTTGGCTCATTGCGCTGCAGTTTCATTGCGCACTGATCAGCAGAGAGACTGACAGGCATTACCTACGGATGGGGTAGATGGCAGTAGCAGCTTGCTGGGAAACTTAAAAGAACCGTGTTCTGTGGCTCTGATTTGGAAATGAGGCACACGTTACAGAAAAGTTAGAAGAGATTGGCTTGAGACAGGAGAGGTGAAGTGTTTATTAAAATGGAAAGGGAGAAGTGTGTGGACATTGGGAAAGCTCTGATTTGCAGAAGCTGGGGACATGGAAGTCAGACCAGGCAGCAGTACGTGCTGCCTATGGTTTGATGGCCTTTGTATTCATTTGAATGGTAAACCCACCTTACGTTATTTTATGCCTACTTTTTTTTTTTTCCAGTCTAGAAAAGACGAGAAGGAATTGCCTTAATTTGCAGGAAATAAGTTTTAGATTCGATAGCAGAGTAATATTTTTGAGTACGAGATGGGAAAAGCAAACTACACAAATTGGTGTTGGAACCTTGCTTAGTGAAGATTACATTTAAAAACAGATTACACAAAATACCCCTACTGCTGGCAGAATGCGAAGAAAGTTGTATTAAATAGTCTCTACAGGTCTCGTCAAGCTCTGAATTCCCAATTTCTAACAAATACCACAGCTAGCTAGCTATGTTTGTACAACAGCTAGCTCCATTTGTGAACAACTCGCAAAAAGTGAAAATGCTGAGAGCCCCCTGAGCCCAGTACCCTGGAGCCAGCAACACCAGTAACAGGCACCTTAGGAAAAACATGAGCTTGTGGCAGGTATGGAGTAATCGTCCTCCCTTTGCGTTCAAACCTTTCCAATTTTACCACCTTTTTAGCAGTGCAGACTTGACCTGTACAACACACTGAAGATATGAGTTCCACAGCTCAAGATCTTTTCTCTTTTTTTTTTTTTTTTTTTTTTTAATCTGCTGTCTGATAGGCTTATTCATTGTCCTCTTCATTTTATACTATGAACAAAACCAGTGGACAGTTACTCTTTCCATTTTCCCTGTCATTCAGGACACTATAGACCTCTAGCATAACTGCTTTGTCTCCCAAAGTAACAGTGTTCCTTATACTAGATTAATTCAAAGCTTAGAAATGTGAGAGCACATCTGCTTTTAATAACTGGAGGTGGAAAATTGCGAGCTTACTGTACTTTTTGAGGTAATAATTACAATTTTTACAGTTTCTATAAAATGTTTACAAAAGTTAGCGTCTGCGCTTACGGTGTAGAACACAAGTTAGAAGCAGTAAGTATGCTTCTTCAGTTTGAGTATATTTTGCTAAAGTGCATTGACAGTATTTTATATAGTCACTCATATTAGTTATGTATCATCCCTGTTTTTATACACATTAGCGTCTTGGTCAATCCAAAAGACTTGCATAACATAAAGAGGAACAGAGGTTGAAGGGTTCACCAACAAGTTGCATTAACCTCTATCTCATAAACAAAGAAAAACATTTTCAATATGATTAAAATCAAAAGCCTGACAGTAAAAACAGGCATTTTTAACCCTTAAACCCCTTCTTATAGAAAGTCATCATTCAGGCTTTTAAAATTTTATATGTATCTACTTGTGTTTCCTATTCCCCTTCCACTTGCACATGCTAGAAGCAGACTCAGCAGCAGCCAGCGTGTTTTCCTGCCTGTAGAGGTCTAACCTATAAGTGGAACCGGACAGAATATTGTAGATGGTAAGTATGATACATGGTGAGAAAGGACTGAAGGGCCTAGGGTATTACAAACACGCGTGTCTGTCTTTTATTTAGACAAGACAGTAGGTGTGATCACCACCACCAGGCCATTTCACTCCATCTCAAACAGGACTGCGAAAGCACCTTGCAGTGAATTGTCAAAAATCAGTAGGACTGCTGCTGTTCTTCAGCAGTCCTTGCCAACAAGCAAAGCATTAAACAGACACACACACACAAACACATGAAATATCTTTCTGTCTCTTAAACATTCCTGCTAGCAAGCTTTGAACCAGGCTGGACAACAGGAAGCAACTGTGTGGAGAAAAACTGGATGCTTTTTGTTGGTAGCACTTGTTCTTCTGATAGAAAGAAATTAGTCCCTTGACAGAGAATTTCAAACCAGTTGTTTTCAAAGCACTAAGTTTTGCTCTCAGACATCGCTTTATAATCATATTTAAAACTATCTAAATAATTGACTGTGGCTTTCTATTCTCGCCTATGTCTGCTCAGGTACAGCAGAAAGACCTGCCAGAGTGAGACATCTGTGCTGTCTGATTTGGGGACTCCAGTCTCCGTACAAGAGCAGGAAGGGGTGTATTGCCACTGATAAGGTTTGTGTGAGATCCTCCTGGGGAGATAGGTTCTCCTGTGCCCCTCCCTTGCCTCAGCTAACCCATGAACATCTCTTTTTCACTTTATGCTGGACATAACCTCCTTTTTTTGTTGTTGTTTTTTTTGGTTGGTTGTTTTTTTTTTTTTCGCATAAAAAGGGTGTTTTGAAGAAGCAGCAGCAGAGGTGCTTTTGCCAGGTTTGTGCCTTCAAAAGTACTCCAGACAAGGAGAATTTTTTCTGACATCTGTAGCTGGTGAGGCACAATTTTACATAGCTGTAGTGTATCCTTAGTAAGTGGAATGCATAAGCTAATTTTAGTGAAAGTACTTTGTATGTATTTCAAGTATAACTGGAAGCAGTTTTGTACCTCCATTTAAACAAAAAGGAAAAAAGTAGTTTAAAGAGGGCCTTCACTAAAAATTTTCAACAGGCTGACTATTATATTTCATAGCTACCTCCAGCAGGAATTCTGAAAGTTTCATAGTACAGACAGGGAAGGTAAACATAGAGATGTGCAAGAATGTAGAAAAATTTCTGTGTTTCACATGTTCATATTCATTGAGTATATGTATGCTGTCATAAATTTACTGAGGAGACAGCCTCCTGTCCAGTTGTCAGAATTCTTCTGAGTCGAACTGTAAGGCATGGATTTTAACTAACTTAATGAAGTCTGTTCAACAACAAAATTACCAGGGATGACACTGTAGCTCAGTAATTGCTCTCTGAGTGGAAAAAAAAAAAAAAAGTAGATTAATACAGATCTCTACAAAAATGAGGGATGTCAAATGCTACTTGCTGTGTGAAACTGCAGATGATGCTAGTAGTGGTGCAAGAGTATATCAGTTTTAGAGACTGTGTTGGGAGCAAAGTCTGGAAAATCCTGAGTCCTGAGAAAAATCATCAGAGAAAATATGATGAGTGCCTGAAAAAGACTGTCTCAGCAAGGCACTGTATGTATATCAGGAATGCTTTGTTGTTTTCTCTTATTGCTGTTGCACAGTGATCAGGGGCAATGGAACTTGCTGCTTTTTTCAGTAAAAGATTTCGCATGAGGCTAGAGTCACATGCACTGTTAGGATCAGGAAGTTTTGTACACATAAACACATGCACGTGGAAATGCAGAATCACAGAATGGGTGAGGTTGGGAGGTACCTCTGGAGGCTGAACTTGTGCAAACATTTTTTGTTTTTCTTTATAAAAGACAACATCAGTAAAAAGTCAGCTCTGTGAAACAAAACTAAGTTCAGCTCCCTCTCTTCCATACAGAATATAGAATAATCACTGCTGTTAGCAGTGACTAAGAATATACAGAAGAATAAAATCTGTTTAGTCAGTAAATAACCATAACAGGCTTTCAGATATTTAGCTACTACTGACAGGGCACTCTAGGACAGCAATAAACTACAGTAATCTAGTGGTAGATACAGTATTCTAAGTGTGATTCACAAAGTGTAAGCTAGCCATTGTTTTATAGGAAAAAAAAAAAAAGATATTTTTGACATTGTTTCTTCCCTCATTTGTAATAGTTGGCAAAAATCTAAAAATCTAATCTTTGCACAAAGACCATTTCTTCATCTAGCACAGGTTTTGTGAAGTTCCGCAATACTAGTGTCTGACATTAACTGGTGTTAAGCAACTACGTGTCCTCTCCAGAAGTCAGCCATAGTGCTTTGTTCCTCTTGGAACAGAGGATTCTGCACAGAGCATTCAGGAGGTTTCAGGAGAAGTATTGGCACAGACTGCTAAAATGAATTAATTTTCAGTGTAACTGTGGACCAAACTGTTCAAAATTTTCTCACATCAGTAATCCACTGGACTCATCAAGACTTTTCGTGTGAGCAATTTACTGAGCTTCATTTTGCTTGCTCTATGCTATAGATATTTTGCTGTTATTTTCTTCTCTCATATAGCTTCTTTACAGGTAAAACTTTACTTTTGGATCTCATTTGTGTTAACAAATGAATTATTTTAAAGTTTCGTGTAGTTAGGCATATTCTTTTAAGGAATATAATTTCACAGTTGCATGTTATTCTGAGCTTGCAAAGTGTCTTCTGACAGTAAAAAGTTGATCTCTGATTCTCCCTTAGAAAAAGTAAGCATGGATCCAGTGCTTGCAAGTTATATCAAATGAAAAGCACTGTCAGAATTATAGAAGAGAAAAAAAATAATCTACCATTCTTCAGTACAGATTTGCAATTTCAGCAGCAGATGGCTCAGATACAGCAGGGTCTGGGTATATGAATAGCGATGTTGTTATTCGTCCGTCAGCCTCATTACACCTAGGCAATCTGTCTGTGCCCTGTTATAGGCACCCTATTGTAACTCGAGAATACATTTTGATCAAGATGTATAATCCTGCCATTAAATAAGTACATTTTAAGATGGGATTATTGTGAAGATGATTAACATGGCATCCCAAATTCTGATCCTAGTGTGATTAGGGGAATGAATGCATTGTCATTGCATTTCAAATCTTAGTACCTTGAGACAACCTAGTGATTCAGAAGGCTGGATTTGCTTTCTTGTCTGCCTATAGATCTGTCAAGATCAATGACAGACCTTGATGATAGAAAAATAGTAATCACTGAAAAGATTCTCATAAAAATAATGACATTTCAAAAAGCTTTAAAAGCAAAAAAAGGAAGTATCAACTTCTTTGAATCCCATGGATTCAGTACTAGGCAGAGGAGGTTACAGCTATCTTTAATTTAGTAGCTGAACTGAAATGGAAACAGGGAGCATATACAACTGGAATTAGGGAGTAGCATGTTTAAGGCTTTAAAAAAAGATTAAAATTATATTCTGTTCAGGATTTGCATTTGTCATACAATCAGGCAAGATGTAGATGGGGGGGGCGGGAAAACCCTGCTTTTTAAAAGATCCCTATCTGGTGGTTTTAGATCTTATTAAACCCTTTAAATTTCTATTCAAAACATATTTGTAATACTTTTGTTTAAGAAGCTGAATCAGTTTCTGGGATTTGTAGTGACTGAAGTTTCCAGGTGTTTGCTTTCAGACATGCATTTGCAGGAGCACACATGCATTTTGCATGAAAAGCAACAAACAAATTAGGAATATAGAGAAAGACTGAGAGGTGGATTACTGTGCCAGAAAGTAGAAGGTGGGCACCAGTTGCAATAAGTGGAGCCAGGACTATTTGTTCCCCCTTAGAAATTTACCTCAGTAGCCTTGGCTTACTGGAAGAGGACATGTGATATAGATCAGAAAACAGTTTTGAGGGCTAAGAACATAATCTAAAATGAAGATTTACATATACACATACACAGAGACACTCGAAATACTCGGAGCTCAGAAGGGCAATGACTGGAGAGGAATGGGATAGAGAAGCCAGTCAGGAGAGACTGTGCTGCAGGAAATGCCTACTTGGCTCTCACCTAAAAAGAAAAAAAGAACCATCAAAGAAGCCTCATGTCAAAGTAAAGCTCAAAAACTTGTGAGCACACCAAGAAGAAAATGTTAGCTGGTGAGGCTTATGGGGAAGAGAAGGCAATTTCAGCAGTAGCTTAGTGGTGACAGGACAAAGTAGCTGTGATTAAATGGTATGAATGATAATATTTAGGCCACATTGTTCAGTAAAGAGAACTACTGAGTTGGTTCCTGTTACATAGTTTGGCATAGAGCTCCTTGATCTGTGTACTTCTTACAACTATCAAAAAGTAATCTGGCCATTCAAGCAGCCAGCTTCACAAGAAATTGTTTGTTCTGCTGATTTACTGTTTAAGGTTGGACAAACCAACTATCCTTATTTTATTTTGTTGAATTCTAAATACATACATGTGGAAGCATCTGTACATTTCACAGGATCACAGAACCACAGAATGGTGAGGTTGGAAGGGACCGCTGGAGGGCATCTGGTCCAACCAGCCTGCTCAGGCAGGGTCACCTACAGCCACTTGCCCAGGACCATGTCCAGACAGGTTTTGAATAATCTCCAAGGATGGAGATCCCACAACTTTTCTGAGCAACCTGTGCCAGTGCTCAGTCATTTCCATTTCTCTATGTTCCATTTAAACAGAACTCCATTTGTTGTTGTGGGGTTTGGTTTGGGTTTTTTGGGGGGGAGGAAACAGAAAAAAAAACAAATGTGGTTTCACATTTAGTTTCTGTCCTACTTTTCACTTGGCTGTTGTTGTGTTGTTAAAATAGGTGCTATTATGTGTTTACACCACCATTTACAAAATTTCTGCCATTGTCTTTTACATATAGTTACCATGGATGTCTAAGTCAGAATTCTAGGGTTTATAAGGGTTTGCCTGTTCCAAGTTTTAAATAATTTCTTCTGGGCCTTCCTCTTAGGGAGAGAGAATGCTTTAATCAGTGCTCAATTCAGCCCCTGACTTTAAAAGTTGTTTTAATGTTGCTTCACTCACTGTTGCAGTTTTTAAGTGTCTTAGGTGGAGATATGTCATTTTTTAAAGCCATTTAGACATTTAAGACATTAAATCACAATTGATTTGTGTGCTGTTGAAATGAGTTTTAGCAATATAAATTTGTCAGATCCTCAGAAATGCACAAATTGTTTCCCCTGGAAATCCAAAACGGTTTATTTCCAGTAAGCTCCTGATGAGCTTGTGCTGGTGGAGTTGAGATGAAGAAACTTCATTCTACTCATTTTATGCTAACCAAGCAAAAGAGAAATGTGCGACTCCTTGGTCACAGGCTACTTAGTTATTTGTCAGGAAACTTAAACTGATTCTAGAAATGTTTGTAGGTGTTTCAGTATCTTTGGAAATCTGGATCTCAGTTCTCATGCACAGACTTTACTAACAGCCTTTTTGGTTAGTACCAATAAAGGGCATGGTTTTTTACCTATGTGCATGTACTTGCTAGGACGCCAACTGAGAAAATGAGGTAGGTTTTCATGTGCTAATTATAAATATGATTGTCAACACAATTGGATTGCATGCTAGTGGGGAAAATAGTTGAAAATTTAATTTCAGGTGGAAATTACCCAGAACATTGATAGATGATTTTGCACCCTTTTAGGGCCTACCAGTTCAGCTCCTCAGCCGAGTTAGAACTCCCAGTTTGGCTCCTACACCAATGCCGGCTGAGGCTGCCAGGTTCTCACTGATAATGAATTCCCGGCAAAACGGCAACTTGTATGCCATTCTGAACTGCCTGCCCTCCTCTTGTGAGCAGAGCTGTGAAATGCACAAAAATCCTGTCTCATGAGCCCAGTTCTCGTCTATCTAAATAGTCTGCATGCCCATACAAATGTAACAAACAGCCATAGATGAGTAATGGAAAGAAATTGGAATCTTGAAACAGAAAGAGTTTTGGAATCCAAAATAAAGCTAATAGTTTTAATTTTTGCCAGTCATGGAAGTGTTTGTGGGGTTTAGGAGCAGAGCCCTTCACTTCCATCCGTGTAAGTCAGAGTAACACAGCGTGTCTGAGAGGTTATGGCAGGCACAGTTGTCCGTATCTCATAAACCAGCTTGAATCAGCAACTCAGGATATGACTGTGCAAAACTAACAGCTGGGCTTTAGAGGAGAAAACAACTACTGCAAGGAAGGACAAAAAAAAGCTGTATTTTCCATCTTCCTGGCTCCAAAGTCTTTAAACTTTCTTTCATGCACTGTTTTTTCATGGGCAATGAAGGGCATTCACAGAGAATGCAAGGTGTAAGCCTGAATGGGGCCTAGCAGAAAGGTCTTGGAAGAAAGTAATGAACTCTATGACAATATTGTAATCCCTGTCTCTGCTTTTCTCCAAAATATTTGTATTGGATTCAAGTGCTCTGACAACTGAACAAATAGATGTCTGAGCCCAACCTAAATGGACTTAATTAATGTTACAATTAATGAGTTCTGTTTATTGCTCTGTTCTGGACAAAATCCAGTCAATTAAGAAAAAAAAAATTACATCAAGAAGCTCATCCATATTCATCAAGGAATATGCTTTATATCTTCTCCTAATAAGGCACTTCGTTCTCTACCCTTTACATTGGTGCAAGTGGGAGAAAACCATCAGGAACTTTCTCCTACTTTTTTTTTTTTTTTTACCCAAGCTTAAGAAATAGGGTGGCATCCCTTCCTCTGACCTGGGAGATGCGTTGCTCAAGGGCGCGAGATTGCGTGCTGTATGACTGAGGTGCGACGGATCAGTCCCAGTCCTAGCTCATCATAAGGCAACATCTGATGGCAGGATCTGTCTTTAGGAGAATATATCTGCTTTTCACAGAATCTCTAGTTTCCCTTCTGTAAGACATAATAGGTATGTTTTAATGACAACTCCAGACTAGCGGAGGCTGGCGCTAAGTATTTTGCAGCTATGTAGATTATGCCAAATTCAAAAAACCACAGGACTGAAGCTGAATGTCAGGTTAGAGGTAGATGTGGTTGGGCTGAGTATTAACTGAAGAAAGTGGATATAGCACCAGGCCTTTGAATACTAGGGTTAGCTTGGCTTTTACCACAAAAAAAAAAATTTAATTTGGACTCACAGCTAAAAATGTCACTGCTGTGTGTACTCATTTCAGCTCAGAATGAGCTGTCAGTGGAAAATACAGTCTTCTAAAATTCCCCTGTGCTTTTTCACCACACAGAATCCTGGAACCCTCAGAGGTGGTATGGAGACACAGAACAATGCAATTTTTATGTAGTCACAAAATGTGCATGACCAAAATGCTTTCTGCATATAAATAATACAGATGCCCCCCTTTGCTAAGATGTAAGAAATCAAAAAGTGCAATTCTGAAATGCTACAGCAAAAAGTTGTGTTTTCAATTTGAAGTCAGAGCTGGGAGCATGTGAAAAATGAATGAAATGGAGATTAAGCGAGACTACAGAATAAATATTCTGGTTCAGATGTAAGGCTTTAGTGACAACGTCAGATGCCTGGGGGGCAAGAATGAAGCAAGGACAGAGATCAGAGTTAGAAATAGTTTACATAAATGGAATAAATAGGTCTAAGAAGTCCAGAAGAGTATAAAAGATGAAATAGCAAGAAGAGTATAAAAAGACCAGTGACTAGAAGAACAGATGGGGAATTGAGATTTGAAGGCTGAAAGCAGCCAAGATAGTAATCAACCACCAATAATGAAGTCTGAGAAGCAGAGATCTCTGAAGTGAAAGAAGACAACTGGAGGTGGAGGCTTGGAAGGCTGAAGGTGTAAGATAGAAGGAAGTGGAAAGGAAATGCTGAGATTTAGAGAGTGAAGTCAAGCAACTCAACATTTATCCTTGGAAAACTAAAGATGAGTGCAAGCCAAAGTCACGAGTATTGATTTGAAGTGTCCAAATGTTAGAAAGGACTAGTGTGTTTCAGAATAAGGGCTAATGTGTGACTTGAATACTGGAAGCAAGGACTGGCTTTATAATGGCAAAACCAAAACTGTAGTTTGAAGTAATCCTGAACTCAGGTTGTTTTGGCCCAAATATTGATGATGTAAGCATTCTCCTTTTAAAAAAAAAATATTTTGTACCTTCAGCAGCTTTGCAAACACAGCTGTTGGGCACAGGTTTCAATTATATTTAAGTCAGTATATGGTTACCAGCTTGATGGATAGAGGATACCTACCAATATATATATATATATATATTTTTTTTTACTTGAAGGCCTTTTAGTTAACTAAAAAATCCGAATGTACTGATCTTTCTAGTTGAGATTGAAATAAACTCAATAAAAGTGTTTCCTTTCCAATGTTTCTTCACAAGATTGAATAGAAAATCTTGCAGTTTCTGACTGTTACATAATGGGTGACTAAGGAAATAGGACATTTACCCGAAGGACTGGGTATTTCTAAATATAAGTCTTATTTTTTTTCCTAATGGTAGAAGCCCTTTCTGTGGTGATTTCTACACAAACAGCCTTGCTGTCTGGTCGTGTGGACACATGTATAGACTTCAACAACTAAATGCAATGCAAGATAATGATGCATACTAAATCCCCAAGTGAAAGGTTAGTAATACTCTTTTTTCTCTTCAGGAGAATTCTTGGTAAACCTTCATATTTGGGGGTTTGGTGGGGGTGGGTTTTGTTGTTGGTTTTTTGTGGTTTTTTGTTTTGTTTTTTTTTTTTAATCAGGAGCCAATTTCTACTTCATCACTCATTTCTATGTTAGCCTAACTTAAATCCCTTCCAATGAAAAGAGTTAAACTTCAGATTGGGCTCAAATGTTTGGAAGCTGTGTGCTGAACAATTCCAATATGCATGGTGCACATGCAGATTACTTCCTTTGCTTCATGACGTGACTGATAAAGTTCTCTAAAAAAAAAGAAAATTCTCTTTTAATAGAAATTTGTATTTCACCTCGTGGAAATTTCATAATAGAAATATCTAAAGAAAAATGTTTTTAAATACTATGACTACAGCACATGCACATTTTTACCAGCAACTGAAGCACCATGGTCTCTCCTTCTCATTAGGAAGATGAGCATGTCTTTTCACAAAACCAGAGTGAAAGTGATGGACAGCTAGGAATTTCAGGGAGATCTAATTTTATACTCCAGTGTGTGAAATATAATTATTTAGGGGGTGGAGGGTGGTGGTGGTGCACATTGCATCAAGTGTACGTGCTACTAACGAGAAGAATTCAGATGACAATTTCTCGAGAAAAACCTGACTAGATGTTCAGCCAAAACACCGTTTCTTTGTTTATAATAATTCTTCCAATCAGCCTATTGTGAACCTCACTGAAATTTTCCAGAGGCTTTCAGTGATTAAGAAGTATTATTTTTTTGTTTGCAATGGGATACAAAACCTATCCTTTTATTAAATAAATAAATAAATGTCCAAAATATTCCTTGGGTTTTTTTTCACAGAAAATAGACTTCCTCTTGCCTCTCCCCTTCTGTGACGGTAGAACATAAAGCTCTTGTGTCTACTCTACCTCATCTGTGGTGTCTAAGTAATGAGGTGAAAATGAAAAACGGGGCTGAGTGGAAAAGAAAATTTAATGTAGCTAAAACCAGTGAGCTTTAGTGGGTTTATTTTTTGTTATTATTGTTGTTTTTTTTGTTGTTTTCAAAATTGAAACTAATGAAATGAGGTAAACTAAGGTGAAGTGGCTTGTCCAAAGTCACCCAAAACTCAACTCTGGTCATCTGGAACAGTTTATCGATGTCTTACCAGTGATGGTTACTACAGCACCGGCCCAAGAGAGCATGGCTGTAGTTCAAGGCTGCATCAGTCTAAGGTAGCTTGAAGCTATATTTCAGGAAAGCACCTCAGCCACTGGGTACTGTGATTTCAGAGTGAATTTGTTTTTCCTCTCTCCCTTGAAGGCTGGCCGTGCTATTACTTGAAGATTTAAGTCAAATAGTCGAAAAGGCAGCAAATAAGAAGTCAATCAATTCTAGTCCTAACCTTAACAGCTGTTCTCCCACATAGGGTTATAGCCTCTGGTTTTTAACCAGGGACAGTCTAAGGTAAAATACATGCACTTGCCTGATAGCAGAGCATGATCTCCCCCACTGTGCCCTCTTTCAGATGAGAGCACACAGAGTCCTGATTGCCTACTTTTCTTCTGGCCCAGTGACTGGCATTGTTGACTGCCCTGTCTTCCACTTCAACCCTCCTAAAAGCGCCTTCACTTGCTGATTAAGATACACTTCTACGAGTTGGAAGGTGTAAGTTCAGAGCCTTTCAGGTTAAGAAAACATAGATTTTTCCACTTCCCAGACAATAGTGTTACCCACTAGACTGTTATGCAGAAGAGCAAGACGGTATTAGGACTGGCACTGGTGTTGCCCCATGGCATTATACTTTTATTGTTTTTAAGAGCTATTCTCACTCCATGAGGCATCTATCTTCAGGAACTGAAACAGTCTGGATCCCAAGTAGTAGAAGTCACCTAGTATTTCTTAAAGCATTCCTACACAATCAGAGGAGGAACTTCTGAAGATCTTCAGAGGACCCAATTTTTATCTAAAGAAATTTTAGTAAATATGGCCAGGTAGTCTAGAACAACATTTTCTGTTCCTTTTCTTTATCCCTCACCCACCTCCTGTCTTGGTACCTTAATTAAATGTGAAGTAATATCTACTAGGTCATTATTTCTCCTTTAGTGAAGGCAAATTAGAATAGAAATTGGCAAAAACATCTATATGTCTAAGGTATTTAAATAACTATGTCAAAAACTGGGATGTTGAGACACGCAATTCTTCAACTAGACCTCCAAGTATTAGGCTGGGTTTGAAAATACCCAATCTGGGTGTGCAGCCACACAGACAAATGTTCTGATGTTCAGATTCTTGCATTCTGTTAGGGGAGAGCTTCATACTTGTGTAGTCAGATGCCAGTTTCTACTTCAGTAAAATGAAAGGAGTTTTCTCAATGTTTCCATTGTTGTTCCAGTCAGCTATTAGAATTGTTTCAAATTGTTCCCATCTTGCTTTAAGAAGGTATGATGAGAACAGCTGTTCATTCACAATTACTTTGCATTGTCAGTGTTTGCCCACCAACACACCCCGTGTAGGTGATGTTTCTCTTATTAAGAAAATAATATACGCCTCCTACTATGGACCCTGACTCCCTTTAAGGGATGCTTTGAGAGATACAAGTGAAAAACACTAGTAACAACTAGATAATACTGGTTTTATCTATTAGAATATTTCCCTCAATAATAACCCACTTATATGTGCTCTGAGACAGTGCCTCCTGCTCTCTTATACAGCTTCATAGTTTTATCAGTAAGCATAAAGAATACCACTATGAAACATGTCTGTTTTGGCACGGTAGAGAGAAAAAGGGATTCTGAAGACAACAAAACTTTTCATCTTTTACATGAAACAGACACTTTGTAAGTGTTACAGAACATTTCATTTCTGTATTTTTTTATTTTTAACTCAACTTTTTCACTTCTGGTCTGGAAAACGAAAGTGAAAAATTCCATAAACCAACTACATAAAAAGAAGTTTTAAAATTATGGAAAGTAATATGTAAATAAATTGGGATTGTTGTATCTTAATCCATTTTCATTTTGTTACACTTTATTAATTCATGGTTTTTCACTTTCTGATACAAAAAAGGTCTTGCTTTCCTCTGCTGCTCCGAACATTTTAACATCACTGCAAGACTCTTCAGTCATACTTTGGGATAACAAAAATATTTGCAGACAGGCAAAAACATGCTCTATATGTGCTTTAGAGAATGACTACTTTAGAAGATGCATTGAGGATAAGACAATGGTACAAAATTGCAGCTAATTTTTTTGGTTGTCAAATTTTAGTATCTTATTTTTGTTCCGATTTTGATAGATTTTGTTGGAAGATTACATGCTGGTGCAACAGCTTTTTGATCAAAATTATCTTTACTTGGTTGGAATGGAATGTAGGGCTTAAATAGTCTAAAGAAGAACTCAAATTCCAAGGCCAGGTCAGAAAATAATGTAAATCTGCAGCTATCACTCTTTAAGAGACTGAAATGGTAAAGACCACACAAATTGTTTCATGAAAGATCTTCAAGTACAGTTTAATTTTTTTCCCTTTGGAGAACTGGGATTTCGTCATCTTAATGACATCCTTGTCTATGCATGGGTCTTTCTCCTTTCCTCCCATAAAACCAAAAAAAAAAGACTTTTTTTTTTCCAGCTGTAACCTACTCTGCAAATACAAACATATGCACATTCTGAAGACTTATTGCGCTCTTACCAAGGTTAAAAAAAAAAACATCTTGGAGCTGTTGGAGCACTGGAATCTCAGGCAAATGCAAGAAAGACTTTGCATCCAGGGAGGCTGGTTGCAGCTGTGCTGGACTTGTCCAGCAATACAAGGAAAACAATTTTTTGTTAACACAAAATCTGAAGCTACTTTTTTAGTTCAATATTTGGTTCAATCCAAACTGCTGTAACAGTTGTACAACATGAAGTTTTTGTGCATACAGAAAAGATCTGATGTGAATGTGGAGCAATTTGGATTTGTTTTTCTATCTGACCTTGGTGTTTAGCAGGTGGACAGCATCTGATTTTTGTATATTTTAAAAAATCTAGAAAAGTTTAGTCTATCCATGTAAAGTCTTAAGAAAAAATCCCCTCATTTTCAAAAAACATTTCTGCATGAAATTTCAATGCTTCTGTATAAGTGTTGTTTTGGGGTTAAGCAGAGTAATTTGGCTTATAGCTGCCAATTGAAACATGAAGTGTTTAGAAAAAATGTGCGTATTTAATTTGTCATGGTTTTCAGAGAAGCATCTGCAGTTTGTTTTATTATAGTATTTAGATACAGATTCAACTTTTTCTTGAGCAAGTCCATCCTTCTTTCATAACTAAAATCGGGATATAAATTAACACATACAGTATACAGACTGGTCTAAACAAGAAGCATTACAGATAATTAGGAATGGAGAAAACTGGATCTGAAAAGATGATCATACAAATGTCTAGGTATAGGTAAAGCCCCTTAACATGGATAGGATACATATTTTCACTTGATGCAGAAAGCTGAATGATAGTCTGTGTTTCTGAATGTTTTGTAAATATTTTGGACCTCCGCTGTAGTTTGCAAAACCATTTGTAGAAACTCTCTTGACAACAGACACACCCAGAAGCTCGCCAGCACTGTCTGCGGGACCCAGAGCCAGGAATCACATGAGTTTCCTGCCTGTGCCCTAGTTCAGCTTCTGATTAGTTTTATTTTTTTTTTAAATCTCTCCAAACCTTTGCATCCTGTGTCTTAGCTCATCAATAGTTTGGGATATACACGCTTCACAAAAAAAAATTTAGAAAATGTGGCTACTTGGCATGCAGAACTCATGGTTACACAACTAAACCTGTGTGCTAACTTAGCTTTGTTTTGCACGTGAGGAAATGTTATCAAGCAGGAAGTGTGAGACTGACTGCAGGGATGCTTGTAGCTCCCATGATGCTGCTTTGGCGTGAATCCACTTTCTGTGTTGCCTCCTTTGGTGCAGGACTGGACAGCAGAGATTGGGGGCTCAGGTATTAAAAAGTGAACTGTGCAAAGGGTGCTGGAGGAATCCCACCCAATACAGGTGGTCCAGGGGAGAAAGTGCAGACTGAGTTGACCTGTACTGACACAGTAATTCCTGTGCTTGCCCCTCTTCACAGAGGCGTCTCAGTTGGGGCTTTCAGCAGCTTCTCTGATGTGAGCTCCCCAAACTGCCAGGGCTCCCCCCCACCCCTGGATAAATTCAGTGTTAATCACTGACCATGCATCTCGTGGAAAACAGCCATGGAGATCTCCTATAAGGCTCCTCTGTGTTGTAAAAGCGAGTGCAAAAGACTGTTTTTGCTCTGTCAAGGGTATCACCTCTGTACATCACCAGGCTGGCAGCTGAAACACCTGTGGCTGCGTTATCGCTCTCTTCCCAAAAAAGACGCTGCTCCTGCCAGCGTCCCAACTGGTGATGCTCCTCTGGTAGCACTAACCCCTTCTCAGTATCAGATATGGGTCAGAAATGTAATAGGCATAGGTGTAACGGAGAAGTCTGGAATAACTTTTAATTTTTGTGCTTGTTTGTTTTGTTGTTGATTTTTTTTTTTTTTTAAATCACAAACAACTCATTGAGGTGGAGAAGTACAGCATTTTACACAGTACCATATCGATTACTGTAGATAAGAAACAAGTCTTATTTGGGCTTTCCCTGGTGGCAGTTTAAAACATTTAAAGAGGCTGCTGCTGGCCTCCCCTGAGGACACAGCCCCCTCAGTCATCGGCCAGAGTGGCACCAGCTGTGGTACCTGCTGCCCTGCCTCAGGAAAGCGCCTCAGCTTTTTGAAGAGCTTGCTGCTGTCTTTTACAGCATGAGGTGAGTTATTGCTCCCGTTCTTTTGGGTGACAAATGGTTAAAAGCTCCTCAGGAATGGGCCGGAGCGGTGGATGGGTCAGCCAGGCAGCCCACCTGCCCGCCCTGAGGGCAGGCAGAAGGCCGCCAATACAGTACGAAGCCGCCATTGTGGCGGGAAGCCGCCGTTACAGGGGGAGACAGACTTGAGACCGCTCACCCCCTGAGGGTGAGGAGTGCATTGCATGGCACCGGACAGAAAGCTCACAGCAGGGTATGGTTGTGAGGAAGGTGTGGGGCCACCATGGAGCCTCGAGGGCTGCTGGGAGAGGGTTTGAGGGCCGCTTTGGACTAGCATGTGGGGTGGTGGCTCTGTTGCATCGCACCACGCTGGCCCTGGGGCTGAGGCTGCCTGTGTGAAACCAAACTGTCCGTGAAGTACTGGCCTCCTGCCTGCAAACTGAGTTTGCATGTGGCCTTGTGTGCTGGACTCTAGGTCAGTAAATCTCAAACTTATCTCAGTTAGACTTATGGAACAAAATCATTTATATATAAAACAGCATTTTATGTGCTAACATGAATATGGAAAGCTGGGACAGGAAAATACGGATTCTGATACTTGATCTGCTTGTAATCCTGCAAGTACAGCTATAGTGTATTCCAAATAACTGCCTTACGGAGGGAAAATGTCTTATATGATTCAAACTCCTGCTACCTGATTTGAATTTATGACTGTCTAAATATGCTCTGTGGCTGACTTACAAGGCATGTGTGTATGTTAAACCTGGTGACTGTGGGAAGAAAGTAACAGTGATATACAACTTAAAGAATGATCAAAACCAAGAGTTGATGTGACCAATGGACTCTAATAAATGTAAGTAGTTTGAGTGCTTGTCATCTATCCACATGATCCTAATGTTGGCAGCCTGTTGAAAGTGATGCGTGGGAAACTACTGCAAAGTGCTGATTTATTTTATGCTAATGGGGAAAAGTCCATATTGTTCAAATTAAATCCTAAAGCAGAAACAAATCATCCAGCCAAGCCCATCCTATGGAGTTTCATTGAAACAGTTAGTGGTCTCTTTCGTGACCTCAAAGTTGTAAAAATTAAACAGTGTTAGGGGGCTGCTGTTTTCAAGTGCTTCTGACTACTGAAAGCAGCTGAGATTCTCCTACAGATGGCTATTTAAGTTAAAAGCCAAATGGAGAGATCACAGCAATTAGTGTGCATTGGCTTCTAGCTGTATCAGAGTGAATAATGTGGGAGAAGTGAGCCAGGACTTGCCTCTGTCTGTGCTTTTTCCCACCAGAGGCTGAGTACCAGCAGTTCTTCTCAATTAAAAAAAAAAAAAAAAAAAAAAAAAAAAGGAGGGGAGGGGCAATTTCTTGCTGCTTCACTTGAACAAAATAAAAGAGATTATGCAAAGATAGACTAAAGTGGAAAGAAAGAAAAAAATATTTCAAAGGGAAGAACAGCCTACTTCAGGGCGCTCTGGGTCTGCAGTACAATGTTTCTCCTACTTTTGCCATAAACTGCCTCCCCACAGGCTCATTGCAGGCTTATTGCAGGGAATAAAGCTCTCCCACTTTTTCTGTGTAGCTTGAGCCCTAGGAAAGCGTAATAGGACTTCAGCATTTTTACTTAAAAGAACTGAATGGCAAAGTGATTTATCATCTTGGAGATCTAGAATTTCTTGAGGAAAAATGGAGGGGCAGAAGGCTTATGAATTAACGCTTTATTGTTTTACTAAGGGAACTCATTTGTGTAAGAGGTATGGAACTATACCATAGCATAACTGAGTCTCACTAAAATTCATACAGAATTGTCCAATTAAGTATTTTAATCATCACTCCTGAATGTATTTGAATTTCCTTTTTTTCTAGTGGTTTCAAACTATCCACTGGAATGACTTGTGTTGGAAAATAGTGATCAGAGAACTGGTCTCAGATTTCAAGTCATGAAATGCCTCTGAAGAATGGTCAAGTACAAACCAAGCATTTTTTTTTCTTCAGGTCTTTTTCTTAGGGAGCATGCAAAACAATGGTAAAATGTTTCTGTTTCATGGTCTTTGTTGAAGTAGACACTCAGCTTTTTGCCTCCATCAGATTGAGTGATAGAAGTTTGACTGTCTTATGGTCTTCGGTAACTTGTCATTAGCACCTTGGGACTAGTAATCTGTAAATTAGTATTTAGTCCATTGGTGCTCTAGTTAAAAGGTATCTGTGAAAAATTAAAAATGGTGATTGCTTTTTATGCTGCTGTTACAGCCTCCTTAAAAATGAGGAATGAGGAGCCCACAACTAATAAATCTGGAACAGAGATGCTCTTAATGTTGTGTAGAGAGTGACTAGAAGATAGTTCTTAATAGTCTTTGCATGGTCATGGCAATTGGGTGAGATTCCTGAGGACTGGAAGAAAGAAGGGTCACTCCTGCCTTCAAGAGGGTGAGAAGGAGGATACAAGGAACTACAGGTTGGTCAGCCTCCCCTTGATCCCGGGGGGGAGTTGATGGAGCAACTAATCCTGGAAGCAGTTTCCAAACACAAGAACAACAAGATGGTTATTGGAGGTAGTCAGCAAGGATTTATGAAGGAGAAGTCATCCTTCACCAAGCAGATAGCCTTCTCCAGTGTGATGACTGGCTTGGTGGAGGAGATGAGAGCAGTGGATCTTGCCTACCTTGACTTGAGCAAAGCTATCGACACTGTCTCCCATAACATCCTCATAGATGAGCTGATGAAGTACAGAGTAAATAGGTGGACAGCGAAGTGAATTGAACAGTGGCTGAGCTGCCGGCCTCAAAGTGTTGTGATCAGCAGCATGAAGTGGGTTACCCCAGGGGTTGATGCTGGGGCCATGTCAGTGCAGAATAGAAAACTATGAAAGGTGTTCTGCCATTTGATGGCATCTGACAACTGCATATACATACATAAGATTGTTCAAAGGACACAGAAACTGAATCGATGCCCAGGGGCACAGTCAAACTACCTCAGGATTTAGCAATATAAATTATTTCAAGTAAAGGTTACTAGGGTCACAGAGGGAAGCAAACTTTGTGCGGAAGAAAGTCTCAGGCTGATTGTAAACTGAAAGAATAGAATAAATTGATGCCAGCCAGCTGTGAGAGCTGGTGACAAAGACAAGAGGCCGTGGAGCTGACCCTTAACACTAGCAGTTGCAACTGCCTGGCATGAAACCTCCTGCATTGCTGGCAATAGAAAGACTGGGAACAACTGCTGGTGCCAGCAGGGGGTTGAGGAGAAGCCAAGCTGCAATTCCGTCAGAACTTATTTACTCAAAGATCAGATAAAATACAAACCAAGCCAGGGAACTCAGCATAATTGGAGAGGTTTGCACCATGTAATGTAGGAAAGGAGGGTATCTGAGAACATGGCTACTTCCCAGCCTGGTACAGCTACAGACACCAGCATCGCAAAACAGCTGGTTTGTAGTGGTTGGAAACAGTGCGCTTATTCATTTTCTCTCGACAATTGAAGATTAAATCGTAGCCTACCTACTTTTCTTGATTGTAATGTGCTTTCCAGCCTTCTTCTCTATGATGTGTTTTGGTAAAGAATTATAGCACCTTGACTGTCTTAGGCTGTTTGGTGACTTGTCATTGGCACCTTGGGTCTTACCCTTCCCCAGTCTCAGTCTGAGTTTTCAGTTCCACCCATGCAGGTCGAACCCGTATTTCTTATTTCTCCTTAGACCAGCAAAACACTGCATTTCCATAATACTTACAGTTCTTAAACATACATACTGTAACTGGTGCTCTTAGGAGAATTAGTATCAGAATATTTTTTAGCAAGCATCAATTTAGTTTTATACTGGACTTACTATACTATAGTTTGTATTTGGACAATACTGCTCTTGGTGCTAACCTTTTTCTTCACAGTACCATTTTCTTGAATAATTCTGAGAAGTGGCATAATTTAGGAAAATATAAGCTTCTTAATATTAAAAAAAATGTCCTGTGTGACACAGGAATGTAGCACCATGTTCACACAGAAGTGCAGTGGAGTGTTGGCAAAGATCTGCAAAAAGCAGCCCCTGATGTGAACAGTTTTGACCAGCTCTGTTTCCTTGGTATCTGAGGTATGGGTTCATGCACAGAGCTGTATACATTTTGAATTATGGAAATTATTCTCTGCAGTGCTTTCTGCAACAGTAGAAGTACTGAAATCTTTTGGACACACATAGGTGATCTTAAATGATGATCAATCTAAAATATGTGAAAACTTTCTTTCAGTTGCTGGCAGCAGAACTACTTAGGAACCCCTTCTTTTCCTTGTGAAATGCAAACTCCAGTAGTTGTTCAATATGTTAACATAAAATACAGAGAATATGTGGCTAAATTAACCTTTCTGCAACTTGTTGATTAGAAGTAGTTAGGCATACTAATTTATGTTGCAATAATGCTGGTTTTAAAAGGCAATTCAAGATTGAAATTCAGTAGTGTGTTATGGATGAATGAAAGAAAAAAGATAATTCAGTAATAAATTGAAATTAGCTATGCCTGTAATGACCCCAGTTATTTCTAAATCAGATTGAGATGTTTGTTTGTGTATATTGTTGACTATGAGATGAATAATGTATTTAGAGATTAGCAGCTCCTAATGGTTTGAGGCTGATGGAGGAAGTTACTGATTTGAAAGAGTTTTATTCTTTTTTTTTTTTTTTATACTATATTGACTATCAGAAATGTACTGAGATGGTAGCTTAACAGTGTTTTGATTCTCTCTACTGTCTTTTAAAGATCTGCTAAGTTTCTTGCAAAACGTGTCTGTCTGTTGCTAACCTCACAATGGTGTTGCCTGGTTGTCTGTGTGGTGGCCTGACTGCCCAGGGATGCTGGTATGGTAGGACAGTTTAGAGGTGGCGGGTGAGGCAGACGCTCACAGCACTGCCTTCTGAAGGCTCTTGATTTAGCAGAAGTGCTTTTGTGGAGTTTGACGCTTTACGGATGTATTTTGTGTGACTGGTGTTAGATCGTAGTTTGAGTGCTCCGTACACAAAAGTAATAAGTCCTTTGTCTCACAAGGTCCACTGAAGAGACTTCTGTTGAATTTTGGATTAGGTCCTTATATGCAAATACATCTGCTTTTCTCATGCACAAGCTCATGGCATTTATTGAGAAGACAGGTTGTGGTTAGATGAGTATGTTCTACTTGCTTTTTGATAGACCTCTGTAAGCACTATCAAATTTGTGTATAGATAAAATTTATAGAAATATAATTACAGAAAACAAATCCACACCGTATTACGTATGATCTGTGATTGGGCCTGTAGAACTAAACAGCCCACACTGGGGGGCAGTGTTGACTGCTACAATTACTGTCAGGTCGTGTTAACCCCGGAAGGTTTCTACAGCCTGCGTTTTAGAAAGGCTGGGTGTGACAGCGATGTCGTTTGTTTTTCGGAAAGCTGAATATACAGGCATATGCCTCACATACTTAGACCCTATCTGTAAGAATACTTTTCTTTCCCTTCAGGAGGAACTTAGGGTGTGAGCATCGCCTTTGTTCATGGCAGTATCCAAAAGGTTTTTGTGAAATGTAGCATATCCCTCTTATCGCGTAGTTTTTCTCATCTGCTTCAACATATTAAAAATATAGCTCACGTATGGCATAAATAACATGCTTCCATTTGGAGATTATTTTGAGGGGCATTTCACTGCGTATGAGGAACTAGACTGATTGTAATAATACAATCCCAAATAAAAGGGAAAAGTTGTTATTTGTTCTAGCTGAAATAAGCTGTTTTGATGAACATCAAACACCTGAGAAACGGCTGAAATAAAGTATTCATTAAAGACTAATAATAATAAGAGAACTTTATCACCTGCATGTTCCCTCTTCTCATGTTTCCTTCTGAGACCAAATTGTAACATGTATCATGATCACACTTAAGTGTCTTAATATTTTGTTGTATCATCGTGTTCCCAAAACAAATAACTTTTAGCTTAGTTCCAAAGTTTTAAAAATTCCAGCCTTAAGTTAGAATGGTACAAACCAAGCCTTTTTCTTAATATCTAAGCTCATGTTTAAATGGGAATATCAATGTTTAGGAGAAGAGGAAATAAAAATTCAGGAAATAAAAATTTAGAGAAAACTGTGCAGCTACGCAACATTATGCTTTATTTAGCCAATGTTATTGTTACAAAAGTGGTTACCCTCATACAAAAAAAATAAACCAGAAACCAAATGAATGCAAAACAGCAGTAAACATCTTGTTCTGTGGCTTTATCAACTGATAACAAGTGATTGACTTCCTCCCACCTAGACATATCGCGCATGATTTGTACTTCTCAGTCTTCACATCAGAGGCAGGTGAAAGTCTCCACAGAACGTGTTGTACGTAGACCCTCACAAGCTTACTTGCCTATCTGTACCAACAAATAGAAAGTGATATCTCCAGCTGATAAAGGTCCAGTGTAGCTTTCGCAGGCTTAAGATTTGTACCTGGGAATATGGAAATGGAAACATCTCATGCTATGCAGTGAAGAATCAGATAATTCTCTTCTATAGCCCATGGTCAGAGAACAGAAAGCAGGAAAAAAAAAACCACAAAACCCAAGGGAAAGATTGTCAGTATGTGCTTATTACTGTATTTCCTTTAACATGAGACTTCCCTATCATCCTGCAAATCTTTCAATATTGTGTGATTCTGAGATGCAATCCAGCTTCTTATGGCTCTGTTTCAGTGCCTGGAGGTGCAATACACTATCACAACACGCCCTTCAACACAGGAGGAATCAATGCAGACAGAATGTTGGCAGATTTTAGTAACCACTTTAAAAGATTCAGAGATCAAACAAACAAAATCACTTAATGTTTGTGCTGACTACTGTAGGGCTAAGCACTTTCTTCATCTCCCCATGTATAAACTTACTAAATAATAAGCCCAGGCCAGAGAGATGGATAAACTCATTCCATTGTGCCTGTCCTTTGTGTGTAAGATAGTAGCTGCAGATCAATATCCACATAAACCCTGAAATCCGTAGTCGTGCCTCAAAAAGCAAAATATTTATTCTTAAAAAGAAGTTCAGGTGTTCTTATCTTTTACATTCCTCAAGTTTTAAAATATCCTAAGCTCAACACATATTACCCCAGTAATTAGCAGAAAGAAATAGCTGCAAAAAGCAAGGCATTTTTATTATTTATGGAAAGAGATTGGGAAGAATATTCTCAGTAGCAACAATAACTCTTCCTACAAGCATTTTGCACCGCGGTGCCTAGTTGTGATATAGTAACACACACATCTACATGTAAACCTAGCAGCCAGTACTACTTACACATTCTCATAGCTGTGACGTTAATGGTTGATTTTCACCCTTGGTAGCATTATGTTAACGTGTCAGTGCCAAGATCAATTTCTCCCAGCAGCGGGATTTTCTGTAAACAGAATTAAACAGAATCTGTTCTAAATCAAGCTTTTATTTAGAAACCATTTGTCTGATCGTGATTTTTCTACCCTTTGCCAAGTCAGAATATTTTGAGAGCTATCAAGTGAGCAGTGAAAATACGGTGAAGGTTTTCTAGGTAGCACTTTACATACTGTTAATGCACAGGATTTTTGGTAGCAGTTATCACCATAAGAGGCAGAGGTCTATTTCTTCTTTTATAGCTGAGTAACTGAGATGCAGAGGTCAAGAGCTTATTTTTCATGTTTCCATTCTCCTGTTGCTTTCCATTGGCATTGTAGCATAAGACCTTAAAGATCTGTATCCATCAAGAACGGGATACAGTGCACAGCTGTGTGAAGCTAGTTTAGCCTCCTTTGCAGGGCAGTGCATGCCGCCCGAGTAGCTGAGACCCTACTCCGTACTGAAGCCACAGCGCTCCTTCTGGGACTGTTTATGCAGCATTGCAGTGCAATACCTTGTCTAGAGTGATCTCTGTGTGAGGCAAGGCTTGCTTGCAGTCATAGAAAGGGTCTGTTAGATCTAGCTGTGACCTCAGATCACTTAGGATCTGGCAACACTTTAGTTAACACAAACAGAATCCACTTCTCTAAGCCTGCTGTGCTGCTCATATTTCGTAATCAGATTATACAGGCTGGACTATTTTTTAAGGGCTAGGTAAAGTCTCATGCAGTTACCTTGATGTCTAGATATGTTGTTTGCTCATGTAATCTAAATAGACATCTACAGGGTACCTCAGAGAGTACAGTTTAAAATAGAAATTTTCTGTTGCTTTGGACCTAAAATATTAATTTCCCTGAGAATGGCAGAGTACAAATTTGAATCTACAGTGTAGGCAGCTCAAAAGGGAAGTAAGTAGCAAGACTCTCATTAGTAGAGTTGCAAATTTAATGAGGATACTCAAAGTTAACACACTAATTTTTGGGGGCAAAAAATAATCTTCCACCTGCGACTGATACTTTAAAAATTCTGGTATGTCCCAGTCTAGTAGATATATTTAGAGTATGCTCAGCACTTTTAGGTACAATCAGGTGTCACAGGATCACAGAATATGTGCATGGAGACCTTCTTTTAAAGCAAAAGTGAAAATGATGGTGCTGATATCCACTTTTACCTTTTTTTTAGCTCTTTGAGTGCTTGTCTAGAAAATGAGGTATATAGGTACAACACCTAGGAGATGTAAAATGCGTAGCTCAGACCCAAAACAGCAGAGTACACTGATAGGTTATTCACTGTTTTGGATGGAGATGCTCTTTTCCTCCAATATAAAGGAGGTGCTATCTGTCTTTCATATATAATACTGTATTTTAAGTGGTCACTTATGTTTCTTTTGAAATTGTTTTTATTTTCTTCACACAGACCCTGGTCCTAGTCTTGGACTGGATCTCTGACTTCTCTTTTCCTGATTCCATAAGTCCAATGCTTTTGTCATTGGAGATCCCACTTTTCAACTCTGATTCAAGGAGATCACATTCTGAGCAAAGATTAATTTCTTTACCAAAAGAAAATCATATTCGCAACAGGATCCTGCCTGTGGATTTGCTTACCAAATTTACTTTACTCTTAGCTCAGCCCAAGTTCTGTTCCCTTCCCTGGGTCAGAGGGACAGGTTCCCTTGTTCTTGGTGTAACCCCAAGTCTGCTGACAGCCTGTTTACATCTTTCCCAAGGCCACTGACTTCGGTATAATATAACCCTGATCCTGGGTTCTGATCAGGAAATATAGACTGCTTTCACTTAGATGAGGCCCAAAATAGATAGGAATTCCTTTGAAGCAGTATGCATCAGGTGTCTTATCTTTGTCCTTGTTTCAATATTGTTTTTAATTCAGCTGCATAGATACTAATCTATCATAAACAGGACTCATCATGCACTCCTAGTCTGCCACTGTCTCTTTTGTTCTTTTGTGTGGGATCCAAATGCCCTTCTTTCAACAGTGATATTCTGGCTTAGCTGCCTGTGCATCCTCCTGCTTTGCACTAATGTGCCCTTGAAATAAAGAAAATATAGTAAGGATTGTTAAAAGACTGTTTAATGGGATTCTTCTCCGTTTCTATATACTATGACATTCACTTCACATCCTAGCAGGAGGGAAATTTCATTCACATGGAGCTAAATTTTGATGGAGAACTAAGCTGCAAACTTTTTTTTAACCTATTTTACTCTACTGGGTCTTAGTGCTCCACTTGGATAATTAGGCATGTCTTCATGAAGGAAATTAGATGCAGTCATTAATGGTAATCTGAGTGTCTGCTGATTTCCAGAACAAGTGAGCAAGAAGAAATTGAAGGATTCAGTAAGCAGAGATCACAGCTTCTAGGTGAATTTAAGCTTTCTGGATAAAATTAAGAGTATACATACAGAGGTGTTTCCATATTGAAACAGCTCTCCACTCCCTCTCCCCATTGTATGAAATGATCTGTAGTCTGCTTTTTAATTACTGTGAGCCATTGCTTCTCAAAGATGATATCTTCTTTATGGTCGCTGGTTGTGCTACAAATCAGAAACAAGCCATTACACTAAGCTAGTCTTGCAGAAATCTTTTTGATCCTTTACAAGCTTAGCTGCAAACAATGAAAGAAATCTCAGACTTCAAATGGTCCAGGACAACCTTCCTTTCCTTCATTATCTGGAGACACGGCTTTCTTTTTGTAGCCAAATAAGTATCAAAGGATCACAAACTTGGAAACTGCAAGTTATATAGGATTATGTAGAATGACTGCAATGAACCCTTTTATTATGGGAACCACTGTGGTACTTCTTTTGCAATTCCCAATTCAGTATGTGTTACAGACAGAAACGCTAGTAAGTGAAATGTTACGGGATTCGTTATGTGTAATTTTATATGTTGTAACTAAAACTATTGACACTCAATAGACATTTTTAATACAATGCCTTTTGTTATACATGGTATTGAATATCCAATGTATATCCAAGATAGTTCGGTCATGGTTATGTTTCTGTTAACAATGATTAAGAGCAAAATAACATTTCTGTTACCACATAGTTCAACAAATAAGCTGCACAGAGAGACTGAATTCTAATCCAAGAAGTATTTCCACATAAGCAAGGAACAATTGCTAAATACTGCTGAGCCAGCCAGCACAGAAAAGTAACAAATGAAACCCTGCAATGTATATTGCTATATGAACCATTGGGAACATCATGATTCTGGGTGTTCCTAACGGGGTGCCAGAAATCTTTCTTCTTTCATGGTGGTCAAGGGAAGATGCAGAGCACTGCTTTGCTGAGTTGTACAACTGAAAAAAAAGTAATTTTTTCCTTTAGATAAATGAGAGAACATATGTTTTGCAGAAGCAAGAGGAGGAGAAAGAAAAGCAGCATGGGAGCAGAGAGCATCTTGATTTATATAACTCCCTTTTGAACCCCTTAGGTTCAGCCAGGGCCTTGAAGTAATTTCTAATGCAAAACAACTTGAGCTCAAACCAATAGAAAATATTTCTTTTAAAAATCCTCTAGTTTTTAGTAAGATTATTACATTTGTAAAAACAGGTGAGCTGACATGAGAAGAAAACAGCTCAGTATCACTACTTCAGGGTTTGTTTCTCCCAGTGCAATATGTCCAAGAACCTGGCAAAGGCTTCCTGGCATCTCCAGATGAGAACATCTCGTTCATCTTTACAGTTTTGTGATACATTCTCCAAAAACAGTGCAGACCTGAGGAACCTCTGTACTGTAGTCTGAGCCCATTAGTGAGGGTCATTCAGATTAAAATATTCCTCTGCCTGTAAAGCCAAGCAGAATCTAAGCAGAAGGGCATCTGACCCTTTGCCTCACCATACCGCTTCTTGATCTGTAATAAATGGCATTTGTTTGACCGGTCTGGAAATGGCTGTCTGCTCAGAGAGGTAGTGGAAGACAATTTCCATACTTGCTAAGCTCTCAAAACAAATACTGAATACGTTGTGAAGTGCTGTTGAAATGCTCAGTCCTGCATTTTTTCATGTGACTTGCTTTTCATACCTCAGCAGCTATAGACTCACAGGTCAGTATGGAGGCACATGTTGCTGGATCTGACATGAGACCAAGTGTGACACCACTTACAGGAGATGACAGGTTTCAAATATTAGCTCAGTCTTTGAAGAAGCACTTTGACATGCACTTTGGAGTGTGAAATCTTACAGGCGCAACCTCAGAGTGAATAAAAAGGACATGGCACAATGTAATGTTCCTATTCAGTCATTTTTACCAAGTCATCTTCATTAATCAAGAATCCAAGTTGGTAGCATAGGCTTCAAAAAATGGTGAAATACAAAAATCTCTTAGTCTTAGGAGATTGTAGCAGTGCTGTCAGACCTTCAGTGCAGGCAAAATAAGCTTAAAGCAAGATTTACTCTGTGGAGTTTGAAAGTCCAAAACATAGAGAGCTTTTGAAGCTGGAAGTCCCAGAGGAAGCTGTAGAGACTGCTGTGAAAACAGTAAACATAAATGATGTCTGTCACTCAGTACAATGCGCCTTCTTGAGTCACTTTAGAAAAGTGTGCCATTCTACTCTCTGTAAGACCATTTACAAGTTCTATTAAATTGTCGGTAAGTTTTTAATAGGCCTCTTTCTTGCTCTCTAAAGGCTTCTCAGTTAAAATGCCAGTGAACGTGACTTAGGTCAAGTGCTCTTGGAAATGTCTGTTGCATCAGATACCTGGGCAGAACTGCTTATGAAGCCGAGCAGTGATTAAGAAGCTGAGCTTTTGATCCACCTCTGTTGCTTGGGCACAAGTAAACTTCTAACCTGTAGGATATGGAAAGGGATGAAATACATTTGGGAGGAATTATAAAGTTCTAGAGTTGAGCATAAAACTCAGAATTTTACTGTTAGTGTAGCAAAGCTGTCATGCAGACAGAAATATTTTACTTTACAGGTGATTTGCCAAAAGAATAGGTATTTGTTTCCCTCTTTCCTGTAAATTAGTTTGTCCTCCAGATGTTTTTTACAGCTGTTAGATTTTTTTTCATTTCCCTGTAAGAAGTTTCTATGTTGTGCTTAAACCTAAGGGGAGTATAAAGAGCAAGCAGAAAAAAATCTTGTGGTAGAGTTAACCTGAACTCACTTGCATCAAGAATGGAGGTTGATAGCAGCTAGATAAACAGAACAAAATCCAAACTAAGTTTTGCAGCATCAGGTTGTCCAGGTTGTAGCTATCTCTTGAGAGATTTTAAGCAAAAGTACTTGCTTTGAAAAACATTGTCAACGTTTATGGAGCTTGTCATAACAATAAGCCATTTAACTGCTTCCTGAATTGGATTGGTAACAATGATTGATCTGTATTTGCAGCTAGTCAGAGACAAAATGAAATAATAGAGCTGTGTAACTATTAGCCATGAAGAAGCATGCAGTACAGTACAGTGAGTTAAAATGCAAGATAGGGTCTGAGTAAACATACAACTGAATAAGTGTTCATATGCCTAGAAATCTATATTGTAGGAAAGAGAATGAAACACTTGCTGTTGTCCTCTTAAAACAGAAAATTAAGAGAGATCTTCAAGCACAGAAGTTGTGTTCTAACATACTAAACTCCCACTGCTTGATGGCTGTACTATAGCTATGGCAATAAGTAAAAATTAAATTTCTGCAAGAATGAAACTGCTCTTATCTTGCCATATAATAATGTGGTTATCATGCATTTATAGAATACTTACAAACTGCAAAACACATTCTTCTAAACACCAGTCACGCAAGCAGCCTCAAAATAGGCAGCTCACTATGTCCAATCTTCACGCTTTCTTAGAATAAGAATTATTTATTGCAGTGTAGAAAGCCTTGTTAATTCCCATTCATACTATATCCCACAGGGATTTTCATGAAAACAAGGTTTTCGTCTTTCAGTGCTGCATAGAGGCTAGAAACCCCTGAATAGTGATCCCTGTCCCGTTGGTACAGCTGTAGCAGTACTGGGACACTTGTCATGGGAGTGGGTTGGGGTTGCACAGTATTTTGCCCTGTGGCTCATGCATGGTTGGGTATTGTTCCACCCCATGAGCTCAATTCCCTGGAAAAAGTGCAGTGAAGAATGAAAGTGTAGGATGAGGGGGAGAATCATAGAATGGTTAGGGTTGGAAGGGACCTTCAAAGGTCATCTAGTCCAACCCCCCTGCAAGGAACAGGGACATCCCCAACTAGATCAGGTTGCTCAGAGCCTCATCCAGCCTGGCCTTGAACGTTTCCAGGGATGGGGCTTCCACCACCTCTCTGGGCAACCTGTTCCAGTGTTCTATAATTCTCATTGTAAAAATTTTTTTCCTAATATCCAATCTAAATCTACCCCCTCTATTTTAAAACCATTACTCCTTGTCCTATCGCAGCAGGCCCTACTAAACAGCCTCTCCCCATCTTTCTTGTAGGCCCCCTTGAGGTACTGGAAGACCGCTGTAAGGTCTCCCCGGAGCCTTCTCTTCTCCAGGCTGAACAGCCCCAACTCTCTCAGCCTGTCCTCATAAGAGAGGTGCTCCAGCCCTTTTATCATCTTTGTGGCCCTCCTCTGGACCTTCTCCAACTGGTCCATGTCCTTCTTGTGTTGGGGGCTCCAGAACTGGACACAGAAGAAGAGAAGACGAGACAGGGCAAGCCAAATGTAGTTAAGTTGAGGCAACTCTGGCTAAGCCAGAAAGTAGAGTCTTGAGATTCATTCATGGTTTGTGTTCAGGTGGCTGAGGAGGTGAGTGTGGTAATGGACCTGTGAAATGAGTTAGTGAATTAGCCATCTTCTCACCTATCCTTCTGTTCTGTGCCAAGGCAATTTTCAGCTTTGTGATGAAGCTAATTGTTGAAGGGCAGCAAAGAGTTGGTAGGACTTTCATCCAGAAATGCTCAAAGCTTATCTGTAATGAGATGTACAGAGAGGTGGCATAGACACTGCTTTCACTTTGTGTCCTTGTCACCAAAATCAGAGTTCTAGTTATAGTTCTGAATACATGAGCTGCTTGTTTAGCAACTAGCCAGATGTTTGCATTTTCAGCTTCTTTTGTTATGCGACAGGGTAAAAGGAAAGAGCTTGAGCTTAGTCAGCCCTTGATGACCCAGGAGTGCTTTGCAGACTGCCTTTTGAAGAATGAGCTAAGTGCTACTATGTTCATGCTGTGAGTTTACTTATTTTTAGATCTGAGAAATGCGTGGTGCTAGGCAGTGTTCCATAGCAATCAAAACAACAGTTATTACAAAAAGTAACAAGTAAGCAAAATGCAAACCAGAAACCCCTGTTGAAAGCATCTATCAATAGACCACACCAAGCCCAGCCTAAGCCTGAAGCAAAACCAAATTAGAACATGCATTTTTCTCTTGAAGTTCTAGGAACATACCCTTAAACTTTCCCATGAGGTTTGAGAAAGCTGTTTTGTTATGCATAACTAGAGAAAGTCTAGATTTTTCAATGCTGGTTTTAGCCTATGAGGCAAGTATGAGCCTCCCATTAACCGCCACCCAAAGTCATAATGTCTATAACTTTCCCACTGGGTTCCCATCTCACTGTTCCTTTGAGTAAAACGTAAGTGCAGATACTCCATCCAAGGGGCTACAGGGATTTAAATTTAGAAAATCACCACTGCTTCAACAAGCAGTATCTGGAGGCTGAAGATGCATAACAGCTTGAAAAACTCATTTTGTGCTAAGAAGCCCTTTTGCAGGTTAGTTATTGATCTTAATCACATCTATCCGTTTGTGCCAGAAAACCCAGTGCAGTGTTGTTAGCTTCAGACAAAAAGCTGTTTCACTTCTGACAAGTTTCCTACAAGTTTACGGTAACTGAAGTAAGAGAGGCCTTCTTGTTCTCCATGAGTCAGTTGCCTTGTCTCCAAATGAGGGGGGTTGTATAAATACAAAATAGGAAGCACCATTTAAGCTGGCTTGTCTTACTGTTTGTGAGATAAAGACAGTAGAGAAGGGAGGGAGCTATGACAAGATGTTTTGTTGCTTAAGGTTTTGAGGAGTTTGGGTGTGTTGGTTTTTAGATAATCTTGGTGTGTTTCAGAGAAGGTGATCTCAGAAACCTTACTGCCTATGGGACCATTTACTACTTTGAATTGTATTTGAGCTTTATTTCTCAAGCCAGCAGAAGAAATGCAGTAATTTGTTTGTCAGATGATGTAATCATTCTTAACGTGTTATTCATTGCGTCTGTATGTTCTTTAGGTACAGAAGGTAACAAGTGTGAATTCCCTAGCTGAGAAAAGCTTTGACTCAAACATTTGTTAGATCAGAAGAGTGTTTCCTATCCAATTATGTAGCATGTTGAAGGGAATTTTTCTTATCAGACATTCTCAGTGACAAGGAGGAACTGAGTCAAGGTGATAACAGCAAAACTATTATGACATTGCAGGTTCCTGGGCCAGGTCCTTTGGGGCAGGAGTCCTGGCGAAGCTTATGACTGAAAGAATGTGATACATTTCAGGTTTTAAAAAACTTGACAGTAATGGTAGTATGGGAGAGGAAGTGAATTTAGCCACAAAAGAGATTACAGATATGCAGAAAGAATATGTTTGAAAAGGCACTTCCTTTTCAAGCAGCCTGTGCAACCAGTACGTGTCAACATCAGAAGCATTTGATCTTCCTGATCAGTCACGACACAGTATATTCCATAAACTCCGCTCACATACAGCCAGAGCATCTCTTTCTTGATATAGAACTTTGAAGCACTTGCCATGATTTTAACTTAATCACTTTGCACCCATGAAAGCCTAAATCAAGATGATATATGGTGAGGTAATGTATAAAACTGGGAACCAAAGCTGCTATGTAATTATCGCATGGAAGGTGTGTTTATGTCTTCCTGGGTGGTTGTTCCTGTGTGGCAATGCAGGATAGTAATCCTCCTCTTTGCCTTTCATTAATTACGAATGAACTAAAGAAAATCACCGCAACATTCTTTACAACTCTGAATTAGAGAGCAGTGCTCTGCAAAGAAAAAGTGTTGGCAGTAGGGAGCCTGTTGACAAAGAACTGAAATATGTATAAAAATTAAATAGAATCTCTCTTCAGGAATCAGTGATATATTTTAGAACGAAGGCACTCAGGCTGAGGAATTTTTACAAGTGCAGAAAAAAAGTCCCTAATTCTTTTAATAACTTGGTCATTTTTAATATGAACTGTATTTAGATAAGAGTTTAAATCCCATATTCCTTGAAATCTATAAATCTCTCATCATTTATTTCAAAGCTAATTTGTGATTTGTGTTATCTCTCAAAGTTATATGAAAAAGGATGCAGGGTTTTTTTTTTTTAATTTTTTACAGTTAGAAGACATTTGTGAACAGTATTTCCAGTGTGATTGAAAAAGAAAAGAAGCAGAAAATACAACCAGATTTATAACAAATAGTGTTTGTCCAGAAAGTTGAATAATATTGGTTTTATTCAATGTTTACCATGATGCTGTTTGAAAAAATCAGTCCATTGATTTTTTTTTTAATGTGTTTTATTGAACTTTGTCTAGAGAATGGATACTCAGAAGAGCTGATATGATGTGTTGTTCCAGTTGTAGTTTTCAGTTAAAAGACGCCTTCTATTTTACTAGTAATAAAGTTGACTGAGAAGCAGTCAAGGAGAAGGTTTGACTCCCTAAGATATTTTTCACATTTTTCTGCATTCCTATTTACAACCAAGCATTAAGTTTGCTTATAGGAACACACTACAGATAGATAGGAAAGGCTTAACACCAGTGATGTGAATCCCAGAGCAGCCCTTTGTGAGTAACCATGCATACTGAATCCATTAAATGACAACAAGCTATCACGTAGCTGCATGAAAATGATATTACAGGTTGTTTCCGTCAATATTCTTTTTTCTTTCTGTTTTTTAAAAGATTTACTGTGTGAGACCATTGTCCTACAAAATCTTCTGGACATGAAGTCTTCTGAGGGAAGCTCTGGGAAATGTCTGTCATTCCTGAATGATTGCTGGCTCAGATTTCCATCTTAAGCTTTCATCCATCACATAGTACAGAGCAATCTGGCTGCCTCTTCACAGGATACAAATAGGTAAAAGTACAGAGATAACGACAGCAGGACAGTTATCTAGCTATCACATCTAAAACAGATGGAAATTTACTGTAAAACAGATGTTAAACCTAAGTATTCACAAGCTATAATATGCTTTTGAAAGTCAGTTCTTTTTGTTGATTTAGTAATAACCAGATTTTAAATTAGTGTTTCAGACCAAATGCTAGGCAGGTATATACATATATGTATATATACATAGTGTTATCATATATCAATAATACACTTTATTTCATTTTTTTAAATTAATAGTTCTTAGAAGTTCTTACATAAGCCTAGTTTAACCTTCATATAAGGATACAGAATGTTGTTGATTTAGCTCCTGCTCTTCCAGAGAAATATATGCATTTGATTAGCATAATTGTGTGAGATGGTATAATTGGCTTATCTTTTAACATGTTTATCTCCTTTTATTACTTTCATATGTGTTAAAACTTATTGTAGTGGATGCTAGAAGCTGTGGGGTTATGGAGAAGGAATTGCCTTTGCTTTTAAAGAACATTTAAAGTTGTTTGCAGGAAAGTGCATCAGTGCATCTGATTAAAAAAAGAAAATCTTCAATAGTCTGTTGGGATGATTAATATAAATACTTAATTTGATCATTAAAGGGGACTTTTCAAAGTAGAACATCTCTGAACTGGTCAGGAAGGAATAGGAAAGAGATAACAAGGAAACATTGATAGACTAGGAAAAAATCATTTTTGAAAGCATAGGAAAACTTCAGCTATGGAAAAATACAGTTTTGTGTATTATAAAAAAGAAATATTCAGGAATGTAGTGTTTGCTGTCTGTAGTAAAGTTGAAGCTTACAAATAAAAATGAAGTATACTCTAGTTTAGGGAGAGTGACTTGCTCCTAAAACCAGTGAGCTTGATTATTTTTCCAACAAAGCAGTTTAAGGCATGCCCAGAATATACTTTTGGAGTTACAACCAACTGTTAAATTTGCTACTACATTAATGACTGTAGTTAGCCTGAAAGAAATACTTAATCTTTTTATATCCTAGTGTTTCTTTGCCAAATTGAATTATTCCATGGTGAAACAGGATGATGTAGTTTCCTGGGTGGGTAACAATACTACCATACTCAGATAATAAATTTGAGGGAGGGAGTGTTACAGTGGGAAAGGCTGCCAAAGAAATATAGAGAAATATATGGAATATAGACGTAGTACTGGGGACAACAGTACTAATTTTAGCAGGTTTAGTAAATAAGAAACTTTATTCTAGAGATTATAGAAGGAATACGGATATTTTCCATCTTTGCAAAGGCAGAGAACACAAAAAGCCAAGTCTTAGAGCTGCTTCAGCTTCTCAAGTAGTAGATTAATATCTCCATGAGTACTATGCAATAGACCTTATTTAAAAAAAAAAAATGTGTGCATAAGCTTTAGATGTGTTTAAAGAACTGTCAAAGCATTTTTCTCATTTTACTCTCTTTTGCCTCATCCTTTCCTCTTGCCCACACACACATACCTACAGCTGGATGTATGGCGTAAGCTTTCAATGCACCAGGCCCTTGCGGTAAGCTATAGGACTTTATGGTCTGCCATAGCTCAGAGTGCGAATACTCAAGGTGTGAACTGGAAAGCTGTTAGCAGTATATACTTATTGTCATAGCATTGGTACACGTAATTCTGAACTATACTTGATTACAGAAGACTTATTATTACCATACCAATCTCTGTGCTGTGAAACTGGCGGTAGGGGAAGAAAAGCACTTTTAAAATAATGGTTTCCTTGTACATTATTTCCCCCTAAGATATTTTGGTTGATTTTCCTTCTGTTTCCATTTTATTCTTCATCAGTCATGCATTTCATATGTGGAGAATTTCTTCTTAACGGAGTTTTGATTTCTCCCTGAGAACAGATGAAAAATTTGCACACCTTGAAAAAGAAACCAGTGAAGGAAGTAACATGGTACTCAGTTTTTCTAATAACCTAGCAGACAGAAAGGGACAACGCATTTTTTTAACTCCAAGGGGCTGCAGGGGCAGGGATCCTTACAAAGTGCTTTGGGCATCATAGATGGCTTACCTATGGGGAGCTGGCAAGGCAGTCCCCAATTGCCACTATAGGGATTTGGATGCAGAGATGTGAAGGGCGGTAATCAAATATTTACAGGCTTGTAGCTATTTATTTTGCCAGTTTTCAAAACTTGTGACTCAAAGTTTAGATAAAAGAGTCACAGAAACAACCAGAATGTTTTGGGTTTTTTTTTCCCACTTGGGCCATGTATATTCCTAGTTTGAGGAGAGACGGTTAGAAATAGATTTGTAAAGGGTATTACGGGAACTTAGCACAATTTTACAGGACTGTCTATTTTTATGGCTGACAAACTTGAACTGATACTTAGAACTGACAGTAATATAAACAACTTCTGGGATTCGATTTATACTTCTTAATTCTTTAACTTTAAATACATCATGATTAAGACATGGTAAAACAAAACAATTGTCGTATGCAAAATGTAGGTCTCACTATGTCATAAACATACACCTCAGGAAGTCTAAACAAACCCTAAGAATAAGTTCTTACTCACAAAAGCAGAACACAATTATAAAGGAGATAAGCTGAGTAATTAAGGAAAGTATATTGCTTCTGAAGCTCTGAAAGATAAAAGTGCTTGGGTCAGCTGCCTCTAATTTTCAGGATTCCTTCACCATAGATGCAAACTTCCATACAAAGTGGCCAGCATATTAGACCAAAGAAATTACTCAAGAAATTTGCTTGGTAAGCACTTTCTAAATGTCAGTTCCTTGTGTAACTGAATAAACTCACACAGGGAGGAGTCTGTTGAACTGTGCACTAATTAAACATGTCATTATAAGCTTTATCCTTGAGTTTTGTGTTTTTCAGTCTCCTAACTTAAAATGATCTGATGCAGACTGCTATATTCCTCTTTTCTTGCTGGGTTTCATACAGCTCCTATGGCTTTATTCTCTCATAGGAGAAGCATTTTTGCTAGCATTTAAGAACGCTTTTAACTTCAAACTGTGTCAGGTGGCCGTAAGGACAACTCTGAAATGAGTTCACTTTCTCAATCAACTAAGCACTCAGTCATGCAGATTCTGTGAAAGCTTAAGTTACTTCTATTCAGGCTGCCTTTTGTGAATAATGAACAGCTGTCAAGCCATTGCCAGGCTTGGCAATTTTTAAAGACACATGGCTGCATTCTGTCATTGAATACAGTTTTGACAGGGATTAGACAGACCTGCTTAGGAGGTAGAATTTGGTATCATCTTCTTTACCCATCTTTTCTCCTCTCTCAGAAGTATTACAAGCATTACTGCTCTGGATTGATATTAATAGTATAATCCAAACTACACAAAATAAACATTTATAAAGATTTAGCTTTTCAGAGAGGCTTCCTGAAGCAGGCTACATATCAGTCACCACAGGAGATACAAGGCCTAATCACAGCACAATTTACCTATTGTATAGAAGCAGCATATTATTTCCCAGGCAAATATAACAAGGTCATTTCAGCCTCCTGGCATCCATCCTTTCAGGGATTAGATTTTAAATATGCAAATTGACATGTTTGTATTTACGGAAATTACAATTTCAAATGTAAACATGCTTGAAATAAGTTCTGAAGTTGATATAGCACTGACAGTAATACTGAAGTGAGTTACCTGCTTGAATCTGTCACCTAATCCTTCCTCTGTTCCTTTCAAGATAAACTCCCATTGACTTCCAAGGAAACTGTGATCATGATGTGCCCACAGTGCTCTAGCTTGCAAATCTACATATGCTATCGGGATCTCAGGTCATCAGGAGGGTGTCACTAGGCCAGTACCTTGTGCCGGCAAAAGGTTTGGCGCAATTTACTCCTACTTAGGAGAAAGGGAGGGGAACAAGCACTGATCAAGCCTCAAAAGTCTGGACTTTCTGTGAACACAAGGCCAAGCAATGGCGTGGTGACAAGATGGAATGAAAGGTAATGGTATTGCAGAAAGTGCATCATTTTCCCTGATGTGTGAGTTCTGAAAACTAAATTAATCATCCAACACACCATTGCACGAATCTAGAAAGATGCATTTGTTTTAAAAACAAGTGACTAGGAAAGAGGGTTCATTTGAATTTGGTTTTCTGCAACTGTGTGAAATATCTTGATCATTGATGTTGCAGCAGATTACATCAGGTGCTCCTAAGATTCAGCTGTCCCTTGTACTCAGACAGCAACAAGTAACGGAAAAAGGCAGCCTAATCAGATTACATTGCTCGTAGCAATAACCAGTGAGAAACACAGAAAGAACTTTACATGGGTCAGTGTTCAAGGTCCATGAGGTACACTCCCAGAAAGCAGCCAGATTACCAAATGAAACAGGGTGCAACCATCACTTAAAAAAAAAAAAAAATACATCTTTGCAAGCCTTTTCAACAACTATTTGTCAGGCACCACCTAAATAGCCTGATGAGGAAATGCAAACAAAACTTGGGTACTACTATTAGCAGCTGTCTATAAACTCAGCTGTATGACTGTTCTGGTGGCTGTAGAAGACCACTGCATTTCTACTTACTGAAGAGTAGAATATGCTGAGTGCAAGACATCACCATCCGAATGCATCCGTTCACAGGCCAAATGATTGGGAAAAGTTGACAATGCAAAAGACAAAATTAAATGATGACATCAGCTCACTTTCATTCGAGTAGCCATGATACAAAAGGATTATCTTCCCCTTAAACTAGGAGAGTTCAGTTTCTGGTCTGAACTCCTCAGAAAGGCAATGAAATGGTCTGTGTCATTCACTGTATGGAAACATTCTGCATGAGGAAAGTATACCTCTATGGGAAGAACAGCAGTGCCTTCAATTGTAAAACTAGGGCTCCTAGCACGGTGAGTAACTCCTCCTCAGTTTACTAGAAAATAGTTGTTTCAGGTTCTAGAGAGAGTCTGTGTTTAAAACTGCTCTGGTCTACTTTCCTAAAATAACCAGTTTATGGTATAAACTACAAATGTACCATACATATATAATTTAAAATCAGCCTATTTGTTTTTCATGCACTAGATCAAAAATGTGAGGAGAGAGGATGTTCAGTTAGGTGTAACTCCTTTACTTGTTCTACTGGGCTGCAAACTCACAATCCCTTGGCAGTTTAATAAAAGTAGCTGAGTATCAAGTAACAATGGCCACAAGATGCTCTTTGGTTTTGTGATTATTATGAATTAATACTGTTAATGGGAATTTCAGATGTGCAAAAAAAAAAAAAGGCTCAATGTTTACATTAGAAATATCATAATAGTGGCACTAAAAATGTATCTAAACCAGGACCATTGACTTCTATGAAAAAAGTAGTGAAATAGATAACTTAGATGATATTTAGATAAATATTTTGCAAAAGATTTCTTGGGTAATGAACAGGCATGATCATGCTGTACCAAAATTGACAGTAATTTCTGGGAGCATGTGATCATCTCCACCCAGTTAGCTTTTTTTTTTCTTTCCCCCTCAGGACACACTGAAGGGGGCAAAAATGTCCTACTGTTTTTATGCATTGCACCTATTTACTTGTATGGGGCATTTTGGGGCCTTACTCAAGGTCCACGGTTATTTGCAATGTAAACGTGAATAAGATTGATAAATTAATCTGGCTCATTAAGTTCCACTAAAATGAATTTAAAACCTAGAAGAGAAATTCAAAAGCTTTGACTTTACTATGGCAACCATAGATAAAGCCAATCAGAACACAGCTGGAGAGAGCATTACATGACCAGACCCATATATTTGTCTGGAGAAAAAGTAAAGCCTGGAGGAAGCAGGTCACATTACTACTACTTAAGAAGATCTACATCATCCTACATTACTGTTTTTCAATTCTGTAAAAACAACAATGCTGTGGTGGCACTTTTTCCTTAGGAATTACGCAGACTTCTAATTGCATCTTATCACGGGCTGACTGCTAACAGTGAACTAGGGCACTGAATCATTATCCAGCTCGGTTCTTCAGTTGTCAAGTTGTCCCAGACAGCTTGACCTTGCGTCAAGTTGTTTGAAAAGATGTTAGAAATTCAGCTGAGATATATGCTATAGGTGGAATATATTTCTCTAAATGTAATTATTAAAGCTTGATCTAAATTACAGTTGGACACTACTGCTTTTCATCCATCTGCACTGATTCTCACTTGATATCCAGAGAAATCTGTTTCCAAATTGCCTGTTTCCAGTGCTGTTTCAGTAACTGTAATCACTGCGACAAAAAAAAAAAAATCTGTATTTCCAAATACTGTGTAACACCTGTGAGATAACTCTGGAAGTAAAAATCAAAGAAAGAAAACAAAATACAAGATTTTCCTTTTAAACAGTCTTGAAAATTTATTTGATAAAAAATGGGGTATTTCTTCACTTTAAGGGGTTCAGAAATTCCTCATTTTACCAACAGAAATTGTCTCCTTTTACATACTTGCGTAGGTCATGCTTCCCACAGAGCGTGAAGGAAGGATGTTGTTTTGAGAGGCAGTTGGAATGGCAAGATGTTTCTTCACATGCTGAAATAATCTATAAAGGCATTTAGAAGGGGACAGAAGAGCAACACTCAGCTGTCAAACAGAAAATTCTCAAGCTGAAGAATCTGACAGATGTCAAAGTCAATGGCTGTGAGAGTTGCCTGTGACATGAATGACTCAGGTGAGGTTCGACTTCACCATTTATTGCAGGGATGTCCTTCAGTTGCATCTTTTCTATCAATTGACTAAAACTTCTATGAACGTGGTCCTGACAAGATATAGATGGAGAAATGTCATAACTGGTTGATGTCTTCTTTAGCCTGTATTTTTGCATAATTAGCTTTTGCAAATGTTAATAGTATTCTCTACAGTTCTGTTCAGCTGTAGGCAGGGGGCAGAATAGTCCCAGAAAAGGTGTTAAAATCAAGACAAAAGAAAAATGTATTTTACTGTTTTCAGCACCACTGAGACAACTTACATTTCTTGATGCAGCAATATGAGGTTTCAAATGGACAATAAACACTCACTTCCTGCAACTTCTGAGGATACACTAAGAAATGTACAGTTGTTTACTGAAGGAGAGAGCACAGCCATAGAGATTTTATAGCTGCTTTTCTGGTAGTTCTAGTAGTTTGGCAATAAGCAACAACAGTAAACAAATCCATTCACTGCAAGATATACTGTGAACAGTCAAATATAAAAATATCTAAATCCTATATTTGTCCTATTATTGCAACAAGAGCACATTTAATTAACTCCTTGAAATGTGATCTTTTGGGCTGTTAACTGTCTCCAGAATCCTCTTTGTTGATCCCTTTCTGCTGTTCTTCTGACCTCTCATTACATGTGCTGTCACAATTGTTCTGAATATTAACGATTACTTCAACAAACATGGAAGACAAAGAACATGATGAATTTTATTACTGAGAAAATTTTATCTCTTCAGCAAAGCAGCCTGAAATATTTGGACTGAAGGAAATGCTTTTGAATTGGCTGACTCAAATTTGACTAATATTAGCAAATAAGCCATTGCCAGTCCTGTATTTTAATTCGCAGGTTTCTCATTAAGAAGTCACCTTTTGCTCTGTCTGATTGTGAAGTATTACCCTGAGAAGATGTACGTGTTAAGATGTATGCAATGGTGTATGTCTATTCTCCCTCTTTCCCAGGGTGACAAGCATCTTGAATCAGTGAATTTGGTTTCAACCATTAGTTCAGTTGTTATGACACTGCTGGCATTTCATGGGGTAATAACTGACAGAAAATATCACTCCAAAATATGATGTTGCCTAGAATTAACATAATAGTGGAACTGCTGAACTGCTGATCTCAAGAGGTCATTCTTAGCCTTGCCATATTTTACAAGTAGCCTTTCAAAATATTACATAGAATCACAGAATGGTTAGGGTTGGAAGGGACCTTCAAAGGTCTTCTAGTCCAACTGCCCTGCAAGGAGCAGGGACATCTCCAACCAGATCAGGTTGCTCAGAGCCCCATCCAACCTGGCCTTGAATGTTTCCAGGGATGGGGCATCCACTGCCTCTCTGGGCAACCTGCTCCAGTGTTCTACAACTCTCATTGTAAAAAATTTTTTCCTAATATCTAATCTAAATTTACCTCCCTCTATTTTAAAACCATTATGTTGTAGCAAGTCAGAGGACAAAGTCTAAACAGAGATTTGCAATGGGAAACCAGCCTACAGAGACTGAGAAGATGTGTCCATCCGGGGAACCAAGAGGAGGGATGTCATCTGTGATGGCCGCAGAAGCTAGTCATGGAGCTCCTATTCAGCCCTGCTCAGAGTCATGGATATCTGCCTTGTGTCATTAATTTTAATCCAGAAGAAAATGTCAATTCAACTGGGGAAAAAAAAAAAGAAAAAAAAGAAAAAAGAAAAATTAGACAGTTTGGGGCATGTTTGTATACAATCATATGTATGCCTGGAAATTTATCTGATTTTTCCATTTACCAATAAATACCACTGATATCCTTAAACCCTGTCTGCAGCAAAATACTGCTAAAAATATCTGTAATTGCTCAGAAATATTAATGTCATTCTTGCCAAAAGAGGCTTTAAGTGCCAGAGAATATGACTTATTCGGCTGTAAGTGATCATAACCTAAACCCCTCAGTCAGGAAACATTGCAAATTCAGCCAGAGACACACAGATAATTTAGTGGATTGATATAATATCCTTGTAATCAAAATTATTCCCAAATAATTCCCAAGTTATATTAAATATATAGTGACTATATAGTGAGTATATAGGACTGAAAAACAAGTGAATAAAAGGGAGTGAAATATAAATTTTCATAAGGATTGATGTAGCAAGCAAGAAGTAATAGATGTTAACTATAATGGGATGCTGGTCGTGTTGCATTGAATGTAGTTCATTTTTCTTCATGTAGGTCTTTTTTTTTCCCCCAGACTGGCTAGTAAATAGCTGCTACAAAGAGCTTGATGAGATGCAAATAGTTGCACATAGCATGGAAAGTAGTAGAAAGTAAAAAATATTGTGGTTTACACAGGAATATCAACTTTTGGTTAAAGAATTTCCTAGCCCTTAATGCCTGAATGTTTTAAGGGTATGTGGCTTGCTTACAGATTTTTATCTTGTTAGTTCCAGATGGCCAAGAAAATCCTTTTCATATTCATTTATTTTCTCTAAATCATACTCGTTTATAACCTGAACTCTAGGGTTGCTTTCCTGAGTATCTCTCTGACAAAAGCAGTTTACAAGTTACACTCCTATCAGGCCTGTTACTATTGTTCAAGTAATGAGGAAGACCTGTAATAAAATGCTAAGTAAACCACTCACCGTTTCAACCGCATCCTTCAGTGAAACAGGAGCTCTGGCTTATCTCAGCTTTCAAATAAATTGCAGAAGATGAGCCACCTGTCACAGCAGTGAAAATTTTACCTAAACCCGAAGCAATGTACTCTCTTAGAATGAAAGATACTTAAGGCCACGTTGAAAAGTTAGCTGTTTGCTTTCTTCAGGTAGAATAGTGAAACCAAGAATTCACATGCTCCCTTTTCTAACAAGTTGACTGTATAATTTATATAGACCACTGAATCCACTTCTTCAAAATCTATATTGAGTCCAAACAGTTTTTGTATTAGGGCTTCTTAGACCATGGTGACAATAGGGAGATTAAAAAGGGAGTTTCACATAATGACACTTTTCTGTTTTCTTGTTTTATTTTGAATACTTAGGTCTGGTGGTGTTCTCTTTTTTTTTTTTCCCCGAAATTTTCCTTTACAAAAATCAGATGTCAGCTTTGAGAAATGAGGTACTTTATATTTTTTTTTCATTTTTTATTTCTTGTATTTACACTGTGTGGTTTTTAATTTTTTTTTTCTCCAGAAAGGCTGCATGACCCCTAAATTAGGTTACAGTTTCATTTTATTTAAAAAAAAAGAGGAACAAAAGAATTATTGAAAGCACAAGTACTAAAATTCTTTTCTCTCCCTTTAAAAAGAAAAATGTTTTAGAATACCTTTAATTGTAGTTTACAGAAGTCCTTTCAATGAATATGTCAGTCTGCTGCAGAAGAACAAGTAGCTAATTACTGATTTTCTGTAGTCTTCTTGGCCTTTGGACCTAGTGTAGCCAAAGGTCGCTAGGTTAAAAAGTCAGAAGGAAGGAGTTGGATTGGAAGCAGTGCTTTTCCCAGGTTAATATATTTGCCAAGCTACTAGTATCCTTTTAATACCATGATCTTCCATGAAAATGTTGTAATAACACTTGGTTTGTGATTACAGGAAGAAAGCAGTTAAATTCTGTGCAACTGTCTTAAAGCATAAAAAGGAAAAGCGTTGTGGTGTCTTATACTTGGTTTTTTTTTTTTCCTTGCCCTAACTCAAATTGAGTTTTAGCCTTATTTGTTGATATATTTCTCCTTCTTCCTTTAAAAACCAGAGTAGATATTAGGAGCCTGAATACCCTTGGAAATACGGAACCCAAGAGCTAAAATGATGCACAAGGTGAACAAGAGAAGGCTGAAAAAAAGCAGTGGTTCTGTTTCCTCCTTTCCAATTTAATTTTTGTTTTCTCTTCACAAATATTGTAGTGCAGCATCTTAATGAAAGTGCAGTGAGATTGCCAGAGTAAAAGTGGCCATCTCTTTCCTTCTTGTACCTCCACTAGGACAAGTCAGCGTGACCGGCTGGGGCAGAGGGTGAGTCCAGCACAGCCCAGCCAGCAAGGCCGGCTCCCACCGCTACCCTTTCCTTCCAGCAGCCATGGGGCTCAGCTCCCCTGCCGGCAGCTCCAGCCGGGATGAGTCCTCCAGCACCTTCCCTGCACAAAACAGTCTGAGGAGTAGGGCTAAGCTGTGGGCAGCTTGCTATCCCTGTCTATACAATACGGGAGATTGGAAAAGTAGTGAGGGTTTGGGGGGATTGCTATTGCATTTTAATTTTAAATGCATGAGTGAATGCTTTTAATCCTGTGATACATCTATAACAAACTTAATTTTGACATTTTCTTAAGAATAATTTGTCTTTCGTTTTGAATATTTCCACCTGTTTTCTTGTGGGTATGTAATAAATGAAGGACTATCTGAAGGACTCCAAATTCTTCTGTGAATTGCATTAAAGGAGTTCACCTTTCATTTAAATGAATGATCAATATGTTAAATAAGTGCTATTTGACCATCTGCTTGCCTAGTAAATGGGGAGATCTATCCCTGGTAATCTCATCAGTGAGCTGGAGTAGGACCTTCCATCAATTTTCAACCCAATTTCTTTCTTCTATGTACCTTATGTCAATTTTATTGCTACAAAGGACTATGAGGAAACACAGGTTTAGAAGTTTGTCTTAAATTGCAAAAAAAAAACCAAAAAACCCAACATGAAATTGGGATTAGGACTGAAAACCCATCCTTCATTTATTTCATTGTGCCTGTGTATTGCAGGTGTATGTCTGCGCTTGAACGTGCCGTCGTGCTGAGGCATAGACAGGAGAAGGAAGTTTAGGCTGCAATTTCAGCCTTCAGTCTCAATTTCCTGGCTTTTGTGCATCTTGAAAATGGAACTGTGACCTTATTTTAAAGATCTGTAAGCAACTTATGAATCACCTTTGAATAACATTGTGTCCAGAGTGCCCCAGACAGTGAAGTTTGAAGAGCTATGCTACAAGTGAGTTTAAATATAAGGAGGCCACATAGTGATATTGTAAGAATTTGTTTATAGGAGGACTTATATCTGACATCCCATGTTGGGTTTTTTTTTTATTTTCTAGACATGAGACCAACCCACAGAATTCAAAACAAAATACTAACAAATTCATTTTGTGTTTGGGGACATTTTCCAAAGAGGAGTAGGCTGAAATTTCAAAGATAGTCGTCATTACCCACAACTATCCCATTTGGTAACTGGCCGGTTAAAAGCATGAACGCCTCTCTGGGCAGAATCCTGTCCCTCCTGCCCTGTGTCCAACAGTGGCAGAACTCTGACCAGTTTGTTTCCTAAATTACTTTTATCTGTTTGAGAAGCAGTTCAGTTTCAAAAGGAAGGCTACTTCAAGCAGGCTTCGCCTGTTCTGTTTTGTATTAACAGTTCCTCATGCTTTCAACTCCTCAGAATAAATTTTTGGGGGCGTAGATAAGCAGAGCTGAGTCAGTCAGGTGGCACTGGGAGAAAGAAGTCTCAGCTGCACAGTGGGACAGACTGACCTGTCTGGGATGTGGTACTGAACTAGGAATGAAATCAAACTTTCTCCCCACACAGCCAGTGCTGTTTATCTCTATCTGCCGTTTTCAGGGAGCATGGGAACAGGCTTGCCCTGCTGTCTCTGCCCTATTTGCATATGTGCACTGGCTGCATTTCTCTGTCCTTCTACCTGGCTAATAGGCTGGATGCAGAAGGGCATCTGAGCTATTCTGCTAAGTTCCAGAATTTTACTGAATTAGTTTGACTTTGCCTTACTTATCTGTTTCACTAGCTGTGAAGACAGGTTTTGAAGGCAACCAAATGCTATTATGCTTCATATTCAATTGTCATTTAAGTACGAAGTAACTTGATATTTGTTCCCTTGTTGTAATTGATCAGTCTATTTTTTTTTGCTGAGTGCTGTGACCATCAGGTATATTTTGTTTTAAAGCCAGGAGACAGATGAATGGCAGGGCTTCAGATAGGAGGAAAGGAGTCTGGAGTTTTACCTCTTTTGCAGAAATTTTCAGGTTACATAATTGGACCCACTGGCTGTCTGAGAAGAGGAGACTAGACACGAGTAGGATTTGTTAGAACCGTACATTAACGATACAAGAAAGTCAGTCAGCTGTGAGGGTGAAGTAGTCAGACATCCAGGAAGTCTCTGAAAAGAGGAGATAATGTATTGCTTCCATAAAGAGAGCATGTCAAGGAGAACAAGATTAATCAAATGCTTTCAGGTGTCATTGCCAATAGAGCGTTATTGTTAACGCAGTAATGTTATTTGAATCTATCTGCTGGTTCTCCCTACCTGTGTAAATCACTCTGATCCTTCTAAATGAGGCTGATTTAAAGCAAAGCATTACCATTGCCCGCATGCAAGAGATTACAGCGTAGACAGCAGGACCAGTTACATGTTTTCTATGAGAAAATGGAAAAGGAGGAAAAGGGCTTCTGATTTTTTTGGGAGGTGAAAAAGGGAGATTGTCTTCACTTACGCAAACAGGCACACACTGTATATAGTTCTCTACAAATTTTTCCTCTTTTACTTTGGAAGTACGGCATTAACTAACAACTGTGAATTATCATTTATGAATACTAAAATTGATGAAAAAAATTAGTTCACTTACTTAAATTCAAAGATGACAAGCAGCCGTTCTCTGAGGATGAAAAAAGAAAAATATTTCATTTTAAACACTATTGTCCTTGCAGCAGAATACTTTATATTATATTATTGTACCTCCAGACTTACAGGTTACATTGATTGTATCTATCTAATCTGTAAGTCAAATTCTAGTACCTTCTTTTTTGGCTTGCCCGTTTATTTTTCCTGTTGACAGATAGTTTTAGTTTGTGGAGGAACACTGTTGCATCATATTCTTGTTATGTGTTGGTTTCAATTTCCGGTCAAAGGCCAACTTTATTCTCAAATGATGTACAGTATACTGGAGCTGGATCTAAACTTCAACACTCTTTTGTTGTAAGTAAAGAAAATTGAAACTCCTAAGATGTCTTCAGAAAAACATGTTTAATAAGTAATTACTGATTTTTTTTTTTTTCTGGATAGTTTTGGTGGCCTGTCTTGCCTTGGAACTAATGACAAGATTCATGGGAACTTGAGTCTCTATTTTTTGAACTGTTGGTAGCATCACAGGGTGGCTTGGCCCTGGGAGGGCACTGGAGCTGAGTTGCACCTGTGTCTGCTCTGGTGCACCTTCCCCTGTTGAAGAACTGAGTAATGTTAGTGGTTTCAAATGGCTGAGAGTAGCTTAGTCAGTAAGAGCCTGTAAAAGGCAAACAAGCTGACCTGCTGTGAGGAAATTTGAGGAAGCAAAGTTGCAAGAATTCATGTTAGTGGGGAGTAAAAGGCAATCTATTTAGACCCCCCTGAACCCTACAGCTCCTCCTCCATAAATGTGGATTATGCAGGGCTTAGAGTTTGCAGTGGCCTGTGCAGCTCTGCGCTATGCCACAGAAACAACTTGAGAGGACCTTGAGAGCAGATCCAGGGAAAGGTATAGCAGAACATGGGGGTGAGTGGAATCATTAGGGGAAATGTGGCTGGGCTGAGTCTTGATGTGGAAGTTTGTCTTGATGCCTTCAAAGGTGTAGCCAAGTGAAACTGTCCTGGAATGATCAGGTCCCCTCCATGACAGAACCATATTCAAAGAAGGCAATAGGAGACAAGGGTACCTGAGATGAGGGCAAGGTCTGGAGTTTATGTTAGTCTAGCACACGCATGTAACCATTACGAATTAGTAAACTGTGTAAAGTACCTTGTTCAATCATGTTGTAACTAACCTCTCTTCCTGAATGAGGCTTATCTCTGTGTTTTGACTCTGACTTGAATTCCTTTTCTTAGTGCCATAGCCTCTTGCTAGGCACAGCCAGCCAGAGCACTGTACCACTTGAGTTGTTGAACAGCCAAAGTTGTGTGGGCAAAAATTTACACGGAAATGATGGGATGTGTACACCTACACTAATGTAGTTGGACTTAGACAAGAATGCTAGGAGAATTGATATTGGTTTCAGTGCAAATGCCTGCCTCACTTCCCTTCATCTGTTTTCCATGAAATGAATGAATGGAAATAAATGAAACAAATGACAGCTGTCCCAACTCTTGTTCCTTTAAAAGGTAAAAAAAAAAAAGAGTTTCATACAGTGGTTACTTATTTTTAGGCTTTTTATTTGGTTAAAATGAAATCTTATTTCTAGAGAGGTATTCTAGGGAATGGAAATTTGCCCAAAAGAAGGGACTGTGCTCACCTTGTTTGCAACACGTGATGGGCCCAACATAGCAATACCTTTTTGTGAAGCTTTGCAGTGTTCTCCATTTCTCAAGACCTGCTGCTCCAGAGGTGTTTGCTGGCTGGCCCAAACATACCTGTTTGATAAACATACAGATACCTGAAAGCTGCAAAGATATTTTTCTGTACTTTAGGCAGAATAGGTGATCAAAGAAATGGATGAAATATGAAAGTTTGATACTGATGAACCAAGTTCTTGCAGAACTTGGCTGCAGAGCTCTTGTTGACCTCAGAGGGACCAGGGTTTCACTAATGTTAGCAGGTTTGTGTGGCCAGGACCTTGCGACTGTGTGGTTAGTATCTGCTCGAAGAAAATGATAGCATGCTTTTGTTTGACAAACCCTAAGTTTAGCATACAGAACCAGTATCTCTAAAGATAGCTTTTTTAAGCTAGCTAATGACTTCTATTTCTGGTGACAGACGCCTCTTCATTGCCTCAAAGATGAGGACACAACTTGTCAGGAGCATAAGCAGGATGGAAATTTCTGTATTTGTTAAATCTTAAGGTTTTAGAGTCTCACAGACAACTGCCATGCATCCTTTAGATTCTAAAAGAAATGCTAGGTATATTGCTACAGGGACAAAAGAGGTCTTTTTTTGTTAGTAAATTAGTTTTTCCACTAATTAGATGAAATTTATTACACTGAGAAATATTTGCTGAACTTGATGCTGAGGCAATACAAAAAACCCACATTGTTTTGAATATAAGTAGTATATAGAAAGAATCTGTATTATATTTGTTGATGAAAACCATTGTTAATTATGAGATACCTTAACAAGAGAGATTTTTCTTTAAAATCTTCCAAAGCAAAAAAAAGCACAGCATGCAGGATATTTCCTAACTGTTAATAAGCACCTAAGGTTAATCCCAAGGGTATCGGCTTCTCTCAGTCACTTGCTAATGTCCAGGAAATAGCCTCTGTCTGCTTATTACTGCTTCAGTTAACTTTCGGTGCATGCAGTTTAAAGTATCATGTTATTCCATAGCAGAGAGAGCAAAAACTGACAAAGGAATGCCAATAGCCAGCTGTAAGCTTCCTGCTACTACCAAAATGTGATAAATTGCATCTCATTTCAGGGTAGATGTTGCAATTAAAACCTAGTTGAAAAAAGAAAGTGAGTTTTTATTGACACCTAGAAATACCTTTGATTTGTTTTGAAGGTTTTGTTTATTTGGACGTTTTGCCCTTAACATCATGGTGGACTTGGTTTTCTAAAATAGTTTAGGTAGGAATTCCAAGCTCTCTTGATGCCCTTGCTATTTCGCTTTTCCATTAAGAAAATATGTAAAAGCATGTGTTTTTAGGTAAGCAACACTAATTGCATTTTTTTTTTCATACCTTCTCAGAGGAATTAATCTGTAAGAAACTAGAAATCCTACCTAGGAAACTATTGGGGCACAAACTACACTAGACACGCAAAGATGAGGTACAACCCTGTACTACTACTTTTTCACTCTAAGGGTGTGGAGTATTCGCTGTAAAGATGTGTGGATCCAGTCTGAGGCTACAATTTCTGGTATTCTGGAGGAAGAAAGACCATGAAACATGCATTTAAGAACAAGAAATTCAGGCCCATATCCTGGGAGGCAGGCAGACCCAGAGCATAACTCAGTGTGAGTTTTCAAGTGTCATTAGGAAGATTACTGCAAATGTGGCACATATAACCAAGACAGTAACTACAGAAGTGGGAAGATGATCCCACATTTTGTTGCTTTTGTAATGGCAAGCATGGATTTCTATTTATGATAATAAGAAAAGCATTAAATTTAGGGAGAGTTTAGAAAACCAGGAATGTAAAGGCTTTGAGAAAATGCCATGCTGTGGCATACTTTTGTTTGTAATAAACCTTATCATGCTCTTAAGAGTAAATAAGTGGTTAGAATTATAAATATCTAAGTACATCTATAGTACAGTAGTGGTACTCTTCAGATGAGAACTTTTGGCCACGTAACCTCTGAGTGGTTGTTCAAATCAAAGATTTAAATAATTGCCAGAGGAATTAAGTCAAAATGCTTGCATCTTGGCTTATCAAAGCACATAACTTAAACTCATCTACCTGTTGTGAAACTCGGTGCTGTAAACAGAGAACAACCAATAGCTTGCAAATATAAGCTGTGATGAGGGCTTCTACACACACTGCAGCCTGAAATGAATCGCTCTCATTGTTCAGTGTTTCCAAACACACAATTAGGGTGGGAAAAGAAGAAGTTTTGATGAGGAAGATACCTCAGAGTGTTGGGGGTGATTGTTTTTGGTTTTGTTTTTTAATAAAATACTTTAATGTTTGTAATGAGAAACTTACAATAGTCTCTTTGTGACGATGTGATTATTCTGTGATCTAAAATTTCCCTTTCTGCCTTCAAAGCAGCTACAAATTATAGAAGGTTTCGCTGTAAGGCCTCTTCCTTTTCTTATTTAGCCTCTGGTATTGCAAACACAGAGCAAAGGGGCAGTTTTGTGTGTGTGATGACTCCGTTTATCTCAGCTGCTGGGGCAGGGAGGGCCGAGCAGCACCTTCCCCAGGTGTAGAGGAAGGCTGGTGCCAATCAGGTCAGCCCAGCAAGACCTGTCCTGACACCGGACAGGAGAATCAGACCTTAGAGCAGTGCTTTGCAGAGGTCACTGGTTTAGCAGGCAGAGCTGACTTTAGACTGTGGAAGTTTTGAAAGAGCACTGGCAAGTCTGTGAAAATGTGTGTTTGCCACCAGCTGTAGAGGTAGGCAGCTCTTCTATGGGTTTGAATGATTTCAGTAATTTTTTCTTTTTTTTCTTTTTCTTTTTTCTTTTCTTTTTTTTTCTTTGGTTTTTTCTTTTTTTCTTTGTTTTTTTTTTCTTTTTTTCTTTGGTTTTTTCTTTTTTTCTTTTGTTTTTCTTTTTTTTTCTTTGGTTTTTCTTTTTAATTTCTATAGTTGGGAAGGTTTTGTCTTATGGATAACCCAACTGAATATCTCTCAAATTAGTCTTCAAAATTTTGTTCCTTGTTTAGCTTCTGTTTCATATCGCAAATAGGTTTTGTTTGTTTTCTGGCTGGTAGTGTGTGTTTTCTTTTTATTTCTAAACTATATGACTAGCCGAAATGCTTGTGACTCTACTAAAACATACTAGGAGGTACAGATGATGTAATGCTGTTTTATCAAGGGAGAGGACAAGAAAAAGCTCTGTAGCATTCCGTTTCTTCAGAGATTGTTTTTCTGTTATAAAAGCCAAGTTCATTTTAGCTAGAGGTTCTACCATGTTGTGGTTATGCTCCTAGCTAAAACCTGCCATGATAACGGCCCAATGCAGAGTATTCTTTTGGCATGTGCTACAAACTAGCAACTCCCTAGGCACTGAACCCTGTGAGAGGTCTGATTTCTGACCTTAGGAAAAGCTCGCTGCTGTGCTGGAACAGGGGTGTGGTGTTTGCGGATGGAGAGTAACAGTCTTCTGTGTTGGTACCACCAAGGTTCATCGTGTGCCCTAGGGCACGCAACACAAACAGTTGAATGTAAAATGCCGTGTGATGTTCAGACTTGCTTTAAACTCGTGCAGCCATATTCTGGCTTTACATCACCAAATAAATCAGTATAGCTGTTATCTCTTACTGGTTAAGCTATTATCGGGGTTAAGGCAGTATTTATATTTTGTGGACATAGTGAGTAAGTTTGTATATTGCTTTTTAAACAATAACTACAATTATATATGACTTTAAAAAAAATTTTAAAGCATCAGCTTTCGAAGACTCAAGATGTAAATGACAAAGTCTCTTTTTCATGCTTTGTTATTGTGTGGGTGGGGGAATTGCTTCTGATTTGGCATAGTGACTGTAGGATTATACAAATAAATACCTGTTGGTTGTGTCTGAGTGCCTGAGGGTGTGTGAGGCTGGCTAAAGAATAAAAACAGTAGGATATATTCTAAGTTGGTTGTAACTTTATTTACAATTCGGTGCAGTTACAGTACCTTGTACCTCCTGAGAGTCCCTTACCTGTTTGTGTTAACCTTGTGTATATATCAAATGCCTTGTGTTTGCTGCTGTACCTGTCCACAGCCAGTTCTTCTTAAGCTCCTGATTGCTCACACATGTTTAAACTGCCTGTGAGCCCCTGAGGTGTGCTGTGGACCTTGCAAGTTGCAGCTATCAAGCCTGGTCCATAAATTCATTGTTCCTATCCAAAGAAGTGGCTTTTGAACATGTGCGATGGTTGTTTCAGTCTGATGCTGTAGTTAAACAATTTCTTTACTGAGGTATGGAATCAGTAAGTAGAGAAGAGAGCTCAGTAGTATAAAATGAAGTAAAGAGTACTAGTAATGTCAATAGCCAAATCGTATTAGATTATTATAAATGTGCTCTGTTGTATAATGTTGGTATTTGTCTTTCTGTTTACACTAGCAATGTAAAGCATTGTCGTAGTGAACACTATTAAACTTGATAGCTCCTCCATTGAACTGTACCAGTTAGTCTTGAAAGAGAATTATAAGTTTAAAATAAGCTCTTCAGTTGGAACTAAAGTGTTCTTGTTGCTGCTGGAGCTCCTATGAGCTTCCTGGTTATTATCAGATTACCCCGTCTGCATCCTTAGCTGCTGCAAAGTGGTGTTAATTAGGATTTTAATATTGGCCTAGTAGATATTCTGATCTTTTACTAAAGCTCAGAGAAGCACTTTGCTCTTGAACACTGTCTGCAGTTCCTAGCATGAAAACTCTCATTTGATGTTTAGAACTCTGCATTTTTTTGGTACTTACCAGCTTCAAGACAATGAGGCAGAATAATAGAATATGACTTTTAGCAGTCCATCTTGGATTTTTCTAATATTTTAAAGTTTGAGTTGAAAAGAGTTATAACCTTACACTGAATTCTGATGAGATATATAAAAAATCTAGAGGTAGCTTTCAGTGCAGTTTCCCACATGTATGGATTCAACATAAAGCACTTCTGTTGGCTTGCAGGCCATAGAGCTATCAAACTTAAAAATTATCTCGAACGTGAGATTTTCAAATATTAGGTAGAGAAGCGGTTGTTCAGAAGGAAGTGATTGCTACCTCTGCATAGTGTTGGTCTCTGAATGTGTGTTTGAGACTTATCCTAGAGAGACAAAATACAACAGCATCCATGTTATGAAATTAAACTGCCAAATACCAAATTTCAGCAACACCTCAAGGGTATTACTGAAATATATTAAAAGGCAGTCAATTAGGAGCACTTTAAAAGGTTGTTATCTTTATTCTTTTTTTTTTTTGAGACCAAAAAGGGAATAAGAGTTATATTTAATAGACTGCTGTGTAGATATATGCATTGTTGAAGGACTACTGGTATAAGTTATTATTGCTCTATTAATGGTGTCTACTTCTGAACAAGGGACTTAGAAAGTAGAACTGTTACAGGAGGCTCATACAATGCCTGTAGTGTCTGATTAATCTCTTGCTTTATTATTGACTCACTATAGATAGTCAGTATATGTATACTAGTGTATAAAGTCAGTGATTTATATATTGACTCTGTAGCAATATAGTACTGAAGAGATGGGTTGATAGATCTCCTTTCACCTTAGCTGAAGGCTTAGCTTTTTGCTTTCCGTGCAAATGGAAATGGATCATGGGAGAAGAATTCTGATGTGATGCTTTTACCAATTAGTGGTGGTGGTGGTGCCCTCACGTAAGCAAAACTGCCTAAAAGAGGTTACTTGCTTTGATACGTGTCATAGTTCAGCCCCAATCGGGACCAGACTACGCAGTCTCTCTCTCACTCCCCCGAGAGAACAGGGGGAGATAATATAAGGAAAAATGGCTCAAGGTTTGAGATAAGGACAGGGAGAAATCCTTAAAGTTACCGTTATGGGCAAAACAGACTCGACTTGGGGAAAACGATTCATTTGTTACTACAAACAGCAGGATAATGAGACAGAGAACAAGATAACCTCCCTCCACCCCTCCCTCTTCCCAAGCTTAACATTATCTCTACCACCCCCCCACCCCGAGCGGCACAGGGGGAAGGAGGGAATGGGGGTTGCGGTCAGTTCATCACACGTTGTTTTACACCGCTGCTTCATCATCGGGGTAAGAACTCCTCACATTCTTCCCCTGCTCCAGCATGGGTTCCCACCCCTACGCTACAGTCCTTTGTGAAACTGCTCCGGCGTGGGTCATCTCTTCCACGGGTGCAGTCTCTCCAGAACGGCTGCCCCAGCGGGCCCTCCACGGGCCACAGCCACCTTCAGGCATCCACCTGTCCGGGTGTGGGGTCCTTCACGGGCTGCAGGTGGATCTCTGCTCCTCTGTGGACCTCCATGGGCTGCAGGGGGACAACCTGCTCCACCATGGTCTTCACCACTGGTTGCAGGGGAATCTTAGCCAGGAGCCGCATTACTCCTCCCCCTCCTTCTGAACTGACCTTGGCGTCTGCAGCCGTTCCTCACAACAGGCTGGCAGACGCCTCTCAGGATCCTTTTTACATCTTATTCACTTCTCATCTCCTCTCCACTTCTTGCAGCCAGGGCCGGGCGAGTTGGGCCCAGTCGGCCGCCCAGAGAGAGGTCAGAGGGTGAGGCCTGCAAGGCCCATGAGGCCTGCGCCTCCCCCTCTGCACCTCTGCCCCCGCTCAGCTGCTTCACATCTTCTCTTTTTTTTTTTTTTTTTTTTTTTTCCTGTTTTCCCCTTCTTAAATACGTTATTGCAGAGGCGTTATCATGGAACACTCTGCTACCAATCGGCTCGGCCTTGGCCAGCAGCGGGTCCGCCCTAGGCCCGGCCGAGTCCACTGAACAAAGGGGAGCGACTTCTAGCAGCTTCCTACAGAAGCGGCCGTCCTTAGGCCCCCCCTCACTAAACAAAACCACAACAATATGAGAGCTCTTTCTCTCTCTTTTATCTTTCTTTTAAAATTACTTCTATTACTTAAATTTGTATCTGTTTAATCTGTGAATAGTCTTCCCTTTCACAAAGTTACCTAACCTTTACTTACTTTGTGCCAGTTCTTATTAATAGAAGAATGATTGTATAAAATAAGTGTGTGTGGGAAGTCAGCTGTACTCATTAAAAGGCAAAGATGACTCTCTTCTTAGGAAGGCAGGGTGTGAAAACAAACAAAAGGAGACATGGCATTAGTTATTTCTTCTGACTGTGCTCTCACTGAGCAGCATCTTTCTACTGTGCCTTGGAACATGCAACAGTTAATTTGGGTGCACATGCAGGGTGTGTGAACATCCTACTGTGGACATTCATATCGACAACTATGAAAACCAACTGTGTATGTTTTTTTTGTAAATCTTATAGATTTTGTCTTCTAAAAGACTTAAGTCATAAACTATTTTATCAAAATTGGAGCATGTAAAAAGTGAATTATTCAAGTATCTTGCTGTTTCTCTACAGCAATGTGGTGACCAGAGTAGGTAACGAGCTGCATGCTGAGATGTCAGAAGGGATAAGATCCGTTCTGCTGTCTTAAGGGTAACTTGAGATTCTTCAAGAGGGTGTATTCACCTGATCTAATCTAGCCTAGATATTAATTTGGGCTGTTAGAGACCCAGGTTCAAGTGCCCACTTTGCCTTTTGCCCCAGGCTGCCAGAGGCACATGTGCCACAGGTTTTCATTTTGGCACCATCCTCCTGTGCCACTGTGCTGCCTGGAGCCCAGGCTTGAACCTGTCTCCTGAGTCCTGCCTGAAGTCAGCTGGTTCCACTGGCTTAATGAGAGCTCTCTGAATTTTGAGTATCTACTTCATACCACTGAAGTAGATGTCTATGTGAAAAAGCTGGTGTTTTTTTTTTTTTTTTTTTTCTGTCAAATCAGTGCTTTCCTTTGTCAATAAAGAAAAAAAGCAAAACCTCCAGGTGAACCCTGCTACTCTTACTTACTTAACATATAAATGCTGAAAAGTGGTTTTATTGCTTTCATTCCCCTCCCCTCTGGGCTGTTTTGAGAAGCTTGGTAATATTACAAACACCTACATTCAGTCTCTTTTGTCCCATGAATCTGAATAACTTTCTCATTTAGCATGAATAGAAACAGTGCGGTGAGAAGAAATCTATTTCTGGAATCTTTTGAAGATTGCATATGGGCAGAGGTATTTTGTAGTGGTGAAAAAGGGGATTATTTTTCAAATGGTTAGTATCAACAGTAGAGTACTTATTTTTCTGCTTTACAAGGAAGCTAAAGAAGTAGGAACTATTTCTGAGGTGACAGAACAGAAATTTCAGAAAAGCACTGCTGTGATCTAGCAATGCAATTTTGCTCTATTTTTAAGAAACACATGGACCTTTTTCAAAAAGAAACATATGGACCAAATCCCCTGAATATTGCAGTGTGCATATGACTTCCTAGAGCAGAATGGCATCACTAGGAGCCAGCTAAATCCTTTTTATATTTAACATACAACAGCTAGAATTTGAACTTAGATTCTCTGATATCTGTATCTGAGCAGATGGTGCAGATAAGACGAGTAGCATCTGGTTTCATAGGTCCTAAGTAGACACATCAATGCATCAGTGTAGCAGCACTTCGCATGCCAAAATTCCCCTGTACCTTGCTGAAGATACATCTCTGTGGAAAAACTCTGATACAAATACAGGACAACTTCAAGTCCATAGAATATTGAAATGTTGGCTTTGGTTTTAATTTGTGTAAGCTTCTTCCACATTTCTTCATCAACATAAGAACAATTTGAATAGTTGCTACAGGGCTTGAGACTCTTCAGGGACAGATTCAGCTCAGATTCCTAACTTTGGGTTACACTTAAGAAAAGAATAAAAGCACTAAAACATAACAGCACAGAGTGAAAATGGTAGTTCGTGCAAATAAAACAGGTTAACTTGATTTCAGTTTCCTAGGACTTCTGACCAATCCTGCTGCTGCTCTTGTATGTTATCTACTTTTAACCCACCTATCATCAAATGTTATGAAAAATCATGCAATTTTCTCCTTTAAAATATTAGAAAAGGCCAATTCTTAGAGCCACTCAACTGCTTTTGGTTTTGTAAATATGGGGAGCAAACCTCCAGAGTGGCTGCAGCTTCTAACTATTGTGGATGAGCAGAGTTATCAAATTGTAGCCTGCTAGAGAATGGATGTAAAGAAAGTCTTGCTGGTTTTATAGTAAAGTTGTAGTAAACCAGGACACTATGTTGCAGATTTGATGAAATCAAAGTAATTGATAAAATGGGCCAAATTGCTGTGAAAGACCACATTTATGGAATCCATCCTGATTTAGAACGAATTAGAGCAAAGATACGAAGAAAATATTTGGCATATCAGTCATTTTCATTTCACATGAAATAGAAGTTAGTGATGAAATCTGGAAAGATGTGTCAATATCTTACAACTTTTTTGTATATGATTTTATCCTTTAATATCCATAAATATTTAATGGATATAATTTATTGCTGTATTTACGTATTGTGGTAAAACATGGTATTTCCTTTAGCTTAAGGTTTCTTTTAACTTCCATTGACTGACTCTCTTGTCTATTTATCATACTTGTCAACTTTCATAGGTGGTAAGATGCATTCTAAAATTATATAGTTTCTCTTCTGCTGGGACGACAGCTAAAGGAGCTCACACCCCTCAAATAAACCTCTACCGTGATCAGTGGATCACATAAGTGCTCCTGTTCTACTCTGCAAACTTTTTGCATCTGTTCCACACAGAGGTGAACAGACAGCTCCTCTGTGTGCGTGAAAGAGTTAAAGCTTTCTAGCCCTTTCTCCTGTCAAGTAGTTTTTGCCAGGAGTACAGCAGGCTGCTTGCATGAAAGGCTGGCTAGCCTACCTGAGCAGATCTCTGAGAGCAGCTATTGATTCTGTAATCCTCTCTGATGTTGGTAGTGCTCACGTGGACAACCTCATGGACCTTTCCCTAGTTATTCTGAAGAGTACTAAGAGGTATTTAGAAGAGAAGGACTAGCCTATTCATTTCAAAGAACCCAATGCATGGTTTGGGATTTACTTATTTAAGACAGAAGGAAGATTATAGGCAGTAGAGTATTAGATAAATTAGCAATTTGACCTACCTGGGCAGAAGTTTGTCTGTGTATCTTCTATAAAATCAGGAAATGTCACAGAGGGAACACCTGCAGCATGAAGGAAAGAAGGAAACCTGTGCCATGCACTCAGTAAACACGCCTGGGTAGTACTTGGCCACCAAAAATCACACACAGATGAAGTGTGTGTACACTGAAATGTTTTTGAAACTTGAGTGAGAAGAATAAAAGGCTGCTTTCTGTTTCTATACTTCTTCAAAGGTGCGCATAGCCTTTGGGATCTCACTACATTTGCATATGAGTACAGTTTTAAAAGATGGACGCTGTAAAGTTTTTAGAATGTTGCGTATGTTCATAGAAATATGCATGTGTGAAATAGAAGTATCTAGCCTTTGGTCATGCTCTTAACTACTTTCTTTGTCTTTAAGTGAGGTATAAGGCAATATCTGTTTCTGCTCTGGACAGTCATGTGTCCTTAGAGAATTTATTCCTGATCTTATTTTCATAGATAGTTACTGGATATGCTCATTGGTTTCTAACTACGTTAAATCGATTTGGAAAGCACATTGGTTCAAAATATGCCTCTCCAAATACAGTTGTGTCATTCTACCTTTGTGTTCTGGAGCAATTATCGTAAGGTCCTTGAGATGTTAACCTCCTTGGAGAGAAGAGGAAGGGTTGGTTTTATTGTTGTTGCATGCCTATACTAAGTGGGCAGTCTGGGAATGCATTTAAAGGCAAATGCTGCTCCTACTCGCTATACAGGGTAGAATTGTGATGTGTGCAGGAGCACATGATTTTAGGTGACTGCTTTTCCCCTTCCTTCTGCAGAACCTGTCTCTGTGGGGGACTGGGCAGGACTGCCCACAGGTGTATCTGGAGCTTGTAGCCAGATACTGAAGATTCGTTGTTTCCCCCTCTCCTTGTGGTAGAATACCATTTTGTCTGGGCAGAATGCTTTGGATCTGACACTAACATTTCAGATTATGCAAGTAAAAACTTGGTCTTTTCAGAATCCATAACTGTGACTGACAGTACTAATCTGGAATTAAGATCTAATTGCTTCCAGGGTGGGGGACAGATGTCTAATTTGGTCGATGCTGTGTCTGGTACTGCCATTCACAAAAGAAACAAATATATTGAAAGAAAAACAAAGCAGATGTAGTTAGGCACTTAGCAAAATAGGTATAGTCATTAGGTTAATTCAATAGTTTACTTATTTTTATGCCTTATTTTTCAGATTCATTCATGTTTTCCGACTTGAATACTGTCACGAGTCACTTCCCCCCAGCTAGTGTCTCCAAGATCAATCCAAGAAAACACTTCCTCTTACCTCACTTCAAGATGCGATATACAAAAAGATGGACTAATACTATTAGCTGAGTATTTTATTAAAAAACAAACAAACAAAACAAAACCAACTTAAAACCAACCTAGATGGAAAGGACTGTTTCCAACCACTGAAGGGTCCAGACAGTAAGACTGGAGACTTAAACTGGAGTGAGCTGGAGCTGTACAGCCAACAGTGAATTCAGAGGCAACTGGGCAATGAATTCCAAGGTAAGCAAAAATATTTCCACACACTTAAGTGATGCTTGTTAAGACTTGCTTTTCGTGCTCACTGTTAAGCGAGTTTTTGGGAGATGTATTGTCTGTTTTTAAAGTGCTCACGTATCAACTTATGTAGCAAATATTCACTCAAACATCTTTCTGGTTGCAATTTTGTGTAATTTGTGTGACTGTGAAAAAGCATCTTGGTGTGATTACTGTAAGTCTAGTTGCATGGAAAATCTGTCTGCTGTTTTGGACTGCAGGTCATAATTTCCATGGTAATTGGCTCTGAAATATTAACTCTCGACACATCAGAGGGTTGCCACAGTGAACTGTCAGGTTGACTCAACCTACTTGGTTACTAAAGGTTAAGATGTGCATCAGTGCTCGTGTATCCAAAATTAATTACAGTTGTGTAATTTTTTAAGGAAAAAAAATTGATTGAGAAGGGAATGTTTGTAAGGACTTCCTTTATTTCAGTATAATTTGTCAGTGTAACACTTAAACTAAGATACTCTGGTTTTTAATGGAACAGGTGGAGATTTCCTTTTCCAGCCTAACGAACCCTCTAAGCAACTATTTTCGTGTTTTATTTTGGTTTGATTTTTTACTTTGGTCAAATGACTGAGACTTAGAACTTGAAGCCCTAGCTGTGTATGTTGTACTGCACCAAGATCTGGACTGTCTCCTAGCTATGAATGCCTTATGGTCTTATGTGAATGTAGAGAAGAAATGTTCTTGAGCCCGATTTGGGATCAGGAGTATTAATAGAAGATATGTAGAACATAAAGGAAAAATGGGCAACATCCATTTTTCCCTTGTAGTTATGCTACCTTAACACTGGGCTAATATGGTGATAAATCAAGGTCTCTAGAATCTTTCACTAATATCAAGCATCCACATGTTATTGAATGTCTGATCTATACCATTAGTCATAATTTGCTTTAATACTGGAATACAGTGGAACTTTTTATAAAAGGAAGATGACTGTAGGAAGGAAGATACTTGGCTATGTTTGAGGCACAATGAAGCTACTTGAGCAAGTAAAACTTTGGTTTTGTTTAAAAATTATTTGAACTTAACTCCAAATATCTTGTATAACCAACATTGATCCAAAGTCAACTGAAAGGTGATTGTAGGACTTAGGCAGCTTTGAATCAGGTCCTAAGAGCTGGAAAAACAAATATTCCTTTTTTTACAAATATGTATGAAAGCATTTCCACTGATTTTAACATGTAATACGAGCACCTATGCCTACATGCTTAAATAACTGGGCTTCAGTGACATAAGAAAGATGAACTATTTTAAAAGCCAGTGAAATAGAAAGAGGAGAAAGCGAGTCTTGTACTGTGCACAAAGTCAAGAATAGGTATGAGCAAAGCAGTCAGAACCATTGCATGCAGCTTGGATTTAGTCTGTCAAGACTTTAATGTCAGGTTTCTATAACTTCAAAATACATCATCTACTTTTTTCTGAATTTATCTAGTAGTGTACGTTCACATTTCTGATAAATTGTACTACCTTACGACAAACTGAAACATAGAAGCAGGTTGAGCACAAATATATGGGAAAGCAATTCCTCAATTTTTTCTGCCCAACACACTCTTAAGATAAAAATTATAATTGAATACAGTTCTCATTCCATTTATTTTGATGGGAAATTTGTATTACCTTCCAGGAAACTTGATGGAAATGGCATACAATCTTTGAATTTTACAAAGATGTGTACTGGCACTGTTCCTTATAGAACAAATGCCTAGATTTGATTAAGGATGGGAAAAATGCAAATTTTGTGAACTTGGCATGTTTATTTATATATGTAGATGTACGTAGAAGTTTCAGTGGGTAACTTGGGTTCTTGGTTACATGGTTCTATCAAAGAACAGAATTTGGCATGATGGCTTTGAATCTACTAAGAATAGAAACCCCTTTCCAACTGTAAGTGGTTACTCAGCAATGTTACTGATTAGTCCAGTTGTATTCCCCCAGAAATGTCCTCGGCTTGAGGAGAAAAAAAAGCTGGGCATATTTAGGTTCCTGAAAGGACAAGTCCCAGTAAAAGTCCCAGTGTCAGCCACACCAGGGGCTCAGTCCTCACTTCAGAGAACACAGAACTGCTGTCCAGTATACATGGAAACTTGCGTATAAGAAAGTTTATCAATAGTGCCTTTTTTAAAGCATAAGGATCATTTAGCAGATGATTGTACTAAACCAGAGAAGTGTACTTGGTCTCCCTATGCTGAGAAGAGGGGCTAAGGAAACTTTAATAGATATGGCATTTATTGATTATTGCTGTGCATGCTAATACAAATAGCGTTTGATGCTTTGCTAACTAGCTATTGTAAAAACTACCCGAGGGGGGGAAGTCTTGTATTCCCCAACCGAGGGGTCTTGCTTTGTGCTTTGAACTCTTTATCTGAAGTGAGAAGTCCTGCACCTCCCGCACAAGGACAGTCCTGATAAGAACCAAGGGGTCTCCTGCGAGAAGTCCTGCACCTCCCACACAAGGACAGTCCTGATAAGAACCAAGGGGCCTCCTTCAGGAGCCAGCTAAAACTGGACAAATGACTTCTTGGAACTAATTGTAATACCTAAATGACCTCTTGGAACTAATTTTAATACGGAGCGGGGATAGCTCATGCATATGTATAGGCGTGTTTTTTTAACTTCATGCATATGTAACACTTGGTTGTATAAAATTCAAAGTGAATTGCCATGCCAGGCGCGCACGATTTTGGCGGGACTACCCCCCGTGCTGCCCGGCGCCGAATAAACATACCTACTTTACAATCTTACAGATTGTGGAGTCTGCTTTCCGCACGTCAATGCGCTTTATTTTTAAATATGTGTTGATATTAATAAAGACACTAGAACACAAACAAAACACTTAAGAATGAAAAGCTCAATCCTATTTTATGGTAGTAAAAGTGGATAAGCAATTAATCTTCATGCACAGTGCGACTCAGTAAGTTGCTGAGATTTTCCTGAAGAATTTGAAAAAAAAAATCATAAACAGTAAATAAAGCTTGAAGCAACTTGTCATTTTGAGGAAATAGTAGGGTAAATGTCCCAAGATATTAAAAAGTGCAGTAGTAATTCTAACAGGAACATTGTGGGTTTGTTTTTGCTTTTGTTTTTTTTTTAAAGTAGCATTTTTTTTTTTTATTGCTGTCCTCAGCCGTGAGCCTGAGCAAGGACTGAGCACCTGTAAGTGAAGCTGAATAGGATTTGCCCGTTTCCCTTCCTCCTCTTCAGTGCAGATAGCATGGACTGTATGCCAAGTTTGAGGGTGAAGGGGGGAAGCTTCTTTGTAGGAAATTATGAAATTTCACTGGCCCCTTCTAGAGCACGAAGGGATGGTCGTGTTGGCTTTGAAATTCAGCATCTGCTCCTCTCCACGCTGAATTCGCCTCCCCCTCGAGAGGAAACTCCTATGTCAGGTTTGCTGACGGGCAGGTTCTTGCCGTACCCCCTGCGGGCTCACCTGTCCCGGCAGCGAGACGGCCCCGGCTCCGCCCCCGCCCGGGGGGGCTCGGCCAGGCTTGCCTGGCTCTGCCTCTGCTCACAGCTCCGCCTCGCTCGTCCCGACCCGAAGGGCTCCAGGGGCAGGGCCGGGCGGGCTGCTCCCCTCGCACGTCCCAGGCTCGGCAGCCCGCCCCGGGACGCTCGGGCTCTTTGCCGCCGCGCCTGGCGTACGGGCACCTCCCGGCCCCGAGCCCCGGGGCCTGCACTGGGGGAGGGTCCTCCAGCCCCCAGCCTCTGTTATCCTGGTCTCCAGGCGGGGGCTGCGCGTCCCCCTCGGCCGCTCCGTCTCGCTGGACCCGGCGGCGGACCTGGTGCTGCGGGTGCGGCCGGGGGACAGGTGCGCCGTGGCGGTGCTGGGGAGCGCATCCTCCGCGCTTCCCCTGCGCCTTCGCCCGCGGGCAGGTCACCTACAGCCACTTCGGGGCCCGCAGCCCCGGCCGGTACCGCCTGCACCTCCAGCTCCGCTACGACTCGCCCCGCTGGACCCTGGTCGTGCCTTTCGCGCTGGGGGTGGAGGTGCTCTTCCAGCAGCTGAGCCTGCTCAGCCGCAGCCTGCCCCTGCCCGTGGAGAAGCTGCGGGGGCTCAGCGCTCCCCTGGACGGCAAAGTGCTGGGCTTCCCCGAGAGCGAACCCGGCCGGCGCTGCCACCTGCTGCGGCTGCTGGCGCCGGACCCCTGCCCGCTTACGGGCGGTTGCTGGACGCCGAGGGGCGGCTCCTGCCCGCCGGCTACAGCGGGGACTGCTCCGCTCTGCTGCGAGCCGGGGTCTGCCACATGCACACGGCGGCCACCGCCTCCCCGGGCCGGGACTGCATCCCAGCGATGGTGTCGGTGCTGCCTGCCGCCTGCCCGGAGGAGCGGGAGTACTTCCAGGTGCTGGTGCGGATCCGTGAAGGGGCTGACAACAGGCCACCCAAGCCCAGCTTCCTGGCGCTGATGATGATGGAGGTGGACCAGTTTGCACTCACTGCCCTGGACATGCTGGCTGCTGAGAACCTGGAGATCCCCCCGGACCTCCTAGTCTTCCCTCTTGCCTCCTCCAGGCCAGTGATCGTCGGCGGCAAGGCTTCCTGCTCAGCACTGATGATCCTAGCCACCCCCCCATAGCCTTCTCACAACAGGAGGTGAGGGAACTGAAAATTGCCTACCAGCCCCCTACCCTGGACTCGGACGAGGAGCGGCTTTTCCAGGTGGAAATGGAAGTGCTGGACTCTGATGGCGCCTCCTCAGAGCCTTTTGCTTTCATCATCCTGGTAAAGCCCATGAACACATTGGCCCCCGTGGCCACTTTCAGTCATGTGGCTGGCCCTCAGCTGATGCTCTTTGAGGGCCAGTCGAGGCCCCTGTCTGGCAACTTGGAGATCAGTGATAAGGACAATCTGAAAGAGGTGAAGGTCTGGGTCACACAGGGCCTGCAACACAGGAAGCTCAAGGTACTGGGTGTACCACCCAGCCACAAGTACTTCACTGCTGCAGAGCTAGCAGCAGGGCAGGTGATTTACCAGCATGATGGCAGTGAGCACAGCTACAATGACAACATTGTCTTCTGCATGACAGATGGGCGGCACCAGGTTGAATTTCTGTACCCCATCACCATTGCTCCAGATGATGACCAGCCAACGCTGCTGAATGCAAATATGGGGCTGGTGCTGAGTGAGCACCAGACTGTCCAAATCTCACCTTCTGTCCTCAGTGCCACAGACATTGACTCTGATGATACCTCTATCCGATTCATCCTGTTTGAGGATGCAGCAGTGTCCCTGCTACACTCCCAGAGCTCTGGTGAACTGCTACTGCATCACGCAGAGCAACCAGCATCTTATGAGAGCAAAGAAAGCAGAGCAGGGTTGGAGAGTGACTCCTCTTCCTCCCCGGGCACTTTGTGGAGGATCAACACCTGTATGAGAGGGTGGGGAATGAATGGCTGCAGCAGGACATCCTTGATGAGAGGCTGTTCTTCAGGCACACAGGAGCTCACAACGCCAGGCCAGTGATGGGCCACGTTGTGTTCCTGCTGCAGGACAATGATGACCCCCCTAACCAGTCAGGGGAGCACGTGCTCACTGTCAAAGTCCAACCTGTAGACAACCTGCCACTTGCACTGTACCCAGGTACCACCCTGCAGATGACAGTGCAGGAGTACCAGCTGACTGTCTCTGAGAAGAGCTAATTATCTTTCCATGCTAATATATTCTTGGTGAGGATGTGTGTTTACAAAAGCTCGAGTAGTCTAGCTTCACCTTTGGGCTACAAATTCTTCTTGTGACAATGTTGTTCTTGTGAAGAGTTGTTTATCACTCTTGGTTTTCTCCTACAAATAATACTTCTACTCTGCAGTCAAAATAACTTTTGGTTTTTCTTTTGAGCTTTTGAAGTCTAGTCAAAATCCAAACTGGTACCTCTGCATGTGGTGCTGCTTTGTTATGTAAATCTGTTTGCCAGCTAGAGCCATCAGGTTTCTTGCCACAATATTGTTTTACACAATGTAGATATCTGTATGTACTTCATTCCTAATATGAAATAGTCTTTTAATGAGGCAGTAATTATTTTTGTGTCTCTTTTGCGGTCTACCTCACTTTCTCAAAGTGCTTTTTAACTGTAGAAAGCAGAACTGTGTGCTGAGTTCTGATTCTTAGTAATGTAGAACAGTAAAATAACCTTGAAGCTCCTAACTGCTGTTCTCCCCATCATAAAACAACGGGTTCTCCAGCTTCAGTATTGCAGTGGAAGATTATATAGTACTGATATTTTTTTCTGCTTTGTATATTAGATCCTTTTCAGAAATACAGCTTTCCAGGACAAGGTGTCTTATTCCATACATACTACCTACTTTATATGTTGATAAGATCCACAAAGATTTCTGTAAAATTTTGCAGTTGGAGGTATTGAAATGTAGGGTTTGTTTTAATAACAAACATTTTGTTTGTCTACATATTTTTTGTTCTGTGTCCTAATGACAGGAGATAAAATATGTGTACATACCTACTTTCTTCTATCTGGGTAACATTGGGGAAAGCAACTACAAAATATAACAGAAGAATTTTTCATATACTTTAGAGAGCAAACAAGATACTTGATTAAAATTTCATTGCTGGTTCTTTCCAGTTAATATGTTGTTGCCAGTTTGTATAGCATTACTGTGTCAAGCAAAATGTCAGGGTTTTTGTTTTTTTTATAACTACCACAAAGATTATTAGAGTTTCAGGCTTCGTAAGTAGATAATTTTTCTGATGGCTACCAGAGAATCTAAGAAGGTTGTGGGTTCTGCAAATACAGTCCCACTTAAAACGATACTTAACACTTGTTTAAAGCAGGGCTTGTTTAAAGCATTGGCTGGATGGCCGCACTCAGAGAGTGGCTGTCAACGGCTGAATGTCCATGTGGAGACCGGTCACGAGTGGCGTCCCTCAGGGGTCCGTGCTGGGCCCAGCCCTGTTCAACATCTTTGTCGGTGACATGGACAGTGGGATAGAGTGCACCCTCAGCAAGATCGCCAACGACACCAAGTTGTGTGGTGCCGTCGACACGCTGGAAGGGAGGGATGCCATCCAGAGGGACCTTGACAGGCTGGAGAGGTGGGCCCGTGCCAACCTCATGAAGTTCAACCAGGCCAAGTGCAAGGTCCTGCACCTGGGTCATGGCAACCCCAGGCACAAATACAGGCTGGGAGGGGAATGGATTGAGAGCAGCCCTGAGGAGAAGGACTTGGGAGTGCTGGTGGATGAGAAGCTCAACATGAGCTGTCAATGCGCCCTCGCGGCCCAGAAGGCCAACCGCATCCTGGGCTGCATCAAGAGGAGCGTGGCCAGCAGGTCAAGGGAGGTGATTCTCCCCCTCTACTCTGCCCTGGTGAGACCCCACCTGGAGTACTGTGTCCAGTTCTGGAGCCCCCACACAAGAAGGACATGGACCAGTTGGAGAAGGTCCAGAGGAGGGCCACGAAGATGATAAAAGGGCTGGAGCACCTCTCTTATGAGGACGGGCTGAGAGAGTTGGGGCTGTTCATCCTGGAGAAGAGGAGGCTCCAGGGAGACCTGATAGCGGTCTTCCAGTACCTCAAGGGGGCCTACAAGAAAGATGGGGAAAGGCTGCTTAGTAGGGCCTGTTGCAATAGGACGAGGGGTAATGGTTTTAAAATAGAGGGGAGTAGATTTAGATTAGAAATTAGGAAAAAATTTTTTACGATGCGAGTTATAGAACACTGGAACAGGTTGCCGAGAAAGGTGGTGGAGGCCCCATCCCTGGAAACGTTCAAGGCCAGGCTGGATGAGGCTCTGAGCAACCTGTTCTAGTTGGGGATGTCCCTGCTCCTTGCAGGGGGGTTGGACTAGATGACCTTTGAAGGTCCGTTCCAACCCTAACCATTCTATGATTCTATGATTCATATGCTCTCCATGTGTTTCTCTCAACACCTACATACACTCAAGGAAATGGGACTGTAGTAATCTTTTTCCCTCCATTTTATGCAGTCTTAGAGCATGTACACAGAGTTATTACAGATCAGCTCTCATGTTACTGCCATAGCTTGCGTAAATGTTGAAGGCTTCTGATCTGCCTGTGTCCCCCCATCACACTCCTTTGATGGACTTCACTAATTTGGTGGTTCCTGCAGAAAATTCAGCAGGTCTGTTTTACAATTCTCATTGGCTGGTTGGTTCAGTACTTGCAAGAGAAGGGTTCACCAAGAATGATAAAATCCTTTAAAGCAAAACCTCCCTTTTCTTCCAGCTTGTCAAATCCAGAATATTTTGCCTGGACCAGAACATAATTTTTCTTAGTGCTCTTATTTTTAGTATAAGTCTTTTTCTCTGTCCTTTTAGCCGTAAGACAAAATTTAAAAGAACATGAGAGAGCGCAGGAGTGAGAAATAAGGAAAATTATATGAAAGGAGTCTATGGGATGCCTGTCTCTTACAATTAATCTATAGATATTTATTAGAATTTCTTTGTATGTCAGTCTGTTTACATCTTCATTTGACAATTTAGCCTGAGAGGTTTAAAAGATTAATATTAATAGACATTTAGGAACTTCTATGACTTAATGTTGTAACTAAACTGTCTTTAAACCTTTTTTTTTTTTAAATTACATTTATGCATTTGCCTGCCTGTCCAATTACCAGTGAGTTAATGTTCCATAGACGTTTTGTTTTTAACTATAACATGAGATAATAGAATTCTTTGCTTGAATGTAGGTGGGTAAACAGGCGTGCACATCTGTTAGTCTCTGATGTATTCAATCTGTTGTTATGAGATATGCAAAACGTATCAAGAAGGTTTTTGCTTATCAGGCGCTTGGCATGTTTGTCATTGCTTCAAAACGGTAACAGAAGTTGAATGGCAACTAAAGCAAAACATTACCCCAGTCAGCTGATGTTGTATTGTGAATGTGTGTCAGCAGATAAGTTCTGTTGGATGGCATGCTAAGATTTTTCTTTTTAGGAGAGCTGATGTAGGTCAACTTCTTGGATTATAAAGGTAGTTTCTTTTTGTTTGCTTGCCTAACATCTTTTATAGTATTGGATTTCAGTTCTCCCCAAAAATAGTAAGTAAATATTTCTCAAATCACTCAAGGAGGATTGTTTTCCAGAACAGGACATACTTAAAGGATGTAATTTTCTAGTGCTGCTGAAACTGATGACTTGACGGTCCATGATGTTCTTCCTGAAAACCTGACGTGTCTTGGGCAGTCTTCTGTCCTCCTCTGGTTATTTCAAATCTCAGGCTTTTTTCTTCTACATGTCTTTTAGCAATTCCTCTTTACCTCGGTACTTTTTTTTTTCCTATATTATGTATCAGTAAGCTCTGCAAAAATAAATTAAACTACTGTGTATGTGTTCAGGGTTCACATGATTTGTTTTTCTAATGTCTTTGACAGCATAACTAGGTAATTTTCTTTAAAGTATTATTAAAAGGAAAATATTTCTGTTCCGAAAGTGTTGTCAGTGATGGGAATTTTAAGCATGAGGGTTAAATGTGTGTTCAAAATAGTGTGAAATGGCTCCTGGTTTAACCTCTTGTAATTAGAGGGGCAGAGATTCTGCTGTAATTCCCTTAATATCTGGTAAATCATCTGAATACATAAATGGTCAATTAGGAATTGAAGTGTAGTTTCAAAGGGCAAAATCTGAATCCAGAAGGTATTTATAGAGCTAATTAACTTAAAAATATATTTTAATGTGCTTTTCTATTGGGTATTGATCATGTCACTTGCATGTGTGATATGTTCAGGGAAATGGAGTTATGCCTTTCTCTGTCACTGTCTAGAAGTTAGGGGAAGAAAAAAGAACATATAAACCTGTTCCATGTAATATGTTTGTCTCAAAACACAAATTTATTTGTTCTGTGCCACATGCATCTCCTATAGTATTCAAAATGTTTTTAGGATACTATAGGACACAGTTTCAGATGTTTGGAACTCAAGCTGAATTATGCAAAATGGAAACTGAAACAGTGTCATGTTACAAACTTGTTATCTGGTTTCACCTAAATGTTCTTGAAGTTCATTGCCAGTAATCAGCACAGAGCTTTTCAACATTAACCTCTTTGATATGAGTCTACTGTTTTCCATTTGTTTCAGCCTGCTATCAGTTCTTAGAAGTCAGCTATTCTGAAACACTAGAAAATACATTTGAGAATTGTTATTCATCTGTAAAAAATTAAGTGAAGGCACTTTAATGGGCAGAATATGCAGACCAGACATTGCTCCAAAGCAGTATCTTCCAAAGGAGGTTATAAGGGGTTGTGTCCCAAGAGGCAAGTCTGAGTCTCCAGAACTCATGAGGGGCATAGCTGCCGCATTGATAGTGCTCATCTTGTTAGCTTCATCTTCCTTGTAGACAAAGGGAAGAGCCATTGTGCTCTTTGTGAGGCAGGGCCTTAGGTCTTGTCCCAGCTGGCTGACCATTGCTGGGATGGGGAGGAAGAGTGCAGGATTTTCTACTTCTAAAGCTGTGACCAGGAAAATACTTCTTAAGGTATTTGACTTCTCACATGTCATCTGAACTTAACTGGCACCAGTGATGAGACCAAACTTCCCGAGTTCAGCTGTGTTCCTGTGCATTCCTCTGGCTTGTGCCCTTCTTACGCAGTGTGTATTTCACTTTGTTATGCAGGAAATGGCTCCACAGGTCAGCAACGATCAAATTAGCTTTATCTAGGAAAGAAATATCTCTGAAGTTAGGCAGCTGCTTTTCCTGATGTTATAGGGGTTTATGACATTTCTTTGTGATTGCAGGTAAGAAAATAATAATACAATCTTATAATTCCTAGATGGCAAAGCTCTTTCTCACTTCTCAAAGATACTGTCCATTGTTCAGCCTCAGCCCCTACCTAGTATGGCACTTTAAGAAGCCTTCCCTGTAGTATCAGCTGTGTTGCCTAGTTTTGACATATTGATGTAATTTGTGGAGTTATGAAGGCCGTAACTTCTGAGGACAACCATCATGCTTATGAATCCTGCAGATTCAAATTATGGATCAGTCAGCTGCCTATTGCTGGAACATTTTAAAGGTCAAACTATAGCATAAATCTCTTGCACTGATCCTTGATTTACATCACCTCTAGGGTCTCACTGGGAAGCCTCAACTTCTTCAGGGACCTGAAATGCCAAGTGTATTAAAGCACGTTGCAAAAGATCATTGATTCAGGGGAGGAACTTAATTTATTATTAAAGCTACGGTGTGCATTATGAATAAATGATTTTTATCTCATGTTAGCATACGTGGAAAGTTACCTTTTGGAAAATGTGGAGGCTTTCTGTTTATAATGAAAGCTCTGCACTTCTGAGTTACGATTAGCATAAGATAATTGCATCCTTTGTGTGTTGAATGTGTGTTGTCAGTCATGATGTTGTTTTTGCACAGAGGATCATAGACTTTGTAGTATATCTTTCCTCTCTACTTAATTTGATGGTTATGAAATGTCACATTTTGTCACTGACCATGTAACGGCATAACTGAAACTGTATGTTTTTCAGGATGGTGTATGCAGGAGTATTGGGTGGAATTAATGCATTCATTGATCTTTCCTCTTATTTTCCCCTGAAGAAGCCATAGCTATTCAAAGAATTGTTGTTCTCTGAGACAGGGACTGCATTTGTAGCTGTTTGAGTGCTGTTTGAAGAACAAACACATGAAGAACAGCATTTTTTAAGATTGTAATGTATTTCCACTCAGCTGTATATATCTGTCTCCATCACTTTGATCTTGTCCCAGCATAGTGAACAAATTAAGCTTCTTCATGTAATCAGGCAGTTCAAACGATAACAGTCTACCTCAAAATCAGGCCTGTTGTTCACTTGAAAGAACTGTAGAGTTTTCTTCCAATCCAGGTAGTAAATTTTGAATTTTTACGTTCTATAAGATGACAATGTGTAGTCAGTTCATCATAGTTACCATGACTGGAACATGCTGCTATACCTTTTATTAAATTTGGTCAATGTGAGGCATCAGATAACAACAGTAAAGAAACTTACTGTTGTTATGTGCTAGCACAGTCATAGGCAGTAACTGAGCTGTTGACAAGGAGACTGCAAGTTTTGCTGATAGCCTTTACTTCTAGCCTGTCACTGACAGGTTAGAGATTCCTTTTAGATTCACTTCATCCTAGCAAAAGGCCTAAGGGATCATTTAAGACCAGATGCAAATATTTTTTTTTCTGCTGAGTAATGTAGTTTAAAGAGTAGAAGAGTAAACAGAAGTTTAGAGAGTATTTTTAAAAACCAATGTGTACCACTTAATCTGTCTGCAGTTACTTGATTAGATTGTTATCTTTTCTGTAGATTCAAGCATAAGCATAAAGGAAATACTTGCCAAATCCGTACATCCATAGGTAGAACACGGAATGCTTCTCCTTTGTGTACCGCATTCAATATCTCAGTCACCAGCTTTTCTTCAGTGGTAATTATTTACTTCTGCAGTTTGGCTCTTCTTAGATTTTCAGCAGTTATCTCCTAATTTCAACCTGCTCCATGACTAAATGGCACTGGCATCACTCATTTGCCATGTCATGAAATTGATACTAAGCTTTCTTTATTGTGATGCAGTGCGTAAGTAATGATGAAGCTCTTGCCAAGGACAACTTACTTGCTTTGTGAGCTCTGTGAGTAGAAGTGAGTGAGGTTGTATTCAGAAGCTTTCACTTCTGTTCTGGATACCTGCTTTACCTTCCTTTATGCAGGCTTTCCTAGAGAATGTCATGGCCAACTGTGAAAACGTGAGCACCTTTCATGGTGCCCTGGTGCTTCTCTTTATTGTCTGTAAAATGTAATTATATAAAAAAAAAATGATCATTTTCCTGAAACACAACAAGCACACTTCTTCGGGCAACCCAGCTGGCACTTTCTCTTGAGGATGTCAAAAGACAGGGTGTATGGGCAAGCAGCCTTCATGTACGAAGAAATCAGGACTGTCATGTAGTTACAGGGGCAGAAAATAAAGAAAAAGGGAGGCAGAGGCAGTCATCATTTCTTGTAATGCTGATCCATCTTAGAGAAATACTGATTTCTGTAAGGTTCTTGGAGAGGGAAGGCCTCTGAAGCATGAAAGACACATAGCTTAGGTTTCTGTCTGACCTCTTGGCACCTCTCCAGAATTTAGACAGGTGCATATGGAGCCTGGTGGTCAGTCTTTTTACTTTCATTTATGATTTGTTACTTCCTGTATTAATTTCCCTTGGCTACACTGTACTACCATCCATAAAGTATGTTTATCATAATGCCCTTTCAAAAGCTTATAGTGGAGTCTGCAAGGCACTTCTATTCTGATGATAAGAGGTCGTTGTTAAAAATCATATTCTGTTTATTTTTCTCGTGGTATTTTGGCGATTTGGCAAATTGTTTGTATAGGTAATCAGACATGACAGCTTGTAAATGGATTGATGGATGTTTGAAACAACTGATCCTGAGGAAGCCTAAATTAGATCAGATGTATTAGGTTGGATTAGGATCAAAGGCCAGACAGGCCATAAATATATGCAAGATGATGACTGGATAAGGAAATTTCTAATGAAGAATTTATCACATAAGTTTTGCTGTCTTATCAGTTCAAATGGCTTGCAGAATTCTTGAATGCGTTTGTTCTTGTGAAGCTCTGGTAGAATTCTCTGGTAAAATAGTCTTTAGCATATGGATAGCTTGTAAACTGAGTACTGCTCCATTTAGACTAATTAAGTGAACTGGTTGATGTTGCTTCTTCTACAGTGGCAGGTTGTTTCTGTAATTAACGTAAATGTGGAAATGAAGATGATTCTTTGGAATATAGTTTTTAATACAATTAATACAACAAAGCATGGTGGTGGAAGAACAAATTCGCACAGTTACCATCACTTCTTTCAGGCCAAATACAGTCCGGAAAAGCAGAGACTTTAGTGTTAGCTTTACCTACAAACACTTTTCAATGAATACTCATTGCTTTCTGCAGACGGTGTACTTCCTTAGTAGTCTTCTGCATAATAAAAATCCAAGAACTGTCTAGAGCAAATGGGTGACAAGGAAGTTTTTCAGGTCCTTTTTTTGATGAAGATATTTTCTGGCACAGAGCTGGTTAGCCAAAAATTCATTTTTCTGCTTGTTCAAATTAATGTGAAATGTGACTGAAGAGCTCACACTTAACTTCCCTCAGGGGCGTGTTCCAGGTTTTAAATCATTTGTTGTTGTTAACTTCACTGTTCTGATGTTCCTTTACTCTTTCTGTCCTTTTTTTTTTCTTTCCTTTCTCTTTTTTTTTTTTTTTTTTTTTCCCCCCTCTGAGTCTTTCCAGACAAAGACACTTTTTGAAACAATGGCTAGCAAACTCCTGTTTTCCATGTGTCTTGTATATATCTTCGTTGGACCACAGGCCTGATTTCAGAGTGGTTTATTGTAGTTTGAGCTGCCTGGTTATATAAAGAAGATTAATTTGCTCTTAAATGAGGAGTAGGAGTTAGACTTAACTCATAACAAGCAGAATATGTATGACTACTTATATGGATGACCTCTAATAAATTTTGTTGTATCTCTGTAATGATCTAAAGTTGCCCTCAGGAACAACTGGAAATTCCTTGGATGGTGGTAAGGAGTGTCTTTTTGCCTTCGTGGCACACATCCTTCTACAGCAGCTCTGTCTCAGTCCCTGCCCTGTCACCCTTTCCTGAGCCCTCCACTTTTAAATTTTTCATCTCTTTCTAAAAAAGGGAATGCTTCTAAGTAGAATATGTCATGGCTACACTGCAGTTATCGACAACTGAGGCTGTTGGAAAAACAGATAAAAATTAGACAAGCCTATCATACAAAATTTCTTTTCTTTGTTTTTTTCCTAATTGTACTATCAAATGCAACTCCCCTCTACCAATAAATACAGTTTATTTAGAAGTGCAGTGATAATGGTTTGTTGCAGATACCAAGTTCCCTTTTGCCAGAACAAAAATTCTTGGGCTTCTCGTGAAGTCCTATACTTGAAAAAATTTACAGTCTCTGGAGCAGTAGCAAGTTTGTTTGAGAGCTGCTTTTACTGTCTGATCTCTTGCAGTGTGTTCATATGTCAGAATTGGGAAGGCCTAGTTGATGGAAAACACCTTTCCAGCCACACAGGCTAAACCATGTTCTTCCATGCTAATATTTACAGCAAACTGGAGCATGGCTTTTGTGTTCCGCTGAGCTACGCTGGCATGGATGAACAGTGTGTTATGATGACTTCCTCTGGATAAATAGTTTTAGTATAGAATCATGTGCAGCAAATCATGTTATTGTGAGGTTTAAGGACTTTTTTTTTTTCTCATGAGTTAGTGGCTTCTAGGAAGACTGTATAGATATACTGTAAATTACAAGTTTTAGCAGAGGGATACAATACTTGATTTAGGTGGAGGATGACTGGGTCTGGATAAAGATTGCTAATTCGTGATAAAAACTGGCCAAAGTAAAGCAACTGATGTAAAGAACATGAGTAAAACCACTGGAGTCACAAATGAAATAATGCTCTTTCCTGATTGAGAATATGGCAGCAGATAATTTTTTTTAATATATATAAAATGCATGTAGTTTTTGTTATATTGACAGTACACTGCAACCCTCCTGGAGCAGGAGCGGGGACAGGTGGGCAAGCAAAGGCGTAGACTTTTGATCTGCTGCTGCCTCGTGTTTCACTGTAGGCGCTGGCTCATGATTCTCAAATTACAAATCTTTTAGTTGACTTCCAGATCTTTTGGAATTCAGGAGGATGAAAAGATTAAATCCTCGTAATTGGGTTAGATTTAAAAGCGGAAGACAAGGTAACTCAACCTGTGCACACCAGCCTCCCCCCCCCCACAAGCTGCAGTAATGAAAGCGGCTCCAGTGAAATATGAACAGTGTGCCTGTTCCTTTAACCCCCCCACACAACCACATCAAACAGCAAAAAAAACTCCTGAGTATAAGCAACTTTATGTAGATTCATTAAGGTCTCAAAATTTCTTGATGATAACTGAAATCAGGCATGAATTGTAAAAGACATGTTAGATACTGATTTAAAGGCCGTGTAAAAAGCTTGACTATGACACAGTACCACTGGATTAGATTTGTGCACTCAGAATGATCAGGTGTCCTTTTTTTGTTAGCTAATTTTTGCTCTTTGGAAGTTTAGTGCTCTTTTCCAACACTTACAATTTTTTCCTATTTTTGACTTGGCACATGCTTAAAGAAAAAGTGTGATACTATACAGCAGCCACTTTTGACATGTATTCTGCACTTTATATTGGATATATTTTAAAGTGATTTTATAACTTTTTTTTTAATTTGTTTGTTCTTCAGCATCAACTCTAAGGTCTGCTGAAATGCTGGCATGTCCTTAAAATTGAATTTATTTTATAATCAGATTAAGGTATTTGGGAGACCAGAATGGTGTATTTCCTTAGAAAGCGTTTCACCAATAATTTGATGTTTCTCTAGATATTCCTTTAGGTCAGATAAAAGTAGCTGCTTAGACGAGGCCAAGGAAGATAACTTTTTCCTGAAAAAGGGTTGGGTTTTTTTCTGAGTTGATAGCCTATGCTGTTATTTCAGCTCTTCAGACATTCAGGAGGGGAAAATCTACTAATTACATCAAAAGTAAAGACAAGGAACTAATTCTTTTTTACATCTTCTAATTTTGCAATTTGTGCTTACAGTCTTAATTTTATAGAAACTATTGCTAGAATTAAGAAAACGAAAAAAAAAGAACAGTAAGTCAATTTCTGAATTTTCTGTCTGAGGCTATTGCTGGCTGTTTATTTATTTATTTGAAGCTTCTTGGAAAATATTTTTGTGAGAACAAAGTTTTCTTGAGTCTACTAGTGTGGTTGCCTGCTGCTTGTCTGAGTAGCGTGTTTAGACCTTCTGTGCTTGCCAGCAAAGAATGAAGATAAAAGAAGATTAGGGATTAATGGCAGCTGTTCTAGCTGATCTGCTCAGAACAGCCACTTGTTCCTTCTGAGCCAGAATATTTGCTCGTTATAAATACCAGACCGAGAATATTTGCTCGTTACAGTACAGCCTGATATTGTAGTACACGCAAACAAAACCCCGCCAAAGAAACAAAAATTACTGAAACCCTTTCTAAGTGCATCTATGTAAATACAGGGAAAAATGAGATATCTAGGGCAGGGATGAGTTGTTTTTTCTTTTTGGATTTTTTTTCTTTATTTTTTTTTTTCTTCAGTTTCTTGGAACATGACTTCTGAAAAAAATAACTCCTTGAGCCATAGTACAAGATTAATTTTATCCCAAATAAAGACAAAAAGAAAAACTGACTAGTTCTCAACAAACTCTGCGTTTTCTCACTATCTGTCTCTTGCCCAAAAATTTTTGAAGATTTTGGGGTGTAGGGGGATGAGTGCCCATTTGTAATTTTACCATCGTTTAACTTTTTTTTTTTTTTTTTTTTTTTTAGCTAAAGTTAGAAATTAATTTAGGTTTCCCCCTCCTTTTCATCTCTCTTTTTAAGTTTTTCAGCATTTGGAACTATTTCCCTTTCATGCATGTGTATATTTACTTTCTTTTTCTGAGCTGATGAGTTTTGTTCTTTCTTCTTTCTGTGCTTCTCCAGCTTTTAATTTCTTTTTTACTATTTATTCCTCTTAACTACTTTCTGTCTTTCTGATCCCTTTCAGTAAACTTTTAGCTATGCAGCAAATCAAAGCCAACTGCAAATATGCTGGCATCCACAGAGCAGCTGTTGTAAAGAAACGTAATTTCACTTGAAGGAATTGACAGAAACGCTGCCAGCCACCCAAGTAAGACAGTCTGAGATGGTGGTCAGATGGACTTTTCACCAGACCGAAACCAAAGAAAGTGTCCTGCCATTTGGGTTATTAATGTACTATTTTTTACTAATTTAGAACTGCTGAATATATATTTATGCTGTCTGTGAAGGTTACAGAAAGAAAATGTATGTTTCATAGTGTGCAGGATCCATGTGCCAAGCACATGGCCAACTTTTACCTCCTTGGATTAATCTTGTCTTTTCCCCCAAGATCTAATAACACTTGGCATGACATCAACCCTTGCTTAGGGGTAATAAAACCAAGAAAGCAGTAACAAGGGTAGTATTTTTAGGAAAACACTGAAAATGGAAGGCTCTCTTTTATGAAACTCAAGGGGTTTTTATGACATTTTCTTTGACATGAGAAAAACAGTTCTGGCTTTGTTAGATTTATGAAGCTGATGATATGAAACATTCCTTGAAGGCCTCCATCTTTGGCCAGGAAAAGGTTAATTGACTGTTCAATGAAAGAGTTAGGGGCCTTAATAATTACAATACTTTATTGGAGTACTTCCATTTATCATAACCATAGAACTGCAACCATGTAATTTCATACCAGCCCATTATTAAGATACGATTTGTTGTCATTTTCAGTGTTCTCTGTTTCTCTGAAAACTAAGTTTTTTTCCAGCAATTCCCCCTGAGTATATATTCTTCCTAAAAATTGCAAAATGGGAAGCTGCAAGATTTTACAGCTTCTGATGCATACGCAAGTAATCTAATTAATTTGTTGTTTAGTTAGAAAATAGATATATTTAAGCATATATTGGGAGCACAATTTACAGAATAAAGTTATCCTGTTTGTTATCTTTGAAGTGGAAGTACTAAATCCTCAACATAAAAATGTATTCCTTAGACTACACTTTATTATTTCTTAAAAACTACAGAAAATGTATTACCTTAGAAATTGAAGCACCTCCTGCTCTAGCCCTTTCCTAGTTCTGAAATAAGGAATGGATGAAGAAGTTAGGAAGCAGTAAGCAGGTGTTGAACCTTGCACCTAGCACTGTGCATAGTACAAGTTCCTCAGCTGTCCTGATTTTCACTGAACGTAAGCAGCCCAAGGTTGGGAACCTGCTGTTGGAAGTGCACCTACCAAATGTGATGTCTTTATGGAATGGGGAAAAAATTATCAGGAAATATGAATGGGCATTTAGCTGTTTGCATATTAAAAGACAGGGCCAAAAGTTGTTCCAGACATTTATCTTCCAGGATGCTGAGTTCTGTGATATTCTCAATAATAGGAAATTATGAGAGTCTGGCTTGAGCCAACTTTAAGCCTATGGAGTGTTTGGAGTCTGCTTTCAGAATCATGTTGTTTAATGAAGGAGTTCACAAAAAGCCAGGTATTGAGTTCAGTTGGATGCGGTGTACGTGCCACTGAAAAGTGATGTGTATCTTTAGCTTTCTCGCTCTCTGTTCTTTCCTAGTGATGACGAAAGCAAAAGACATTTTCTAACAATTCATGGCGGCTGCTTTGTGTCGTCGGCTCCAACAGTCAGTCATCAATTCTGTGATACAGACTGTGCTGAGATTGCCAGTGCTGTAGGTGAACATACGCAATACACTTTTTTTTTTTTTTTTTTTTTTTTTTTTTCCTCCCCTGCCAGTGTTTCCCAACAGGTTGGTTTTTCACATGTACTGCACAGTAAGGATAATGATTTGGGGGGTGTTTTTTGCTTTAGTTTTTCAGGAACATTATGTAATGACTAAACAGTTTTGGCTAGTTATGTTGCATATTAACCTTTCTAAAACCCTTCCTGCTCTGGCAGTAGGAACAGACATTTCCAGAAGAAAATATCTGTGGAATACCTGAAGAATAATGAATTTGTCTTTGCTAAACACCCGTATATAACGGTGTATTTACCTGCACATCTAAGTGTGTTTTGTGTGTATGGAGGAGGAAACTGAATGTGTTTTCTATGTATGTAGGAGGGCCTTGCAGTGTGAAGGGACGACAGAGATGTTGGTATTTGTGACTGGAAACAAGTGTGCAGGTGGTCCCATGGCACCTGGGTTTTAGCACTTGCGAACTAGGTATTGACTGCAGTTGTTGACTAGTAGGAAATTGAATGGTTTATCATGAATTTATTATTGAATTAAAACTTGTTCATGTTGTGAGCCTTTTGTTTGGTTTTGGTTTTAATCTAGCCTTAAGTCAGTTTCCCTTTGTTTCCAGTCCTTTGTTTCTAAAGCTGGGAAGCCTTTGTTAATTTGGAGCACACAGTGTTCAGTCTTACTTGTAAAAAATGGGGGGGGGGGGAAAAACAACCCTAAAACACTGAACTCTGTCAAGAGATGAAGGCTGTGAAACAAACAGCCACCGGGAAAGATGTCTAGCAGAAATAGAATGATCATGCTGTATAGCATTTTTCAGCAGAAATAATGTAATTCCTTGGGATGTTTCTAGGATAAAAAGAAGCTTTTCTATAAGGCAGTAGTCACCGAGAAGCAAATGTGAATTATGCTTTCAGAGGTCTTTTTCCATCCTACATGCAGCAGTAGGGTGTCAGCCAAAGCAGTAGCTAAACAGAAATTAAAAAAAAAATATTTCAGCTGGTAAATAGGTTTAGACTTCAGCTTGCAACTAAAGTGGTTTTTTTTCAGAAATCTGTTTTCTTCAATGCTTTTTTCACAATGTTGCTGAATTACTGGCATTTTTTCTTTGAAGGCGTAATTAATTCCAAGTTGTAACTACTTAAGATGTCTTATAATTGGTTCCACGCTCATAGGTTTTACGCAGCTGTTACCTCACTAATTACTGGCATTGCTCACAATGTATAATCTAGAGTTGCCTCCAGTTAGCAGGAGAATCCTGTGCTGGACTTTGCACTACACTTGAAGAGCCTATGTTAGCTCATTAATGTTAGCAGCATTAAAGCAAATGAGAACTATGTGGTGATTTTGTTTAGATGTCAACTGGGCACTAGTAGAGAAGTAGATCCTTTAATCCAAAAGTTTCAGTGCTTATTTTATCCGCTGCTGAATTAGTTGATCTCATGTCATCACCCTTCTGTAACAGAAGTACGTAATTAAAGAGCAAAAAGTTATTTTTATTTTAAAAGAAAAATGTTAACCAACATAATTTTTAACAACAACAAAAGCTAGCAGAATACAATTTTCTTTTTTATTAAATTGGCTGTTTCACTAAGGAGAGGCTTCTTAAATATCTCAAATACTCGCTTCTGCAAATTTCTGTTCATTGTGTGGAAAATAATCAGACAAGTGGAGGACACGGTCTTGTTAGTTCTTGATGTGAGCAACTTTCTTCTTGTCTATACCTTGTTGATTATGCATGAGCAATGAAAATTGTTGTCTGAAATTAGATGTTATAACCTTGTATGACAAAGCATACTGCATGCAGCATAAGGCCTAATTTTGCTGGAAAAAATAACTAATGAGCTGGAGGCTTATGGCCTCAAGATCAGTTGTTATTTAATTACCTTTGCTGTGTGTAAACGGGATTTATGAGATCACATAAGCGTTACAGAACACTTCTAAAGAGTTCATTTTCCAAAACAGAAGAAAATTACAACATAAATTTTGTTGACTTTGTGTGCTTCAAATAGCATTACATTTGTAATTTGATTTTTTTTTTTTTTTTTTTTTTTTTTAGTTTTCCTTGGTGTCATACAAAATAACTACTGGTTTTAATAAGTTGTTTTCCTGAAATCAAAGAGTAGAAGCTTAGTCACAATTTCCATATATTTTTGCACAATCAATCAATACATAATTTATTATATGCTATCTGCTTTACATGATACTGCATGCTGCCTACATTTACTAGGAGATGCTGAATTCAGCTTGTGCTCATGTTTGATGTTGACAGGCATGTACTAGCATTGTTAAAAGGGTCAATAATGTGAGACTACGATGTGACACACCTAAAGCTTTCCAAAGAGTTATTTTCACAGCTTAATCCTACTCCTGACAGAAAAAAAATCTTTGCAAAAGTAATCTTTGAGAGTTAATAGGTAGCTTAATTAGGGAGCTGGTGAGCTAAGACAGGCTGTGACCCCTGAACTAGCCTCCAGCCTCTTGGAAGATGTGTGCTGGTCACCTCTGGAAGGTCTGGGAGAATGGACCTCTGTCCCTCATAACAGTGGTGAAAAAGCAGACTGGCTTTGTCCTGAGGTGATATAAATATACTTAAGCAATGACCATAGGGAATTCTAATTGCGTTTTGCAAACTATATGTAGTATTGAGGATACTTTTTCTGTGACACAGCAGGGAATGTGTTAAAGAGCCCGCCATTTCGACTGAACTGGGCTTGGATTTCACTGGAGTAGGAGAAGTACATCATAGATGAGAACTCCAAATTTCTGGAGGTGACTATCAGATGCAGAGGGTATCTGCAAGAAATCTCTTTTATCAGTAAGTGAATCTCCAATGTTTCAAATTTCTTGTACCAGAAAAGGCAGCTGTTAAGGAGCTGTTCCAAAGTTGCTTGTTCCTCTGTTTAAATAATAAATAGCAAATAATGAGAATAACAATGTTTAGATTTTTTTCCTCAGATGTGACTGTTTCGTGTTCCACTTCTGCCACCCAGAAAACTAAGTGAGTGTATATTGGTAGATCTAAGTACAAATCAGTAAAATGAACTTTTGTTTGCCCGGTGTCTTTTTCCTGAAGTCTTTTGCCAGAGAACAAAACAGAGGTTGGGATGCTCATCTTTATTTTGGCAGGATGATACATCTTGTAACACATTAACTTTAGCTATAGGTAAACAAATAAGTTCTTGAAGTAGCTGGTCTCTGCTTGCAGAACCAAGTTGAGGAGAAGTTAAGTTACAACTCCTCACTTTACAAGCACAGTGTTATGCTGGCCTTTGAGCTATGAGAAAATCTGAAAGCTACTAGAAATTCTCAAAGGGTCATCTGCTAACAGAGGTGGTAGGTGTAGAGCACAGTGAAGTTATGAATGTGCTATCATGGGATAGCAGAGTATCCAGTTGTGACAGCTCTGCAAAGTAAGTAGGAATCATAGAAATCTTTGCACCAATGGAGCGACTCAAGGAGCACCGAGCAGAAAGGTCTTTTTCTCCCTGATTTAAAAACAAGAAAAAAAAAATTAAAGTTTTAAGGTTTTTATCATTTAAACCCATGTATGACAATATTTTCTTTGCACAACACAATATATATGTGGCTGTTACCTGAGTATAAATTAAATCAGTCATTTAAAACCTAAGAAGTTGTGGAATAGAAAGACTGTAGGAATTTAGAAATTAAATTATTTAAGAATTATTTCATACTCCACAGCCTTCAGAAGCTCTTTGCTAGCATCAGATTCTCCAACAAACACGTAGGCCGTTGACTTGAGAGGGATTAATCATTCTCAGCTGGGGAGGCAAAGTGACTCATAATTGCTGGTGCTGAACCTTAATAAAAAGTTGCTCATATATTTGAACTAATGCTGGATTGAAACCCAAAGGCAGTAATGAATTTCAAAACCCCATGGTGAGTTACAGATCTTCGCTTCATTACATCCACAGTTGGATTCTGCCAGTATGTGTGCACCTTTGATTAAAACAAACAAGAAACCTAGCTATAAAAATATGCAGGCTTAAAAATATGTAACAAGTCTTTGTATTTTAAAAAATCTTTTCTTGAGTGCCTTTCTATGATATATTTTTATATATGATACAGTATCACTTAAAAAAAAAAATTGACTGTTTGTGCTGTATTAAGTAGCAAAAGCTGAATGAATCCTTATGTCAGTTGCAGCATCCTGCACGTGAGTTTCCAATAAAGCATGTTCATGTTCCTGGATATAGTTTTTGCTCTTTCAGAGTATTAATGGTTTATCATCATTTTATGAACCCAGGCTGTAGCAAAAGCCGTCTGATCTGAATAGCAAACAAAGCCAACTTTGAGTTAAATCCTCACCTGCTGCTTAACTTTGAACTAAATGGATTTCTCTCCAGCCCTAGAATCTCTGTGCAACTACCCTCTGTGATTTTTATTAAGATGAGGATGTGCAATCTTCTAAACCTGTTCCATGAAAAGCTTCTGCTTGGATAATACCCCAGCAGAGAGGATGGATATGTGACTAGGTATTGCAGTTTAGAGTTACGTGAGGAAGAAAAAATGGAGGTGGGAGAGAAGGAGCAAATTTGCATAGTGTGGTGGACCCCGTAAACCTTGAGGACTTTGTTCTGTTGCACTGAGCTGTAATTCCACATCAAATGTCCTCACCTAGCCAGGAGAGCATGTGCAGAAGCAAGACTTGGACAGATGGCAGAAGTCTTTAGCGCTTATTTAATGTACAAGTAAAAGTGATAAAAGAACTTCACAGATCTTAAATGTGTTTAAGTACAGCACAGATATAATGCAGTAATAGAAGCTGTAAGCACAAAGTATTAAACACGTAATGATTAATTTATCTTTAAAAGAGATGAATGATGGAATTGTTTGGGAGTTTTGGGGGGCTTGTTTTTGTTTGTTTGTTTGTTGATTTTTTTTTTTATGTGGATGACTAATTTATACCATCAACAAAGCCTTGAACACCTTAATTGGCATAAATAAATTTCTTAACATGCTGATACACCTTTTCTGAAGGCACAACTGGAAAACTTGTTCCACAAATTTTTATATAGATGTAAAAATTGGCCCTTTTGAACAGTTCTATTCAGTCATATTTGAGAAAAAAACTCATGCTTCAGTAACTTTGTAGATGCTTGCATAGATTTTAAGTGCCCAGCAGGAGAAGTCAATGGAATTTTTTATGCAAATACAATTCTTTATGCATATGGATGTTGGCAGAACCCTATCCTAATTGCCTATTTTTAATGAGCTATGCAACAATGTTAGATAAAGTGTGATATAACTGTCCTTATTTTTTTTTCTGAAGGTCAGGAACTGCCAGATTAGTATTTTAAAATTATTTTTTGTGTAGTTGTTTTAATTTTATTTAAATACTAAAATCCATGGGGAATAATTCCTCTGAATTATTGGAATAATTCCTCTGAATTATTCCTCTGAGATGTTGGAACCAAAGATGGCACAGCAGTAAAGGATAAAGACTTTAAGGGGAAACCTCAGAAACAAGTCCAGTTCAATCCGGGACAGGCTTCGGCTACCTGGCGAGTGAGGATATTTGTAGACAATGAACACGAGGCATCTAAAACGTTTCAGATTGTTTTGTCTGATCCCATTATGGCTGCCCTTGAGACTCCAGCAATAGCAACAGTTGAAATCGTGGATCCTAGTGATGGTATGTGTCACTTCTTCTTCCCTTAGAATTTGTGATTGGGTGCAGTATTGTTCACTTGCAGGTCCTGTGAGTACCTGTGTACCTTATCTGTCTGCTCTGCTGTGTTCAGCCCTGTCTTAAAGCTTCACCTAGCTGAACGAGGAATTTGTATTTCTTATTAACTCTCTTCCCTGGCTAAATTCATATGCTGTATGTAATGTCATACAGTTGTTCAACCTTGATCCCTCCTTTCTCTCATCATATTTTTCTTCAGTATCTACAGTGTATATTCCTCAGCTGGAATATAGAGCAGAGGAAGATATAGGTGAACTGCTGATTCCTGTTAGAAGATCTGGAGATGTCAGTCAAGAACTAATGGTAATTTGTTCTACACACCAAGGTATGTTATCTAGCTAGGCAACAGATTATTCAGCATAATATTCATGTTTAGGTAGGAAACCAAGTGCAGTTGTCAGTCAGCAAATCTTGACAGTAACTTCAGCAGCTGGAACAAGTGATTTTTTGCAGGTGACTTATGTGTGTCTAGTTTTCTGCTTAAAGAGTGTTTTAAAACCCAAAATGTATGTACACACATATATGTACACCTTTTTTTGAAGAGGCACCATTTTTTTCCCTGCAGATTTCCTGCTGAAGAGGAAATGCCTGACCCTGCAGTGATTGTTTAGAAGAATCCTTTATTTCCCCTCTAATTTTAATCCCCGTACCTCTCCTGTTGTTGAAGATCTGAGTGATCATTACATGTTTTTGTATACCCTGAATGAGAACTGAGGTCCCCAGTGTGGGGTTTGACCTGTTGTCATTGTTTTGCTTTTTGACTATGTAGTTGGAAGGAGCCAAGTCAGGGTTTCAGTTTATTTGACAAGAACTAGTATTTCAAAATTGACAGACTGCAGGCGTTGAGTATCACTTTTTGTTTAAACGTAACTGCCACAGAAGACTGCATGAAGCAATGATTTCTCTTAATAATGCTTCTTATCTCATTTGTGAATCTGTGTTGGCAAACAAGGCTATGTCTGGAGTTGGTCATGAACCACCAAGAAGAGATGTAGATTTAGAACTAAACAACTTCTAAAACCAAATGAGATTTTGGGGTGTTGCTTAGGTCAGAGGCCAAGTATAGAGTTCAAGTCACAACCTTGTCTTCACTAGATATTCAGAGATGTGTGAATGTAGGTTTGTTGTGGTGCACTGACTTTCAGCACGGAGATGGTCCCTCAAATACAATAGTTAATACAGACTGTAATTGATAATATGATTCTTTAAGCCTGCTATGAACTGAAAAAATGAGATGACAGAGGAGAGAAAATATTATTTATTGTAAAAATACTGGATATTAGAAAATATATCAGATAACTCTTAATAAAAACTAAAATGTGCATTCAAAAATAGATTTAATAGAGATAAGGTAATCGGCATTTATAAATGAAAACAGGCTTAAGATAGAGATTAGTATTTATCCTAAGCAGTGAAATATTAAAGTTTTTATTGAAAGGGAAAAAAAATGGGTTTCCATAGAAGTCTTCTATCAACTAGTCATAGCTTGAGATACTGTCATTCTGTATGCTTCACAGGCAGGGAAAATGGGGGATCATCCTCAGTTCTGTGACTTATTTAAACTTCTGGTTTAGAAAATCCTTTTAACATCTTTTGTTTCTATTTTACTCTTACCTGTAAGAGTCAGCCTGAGTAGTTGGCAGGAATCTTCAGGCATTCAGAGGTCATCTGTTCCTTCATCAGTGACTTATAACAGCTTATCAAAGTTTTCCTCTCTTTTTGTTGTGTATTGACTTGCACTTGTTGTGCAAGTTACTTAAGGCTGTTTGTCCTTGTAGGCTGTCAGCCTGGCTGGTGTTAATAGTGGTAGCCATTTACCCAAATGCACAATTGCTGTAATTGTTATGGTCTGTGTTTTTCATAAACTTACTGCAGTAAAATACTCTTTCTCAAAGTTTTAAACATGATACGCATGGTAAACATGACAGTTTCTCATTTAGTCTTTCTCAGCCTGCTTAATAAGTGTCTGATACATTACTAACCCCTGTTCGTAGTAAAGGAAGGTCATTGGAAACTGTCAGTCCCTTCTGTAAAACTGGCTTTAGGCTCAGTGATAAACTGAGCTCTGGAAAATACTGGGTAGCGAAAAATTAAGAACTCTTTATGAACCATAGTCTTTTATTCTAAGCTTCCATTTCCCCACCTGTAGGAAACAACAATCATGACTTCTAAAGCTTTTCAGAGTTCTCTGAATTTCCTCAAGTGCAATAGAAGTGCAGCGTGTTAGATGAGTGCTAGGCTTTTGTGCTGCTGTGGTGGCGGTTCTACTGAAGAAGATACTGGCTATTGTGCTACAATAATGTTGCTGTGGTATTGGAAAGATTCTCTACATTGTGTTAATACAGATTAGTAGTAACATGCCACACAGGGAAAATGTGTCAGGCTCTATTACTACTGATAGCAAGATAAAGCCTGCTGTTGTTTAGGTGACAAAAGTAAAGGAGGCCATGTATTGTATTTAGCAGACTCTGTCCATTACTTAGTAAAAGCAGCAGGTATAACGTGTCTCCAGGGTGTGCTGCTTCATTCTTGATGGGTATTCAGAGAGGTGGATAAACTGGCACTAGTTTGAGACAGTCTTGTGATGTTTGATCTCTTGTGCTAAACAACGGAATCTGTTTAAACCCAATTTAATATTGACCTTTTCCACGACCTGGATTGTGCAACGTTTTGTGTTCTCTATGAATAACTAAAGTCAGTTGACCGTGCTGGAGAGAAAAAAACAGCTTGTAACCCTTTAATCTGCCACATCCATGCTTTGAAAACACTTAAAAAAAAAAAAATCTAAAGTCTTGAAATTCTGCAAATTTTAGGGAGAGGGGAAGGTATATTTAGGTATATATTTTGTTTAATAGTAAACTTTTTAAAAAATTTCTTCCTTGGTTTGCTTAACAAAAATATAATGGAAGAACTATCCCATATCTTATGTCTATGTTAGGCTACGTAGTCACAATTTTTGAAATGTCTGTTTTACTTCAGATGGTAAGGTAAGCAGCTGGCTCTGGAAGATCTCTGTCAGTTGCAGATAAGATCAAAAATCTATAGATAAAACACGTTATTTACTTCATTCAGGAGTATGTAGTTTGTTTTTTAAAGGATAAAAAAACCCCTTACATTAAGTGGTAGGCAGGTGCATAATAATATTTACATAAGTTGACAGTAGATATTACTGGGATTTGCAGGGGAAATTGATAATGCTTGCTTTTTTTTTTTTTTTTTTCCTTTGCAGCTGTTACATTACTGACTGTAAGTCAGTCTGAAGAGTTTAAGAGCTAAATATATATGTGCACAAGAGCAGACCAAAAGAGATTTTTTTTTTTTTTTTTTTTTCAAAAATACATGTGTTTGTATCTAGAACCTGCTTTGTACTTTGGTAGCACTGAATATCGAGTGGATGAAAGCACTGGTTACGTGGAGATTCGTGTCTGGAGGACTGGAACAGATCTGTCCAAAGCAGCTTCTGTCACGGTGCGTTCCGGTAAAACAGAACCAGTGTCAGCATAGGGTGAGTTACTCGTAAAAGTGTCGCTCAGGTTGCTTTAGAGTATGTGAGCGTGAAAATGGGATATCTGGCATTTTCTCTTATTAATCTTCAGTGTATATAAGGAGTGGAAAAGTTAAGTAAAAGACATCACACATGGATTTATCAGGTAGGAAATGTGATATTTGTATCCCAGCTGTGTGTGGCAAGGATAGCTTTGCTAAACCCACTGACTTCTTGATGGAGATCGCAGAATGGATGTGAATAAAATGATCATTAATTTACTTGCACCTTGACTGATGGCAGATATTGGGAGGAACAGCTGGAGTGAAAGAGAGTGTTGTCTTGATAGCACTGTGTTTCCCTGGAATAAAACTGAATTTACAGCATAAATCTGCAGTTGCCTTGAGACGATGCTATCAGTACATTAGCCAAAGAAGCTCTCTTTATATACGAGACCTGGTGTATCTGAGATTTTAGGGTCTCTCAGTTACTATGGAGAAAAATTCTGGAAGGCACCATGTTCACACACCACCAGTGTGACCTCCAAGGATTTCTCTGTCCAACAGTGACCCAAAATACCCAAAATCTGGTGACTGTCTCTGTAAAACTCTATTTTTATTTCTCAGCCCCAACAAAAAAAATCATTTGCCTTATCAGACTTTGGGAACGCTTAAGCTAAGCAAAATATTACAGTACTGTTTAAATATGTTGCTTGACTTGCTAGCTGCTAAAATAATTTTAAGTAGTAGTTATAGCTGCTGGGTGTCAAGGAAATCAGTTGCATTAATGAGAATTTATCTGTTCAGCCCAACAAATTGATGACACACTGGCAAGAGGCAGATAAGGATTCAGAAATTTTTCATATTAATCAAACTGAAAGCAAAATTGTATTTTTTAATATGTATGTGATACATAATCAGATTTGCTAGTAATGCAATATGTATGATTAATGGAACAGTTAATTAACTTATAAGGTACATATATGGAAATTGAATTTAACTACAGTTACTGAAGAACAGAGAAGTAGTTAACAAAATAGACAATGTATGTGGTGAATATGTGAAGACTCACTGTTCAGGTGAAGAGATAGTATTGGATCCTACAGAATTTTCTGTGTTGTGTATAAAGTAGCAAACTAATGTTGCATTTCTAATCTACTTATAGAGGTTTTTAAAAAATCACTTCTGTTAAAGCCTAGTTGTGAGATTTGGAAAAAAAATATCTTTGAATATTTTCCTAGTTTCAAGTACTTAGTTTCATACACACACACAAAAAATTAATATGGTTGTATATGAAGTGCGTATGCACACAATATTTGATTAAGGAAAGAACAAAGCCTGTGCAAGAATTGTAGTTCTTCATGATATGCTGAGGAGCTGAGCAGGGAGGTCAGCTTTTATGTTCCTTGCCTCTAATCCAGAGGCTGCATAATGATGTGTAAAAGAAAAAGGCACAGTTGCTTTTAAGTATGTAAACTTCAACATACAGTGACAAAGAAGGGAAAAAATTGCTGTCATTGCAAGCAACAAGTAGAACATTTAAAAGGGGATAGGGAGGAACACTGATTAAAAAAAATGCAAAATCATGGAAATAGAATCTCAGTGAAACAATGGGACACAAGCAGAAGGAAGAAGTGAAGTCGTCATACATGTTCCGGTTTAAATTTAATAGTTGCATGTGCACACAAAAAAGGTTATTCTGAGTGTTTTCACCTACTCTCAGTCTGCCTGCTCCTTTTAGGGGTGAGACAGTGGTAGCAAGCATGATTTTCAAGCTCAGTGATCTAGCCTAGTGTGAAATACTTTTTCTTAGGGTACAGCTGGAATTATTCTGGGACAGAAGTCTACTTGTACAAAGGTAAATAGCTAAGTAAAACCTCACGTATGTAGTCCAGAGTTGAGCAAAAGGGTTAAATGTCTGTGCACATCAGATCTGTTGTGTGTTTTTGAGGCTTTAGCCTGTTACTCTGCAATTGAAGGGATCTTTAACAAATTTTAATTGTACTGATGGCATAAAGAGTAAATGATGATCCAGATATGTATTTGTGTGTGTGTTCATTGTAAACACTGTATGTTCATTGTTCTGAAATTTGTTTGCATGTGACAAAAATCTAAATTAAATTTTCTCCAGGACCGTGACAGAAACAGCTGTAAACACATTTCACAAATGTACAAGTGAATGTTAACATATAGTAGTATCTAATCATATAAGTCTTGTTGCTTCTCGAACAGCTGGAGTTGGTTACGTGGGCATCAGCCATAACCTGGACTTTACACCGGGAGTCAACATGCAAGTGTTTCGAGTGATCATCCTTGATGATTTGGGCCAACCTGTTCTGGAAGGTCTGGAGAAGTTTGAACTAGTTGTCTGCATGCCTGCGAATACAGTGCTTGGAGAGCCTAGTAAAATGACTGTCTTTATCAATGACACCGTCACTGACTGTGAGTATAAAGGGGGTGGAGGGGAAAGATTTTTTTGAAGGGATTTTCCTTTTAGTGTTCTAAGTGCACTTAGAAGGTGGAAAAGTTATTTTGGCAGTAGCATAAATTACTATGTGTATAGCTGTTGTGATATATTATTTACCCCAACTATATTGTGAAGATTAACAGCTGTGTGCTACACCTCAAGTTGGAAGATAGGACTATAGTGCAGGTTCTTTATTCTGGCCTGTCTTCCTTCTCATTATGTACTTGAAGCTACTGTTTTGGATAAGTTAACACGATAGTGGAGCTGTGCCATGAGCTACAAGTACATTTGTTTATGCCTGATGCATTAAGCCTATTTGTTGAATGAATACTAATTTTGAAGGTAGAGAAGCCATAGAGATTAAGCTTGTTTTCCCCTAGGAGTTATTTGAACACCGAAAATTGTAGGGAGCAAAGTTTTTCAAAGAATTATGCAGATTGCTGTTGCATGAAGCTGTAACTCTATTGTCTCTTCTAGGAGAGCATTAAGGGGAAAAAAAAAGGTAGGTGTAAAACTTCAAAAGTGAACAACACTCAACATAGTACCATTTACAGGTTCTTCAGCACTTGCTAAATAAACCGAGCTGACTCTCAGCCGTTTCAGGTTTCTGTAAATTCACTGCCCTTCAAACACTTAAAGAAGCTATATTGTTTTAGGAGGCTCATTCTTAAACAGAACTGAAAAGCAGTTACAATTTCACTCTGAAATATTCTCTTGTTGAAGTCAGTGCAAAGTATGATAATTGACTTCACTGGAGATGGAATTGTGGCCATCACCCCTTTTTTGTCCTTTTGATATATTGAACCTACTTCCTCTTTGCATCAAAGGTAAGAGAGACCACTTTATAGAAAATAATCCCACAGCTCTAAAGTAGCTCAAGTTCTATTTTTTAAAAAAATCACCAAGTCCTAGCTACTGTGAGAAGACTGGTGACGGAATTAGTACTGAGTTAGCAATTAGTTGCTGTAGAGCAGGAAAGTATTAGAGCTCATCTAGATTCTAAATTAAATGTATTTTAAAGGCGTGTGTAAATCTGAACCTTCTTCAGTTTATTGTAAAAGGTTAGCAAGTAAAATGCTAAGTTAAAGAAAACTACTTTTTTTTTTAAAAAAAAAAAAAAACAAAACAAGGAGTGCGGTTACTATTTTCTGCCAATGTGTGAGGGTCCTTTTCAACTTGCATAACATGTTCTGTTGCCAGTACCCAAAGTCCAATTCAAAGAACCAATGTACGTGGCAAATGAAAAAGATGAACAGCTGATGGCCCTCATTTATCGAAGTGGTGACATTAACCATAAATCCACAGTACGTTGCTGTACTCGCCAGGGTTCTGCCCAGGTTATGATGGACTACAAGGAGAGGCCAAATACAGATGATTCTCTGGTGGTGTTTCTCCCAGGTAAGCTTTCCCCATTGGAATTAAAAAATAATGTGTTACTTCTGTCTGACAAGTGATCTGATGGTAAATAAGAGCTAGACTTCCAGGACATTCTGGAAGTTGTTATGCCAGTTCAGCTTCTACAGATGAACAAGGTGGCACGGGACTATTTTAACAAATAGTTTTGTGACTATGACAGCAGCACTTTCAAAGGCTTTTATGGCCAAAGTTGGATAATAAGGAATTCAGTAATATTTACCATCCTTTGCTACTCTTTAGAGCATAGCACTTGTTCCTGAGAATAAGCAGAAATAATACTGATGCCTTCAGCAGAGGAGAATTAGAGCAGCAGGCTCCTTGCCATATAACACCCTGCTGAATGCCGCAAGGGATGCTGCTTAGTTCGCATTGTGGCAGAGTCACGGAATTTTTCCTTAGCAGAGATTGACTCAAACACAACAACAACAACAACAACAACAACAAAAAGAAGTGCGCTAGTCAGTACTAGTCTCTGCTTCTGTGTGCTTGAGACTCTTTTCTGTGGCAAGCCTGAAAAAGTGAGGAGTTTTTGTTTTGTTATTTTTTTTCTCCTTGTCTTTTGTACTCCTGTGAAGATAATGTCTTGTTCTTGCTTTGTTCCTTTCTGCAGGAGAAACTGAGAAGTGCTGTTTGGTAACTCTGGAGGATGATGAGGAAGAGGAGGCATTCAGATTGGTGCTTGGAACACCACAAAGTGATTCCACATTTGGTGCTTCCATTGGGGATCAAAAAGAGACAGTGATCAAGATTAAGGATGAAGAAGACAGTTTTATGTTAGTTGTTGATTATATTGTAGCTGCAAATGGGAAAATGGGACTAACTCCATTCAGTGTTTGGTTCAACAATTTTCAAAGTACTCAGTACTGAGTTTTAAAAAAAAAAAAGCTGTCAAGTATTTTATTTTTATATTTTGAATTTACACCCTTTTAATCTATTCAGAACGCGTCACTGGCTCTGCCTTTTGTGGGATAATGGATACATTCTCTTGTTTATTTCATTCCTTTTATTGCTCTATATGTGTTCCTTTCATAAGAGTATCATAAATTTTACTAAGTTGAAAGAATCATGGATGCCTTGGGTCAAATTCACAAAAAAAAAAAAAGGCAAGAAAAAGAAAGAAATAACATAACATAACTGATAATGCTGTAAATTGGACTCCTTACAAATCATAGAGAGTCATTTAAGAAAATCAGGTTTATCCCATACCTTTGAAAAGGGATTAGAATAAATAACTTGTAACTACTCTCTTCGAAAGCTAAACATGTTTTATCTCTAAATATTCCACTCTAGACTCAACTGAAGCAAACACCAGGAGATGAAGTATACTCATTTTAATAATAGCTAGAAACTTGTATCTGAATTCCAGTTTCAAAAATATTTCACTTTGATTATTCCAAACCACAATCGATAAACCAAATAAATTTATAACCAGATAATCACTTTGAATTTTCAGGTTTGTTATCACCTTCTCATTTTCTTTGGACTATCCACTCTCAGACAAGGTGTTTGCACTTGTTCTGGTTAACATGAGTAAATGATTATTACTTTTTTTAATGTTCAGATTTTGTCGTGGCTTTTTTTTTTTTTCTCATCTAGAACCATTGATTAAATTCTCTGAAATAAAACACAGCATTCAGGAGCCTCAGGAACCTGGAGAAATTGCACTAGTAATAATCCATGTTATACGCCTTGGTGATAGCTCCAAAGTATCTGTTGTCAGAGTGCACACTAAGGGTGGCTCAGCCACCTTGGGGGAAGACTACAACCCATTGTCAAAGGTAAGGACTTCACTGGGTATGGGGATGGGAAACATAAGTTTGAAAAGTGCCTTCCTGTGAATGAATGCTGGACAGGGACCTGAATTATTTTTTTGACAACCAAACAGTAAGTTCTGTACTTCAGACTAGGAGTCCCTGCTTCACTTTATATGTTTTGGAATGGGATATTTGAGTATTGTCTGTTTTTGTTTTTCTGCAAGTTAATTGTGGGACCTGTAAGGGACTGTATTGGCATTGGATTGGGCATGAGATCCTGCTTGCTCTGGGCCACTTTGAACTTCCTAACTTGGAATCCAAATTCAGGATTTCTTCATAAGAATTAAAGTTCAGCCTAGTTCAACCTAAAGTTCAGGTTGTTATCTGCCCAAGTCATGTGTTTGAGCAAACTTTGGTTCTTGAGCTTTTTGCATTCAGGTCCTCTGAGGAGGCAGAGAGTTAGGATATTGTTATGTTAGACAGCTTAAGATGATACAAGAATATGGTCAAATTCCTGGGTCTTCTATTTTAAAGCAGTTGTCTAGATTTATTCTGCTTTCATCATCCTGCAGTATGGGAGAGACACCTGCCCTGAGCACTTACAGTGAGGAGTTGCCAGTGGTGGGACGCTATTCATAGAAAAGCCCACTCTTAGGAGCTGGCACCCAGGTCCTCATGTCTCCCAGGAAAGAGTCCAGGCCTCAAGGTCACAGACGCATATTCTCTTTCTGTGACCTATGGCATTTAGATTTTGTTTTCCTCATAGTGACATGGTTTGATGGAGTGTGACCATCACAGGAATAGCTATAGCCTGATGGTTATACAGACTCACCAAAGGAGTAACTCTTCTACAGTGTCTTCTGGGGAGGTGTGACCTTCAATACAATTGGAGTAAAATGAACATCCAAGGTCTCTCATTTCCTGAGTATTTGTGCCATTGACTAAGGGCTAGTGACAGAAAAATGGGTACCACTTCCTCCTGATTTTTAGCAAGAAATAACAATCCCCACTTGATTTACGGAGGAAGGACCACAGATACCTATGTCTAATAGACCCTTCTTGTCTTGAGATTTCATGTGGATAAAGATGTCTCCTGAAGACCTGATGCCAAGTATGCTGACTTTTCAGTTCAAAGTGCAATGTTTTGGATCCTGCTTAAATACACACTGCAAATGGAGCCTGAGACAGTATCCACACCTAATAATGTACCTGGGACCATTCCTTGGCGTGCAGACCCACTCTGAACTTTCTTTGCCACTGAAGCAGAATCTCTGCATGAAAACTGCCTCCCTGGACCGCACTGATTCTGAACTGTGTCCAGGAATTGTTTGGAAGAAAGCTAGTTGGCTGGGTGCAAAATCAAGTCAGGATATTATGTTTTTATATTATTATAAGTCTTCCAACAAGTTACCTATATCAACTTATTTCTTTTTTCTGTCCAGCAAAAGTGGGTTGGTTTTACTTGGTCGTTGTGCTGAAGAACAGACGCTAATAGCTCAGTCCACTAGTACATTTTACTTAGAGCAAAACCATGTTATTGCAGCAGAATACCTTACTTGAACACAGTTGACAAAGAAAACAATTGTTTGGCTCTTGATTTTTGCATTAATTTCTTTTGGTTTTGGTTTGTTTTTTTTTTTTTAAATCAGATATTGAATTCAGAGAAGGAGAAACTGAACATTTTGTTGAAGTAGAGATTCTGTATGATGGTATAAGAGAAAGGAGAGAAGCATTTACTCTCCACCTGAAAGCTGATGAGAATGTGGTAGCAGAGACACAGGTAACCACTGTTGATATCAAAAGTTGATGTTGGTAATGATATTTTTAAAAAATTTATATAAATACATCTAAAAAAACATGTGCTCACAGCATGCATGACAGCCCATTATTCATACACTCTTGTGGTTAGTTTGGTGCATACCTGTCTAAATACGGGTATAAACCAGCTGTAAATCCACACACTTTGGACGAAGTCTAGAAGCACTGAATTATGAATTTTATGTGACCCACTATATGATTCACAGAGAGCTTAGCAGTGGAGAGTTCTCTCATTCTTTCAGAGTTATTGCTATACATCTTAGGAAAGTATGCTGCACTAACTGGCTTGTAGAAAACTCTTTTGATTTTCCCATTACATCAAAAAATGTAGAAATACTTTAAAAAAGAGAGCAAGAAGCTATGATTGGCAGTTTTTATCTGTGTTAATGGTGTGTCTGGCTGCTGGAGACCCAGTACAACAGAGAGACTGTGCTGGTCCCTGTCTACATGTGCGTGGAGAGATGTGGCAGCAGCGGCTGCGACCATGCTGTGGTGCTCTGATCAGTGTTCTGCGTCACTTCACGTGCCCAGGCACAGCTCCCTGAGGCCTTCTCACCTGTTCCTGTGCTAGGAGGTCTGTGGGCAGGGAGGAAGGCACAAATGGGCACAGATTTGGAATAGATTCATCTCCCACTTCTTCCTTTATTTTGGTGAAGCAGAGGAGAGCACAGCGAATGTTAGAGCTACTACAGTTCTGAAGAGCATCGCCTGCCATTTTGGGCTATATTTTTCATCTAATTTGACTCAAACACTGGCAACTTCTTACTTCAATACTATATACAGTAAACCCTGGGATCCATTACATCATGGATATTATACCTTGATACATTTGCAGGCCACTATTTTAAGAAGAATCTCTGAAGTTAACACAGTCTTTATGCTTAAGTTGGTAAAAGACTAAAGTGGCTGTCAAGTGAGATCAAATTGCTGTGCAGTCTGATGCTACTACATAGTCCCTGGAATTAGTTTAGGAGAGTTTGGGGGTTTGTTTTTGTATTTTGTTTGTGGCAAGCTTTCGGGGGGATTGGGGGGTAGACGAATCAGGAGTGTTAACCACGGGAAAATTAGGAGGAAAGGTGGTGTTTTAATGTTTGTTTTTGTTTCTTACTGCCCAAATCTACTTTAGTTGTCAATAAATTAAATTGGTTTTCCCCATGTTGAGTGTGTTTTGCCCATTAGAGTAATTGGTGAGCAATCTCCCTGTCTTTAGCTGAACCCACAGGCTTTCTCACTCCATTTCCTCCTCCTGCCATGCTGAAGATGGGGAGTGATCGAGCAACTGGATGCGTGTTTAACTGTTTGTCGGGGCTAACTTTTTTAAAAAAGAAAACTGGAAATATTTTTATTTCCCTTTTCCTGGTGTTTAGGGAATTAATTATTCATTAATTTTTAGCTAGTTGCTGGTGAACAGGTTTAAATGGAAAACCTTTGAAAACCACTGAGGAGTGAATCTTCCTCAATACAAGTCACCATTTTATCAAAGAATCCTGAGTAAAACCAGAATGAGCTTGGTGGCAACAGTGATGTTGCAGGCACTACTTTTCCTTCTCCCTCCGTTCCTTATTTTCAGCAGTATACGTAAGCTAATATCTCTCTCAACTCAAATGAGTAAAGCCATTGTGTACATAGAAGAAATGGACAGTGTTGCAGATGTGACGTTTCTAGCCGTGCCCCAGGTTGTCTCACTTCTGAGGTATGACGACACTGCTGAAAGTAAAGAGAATCCACACCTTCCAACTGGCTCTCCTGTTGTCTGTGTAATGGTAAGGCTTGTTCTGCATGCTTTTGTCCAACTTGCTTATGCCATACTCTGGACCATGTAAGAAAACTGAAGTATTCAATTCTGGAAAATGACAACTAAAAGCAGCAGGCTGTTTCTGCATCAGACGCGCTTGCATAAGTCTTTCTGCTGCCCCAACTCAGAGAACAAGAGCTTCCAAGAAAGGGTCACTAACAGCCCTAACCCGCGGCAGCTCTTTCTGCAGTGAGTGTTTCATCCTGACCTACATGGGTCTTTGGTACTGGGGTGTGCTGTCAAACTAATAACCAGTTCCAGGGCATGACTGGGACACACAGAATTAGGACCAGGGAAACAGAGATTTCTAAAACCAAAGCCAAGCAGGCGGGAAGGTGAGGAGGAGATAAGTGCTGCCCAAAAAATTTATGTGGCTGGGCCATACAGAGCTTTCCAGAAACAGTTTGCATCCTGGGCTTTGTGAGCAGAGCTGTGCCATGAGCAGCTAAGCAGCAAATTTACCAAAGTTGACTGAACAGCCTCTGGTATCAGCCATCTGTCCCATCTGCAGGAGGCTGCTCACTCAGACAGAGCTGGCACAGGGACACGTGCTTGTGTGCCTGCTGCTGCTTTGTAAAGTCAGGTTTTTTAAACTGTTGATCAAGGATGATTTTGAGGAAGGAAAAGAAAAAAAAAAGTGAATTTTGCACTAGCAGAAGGCACATATGCATCTTCACTCCTGCTTGATTCTGTTGTGGGAGTAGCAACAGACTGCTGGGGAGGGTGCAGTTGTAACTTGGTGGCTCTTTGCCAGGGATGTGTGCATTCAGGCCATTTGTTTTATGTTTCTAACAGTTTCTAATGTGTTAGAGTGGTTTCACGCTGAGATTTTTCAAGCTAGGATGTCTGAATTTGAAAGAACTGACTTTGTTGTCAAGTAAGGGTTTGGTTTTTGGAGTTAACTCTAGCATTTTCCAGGTCTGCATGGTCAGATGTGACATGTGAATTGTAACACCACCACGCTACTATCTAGGATTTGTTCTTCTATTTGTTTGTTTGTTCTTGTTTTTAATTTAGAAAGCCCTATGGCATTTATTCAGATCCTCTCAGTTAAGAGGCAAATCGTGTGCCTGCAGGAAGGTCTTATTTTGCTGATACAGTTTTAGTAGTAAGCACGGTACGGTTAGAATAATGCTTAACAGTTTGCTCGCCTGGAGCAGGTGTAGGTGAGAATAGATAACCCCCTTTGTTCTGTGTAAATGCCGACCCATAGGCATGCAATCCCAGATATTCAGACTATGACAAAACTGGATCCATCTGCGCCATGGAAAACATCAACGATACTCTGACCCTGTGCTGCTGGCTTGTCAGTGCTCCGAGTGGGAGTGATGGTGTCACCAGCCCGATGAGGGAAGTGGATTCCAACACTACTTTTTACCAGCACTAAATCCATCTCTCTGGGCTCTATATGCTTCCAGGCAGGCTCCAGGCTTCCGTGTGCAGCTCGAGCTGTGAATGCCAATGGTGACAGGTCTGGAGCTGCTAAGTCCAACTTATACAGTACACAGAGAGGAAGGTAAGTTGTTAGTGATGGGAATTGGGTAGTCTGTCTTGGGAAAAGATGAGGTAGTGTTTGCAGCTGATGGTGGTCTGCTATGAGGTGTTTTGTTTTAGGGCATTAGTGCTCGTATGTTATTTTTTTTCCGTACACATATGGGAATGTTGCTAGTGACAGGCAAACACAAAGTAACTTTGTTAGTGATGGTCCTGTTGTAGTGGCAGTGGCCTGTCAAGACAAGACAAGGCTTGTGGATAGAGGCACTATTTTTTAAGATCACAAGCTGAAGAAGGAAGAGAAGCTTTTAGGCATGTAATCTGTTCTGAAATCCATCAAGATTTCAGGCAGCTGTGTTCATGCTCAGTGGCTGAAAAGTAGATCCCTTGAGACTTTCCATCATCAGGAAGTTAAGCAGTAGTCTGTGAAGTTTCCAAGGTTCCCTGAGGCTCCTTAGTGTTAGATTTATAGGTTTAAAGTGGCCATTATGCACCTCTCTGGATTTGATGCTATGCTCCTGAAGTGCCAGTTCTTTGTGCAGTTTAATCAGAAATTACCTTTGCCTCAGTTATACACAGGCAAAGCAAGAACCTGAAATGCCTCTCCGGTGTAAGTGATGAAGCCTGCAGAATGGCACAGACTGCCCCTAGGTATTTGTTAGCTGTTGTCTGTGAGTTGTTGGCTCCCCTCAGGCAGCCTGGGTTTTGTGGCAAGAGCTCAGGTGTGGTTGTGAACCACCCTGCCGTTCTCCTCAGTAAGTGATGGCTGCCAAGGTAAATGCTGTTGCCATCTTCCCATTTCTAGGGAGGAAGAGCAAATCCGTATCGGGAAGAGGTCAAGTTCCTCAGCTGATGCTAGGCATTGAAGGATTTGCATACTTGAACCATTAGCAGGTATAAATGAGTGCCTTTCTTCTGAAGTTGGTGAATTTGGAGACTTGTCTCAAAACAATTGATGTGACAGGGTTTAGTATCTGTGAAGAGCACCAGGATTTAGATAAAGTGTTTCAGATCTCCAGATGCAAAAAATATATGAAGAGCCTTCCTTTAAAAATGCACTTGGGAAGTGTTGGTGGTAAAATATTTGACTTTTCCTCCCTAGGCTCCCTCTATCCCATGAGTATGCGGATCAATGACGAAGGGCGGCTAATGGTGAACTTCAGAACAGAGATCAGTTTCTGGGGCCAGCTGGTGATGTCCCACCCAGGTGCATACCCAGCCCGTCCTCCTCTGCTAGCCAGACTACCTGTAGAGCTGTTTACCTGGCAGAGAAGGGCATCACAGTGAAGGGCCTGTCTCAGCATAGATGGGGTCTAAGTAACTGGGGCAGTTCCTTTTCTGGGGTGTAAGTCAATTTCTTTCCATTCTTTTGCTTCTTTGCTTTTGTATGCTGATTTTATGCCATGCCAGGCATCAGTATTAATTAGGAACATCTCTGACCTCAATGGTGATGTCTGCTGACCATGCTAGCCTCATGTTTACACGTCTGTTACGAAGTGAGCCAACCTTCCACCAGCCCATGCAGCAGTGGAGTTTTATCTCTGACTTCGCTGTGAGTTTGTATTCAGACTTGACTTTAGGGAAGCAAAGGGAATGTCAGTTTTTAACTTACTTTCCATGCAGCTGTCAGCACTATAAGATCAGTGAGCATCAACTCATTTGGATGCAGTCACGTATTTTCATTACGTAAGGAACCTGAACCCGTGCTCCTGCTGGTGCTAGCCGGCACCATTCATTGAGCAGGCCAGTGCTGGAGCTGCGGCCTTCCTTGAAGAATTTGCCTTAATGTTGGCGTTCCCAGGAAACTGTGATCCAGGAGTTGCTGCTGCTGTTCTGAGAAGCTGGATTTTTCCCAACATGTGGCAAAGCTGCTTAGCTCCTGCTGAGTCACTGGGAACTAGTGTGGCCCCAAAGCCTGTGGCTCTATATTAGCAGAGTAGCAAGAGGCTTGAGTAAAGGTGCCCTTGCTTCTGTGAGAGGGACACAGCCCAGTTACTCAGCTCTTGCTGAGCTGGCAGGAGAGGAGCCATTTGCATTCACTAAAAATCACACCAAAATCATCTTCTCTTCAGAGAGATTTAGTATGTTAGATGTGGACATTGACATGTTGGATTCCCACCATCACCACGACAAGATCAGTCCCTCAAAGGCCTGATAGTAGCCATTCTGTATTAGTCCTCATTTTACAGAGACGTGGAGGCGAGACAGCATGTGTCAGTGCCTTGCCTGTGCTGCTGAAGTGCACTGACAGCGTTGGTGCCCACACTTCCTGCATGAGGTAAAGCACCACGATCATAAACAGCAATGTGTGAGTTTGTGAAAATGTTTAGGGTGCTGCTGGGATTTCAGCTTGGCCTCAGGCGCAACATGAGCTGAAAAAGTCATTGTTCAGAGACTGTGGAGAAATGCTTGTTTCTCTTGTCTTTTCCCAGGTACGAGACTACTCAGGTACTCACGCTGTGAAATTCATCCCTTGCGCTGCGGCGCCCGGTCAGCAATACGCCCTTCCTCTCATCTGCAACCCACGGGACCCAACTGTGTTTGATATGGGCATCAGGTTCCAACAGGTACACCATTTTCCTTAGGACTTACACATTTTCCCATGGAGCCTCACGGGCAAAACCAACCGAAAGCAAATTTAGGCTGAAAGGCAGGTGTTCTGTAACCGCTGAAAGAGATGTTCTGGCGTAGGCCATCCAGTACCAGTTGTCAAGAGAAAATCACGGGGTCTGTCAGATGGCTTCAGGAGTTTTACAGTGCTTGTAGATTGCTCTAGATCTCATCTTCTCAGGTGACATAAAATCAAACTAAATTATTTTTTTTTTCCAGTAATTAAAATATTTCCCCCCCCCCTTTATTTACCTCACAGTCCAGCATATTCCCATGTACTTTGCTGCTTTTTTTTCAGGAAGACAGGGACTGAAGGGGGAAGGAATTTTAGTTCTAAGTGAGACTATTTTAAAAAATAACTTGTAGTCCTGCAGTTGATTTTTAAAACTGAGATTCAATGTAATAGAATTGTATCAAGAGGGTCGTCTTCTCAAGCGGTAGGAAACACTCAATTTGGAGTTAGTGTGGCTTTGTGATAATTTTCCTGGCTATATTAAAGGCACAAAAAAAAAAAAAAGCGCACCAAGTAGAAGTAACCTACTGTTGTGGACTGTTACAAAAACCAGATTTTCTGTTGCAGTCAGCTTGCGGAATGGCTTGGATAGCATTTGGAGACCAAGGGCTCTAAATGTGAGGCTTAACTTCCAGTGAACACACCGAACCTTTTAAAACCTCTTAATATAACATTGCATCCTTCAGTCAATACATGAAAAATGACCTGGTTGGTTTGTTTTTTTGTTTTGTTTTGTTTTGTTTTTTCCTGCCCAAAAGCACTGGTTACCTCAGAGACCTTGTCAGTGTCAGAGCCGTTTCAGCCCGTTTGACCATTACAGCTGCTCCTCAACCTTCTGCTTCACTATCCAGTTGCGGGGCGAGTGTGGAGACACCTGTATTACATGCATGTCTCAGCCTTGTTCGCTCAAACAATTGGTGTTGAATTGAAAGGTGGTTGCTTTAATTTAAAGATGCTCTTCAGCAATAGTTTTCATGCTGCCACCTTTTAACACAGGACATGAATGCTACGCAGGAGAAGGAAGATGGTTTGATGAGGAAGGAGATAACCAGAGCTGTGGTGGCATTTGCATATTAAGTTAATTTTGCACTTCTGTCTGTATAATCACACCTTTATGACTGTTATTGTTAGGTGCTGTGTTTATTGTGGTCACCAAGGTCACACAGTGGTGTGAGAGTTTAGTTCTTTACCTTATTTCTGTGTGGAGACCACTCGCCTTCTGTTCCCCTCTCCATCTCCCTGCCATTACGCATGTGGTGGGTCTCGCCACACTCCAGAGTGTCGGACTGATGGGGCAGGCACAGACCAGTGGCTGGTGCCAGCTTCCTCCACCCAAATGTTCTGGGCTCTGTTGGGCTCCTGCAGCCAGGAGGTGTTTGCAGTGGTGCAGGCAGGAAGGTGGTGACCGAGTCACCTACCATTGCACCACAGAAGTCAACCTGCTTGCAGGGCAATTCCTGTGTTGTCTCCAGGCTTTGGCCAGGTTACTTTTCTGGGCAAATTGCAGGCAGCATCTGGGTCGCAAGTGGAACGTGCACAGTGAGCAAGGGCTGAGTAGGGGAGGACGAGGTTTTCCATCCTGTGCTGGTTGGTTGGAGTATGCGGATTGTTGTTTAGAGTAGGGCAAATGAGTTGGTGTGGAGCTAGGTTCTGGTCCTCGTCTAGTTTTATTGGCCTCTTGTCCACAGCCCTATTCTCCCAGAACTTTTGCAAGTGTCACTGAAAAGATACATTGCTGTCCTGTATCTGAGGAAACAGCTACCTTTTACTGTTTTCCTTGGCAACACTGCGATACAGCACAATTGTGTGATTTAGTGGGTTGTGATGAGAAGCACAACAGGAGGGCTGGGAACGTATGTATGTACGTAGGACAGCTTCTTAAAAATGCTGCGTGCTGTCGAAAGGTTCGATCAGCACGTCACTACTATTATCACTGTGAAGCTACAACCAAGACATTTTTTTAATCACTTTTCCCCACAGGTCAGTGACCCAGTGGCAGCAGAGTTCAGTCTAAATACTCAAATGTTTCTGCTGTCCAAAAAGGAGCTTTGGATATCTGATGGATCAGTGGGGTTTGGAGAAGGAGCTGATGTAGCCTTTACCAAAGGTACAGAGTCAATTGTATGTTCAGCGTATATGAAAGCTAAAACAGAACCACTTTTAACAAGAGCTGAATGTGTCCTTTAGTAGTTTTATAACCCCCCACATGGTCTATGTATTTCCACTGCGGAAAAGTAAAATACAGAAGCACTAAAATATGAAGTAATTTAGAGTAATTGAAACAGGCTTTGGTTGTGTTTATGGGCTCTGAGAGGAAAAGCATCCCAAAGGTAGGTGCAGAATTTAGGTGCCTATATCTAAAAGTGCAGTTCTGAAAACTCTTGCTCAATTACTCCCCTCACTCGGGTTGTTTTGCTTTGAAGCTGCCCAGACGAGAACTTTTTGCCCCATTTTGAGGGAGATAAGTAATTTCAGTGCTTAGGTTGTTCTAGTCGGAAATGCAGGAATTGAATACTTGTACACCTGAGGCTCCTTGACGTGGTCATGCAGCTGTCCTCAATTGCAGGCTGGATGCACAGTAACTGCAGCTGGCTTCAGCCAAGCTGCTCGTATTCATTCTTGATTTTTTTTTTTTTTTAAATTTTTTTTTTTATTTCTGGCCCAGGGCAGGTGCGCTCACACACTGTACTCACTCACTGACTGGAGCTGTTATCAGGATCCCAAGAACTCCTGGTAATGGCAGTATCAGATTAAAAATAATTTTAGTTTTAATTGGTCCTGAGTTAGCGATCTGAAACCCAAATGTGCTGTGAAGAACTTTATTTCGCTTGATATAATGCTATCAAGTTGGGTAGTTTCTTATAAGTGAATGTGGGTTGCCCTCTAGTGAAGAGAAGGGAAAAGCTTGCTTACAGCACAGCTCTTTTTTAAGAACCACACATCAGTACAAATTTAACAGAAAATAAGAGTAAAGCCTATGACAAATGAGTAGTAACAGTCACGGAGCACACTGTCTTCACGTGCAAAGGGAAAGAGACTTAAAGCTAGATAATGCCTGTCCTGAGAACTTGAAGAACAACTGTTTGGTAATAACTTGATTTAATAGTTTTAAATTGACTAATATAAGGTAAAATGTGTTCATCTGCTTTACTAGGATCTGAAATCTATGGCTGAGTGATGGTGGATCCAGTTCAGAGACTCCTTCAGCTGCAACATCGAGGCGTTCCTTTGCACGGGTGCCGATGGGTATGTGCCCAAGTACAGCCCAGGCAGTCGGGAATACGGATGTCTGGCTGGCTCAGCCTCCCTCTTGTACAGATTTAAGACCCTGGTATGTAAACAAAGTTACAGTAGCATGCCTCTTTAGATCCCCGATTCCCATGTAAATCTGGAAATAGTAAACTTCCTTCCTTTAGGATAAAGCTCAACCAGAGACACAAGCAAGAGCCTTTGGAAACGTGGAGTTTCATGCTACGTTAGCAGCTGATCATGCAGACGCTTTTCCTCTAGTAAAACAGCCTGGTTCTGACGGTTTCAGCCTCTCCTCTGCTCCACTCTTCCAGGTAAGTTGTCTGGTAAGTGTATCACAGAAATTCTTTCATGCTAAAAGATAACGGAGGTGGAGAATGCAGCATGCAGGTAACAAAGGGCACTCAGCGTTAGACTTCAGCAACACACTTACTTTGTTCCTCTCCCTAACAGCGCAGAAACAATGACAGCATTGCTTTGTAGCACCGAGCTGCCCTTCTGCAGCCTGGCTGTTACTGCAGGCGTGTGCACCTGTGACCGGCAGCAGCAGTCACTGGTTTAGCTTACCATGGGGGCCTTTTTAGGTAGGATAAAACCAAAGAAATTAGACTTAATTTTCTTGCAACTGGTGGGGAAAAAAAAAAAAGTAATTGGTTTGTATCTGATTTAAAATTAAAAAAGAGAACGATGCATCCTGCTTTAAGTCGGATTACTTAAAATTCCTGATGTCATTTTTTGGTCTCCTGAAGTGGGGTGGTTCTTGCCTAAATTAAGACTGTTCTGTTTGTTAGGTGGTAAATGCAGTAGCCTTTCTGCATTAACACTAGGACAGAAACACTCTCTTAGAACACAGTTTATCTGACCTACTTCAGCAGTCTGCATTAAGAGAAGATTAATCCCTTCTCCATGTGCCCATTTCTGCTGTTGGCTGTAATTAGATGTATTTGGCAGCAAACTTGGGACATCTGTCTGGATGAATCTGATGCTTGGTCTGTTCCAGTTCATAGTCAACATTGGGGGGGGTGTGGGGGGTGTGTGTGTTCTGGTTTATTGGGTTTTTATGTGGGTGGGGTTTTTTTGTTTGGGGTTTGTTTTTTGGTTTTGTTTTTGTTTTTTCTTTAAGGTGGCAGCTGGCTGAGAATGGTACATTCACGCTGTTTACACGGTCCGATCAAAGGAAAATGCACACAGGCCCAATGGCAAAAGAAGTCTTGACTACCACCGGGCGTTGTCCTCTGCTAAAGGAAGCACTGGCACCACAGCCTTTAACTGGAGCAGAAGAGCCAACTCGGGTGCCCTGGTCTTCATGCAAGACATTGGAGCAGACAAAAACAGGGGCACAAATATTCAGCACATTGCACTTGACTGTCATCATCCAGAAAGACATGGTCCCAGCTGGCATGCTGCATCAGAGGCCAATTCTGAAATTCACAAGCAGGGATTCTGGAACCAGTATTGTACCCATTACTGGAGGCGTGACAGGACTGCTGGTTCTGATCTGTACTGTGGTCATTACTCTGTTTTTGCTGAAGCAGAGGAAACGGCCCTCTGCTGGGAAAAGCAAAGCACCCATCAGCCACCCCAGCAGCAGTGACACTGTGACCACACGACTGCAGCAGTGACAGCTCAGAAGTCTAGCCAATTTCTTGGGTGCTTGTCTTTTAACATGTCATTTCACCAAGGAGCAGACTCTCAAAATCTAGCTCTTGGCTGATTCCTTTGCACAGACAATTGGCTGCTCCAGTTCTAATGCTGCTTTAATTATTTGTAATAATGGGCAGCTGTTTCTGACAGGGTTGGTGTACTAGGTTCATGTGTGAGTGATGCTTACAGAATGCAAACTATACTCCATGAACGGGAGGTGATGCTTCTTTTTTCTTTAAACCTAGTTTTTCTTTAATGTTTTGAATATTTGCAGCTGTAAACATGCCTTACATCCACCATGAAATGTTGGTGCTTAAAAGGGTGCTGGTTTTGATTATGTGTACAGTGTCTAGCTTTCACAGAACAGTTCTGGGGTTTTTTATTGCTGGGGAAGGAAGAAAGTAGTAGCATTAGAATGGAAGCTAAAAATAGTAGATGATAAGTTTCGTTTTAAATGAGTGATACCAACACTCTTCTCTCAAATTTGAATGAGGACCTCAGACGTAGGGACAGGAGCCTTGCACAGGTAAGGCTGTAATGGCAATTATCTGTACAGGGAACAGCACATGAGATCAATGAGAACTAAACCTATACTGTAAAGCCACACTAGAACAATGGTGTGTTACTGCTTCGGTGCTGGCATTAAGTGCTTTCAAACATCCTTAAATAGATTCTAGTACTTCAGAGCAAGGCTAATGACCACTTCCCCAGAGTGTTCTGCCTGTCTTCCTTTGCTGGATACAGGCATTATAGCATCACAATACAGGCACCTACTTCTAAAAGGTAGCTTATTTTGCCAGATGGCACTGAGGTGACAGGCTTACTTGCATCTTCTAGAGCAAAGACTTTGCTTTGTTTCTGGTTTTTTTTCACTTCTACATGAAACAAAATGGCTAGTAGGATGCCATGGGGGAAGATTAAGACTTAGTTCCTTTTGTCTACTGCATACTGGCACTGGAGAAGTGTTAGCATAAATGAAGTGCTGCTAAGCTATTTAATAAATCTTTCTCTTCTGCTTATTTAGGTTAGTTGTAAACAAATGATCATGGCTTGGTTTGGGTTTTTTGATGGTGTTTGTTTGTGGGTTTTTTTTGTGAAAAGGAAACTTTTAAAGGATGGCTTCAGTATTGCAGCTTACTCTAAGTGTAAGCAGTTAGGCTAATTTCTTCTAGGGCTGCCATGACAATTCAACTTGTTAACTGTGTTGTACATACCAAGTGCTTTTCACCTTTTGAAGAGCAAAGTATGGTTATTCAACTTGTTTTCAGCTAGGGTCTGCAAAATGGTCACCTGCAAACAGAAATTCATGTAACAGACAAGTAAGAACTGTACTGCTGTACATGAACGCTACCTGTTCTCAGGCCATTCTAATGAAGTACAAACCTCAGCATGATGGACTGACTTACCTTTCTTCTGGCACAGATTTGTTCCCATCTGTAATATGTTGATGATTAATTCTAGAGGTAAATATCTGGCTTTTCCACTAATGAAAGAGGACAGGATCTATTTGTGCAGTAAAGGCCTCAATGAAGGCAAGGTCAGAACCAGAGAAGTTCCAAAAGTGAGGAACTTCCACTAGTGGTGGCTTGTAAGAAGAAAACACAACTAAATAGTTCTATAGATCATAATGGGAAAAGTGTTTACAACATCCTAAGAGGGGAAAAAAAAAATGGGGGAAACATTAATGAAAAAACTCCCATGAAACTTTATTAATAAATGAAGCCTATTTATTACTTCAAGTGTTAATGGTAAAAAAAATTCAGCACAGCTGTTGCATTTAAAAAAGTGAAACTACATTAAGTACTGTGTTTCTAGTTCAGTAAACAGATGAACCCGATGTCCTTTAATGACATAATAGTTGAGCATTATACAGTACATCTTATGAAGACCCGTAAATTAAAGAACTACCTTTTAAATTTAGTGATTACAAAAATTTTGCATTCACAGCTTTAGCTTCTTTTTTCTTCCACGCCCATCCGGAGTACCATCCATTTTGCGTTTCTGTGCCTGTAAGGTAAGTAAGTTTTTTAGTAAGATGCCGTGATACAAGAAGACTGTAAGCAAGCACTCTGTTTCAAGTCAAAGCAGATAGAGATGATTCACACCCTGGCAGCTTTCAAATGTGATAACTTGCAAGTGTTGTAATAGAGCAAATATGCACATCCTCCTCAGGACAGCCCTTGTTTCGTATTCTTCCAATTCTGGAAGTGTGATTTCATACAGGTAAAAAAGCGTATAGAAGCAAATAGGGATGTTATAGTTGGAAAGGGTATTTCTAAATACCTGTTTAAATAGGCTGTGAACAGTTCTAAAACTTACTAATCCACCACTCTACTGATTTCTGCATATCTGCAAAGTAAACTGTGCTTTTAAGCTCTAGGCAACAACAACTTGAACAACAATCTAGGCAAGAAAATGGGTAAAGCTGGTATTTCCTTTACAAAAACAGGCCTGCGTAGTTAGCCCTATTTTGGATTTAGTCAACAAAGAGCAGTCAAGCATGTGGGCTGTTTTCTCAAATCCACCTCTAGAAACCTGTTTCATGACCAGCCCCCCAGACAAGGAAAGCGATGGCAGAGGCCTCCTAAGAACACTTGTAAACAAGATCTGTCGCATTCTCACAGCAGTCTGCATTGCCTACGTATCCCTCAATGGTAAACACATAATTTCTTTAGGGATAAAAATTAATCACAAGGCCAAATAAATCTCTGCTTTATTTTCCCAGAGTAAACCTGTACAGCATACCAACTTGGTGATCCAACACGTAGCAAGTTTATCTGCTCCAAAGCGCATGAGCTACAATTTAGAACCTACACTTACCTTCCTCTATGTGACAGCCCTAACTAACTCTGTTAGCTGAATGACAGCATGAACTTTAAGCAGCTCTCACCATTGCCCTGTATGGGGTTTTGTTGTTGTTTAGTAACTTCAGATGGCACTTGTCCTAGACAACTAGAAAAGCGCTCTGTCTTCAGATGAGCATTTCCACAGAAATACCTTTTGAAATCTTACCGAAGATGGTTTTGGTCCACGTTTCTTCTTCTCTGCCTTTTCCTTTTCTTCCAGTTCCATGTTTTCTCTTTCAATGAGGGTAATTAAAGTATTGCATCTCCTTTGCAGCTCCTAAATTGCACAACATATTAACTCACTACATTACGTAGCCACTTACTTAATGTAAAAATCATATTAGAATATTAGAAGTGCCTGTAAGGAGGTGTTTTGCTGTCTATTGTCAGACCGAAAAAGGAATGAATGATTTTTTTTTTGTTGTTTTAATGATTTACTGCCTGGCTTCACAGGAATGGATTTGATTGCAGATGTTTGCTTTATGAAAAATAGTTGTATTTAACTCAAATAATTCATGTTGATTTTGAAAAACAGTACCTCGGAATTGTGAAATCCTCCTCCCGTAGGACTTTAATTAAACTGCATTTGTCATCCACTACAATTGTTGGAAAGTCTATAAAAACTTAATATATTGTACGCATGCACAGAGCTCAGTCTTTCAGAAGCTATTTAATTAGCCTGGTGTACGACTGTGTTGTTACAGGCATTTATGGAGAAGCAGCAAAACAGATTAATACTTACCATTGCAGTTCTGGACTTGAGAAACCAGTCAAATCTGAATTGTGGAGAGTTTCGGATACATTGTCTTAATTCATCATAAACATTTTCTTTGTCAAATCCTAGCTTGTGAAGCATACAGATTAGAAAGCGATCTTCCTCTTCAGTGTAATTCTTCCCTTTATTAGTACCATAGGATATTCTCAGCTGGTGGAAAGGGGCTTTATATCTGCCAATCTAAACAAAACAAACACGATCATATAAGACTAAGAAATAGTTCAGAATTAACACGGAATTGTTTTATATGCAAGCAATACACCCCATGAAGACAGGCAGAGGAAGAATACCAAGTTAGAAAATGGTACCTTTTATGATCTCTGGTGCTAAGTCACCACATGTAAGGAACTGTGGGTTCTAGATAGTGCATTTACCACCACCTTCTAAACTGGTAAATTCTGGTTTATACAACAGACAGCTTTGTCTGTGATCTTTTGATTAATGGCAGACATCAGACCTGTCACTACATTTGAAAATAGTCAAGGTGTACTAGGCTTCAAATGGCAATGATCCTTTTTAACACACAAATCCCCAGGAATGGTTAAAAATCAGAATAAGAATAAAAAGGCACATGAGACCGTAGCACACTGTTCAGCTGCATTCTGGTTAATTGAGTCAGACGCCATTCTTCCCTGACTTCCCTAGAAGAGATAACGAACTAGTCAAACCTGAAGTGGGGGGAAAACTCTAATACACTGTCTTAATTTACTGCAAAAGTGTTCATTACCAAACCCTGGCTGGTGAAACAGATCAGAACAAAAGCTTTGTCTACTCAGTAAGTCTTCCGTTTTCAAGTGCTCTAAATGTATATACAGCATTTTCAGCTACACAGGTCCAAAAGAATTCCTGCTTCTTCAAAAAGCATGCAGTTATTGGGAGTGGGTTACATGGCACTATAAACTGTTTGTCCTACGATAAAGATGATCGTTACAAACAACAGGTTAGGCCATACCTAAAGGTATCACCAGCCAGGATGGTTCTGGTTTCCATTCTATAGAATGGAAAAGCTGTAGGAAGCAATTGCTGAGAAATACACAAAAGAGGCAAATCCAACACCCAACATATTCTCTTCATACGCTAGTAACACTGGCTAGCCGAAGACCTGCATCTCACCTCGCTGGCACAGGGAAATAAAGAAAAAAAAAAAACACCACAACAAAGATAGATACCTTTGTATCAAGTGCTTTTTTAATGCTGATTCGTCTCTGAATTCTGGCTTCTCCTCTTTCTATCTGAGCCATGATCTTCTCTATGTCTTGGAGTTCATTGCATCTTTCCCAGAACACAGCTTTAAAAAAATAAAGATGTTACTTCCTTTTACTAGAAGTTACTGCTGTATGAAAATAGACATGCCTTTACCCAATAAGGAACCTTCACTTCCTGATATCACATATTGCAGTATACAAATACTATTTTTTTGAAGGGGGCAGACATAGGAGTCCTTAGTTTAAATGAGGTGTGATACAGGCCAGAAAGGTTTCTGTAAGACAGTTTCTTTATAAAGGAAAAAAGCTTCTTAAAATGGAACTGATAAAACAGCAATACATTTTTACAGAGGGAAGTCAGAGACAACAGAGTGGACAAAGAAAGACAAAAGGAAGTGTCTAAAAGACAATTAGGTGTTTAAATAAAAGAAGGAGTTTTTAAAATAATTGTTCACATCTGTAAGCTGCTATGTACCTTTAGAATTTAGCCCCAGGACCTTGCAGCTGCACTACAGTAGAAAAGCACTTAGGAGACATGAGAGGTAAGTAGCCAAGTGGGCTTAGGTTACAAAGTGGCCATTGTGTATTCAGTTCCAAAATGTTTATGTATCCCACTCTTTATGAGGATGAGGTAATAAGAGGGTAAAGAAAGATACAATAAAATAACAGTGAATACAAGGCAAAGTGAAATCTCTCCAGCAAAGCGTTGTTTCTCAACATTTTGTTTTGCAAAAATTCACAAGAACTGGAGAAAGTACTATCCAGTTGGAGTAGATTTAGGATATATTAAAGCAGATCAGTAGGAGTTTATATGCACATTTTAGTACAGCTTTAATTATGCAGAGGCTAAACATGGTAAAATCTAGAACAGCTGATCTCAAATCCATCAGTACAATTCTACCCTGAAAGTCAAGAGCCACGTAAGAAATTCTCAGAAGTAAGATATCACCATGTTCATAGGCAGCTCAAACCGGGAAAGCAACATTAGATACGGATCTCAGAGCTAGCTGCCTAAAAAGTAAGTTACCTGAATACTCAATGACTTCCTCTGGAGTTTTTCCTTCTACTTCCCGTGCTATATTTTCAATGTCATCACGGCCCCACTTCTCATTAGCTTTGATGAACTGGTTAAAATCTCTCTTATTCCAGTTAGTGAATCCCTTTACAGCAACCAAAAGGAAACACATTGCACAGAAGTTCAGTATTTTTGTCTCGTTCGAAATCTGTTTCAACAGATTTCTTTAAAACAGCCTATAACACTTCCATCATTCCAACAGTATTAAACCTCTGCTTTCTCTGCAGTTTAATGGTAATAGGAAACTGTTTTTATACTGCAGTTACTGTAGTCTTTCCATCTAAATATTGCATAATGAGCACTGGCTCCCTACCTACCTACTCCTTTTGGATAAAAGAGCCTTCAGCTCATAAATTTATCCCTCATGCCAATATTCTCTGAAAGACAACATGGGATCACTTTTTAAGAAGAAAAATCCCTCACATGAAACAGTTTTGACAAGAAGGCCCATCAAGCGCCTCACAGATGCCATCGGTCATTTTCCCTGATCACTCTCCCTCAGGTCTGGAGCTATCTTGTGATGATATTCAGTAGGGACAGAAACAGTAATGCTGACTAGGAATGCCAAAATCGGCAAATTTCATATTAGCACTCTCTTTTACAAAGAGTAAAACATTCTGCCAGCCATGTTATGATTTAGCTACAGCTTACTTGATTACACTGTTGTAAATAGTTCTGGTGCATTACTATGTAAACAAGAGACCATGTCCTCTAATTCCTCCCCACAAAATACAACATGAAAATACAATACCCAAATAAGGCATAACAGGTATTAACCTGTTTTAAATTATTTAAATGTACGTTACCTGATTATGTACCAATTCAGCTTATATTCCTTTAAATAGAGGGCACTATGCACTACCAGTGATAGTTTAGGAAAACTGACCATTCACCCTGCAGGATTCACTTCCACTTGGGAGTGATACTTAGGCAGAAGATACACTTCACATAACATGGAAAGCAGCGCACTCAGCTTTGCAGCTAGTCTGCAAGGCCCCACAGCTGAGCAAAGATGTCACAGTCTGCAGTTAATGCAAACTCAGGAAGCCAGACTCTGACACAGTGCTAGTTTTTACTCTTCAGGCTTAAAATAATACACAAAACTTGGATCAAATTGAGTAGAATCTGAATACACCGATTTGGTGCATGGTCTTCAAAAAATACTCAGGCTCATGACAAACCTAACACAAAATCTCTCCAAAATTTGCAGCTGTGTTAACTATGGCACATGTGAGTTGATGACCAAGAAGTGTTCCTATAACACTGTAAAACACAGAGCAAGCTTCACCTGATTTCAGTCTTGCTAAAGACCCAACTATACCTGGGTTAGAAGTTTCTCTTTTTCTTCTAGTTCTTCATCATTAAGAGGTTCAGCCTCATCAATCTTAAGCTGCTCTTCCTTTTGTGCTTGGGCAGCATTTGGCAGATCAGGATTACGAGGTACCTAAAAGATTTTTGTATTTTGTAAAATTCTATTTGTGGGTTTTTTTCCCCACAGATAATTGCTAATTGTCACTTTTCTGTTAATATAACCTTATCATTTGTTCAGCTCAACATGAGTTTCTTTCATTTAAATTACTGTGAAAGGCAGGACAAGTACATGTAAACTGTTGCAACGCGTGAATTCTTCAATTACCTTGTACCCAATTGTTTTCCTGTAGTAGAGAATCTCCTTTTCCAATAGTTCAAACAGGCGTGGAGGAAAGAACTGAAAGTCCTGTACATTTGGCTGTTTTGGAGGCCGTGGTGCCTGAAATACATACAAAGTTTGTATTGGACTCCCTTTCACATCCAGAATCTGTTTGCTTGTAATAACTGATTTCATTTTATGAGCAAAACAAAACAAAACTTAATTGAAAAAAAAAAAAAAAAAAAAAGGCACACCATGCAGGAGACAACTACAACCACGAAGAATTCTTAAAGTGAAAGACCCATGAGAAGAGGGGAAAGGGTCTTTTGGGAGGAGGAAGCTGCTGGGGACAGACACACACATCCATCCTCTTGAACAAGATTTCAGGTGTTCTTAGCAGCCAAATAGGGAAGCCTTCCACCGTTAAGGAAAATCCACAGCTGCGTAAATAAAAATGAAATAAGAATCACCTTGGTCTTACCTTCCTAACATCTTACAAGTTTCATCCTGCTTTTTTTTTCCTCACAGAAGTTTGGCTCAAGTCCTTCGGATTTTTCTAAATTTAAATTGCCTCTTCCATTTACAGAAGTAAGTGAATAGAGCAGTTTTTATGAATAAAGACCAATTTCTCACTTTCAGCTTTAACGATTTATCATGCACATCTGAAAAATTTATTTTTTAAAATTAGTCAACTCACCTTGGGTGCTTTTGGCTCACTGACTCGGAGAGCCTCTCTGAAGTAAGCATCCACAGCATAATTGGCTTTTCTTTCTCGTTTTGGTGGTTCAATCCACTCTGTAAATGCCATCTATAAAAACAAATGCCACCACCCCAAAAACCATTAATACTAAGCCCTGCAAACTATTCAGACCAGCTACAAGCTTCATATAAAACTATGTCTACATCTACTTCATTAAGTAATAAAACTTATAAATTATTTATATCATATTTTAACAAACAAGTCTTAAATAAATATGGTTCAATCATACAACTTAGTGCTCCCTAAAAGAAATTTAAATGTTACCTTCTGTTTTTCTCTGTAGTCTTCCCCTTCAAAATTATATACACTGGACTCTGTATCCATTGTGAAATTCCTGAGTGAGCTTTCACCCATCTTTGAAAGTTTTTCATTCATTTCCGCAGTCTTGGAGAGGAGAGAGAGAAAAGCACAGTAGCAATTTTGAAGTGTACTTCATTATAAAGCATCTCACTTACTACAGTAGAACAAACAACATATTTAACCAACATGAAACCCCTCAAGAGCAAACCCCCCCCTTCTCTCCAGTTTACAATCAAATTATCATCCAGGGATAGATTATCTTGCCACCAAATTAAAAATCTACAGGTGGGCTTCTGTTTTTTAAACTTTGTCTCACCTTCTTTGCACCTCTTTCCAAAATGTGATCAATATCTTCATCTGTAATCTCACTTTCCTTTGAGGCAAACACATGTGTTGCTCCGTGTCTAATCATTTGCAGCATTTCATCCTTGCCAAGTTTATTCAGGTTTTGATCCACCAGTCTTCCTGAAGACAAAAGCATTGGAGGACAGCAACTAACTAAAGAGTTTACGTTACTGAAGGGGCAATACACCGTTTTTCTCCCCACTACAGTTCCATGTTAAAGCTATATCCTTTTCTCTCAGCCAAGAAAATTCCAAATAAACACGCAAAAATCTACATCACATACATTTGCTTTATTATACATGAACTGTGTTCAAACATGATTTTGGATGTGATGATGTCTTCCATATAAGCTTTGTTATGGTGCATGGTTTCACCATTTCCAGACTAAACCTTATTGAATCCCCTTTTCAGAAATAAATTCACTGATCCAATCAAATCAGCCAAGAAGGTTACATTGTCATCACTTCTCACCCATTAAAAAAAAGGCAAGGCATTAATTTCTCCAGTTCAAAGTAGAGTGCTTTACAAAAAAAAAATAAAAAAAAATAAAAGAAATCTGACTATATCCACTTGTACATATGTATCAATCACTAGGGAGGTAATGAAGAAGTTAGTGAGGAAAAGCCTACCCCTACAGTAAGATAAATTTCAAGTGGACCAGGCCTTTGCACTCTATCTTCAGAGTTCAGCTTAGGCAAAAGCAACATTTCCATTGGTTCTTGCTAGCTGATTTTGCCACAGTTTACAAATTGTGAAAACAGAGGAGAATCACATCATGTACACAAACAAACTGCCTTCATGTACTTGCCTTGCTGAATGACTATGGAATCTAGCCGGAGTTTCATTTCTGCACGCTCCACTATTCTTTCTTCCACTGTATTGTCTGTGATAAACCTGAACACTCGAACAGTCTTTGTTTGGCCAATTCTGTGTGCTCGATCCTAGGGGAAAAAAAAAGGAACAAAAAATTCAGTACTTTGTTTCCAGCATGACTATATAATTAGTCTTCAATTTTCATTAGTTTCAACGTTCACGTTTATAACATGGAATAGCATAGGTTAGTTCAATCTTCGTAGACATCCACTTAACGTGACTACACAAGATAGCACCTTCTTAGCTACACTGCAAGTTTTGGGGTGGTTTTTTCAATAACATCAACAATGATTATGTCTCTAGATGTCATACCTAAAAGTAGCATGTATTTGGGTTTTTGAGGGGGTTTTTTCGTTAAATCACAAAGGGGAGAACACTGGACCTTACATAACATTCTGTAAAATCAAAGTATTTAAGAAATTATCTCTGTACTGACCAAAAGCCACCTTTCTTAAAATCATTCAGTTGTGCCATGAATATTTCAAGAAAAATACAGTGCACCATCTCACCTGACTGGCAAATCATTAACCACTGTGAGAATTAGTATTCTGAATATACACCTTCAGTGGTAGCTAGAACTATCTTGCTTTAGCTTCCAGACATCAATTTCATTGTTCTTTGAACAAATTTTTGCTAGAATACTTGAGAACCTATGGCTTAACTGAAATAATTAAAAAGACATTTCCAAGATTTGTCACTGAAAGGTCTCATTTGTCAAAAACCACTGGTAGCTTTACAAAAGCTTTACTTTCTTCCGTGGTCAGTAGACCACATAGACTTTCTTACACTGTCAGTTCTTGACATGTTCCAAAGTTGGAGATGCATGCAAATCTGCTTAAAAAAAAGATGGTTGCTAAAAGGAGCTTGCTCACTTATCACCAGTTTTTGAAAAGTTTAATTCAGCTTTTCTTTGTCTCTTTTCCAAAGTCTCAGGGAAGACAGTCTAAACACATTCACTTCCACACCCCACAGGAACAAAAAGCTTTGTAGTTTTGGGATTAACATACTAGATTTGGGGTGGGGGGGGAACAAACCAAAAAACCACCAAAGGAAAAAAAACAACAAAGTAGGCTATTTTTGTTAAATACTACTGGGAGTACTGTAGCACATACCCAGCATTTCCCACTGCGTAAAACATTGTATAGCCCTACTATGACTAAGGGTTCCACATGGTGAAAGCTGCACTGGAACTGAAAATCAGTCTTACAAAAATACTACTCCTGTGCTAAAACAAGAAGAACACCCATTTATTTTGTAAATACCACATCACGCCACATATTTCTAGGAAAGTTCCATAAGAAAGAGAAGAAAGAACAACATAATTTCCATCTGGATTCTTACCATAGCTTGAAGATCTACTTGAGGATTCCAGTCTGAATCATACAGAATTACCACATCAGCGGTAGCCAGATTGATTCCAAGACCTCCTGCCCGTGTACTCAACATGAACACGAATTTTGAGCTAGCAGGTTCATTATATGCATTAATAGATGCCTAAATAAATAACATGAACACATCAGTTGAACCAAGTGTTTTATGAGTACTATTTTTACTTAAATAAAATATTTTAAATTGTAAATACCTGTCTCTCGTCATGTGGCGTTTGTCCATCCAGTCTACAATATTCATAATTTCGCCACATACAGTAGTCTTCCAAAATATCTAAGACTCTGGTCATCTGACTGAAGATTAAGACTCTCGAACCTGTTTGGGTAAAAAGCTTTCTTTTGCTTCACCAAAACTTAAAACTTATCAAACTCTGCAAATTTGCATTACCAGAAAGGGAAGGAGGGCAATTCCACATACTAAGAAGGAAAGTAGTCAGAATTTCAGAACCCAATACATAAAGCCACAGCTGCAGCTGTGGCTATCATAGCACTGTGTAGAGTTTCGCTGCCTACTGGGGTTAAACCATAATAGTCCTTTCTCATCAGCCCCCAGCACAGGGGGGTTCCAGATAATGACAGATATGACTGGAGTGTGCTAGAGTGACTTTACAGCTGTTATAGCTGTTTAGCTACTAACTGGCAGGCCCCTGTGCTTGCCATGGGGCTTGCTTGCCTTACTGTACATTACAGTCTAGTTAGGGGCTGCCCTTTTGCTTTTGTTTTCTATTACACTCCTGATCAAAATTTTCCCAGACACAGCAGAGTAAGATGATAACACAAATAAAAGATATCAAGGAGTATAAAGAATGAAATTTTGAAGTATTTGTTTATTTCTAGATACCTTAAATCCAAAAGTAAGTTCTTCTTAAAGACTTGTCAGTTTACTTACCTGCCAAGAACAACCTCCAAATAATGTAAGTGTACAGTAATTTACACATATACACACAACCACTTCCAACCTAGCTGAGAGACCTACGGAAAACATAGAATATTACAAAGCTTCCCCTTCCGCCATATTCTCCCAGTGTGATATTTTTTTTTTGTCTTTCCGACTCAAAGTCTAATAATGAACCCTTTTGTTTAAGATTATAATTTGATTTAAGACCAGGCCAATTTTAATTGCCATGTCTCAACAAGAAGCCTCATAGCAAAAAGAAACCAAGATTAAAAAAAAGCACAGTAACCACTAAATTCTTCTTTTTTAGTCTTACAACGACGCACATTGCCACAGCTGCTTAAATAAAACCTGGATACAAAGTACAGGTTACTTTTATATTACCCAAGGCTGGACTTGGTTTTATTTTTCTGCAGTGTTTCCCCAGTCACAAACTTTCCTTCACTCCTTTAGTTAAGTTACTTCAGTAAGCATACTCATTAAAATAATGAGTTAAAAATTTATTCCTGAGTCAAAAATTCTGTGGTAACTGAGTCTTACAGAAATATATTTCTTTGTCCCTATACCAAATAACTTTAAAATAACTGAGTGTTCCACCATTTGCCTGCCTTATAGAATTCACTGAAAAAACTCAGGTGCTGCTCAAAATCACATCAAGACAGACCAACATTTCACAATGGATTTTACTTTAACCCTACATGAAGGCTTTGATGTCAGAAACATCAGAAACAAATGATGTTTCTGTGGTTTCAATTTAGCTAGAACAAAAGGAAAAAAAAAAAGACAAGAAAAAAAACAAAACACAACAAAAACCATCAAAAAGCCATAGTGGACTATTGATCCAAGTATTTATGAAGGCACTTCACAAATTGTTTTCGTATCAACTATTCAAGACACAGTGCTTGACAAGCTGGTATCATGCTAGAAACCAACAATAATCCTGGCTAAAGTGGGCTGGTTTTTGCTCAGAATACCTCGAAACATTAAGAACCACTGACTTTCATTTTTATTGTTGAACCAAACAACTCTCAAACAACAACCAGATACATACCTTGTTCTTTCAACTTAGGTAGCAGTTTGTCCAATACTACCATTTTGCCACTGTTGGTAACCAAATGCATATCTGTCGTGTAAGGTGGACCAGGTTCTGCTCCATCAAAGAGATACGGATGATTGCAACATTTTCGCAGCTGCATGAGGATATTCAGCAGCCTCATTTTGTCCAGCTTCCCAGCTGAATTCAATATATCTATATCCTTCATTAAGATTCGTGTATACCTATATCAAAGAAATATGTAACTCTGAAACAAAGCTGGCCTTTCTTTAAATGGTAAGTATAGTCAAAAGCTCACCCTCCCCCTCATTTCATCAGGTAAATCTCCTTGACATGCATGGTTTTGTCATCACAAAAGTGTCACAAGGAAATATGTATGAATTGGGAGCAGAAGGAATTAAACCAAGTCATAAGCAGGACATTCCTTCTGAGCCTTAACCACAGCACAAACACATATGTGAATTACCATTCTCGTTGCATTTTGCTGAGACCCACATAAATCTTAACTTCCTTCTTTGGAGGCAAGCTTTTCTCCACATCAGCCTTAATGCGACGTAGAAGGAATGGTCGTAGCACCTGAAAGAGATTGCATTATGAAATGTATTTTGGAAACAGAAACACTGAACAGGTCAACAGAAAAAGGCAGTGCAGATATTCTCTATCATAAAATGCTCAAACATCAGACTTATTACCAGATCATCTGAAAAAGTAATTTACATGGACGGGTTATTATACCTGGGAATATACACATGCTTTCTTTGGAAGACTCAAAGATTAAGACAAAATAATCTTTCAGAGGGTTCTATGCCTCTTGATTATTTTTAAATTTTGCTTGACTGAAATTTAGTCTCTTCATAGGCAATACTTTTAATATAAGGACTTCAGAACCCTGAAAGACAGAAGTATCGACCCTTCTCTCCCCTCCAAAACAATTTCCTCTTGAAGAAACAAATAATCTTCTGACCTTCATCAACCTATTCTGAAAGTCTACCATAGTTTCTAGAACAAGCGATCTTACCCTAATACTCTGTCACAAGAAGCATTAGAAGAATTACTTAGAACCTAACTTAGGTAAACCTAACACTTACACAAAAAGCTGAAAGACTTACCATATGGAGACGTTCCACCAGCTTTTGATCTCCGAGACAGTTGTTTGTATCAAACCATGAATCAAAGTCCTGTATCAACAAAATCATTAGTGTCTAAAGCGGTTTCCTTTCAAGGTGCAATGTCATTACAATGGTGAATAAATACAACTCATGCGATTCTCTTACACAGGCAGTAAGTAAAAGAACAAATTACCCTCTTTGGTCTATTTTTACAGAAAGCTCTATAACACAACATCATCCAAAAAATAAAACCTCCACACCATTGGAAGTGGGGGGTGGGGGGGGAAGAATCAATATGTGAGTCCTTTTCTGTTGAAAAGGATTAAGTCATATCAGTCCATTGGAGAAATTCCAATTCCAAAGCAGCATACTACTGCAGCATTTGATGAAAATTGAAAATGAAAAAAAAAAACTTTGGTGTAAAGCACCATGAGGCTTCCCTTTTTACAGATGTAACACTCCCAATTCATCAAAACAGTTAAGCACATGCTTCACTTTTTGAAGTCTATTGCTCATTATATAATATCTCCCAATTCATAGGAAAGAAGTCTTAGATAAACGATAAAGTAACTTATAGTTAAATATAAGAACAAAGTTGGTTGTTTCAGCCTATTTTAAATGCTTAAACCTATTTTAATATGCAGTAGAGACTATCTTCACATTGTGATTTTAAATACCTCTTACATCTGCTACACTCAAATCAGCCTTTAAAAAATGGCCAAGTTGAGAAAAATAGTCTACCCTACCATACTCCACAACTCTGGAAATATTTCTAACTGCCAGTTTATTGCTATCAGTAACTGATACTCTTAACTATGCATATTCAGGTCTATTTTCAAATCTGGAAAATAAGCAAGGTTCATTTAATTTGATTAGCAGAAATGAAGACTTACTTCAGACGAGTTAAAGACATCTGGCAAAAGGAAGTTAAGAAGTGCCCAGAGTTCATGTAAGTTGTTCTGAAGTGGAGTTCCAGTTAGTAGCAGCCGATTTGTAGTCTTGAATTCCCTCACAATTTCTGATAACTGAAGGACATTTAGACACGATCAACTATAAAAATATTAATAGTCCCCACATCACCACCTAAAAACCCACAGAAAGCTGTCTTTCAGTGAAAGTATGTATTACCTTTGATTTTTCATTTTTAATCCTGTGGGCTTCATCTATAACTAGGTATCTCCAGTTAAACTTTTTGAATACTGATTTCTCTTTGATAAGCATTTCATATGATGTTACGCAGACATCCCATTCACCAGGCAACAACACATCTCTGACAAATGCAGCCTAGACAATAAGATGACAGGTAGTTACTGAGACTTTGTCAAATCTAAACCAAAACTAACACACTAGTGCTGTTAAAATTTTAAAACAATATTCCTACTAAATTTGAAAGAAAATATAACATTAATTATAGAGGCAATATAACATACAACCATCGTAAAGCCTGACAATTTTGTTAGTGCTGAAACAGCTAAAACCCTTGGGGCAAAGCAGAGAAGGGATTTTGGGTCTAACCTCTGGCTTTGGAAACTACCTCCACAGGTAGTGACTACCTACACACAGGAGGTTTTCGATACCTGAATTATAAGATCAGACCTCCAAACTAATTTTCTTTAGTTTTTGAATACAAAAAAAATAATCCCAAGCACAACTGTATTTGCCTAAGTGAACAATTTCCAGAACACTGACATCCAAGGTTAAAAGCAGACACAGTAATTAGTCAGGTGTTCAAAATACAGAGATGCATAAATGTCAAGAACTTAAGTCACATAAGCAGGAAATATACTGAAGAAAGAATAAGGACTTTTGGATTCAAAAAAGATGCACTAAAAAAAAAAAAAAATCACAAGATATCAGACCTGGACCAATGACCTCTAGAACAATTTCAAATTTCATCAATATTTTTCTAACTTCTAACCTAACAAACTCTGAAAATAGAGCTAGACGCCCTTAGAAGAAAATAATCTGCTGACAAAAGCAGAAGTTTAATGGCACCAGTAATAACTCTTCCTTCCATAAATAAATAGGTGACTCCAGCTGACAAGTCTACACATGCGCCATCATATTCCATATTTTTTAAGTTTTCTTTGCTGTGCTAAAGAAAAAAGCAGCAAAGAACTGACAGTGAAGTAACAAAAATAGAACAATTGAAATAGTAAGGCCAAAAGAGGCTGAACAATATTTTATCTTTTAATTGACAAAATTCAAGCCAAAAAAAATCTATTTGCATACCACTTCTACCAACCAACCCACTTTTCCCACCTCCAACATTAAGCTAACGACCGTTTTCAGAAAACAATTCCCTACTGACATACCCCATAATCCTCTTAAGAGCTGCTGTTACAGCCAGTACAACATATTGCACTATGTAGAGCAGAAAACAATTACTTTTTTTACAGATTTATATATTCATACAAATGACAGCACTTTACATGAAACACTTTCTTTTCCTATTTTAAGATTTATTGTGTTTTATTGGTCTACACGGTGTACTGCCTTCACAAAAGGAGAGAGAAAATCTTTGGACAAGAAATTACGAGTCTAAAGGGATGAAGTAATAGCCAGGCAACATACGTGTCAATTTTAAGCTGGTTATATTTTAAATAGGTAGCACTTGTAGGTCTTACTGTTTAACCACTACCAATCCAAGTAATACCCTTCCCTGTGAACAAAAGGTAAAGGACAGCAAGACTACATGCTGAATTTACACAGAGAAAAACACCACATCAACACTTACTCGCTGGTCTTTGTCTCCTATCAAACAAACTGCTCGAAGTGTAGGTACCCATCTCTTGAATTCATTCATCCAGTTATGTAGAGTGGACTTAGGAACTAACACCATGTGAGGACCAGGGATATTTCTGTAGTGCTTCATATACCCAAGAAGAGAAATTGTTTGCAGTGTCTTCCCTAGACCCTGTAAGAGACATTAATGTGTCAGAAAAAAAAAAAAAATCTCTCAGGAAACACCGTTAAAAAAAAAACAACCCAAGAGTCAGCTCTGAGTACAACGTGGAAGACACAGCAGCCTGAACAAATGAGTGAGATATATTAAAGACAGAGCTACTCACAAAAGGCATTAAAAACTTGGTTAGGAAGAGCTTGTATGGCTTCCCATATTTAACTTAGAAAAAAGTAATAAGAGTTCAAACTTTGGACACATTCAAAGAAGACACATCCTTAGTAGTGCAAGAAAACATTATTCCATAAAATTGTTTTGTAGACTAGAGCGTACTCAGATGATTTATTTAGAGGTCAATAAACTTTACAAACTGGACGTATGCATTCTCTTAAACTTAAAAGTGAATAAATTGAGAACCCTGTAAAAGGATGCTTTAACAGGCCACAACATGATGTCAGTTCTTGGGAGAAGAAAGCCAAACAAATGTGAACAGCCGCATATGTCAAAGAAGGAAACAATTTCTGAGTTTCTTTAGAAGTACTTTTTTTAAAGACTCTGTTCTTTATTCAAGAGAAATATTTAAAACCTTGTATCTTCAGCATATAATTTTAATTAAAACTGAGGAAGACATACAAAAACCAGATCATTCATATAATTCAAGAAGATTATGACTCAAACACATGGGATTTAAAAAAAACCTGAAAATCATCAGTGCAAGTTATTTTTGCTTCTAAAATTCATGCATTCTGTCTTTGAATAACTACATTCCACCTGGTTTAAGATGTGGAAGAGCGTTCACAAGCTGAGTGAAAAGCATTACTAAGTTCAAAAGGATTAATATTTAAGAATGAATCAAAAATATTTAATAGTAAATATCCTCAATGTAAGATGGATTTTGGAATACTGCAAATCCAAGTACTTATAAAGTCTCCCAGTTGTTTTTGTTAAAACAAGCCTAGTCCACTTCAAACTGTACTCAGCAAAAAAAAAAAAAAAAAAAAAAAAAGAAAAAATTCCTCTATTCATAAGCACGTATGTTCAAGAAAATCCTTGACCTATTTCAAAAATAAACACGTTACTAAACAATAATTCAAATTCATTTGTCTCTAATTTATCTTGAAGAAGTTTTATTACACAGAAAATTAACAGAAGGTATGAGAAATGCAATATACAGAATATAATAGACTTGGTTTTCCTTATCTGCTCCTTATGAAAACAAGATACAACTAAAATCACTTAGAGGACAAAAACTTCTCTACCTGTCAATCTACTACAATTTCTTCTACATTCATGCTTTGTCTTTCACAGAAAAAGAATAAAAACAGAAGCAAAAACTACTAAAGCCAGTGCTGGCTGAAATACCCATGCTTATGGTGTGAAAAAAATTTTAACGCAGCTCTCCAAGTACATCTATCTTTGCACCATTTTTCCCAGAAAATTTCCCACTGATGTAGCTCTTGTTGCTGAGATCAATCTACGTAGGAGACTTGTATCCTGCTATCTGCATTTCACCCAGACAACAACAGGAAGTGTTCCTGTATTTGTTGCTCTTTTCATACATGACATGCTCTTCTCAAGGGCAGCTTGAGAATACCATAATAAAACAGCTGCAATTTAGAGGAGGAAAAAAAAAAAAAAAAAAAAAAGGACATGTGCTCCTATAGAACAATTCCCCTCCACCAAATTTTGTTTTTCTAAAGGTTGAGAGATTGTCTTTTCATATGCCTATTTCTAAAAATGCCTGCACAGTTTATTTAAATTAACATATCTGTGACATTTTTAACATTAGCGACTTAAAACATACTTGAAAAATAAGATTCGGCAAATTACATATTGCAACTTGTGCTATTAAAAAACCCACATATATAGCTGAACTAAAATTGTATTGTATCGCATGTGTTCCCAAGTCCCCAGAAACATGGGCTATGAGCATACCATTTCATCTGCTAGGATACCATTGATGCCATTTTCATACAAAGAGATGAGCCAGTTCAGTCCTCGGACTTGATAATCACGCAGCTTTCCCCATTTAACATCTAAAAGACACGAAAGAATAGACTAAAAGATCTGTAAAAACTCACCAAAGAATATCACTATCCCTTGCGTGCTAATTGACACTGATTACCTAAGCTACAGAAGAAAACCAAGTAGTAAATTTCATGCAGTGAATTCCAAGGACAATGCACACTGGAGACAGACACATGTTAAATTTATTTCTGCAAGCTGCTCCAACATCTTTCTTTTCCGCAAGAATTCAAAATACGTAGAAATTCTAACTCTATCCTCACCCTCCAAATCAGAACACAGTCAAATGTTAGAACAACAGAATGCTGAATTCTCTGTTAAACAAACTGGAAGCTCAGTTACTTTAAATGTACTTTAAATTGTATCAGAAGATAGGTTACACATGTAAAAATTGTAAGATGACAGACTTAAAACCAGTTAGCTCTTTCCTAGTAACCAAAGTATACCAACTGGATTGCTAAAGGACAAGACTCATTGGACCGTCTTTCTAGCCTAATAAATACACAGTCACTTGATAATACATTTTGTCTAGTGCTGGATTTTTTTTTTTGTCCTTCTCTTGCCCACAAAATTGATCCATTGTCCTTGGGAAGGATGAAAATACACTTCATTTCAAACAACATTTTGAAGGAGAAGAACAGGCGGAAAAAACCCAAAACAAATACACAGAAAAGGTGTTGTAGTTTAGCCCTGATCGGGATCAGACTACACAATGTCTCCCCCACTCCCCCCACCCTCCAGTGGGACAGAAGGGAGAATTGGTAAACAAAAGGCAGCAAAGACATGTGGGTTGAGATGAAACAAAAAATAAATTTAAGAGCAATAACAGAAGAAAACAAAACAGTGATGGAAAACAAATACAGTACAATGGCTAACAACAAATCTCAACACCCCGCTTCTTCCCACATAGCAGAAGGCTCTCTAGCACCCTCCTCACTTATATACTGAGCATGATGTCACATGGGATGGAACAGCCCTTTGGCTAATTTGGCTAAACTTACCCCAGCTGTTAGCTAATTAGTAAACTATCCCAGCTGGGCATCTCAGCCATAAGGGCCACCAGCTCCCATTTTCCTCCCAGCTCAGGTGAATATTAACTCTATCCTAACCAGAACCAGGACATGATCCACCCCTTATTCCATACCATCTACATCATGACCAGATCCTACACTTTCCAATTAATCATCAACTTTTTTCTTTCTTTGATCTACTTACATACATACATACAGATATAACTCCCTTAGTCTATGGCCCATCCCTCTAAAACATACATGATGGAGATTCTTCAAATCGAGTGCAGACATTAGTTGCCTTGGAGCTTTCTGTTAATAGCTCTTCATCTTCTTCCTGCTCTGTTCTACGATGGCGGTAGCTGAAAAAGTGCAAGAAAGTAGTAAGTTTCTGCCTAAACTGAAAAGATGCGAAACTGTTCCAAAATTAAATCTAACGGCACTGCCATACAGAACACAAACATCCAAAGAAGCTTCTAGCAAGATTCTTCAAAGGAACTCAGCTGATCAATTGAAATGCTGCTTTTTAACTCTTTAGAGCCACTAAGATGACCGCATTGTTAGCAGGCTCAAATATCAGGGCATAGTAACTGCAAAAGGATAAATTGTGTGCATCAATACTGGCCTTTAACTACAAAACAGGGAACAACACCGTATTTAGGAGTTCTGGAACATCTGCCAAATGCTAGATGTACTATAACCATATAAGCTGCAATGAAGGCAATCCAAATTTCTAGACTTCTGATTTTCAAGTTGCCTGTAAGATGCAGCAGTTCTCTGAACTCTTACAACGTATAGCCATGCATGCTCTACTTTTCTGCCCCCGCTTTTCTTCATGCTGAAATACTTTTAATCATGACAGTGCTTTACCACCAACACAAAATTCTTATAACGCCTACAACTCTTAAACAATCCTCAATTTACAGGTGGGCAGTTAAAAAAAAAAAAAAAAATCACAATTATACAGCATAAAACACACACCGAAATAGGACAAAAGACTAGCAAGTTTAACTTACGCTTCTAAAGTACAATAAAATCCATAATTACAGTACAAGCTGGCCTACATGTCATCACTCACTCGCCAACTGACAGTAAATTCTGTTTCTCATCCTTCTTTATTCGTGGACGTCCAGGTTTCATTTTCAAAGGTGAAGTTGGAGTTTTCTGAGCAGCAGGCTGAATGAAATGAGCAAACAGCTCAGTCTGCTTCAACAGATACTCAAATCTGTTCGCTCTGTCTGTTTGCTGTTGACAAGGAAAATTAAATGGAACAAGCGTGAGACATCACAGTATGTATTCATTCAAGAGACAAAGCTAACAAATGCTGTTTAAACAATATAGATTCATATTTCTTTACATACATAATTACAATAACAAAGAAGAGATGATAAACATCAACAATATAACTGCTGCTGATTGATTCAATATTCTTTTACTGGGTCAAGGCTAACCTTTGCTATGCAGTAAGATCAAAGCTGCAAGACAGACCTGTGCCAAGATTGAAATCTGATTTTGGCCCAAAAATTGCATGAATGTCACTAGACAAGGCCAGAGTCCCCTTAACAACATTTTCCTATCAAAGATGATAGTTCAATTCCCAGAAATTTACCCTCACCCAGCATGCACAGGATTCTTCAATGAACCCGTTCATCTCACCAACCTGGAAAACACTATTTTCTACCACATTAGTTTCCTGCCTGCTCATACACCACCTCACTGTGGTGTCAGATAAGCAAAAGAGCTGGCATGAAAGGGGGCGGAGGGGGCAGAAGAGCCCATAACTAGAAGCCAGAACACGTACTTCAACAGCAGAAACCTCTTAGATACGCTCAGCCTAACTTGTCAGACTGCCCCCTTTGATATGAGTTGCTATTTCTGCTGTGCAAAAATGATTACAAGAGACAATATGAGTATCTAAAAGGTTCAGTTCCTTTGAGACATGTTCCATTTGGAATCAACACGCCTTCCCAAGGCCACATCAGGACTTCAGAACAGACAATCAAGACAAAACAGCTCCAAGCTTAACATCAACCACTCTGACATTCTGCCAGCTGCCACAACATAACCTGGTATTTAGCAACTTGCACAGCTACAGGAAGTCAGTTTTCTTAGAAAAAGGAACATATGTTCCAGACTTCTGCAAGAGCAATACCAGCTCTGTGAGTGTTCTCCTCTTTAAAGCAAGCAGTTCCTGCACTGTGTAAAAGGCAGGAAGACAGAGGGTTAGAGATCCTGTATGTCCCACAGAAGAGTCAGACTCACTGTAACTAAGGTTTAAGCTTGATTGACACAGCTACAATCCACATCCACTGAATTAAAGCTTTCCTGTCTATTCTTTATAGGTGTTTTTTTTGTTTCTTTGTTGGAGATTTTTTTTTGTTTACTTCACAACAGTTTCTGATGTTTAAACTAGGTAACATCTTACTACCATCCAAATTGTTGACCCTTGCTTTTAAGTACTTCTTTCACTGGCTGTGCAAAAGAGAAGTAGAACAGATACAGACTGCATTGCAAAGTTTTCCTCACTCTAAAATTCTAGTGAGGAATCTTCTGCAAGTTTTGGCACAGCATACACAACCCCACAATTCGGTTTCATTGTGCTTAAGGATATTCCTTTAAGAGACTAACAAACATCATCTGTATCTTTCAGATAGGACACAGACAAGAACAGGCTGTACTCTGCAACCTTGAGCTATCCTTCTACCAACAGAGAAACTCTTCCCATTTTCTTTTCCAGGGCATCTTCTGACTATTGCGACAGTAAAATACAATTCTCCTTGTAATGGTGCCTGTCTAGAGACTAGAAGAGACAACTCCACCTTCACTTTCTTCAGTTTGCCAGGAAGTAGCACAAAGTAATTAGCAGAAGAGGACTGGGTTATTTTCAGTGGCAAGACAAAACAACACAGGAAGCAGCAAATTATAAGAATCATTTTCACTTTCCTCTTCAGAAATTCCACATGCAGTCACAGACACTGGAATTGCAAACAGGAAGAAAGGAAAACAGGGAGGAACCCAGAAAGAAACTGCGATGAAATGGTGAGGAGTGGACAGCTTGATCTCTTAAATTCATTATATTAAAAAAAAAAAAAGAAAAAAAAAGGAAAACAGTAAGTCTTCTCCTATCTAACACGTGAAGCACAGAATCATCCATCTTCAAAAGCTCAAGGACTCTTAACTAGAGCTTCACAACGAAGAAATTAAATTCCAGAAAAAGCTAACTGATCCTTTTATTATTTATTTATCCCAAAATCCCTTTCAGTCTAGACAAGGTAAAAGGGTTGAAATGTCAGCCAAGGCTTACATTCAACACTTGTCCTAAACAGCAAACCTTTCCTCAGCCTCCTGTGAATTTTGAAAGCTAACGTTTACTTACTTTGACTCACAAACTGTATTGTTTGAAAGAACCTGTCTATTTTGAAGTCCTCCTACTAAAGCATATTTCAACTGAAAATGACTGCAGCGCCTACTCCAAGCCTTATGCCAAACCTTTTTACTGCTCACCTCCCCAAATAGAAATTAATATACTTTTCCTACAAAGGACTGCTACTCCTGCAGTTCAAAAGTAAGTTTGGAATTATTTTCCAGTATTCCACAGTGATATAAAAAAGGTATTAGATGTCAACCGATTCCACACATTGAGGTAGTAAGCTAGCAGCCATTTAAATATGGATGGATGCTTTCCTAGAGGATCTTTCAATTTCTGACTGAGAAAGTGAATACCTCTTCATAATCTCCCTTGCCTACAGGAAGGACAAATCTACAGATAAAAAGTTGTCAAGTTGCTTTTGAAGTTATTACATTTTTTTCCCCTAAAATATTTGAATATTTCCCATTACATCATCATTCTAAATCCAGAGCACACCAAAGCTGCTAGGACTACACTTCCTAGAAACAGCAAAACACATTAACAGTTATTCCCACAAACGACTGCAACGGAAATGGAGAAAGAGTAGAGGATCAGTGAACAAAATGCTACAAAGGAGAAAGATCTGAGGGTGTTTTCTGGATACTTTTTTGGTTTCAAGTTACTTAAATAGACAAAGTTTTATAAATCCAGTTAAGATACTTCAAATAAGCAGAAAACTCAATCTATTTTAAGCAACTGCACAAGTACTGGATAGCTGTACACAGTCCCAAATATTACATACCATTTTCTCTTCATACGTAGGATCTGCTTCCTGGATTTCTTTTTGTTTTCCTGCTGATGAATCATCAAAAGATTCCTGAGATGAAAAAGAATTAGAAAAAAATTATTTTCTGAACAAGGGAAGATACCCATGTAAAGCAGACTAAGCTTGTTTCAAATTTTTATCTGTTCACATCAAATGGCACAGGCATCTTTTGCTGCCTTGATATAGTCAGCTTTCTATTACTTACTGTAAAATTAACTGGAGATGGATCAAAGATCCCTGCCACAGGGTGAGGGACAGAGCTAGATCTCTGTAATCCGATTTAGCTCCATCATTAAAGCATCACATCAATGTGAATGAGAGAGACAGCTGTGGTCCAGGAGCTCGGCATACCGCTTCTAGGGTGCTGAGCCAAAATCCTCCTAAAGCTGGCTCTGGAGAGCCTTGTTAAATAACTAGCTCCGCTCCTGATGCAAGAATAGTGTCAAATTTTTACTTTTTCCAGATTATCCCAATCCTCGTTATTCTGTATCAAGGGAACAAGTCTAAATAAGAACCTGGACTGCAGCTTTGTCCTGGAAGCAGAATAGGAATTCAGACAAATTGCTTTTTTCCCCTATTTAGTTCACTAAATCAAATAATTGTACCACTACTAACAGAAAAGCAAGCTGGCTGGGAGGGGTAGTCCTCCCTCATCCCCTTCCTGCCAAATCCTTTACATCTTGCCTTCAATTACTCTTTCAGATCATAACTTTTTTTGATCCTCATCTCTCCTGTTATTAGGTTAACTCCTTCCTCATCATCTCCCACATGTAATTTCATCTCCTTTTCTTAAAACCAAAACCAATGGGAAGATCCTTCCCTGGTAACTAAGCCAAGGCAGTAAAATAATTCTTGAAAGGGTGAGAAAAGGAAACAAACAAGATGTTTTAAAATTATTACTAATCATCTGTTTAATTGAGCCAAGTAAGAATTGAGCTAAATTCAATCTTTACTGGCCAATGTAGAACAAAGGAACAGGAAAGTAAGAAACGTGAAACAAAGGCAGGCAAAACATGTGATGTTTGTGAGTGGGTGTTTCCTCATAAAACTCTGGCAGGTAAGGCACGTGGAAACAGAAGAATCCTAACACAAATATGTAATTCACTAGTCAAAATATAAAGTACTGACCATAAAAAGTTATGGCTAAAAATCTTCTAAAGTCACACTCAAATCTTCTTACTCATCTCCCGCTGGATCTAGCCAACACCCACCTACCAGTGAGCACAAGCACAGGACTGCTTGAACTTCTGTACAGAATTCACATTTCTCCTGAAATGCCTAACATGTGAAACATAGAAACACCACAGCACACCATCTGACCTCACCACATGCAGTAAAGATGACAAAACCTCACAACTTAGCTGGAGAGCAAGAAAAGCAGCCTCTCAGATGATCAGGGCTATCAAGAAACTACTTCAACTGAAACTTCACTTTCTGCAAGGTAATCCCTTCCCCACGGAAAATAAACTAACTTCACGAGGACAGAGGGAGCCCTCGCACACGGCTGCCTCAAAAGCACGCGTTTCACAGCCTCCACGCACTGTGAACTCCTCAGCCCGGAATTGCCCCGTTTTTGCAGGTTCGAGCAGGACTTATTACCCACAGTGCTTTGGCTACTTGCTCATCCGAAAAATATGGTATTTGCAAATTTATTTAGATCAAGTAGGTTGGACTGTACAGCGTGACTCAGAGCAGAGAACACCCAGCGCTGAAAGCAGGACCAACCAGTTTCCTTGTATCGTTAAAGGAACAATGCTGCGATAAAATTAGCATCTCCAGGCAATCAGTTAAACCCCTTGAAATTTCTGGAATAATCACCTGTTGCCAAAAAAAAACCCTCAAGCAACCTCCCATCCCCCCCTCAAAAAAAGTTTTGAACTCCTTCAGCAGACAGAAAACACGGAGTTACTGCTTTTTAAAACACGGAGTTGCTCATCGCTGAGGCAGGAAGCACAAACGACGGGAAGGCTTTTCCGGGAGGAAGGAGAGGAGAGAAAGGCGAGAAGCGGGTAATGAACCCCGTGAGACCTCTGCGCTTTCACGCGTGTGCGTGGTGGGGCGGGGAGAGGATGGCGAACCCCAGTCCTGAGCGGGAAGACGCGCGGGGGGGTGAGAGGGGGCTCCCCCTGCCCTCCCGTGACCCAGCTTTAAAGAAAACAAATAATAAACGCAGAGACCTGGCGGCGAGGCCTCCCCTCCCCTCGGGCCCGCGGCACCAGCCGGGGGAGGAACACGGCGCCCGGCACCTCTGTCCGGTAGCCGGCAGCGAGGGGAAGCGGAGGGAGGGATGGAGCCCCCCCTCCCCCACCTCACTCTCCCCAGCTGGGCCGTTTCCCGGCCCCGCCGCCCTCTTTGCCCCAGAGGCGGCGCGGCCTCCCTCCATTGTCTCCCGCCGCCCCATGCGGCCTGGGGCGCCCCGCCGGCACAGTCCCTCACGGCCGGCACCTGCCGCCGCGCAGCCGGGCGCACCTCCCCCCCGGAGCCCGCCGCCGAGCCCCACGGAACCGGGGAGAGGGGTGAGGGGGGGGTGGTCCCCGCCGGGGGAAAGCGCCTGACCTCCATCTCGATGTCGGCGCCGGAGGGAGCCGTCTCCGCGGCCTCGCTGCTGTTGGCGTTCGGCGGCGGCGGTGCAGGCAGCTCGTCCGGTTGTGGAGGCGACGGCGGCAACGGCGAACGCTGCCCGGCGGACATGATCCCCGCCGCAGATAATGCTCCGCCGGGACCCGAGCCGGCGCCTGGCCGGCCGGCTGGCTGCGCGCCGGGGGAGCGAGGGCGCGGCCACCCGACGAGGGCTTAGTGGAAGCGGCGCGCTGAGCCCGGTGCGCGGCCGCCGGCGGAGGAGAAGGAGGAGGAGGCCCGTCTCCGCTGCCGCCCCGGCTTTCCCGGCGGGCGCCCACCAACCAGGAACCGAGCCGGCTACGCTGCTCTCGCGAGAGCCACCGCCGCCTCGCCCCTGCGTGGAGGCGCCTTCGCAACGCCCGCAACCCGCTGCCGCCGGGGTGGGGCGGGGCTCACTCTGACGTCACTGCCCACGCCCCCTGCTTTGGGAAGCGCGCGGCCGCCCAACGGCCGGCGGCTGGGCGGGGCCACGCCGCGAGGTCGGCAGTACGTTGAGGGGCGGGAAGCGCGCGCCTGAGAGTTGTCCCGGCCGCGGCGCGATCGAGCGGCTGCGGGAAACGAAGCCTGCAGCCGTCAGGTGCGAAGCGCAGGGGACATGGGGCTGGGTGAAGCCCACCGGCCCTGGGTGAAGCCTACAGCGGCCTCACCACTCCTGGCTCGTTTGGGCAGCACTGGTGGGACCCCTGCTTGCAGTACTGCGTCCAGCTCTGGAGCTCCCAGTATAGAAAGGACATGGACCTGTTGGAGGGAGTCCAGAGGAGGCCACGAAGATGATCAGAGGGCTGGAGCACCTCTCCTGTGAGGACAGGCTGAGAGAGTTGGGGCTGTTCAGCCTGGGGAAGAGGAGGCTCCAGGGAGACATGATCGCGGCCTTCCAGTACCTAAAGGGAGCCTACAAGAAAGCTGGAGAGGGACTTTTGACAAGGGCATGTAGTGATAGAATGGGGTTAATGGCTCTAAACTGGAAGAGGGTAGGTTTAGATTAGATAGAAGGAAGAAATTCTTCCCTGTGAGGGCGGTGAAACACTGGAACAGGTTGCCGAGAGAAGTTGTAGATGCCCCAACCCTGGAAACACTCAAGGCCAGGTTGGACAAAAGGTGAAACATTATCAAAAAACATTCCTAGCCAAAATCTGAATTCCATAATAGAAACAGGATAGGAGGAAAATAAGAAAAAAAAAGTTAGTCTTGCAGTTGTATACAACCCACAATATCACATCCGTATTTTTTTATAACCCTAACAGGATAGTAATGAAATACAGTTTTATAGATGCACATGCTCCCAAAGAGCTAGTTCACTTCTCAACAAAAATCCTAACTCTAGCTCTAATCCATACATTATTTCATTATTCAGTATTACTCACTAGAAGTTGCTATGAACCCTGTATCACTGCAAGAGAGCACTATCACTAGGAGTCAACTCCTACATCAGGATTTTGGACAAGCTATTTCCAAGTGAGGAGAATCATGCTGTGAAACAGTAGAAAGAGTTACCAAAATCTCTGCTATGCTCATAAGAAAAAGCTCAACTAAAGCCAAAAATAAAGCAAACTGATGGACTTCTAACAAGTACAGAGGGCAGACATAATAATTAAAAAAAAAAAAAAAAAATCTCTTGTCAGAAGTGGAAAGTAAGACTAAAGGTTCTAAATTTCTTAAAATCCTGAAAGCAGAGCACAAGATTATGCAAAACAAACACCCTCAAAACCAACCAAAAAAAAAACCCCAAAAGCCAAAACAGGAAAGAGGACTTTCCAAGTTAAATGATGATGCTCATGAACACACAGATTCATAACAGTCCACGCAGAGCCCAAACATGGAGATCTTAAAAGCAACCAGTGGCATAAAGAAGCTCATGACAGGGGTTACTAATGTGCTAAATACCAACATATGGTTAAACACACAATAAGGCAAAAAATCCTCCCTCAGCCATTACTAAATTGTAGAGACAACGCATTATTAACATGCTTATGAAGTTAGTAAAGAACAGTTTAATTACAGATTTTTCTCCAATCTCTCAGGGAACATGTCTTTCAATTTTGTTGCTTAGTTGTGTAATCATAACTTTAACTAATATTCTTTAGATGACTTCTTGTTAAACAAGAAATTGAAACACCGCAAGTAGGACCAACTCTACTAGCTGTAGCAATTATGCTAACAGGCATAGCTGCACATGTATCAACAATGTAAATCTTCCCCAAATTTGGGAGATGAATGAGAGAGAGTTGCTTGTGGTCACTCCATCAGACATATGGCAATCATTTGGACTCGAGAAGGTAAGAGAGGGGAGAGAGCCTGGTTTGCTTTCAGGTCTTAGAGCGTTTTGTTGTTGTTTTTTTTTTAAAGTTTATTTTAAAATGCAGAAGTCAAACACTATACAAGTGAGGTTAGATATTGCTGGTTTTGCTAGCCCCTCACAATAGCTGGATTATCCCATCTGAAGCTAAATATAGTTAGGCCTACTCAAAGCTTTTCTATCACCATAATTTTTCTTCGAGTCTCAGATTAATGGTGCTGCAGGCAACAGGTGATATATACGAACACAGAACCAGCAGTCAAATCAGCCTTCAAAAATCAGGCCATGTTTGCTAAAAAGAAACCTCTCTGCCCACCAGCAAAGGTAAAGCTTTGTCATAACTGATTTTCACTGTAAAAAAACCAACCAAACTCACAAAAAAAAATCAACACATGCAAAAGATATTATACATTAATTTCAGTAGATTCCTTAAAACAATGGAAACAATGTTTTTGGAGTTTACCACATATAAGTGTAGAAATTTCTACCCATGCAAAAAACCCAACCCCATATTAGTGTCAACTGCTGATACTTGTAGAAATCCTCGAAGAATGGAGATGCAGTCTCACAGAAGAAACTCGGCATAGATAAAATGCTTTCAGGTTTAATTTGTATGCTGCTGTGACTGAAAAGGCTCGACCAAAATGCAAAACTATGGGGTTTTAAAAATATATAATACACTTTTTTATATATAAAATAACACACACACAAGCACTTCATTACACACACAGATCCTTCCCTTTTCAAAACTCCAGATTCTCCTCCCTCTCAGTAGTCAGGTTTTCCCCCGGCCCTGTTTCTTTGCACCCATGAAGTTCACTTCTCATCATATGGAGTGGCAACCAGAGCGAGACAACGCAAGCGACGAGGCTCCCTTGCAAAGTCACTTCCTCCATCTACTGGCACTGCAGTTAAGCCACCTGACTTTCTCCTGGTGCTGTCATTCTTAGAGCAAAAAAAGGATTTTAAGAAGTTGGATATAAACCTAGATTTCACTGAAAGATCAGCATAAATCTGAAAGAGAGTTTTGTGACACAAGGCTTAATACTTTAACTTTTCTATTTAAACTACATCTGCAATTTTACCTCTCAAAGTAATGGTTCTAGTGGGATTCCTCACATACACAGGTATCTTCCTGCACATCCAAATTTACTATGTCAAGGCTTCTGCCATAGCATCTTAATCCGATTTCGACGGATTTCTTGCCTTTCTTATGCTGCTTTTTATCTTCTGAATTGTGACATGGGCCAAGTTTCCCCATAGTGTTTAGATATTTAAACAAATACTCATGAAAGATTTTGAAAAACACTTGGACACTTAACTCATCTTGATAAATACCTGTCCCCTACTTACCTGTAAGTATAGTATCAGAATAAATAGCACATACAGGGGCTTCCAGTACGGTTTTTATTGCAAAAATTGTTTGTTCTTTATGTGTGCTATGCTTTCTTTCTGCCACATGTATTTACCAAGTCCTTGGTATTAGACATGAATACACATTTTGTACTAGGCTATATTAACCTCTTTTGAGTTACTGGTTTGTATACATCATCTGAATTCCTTTCTGCATTAGTTATTACTCTGAATAACAACAGAGACTATTTGATATGTTCAAAAAAATTCCACTCACTCATGAAAAACAGAACAGCTATTATAAAAGTAACTATTTTTCAAACCTCCTTAATTAAATAGAATATTTGGGGAAAAAAATAATATCAGAAAAGTACAGGAAATCAAAGTAAGGCTTCACCAAAGAACTGTCTTTAGGAAAACATAAAGGCATGTATTCAGATTGTTATCCTGCAGAGGATATAAAAACTACTAAGAGAAAAGAAAAATCTGCCAGATTGTGTGCCCAGAACTGATACAGTTTTAGAGAAGTATCTGACCAGAAGGATGTCAGGCGGGCAAAATTATTTCAACAGCCCTGCGCAGAAAGCCACAGCCAGCAGAATTGTCGGTGTTGAGAAGGGGTGCTTTCTAGAGGAACGGAAAAGGTCTGCACGGCTGTGGTTTACCTGAAGATAGTCAGACTACAGAAGACACTAAATAAAGGTATACAGTTGAAATTAAGTTCTCTTTTTTTTTGAGGCCTGAGTGGTTATTTTGTATTTTGTTTTAAAAGGAGAATTTAATCCCATTTACAGAACAGTAACTGCTTGTTTAATTGAATGTTTCCATCCTTCTACACTTACTAAAAGAAAGCCTCAAGAAAGATCTTAGAACTATCAACTGGAAATGTATCCCTGAACTTTTATGCAAGTACACCTTGATTAAAAAAAAAAGTTTGAATCTGCTGATGACTCTGTGTGGCCAGTCACACACCATGAAGTGCATTATCATAAAACTAGATCCAGAATAAGCTTGAACAAAAACATCACACAGTTCAAGACTGGACCTGACCATAAATCAGCACCTATTCAGTTTCTTGCCAAAGTCTTCTGAGGGGACTAAATCCCAGCACAGCTTGGATGGCTGGCTCCAGAAAGGGTGGGAGCCAGTATTTTCAGATCCTTAGTCCCATACTTCAAAAGATGGCCCTCCTCCTGGTACACCAACTGCAAGGCTACTCCACAAAAAGACATAGATCACAGATACCACTACAGAAAAACTGGGGGTGAACAATTAAATTCACAGCAAGATGCAGCACAGCCTGTAAAGGCTAGAACCAAGTGTATTTGCATCCCAATCCTAAATTTTATCCCATTCCTTTTACAAGGGGAAACAAAACCACCACCTACCAACCCTCTCCAAAACTAAATTTTTGCTTCAACTCTTTATATTGTTTTTAAGCACATCACTTTTCCAGAGCTTGTTGGTGCCTCTCCAGCACCTGCTGCAGAATTTCTGATCCCACGTCAAAGATGAGCACTAGAATCAGGGGTAGCTGCTCTACAAGTGTAAGCAGCTCGCTGCAAGGCAGATTAGAGGCTAAGTCCCAGTCCTGGTTGTCTCCTTTACTTTTTTCTTCTTTAAAAAAACCTCTTTAAGGACTACGTCTCTTCTGTGCTCCCTCATATTGAGCTGTCAGTGAGCAGAGCCAATGGTAAAAATGTCTTCAGGATCTTCACTTCTTTCATGTGTGCAGGAAAAAAAATAGTTAAAACACAAACAGTATTTTTAGAATTTATTTCCTAAACTTGTATTTACATATCTGGGTATAAATGAGATTATTTTGAAAAAAATCTTGTAACTTTCACTTACTTAAATAGGATACAACAGTGCTTTGAATATTAAAGTCTGCTCTTCAGAAGATCTTACAATGGATTTGTGTGCCTGGGGACCTTGCAACCCTGTTACACTTATTGCCATTTAAAAATGCTGCACCATGCCTAACTAGAGGTTATGGAGTCTAACTCCGAACACCCTTTGTTTCAACATTTGGATCACAACTATGATTAACTTTTAAAAAATAACTAAATATGTACACCATGATTTCTATGTATTACTATGAAGACAACCCAGCAGAGGGCTGAATCACCGTTTTGATACAATTAACTCCAGACTGAAGTCGAGGTACTCCAGCAGGCCAGTCTGAGGCATCTCCAAAACTGCCAGACCAGCATCCTTCACCACTAACAGGTAAGCGAAAAAAATCCTAAACAAAGATTTCAATTAATCTGCATAGTTTACAAGTATACAAATCCACAGCACAAGTGCACAGAAATTAGTAGTGATTCCTTCCTCTATATTCCCTCCCAAATAGCATAGAAATATGAAATCTTATATAATTTAAAGTCTGGTAGGAATTCGGGAAAAAATAAGGCATAATTATACTTTCCTCCTGTTCTGGCCATCTGATTAAAGACATGTAGTAGTAAAGGCAACTTTCAGCTGCCCAGTTGTGTTTGCTTGCCTTCAGTACCAATGATCAGCTTTCCAGATACCAACATGGTTTTTGTAAACAGGGGTTCAGAATGGAAATCTATACTTCACCTGAAGCTTTAAGTGTTGCTCCTTGGGCAGCTAGTGGCACTTTTAGGTTATACAGCTAGTCACTAGCTAGTTACAGCTAGTTCAAGAACAGCTCAGCTCTCCTGCAGCGTCTACAGCTAAACTTGAATAAAATATTGAGATGCCCTCCTGTGAGCCTTTTATTTTTTCCAAATCAAAAGCATTTTATTTCATACTTAAGAGTGCTCAGTCAATTCTAAAAGTAATACTAAGCCTAGTTCTACGTTGTATTGCACCTGTTAAATATCTTCAGAAGACTGGATTTCCACACCCTCTCCCAAAGTGCAATCAAGTCATCTGGGTACCCCATGCAAGCCCCACGTTCAAACACTAGAACCCAGCTCCAGCCAAAAAACCTCAAACAGCATTTAATAAAAGCCTATTTTAGCAGTATGATTGGCCTTTTTCAGAATTGATGTGACACACATTTTCTTATTGTTTCATTGCAGATATAACTTATCAAGAGAAGGCTTGGCAACAATGATGGATCCTGTAAAAACCTTCAGGAGTGAATCACAACAATTACTACAAATGCTGATTTTATAGCTGCAAGAAAATTTTGAGAGCGTCCATTGTAACAACTTTGTATTTTATGTCGTAAACTTTATGGGATTTTCTATTCCATTTTACCATAGCAAACTAAAATATTTCAAAATTACCAAGTTTTTCTAACATTTACTTATTGTTCTTAAACATAGAAGTAAAAGGCATCAGCCCATGCCTTGGGGTTTAGAAACTGAAAAATAATTCTACTGGCTTACTAAGTTTGGCATCACAGTGAGATACTTATTTTGCAAGTTACTTTTACCAAAATATTTAGTGTTTCTTAAGTTATGTGTGTACACAGATTACACAACTGTACACTTCAGCTAACTTGTTTATTATAAAAAAGCTGAAGCAAATATAGATTGTCCCTTTCAAATAAAAAAAATGAACAAGAGAAATGGAAAAAAGTAAATGAGAATTTTCTTTTAAAGACCATCTAAAATAAAAAATCAATGGCATCAGAACAGTCTAACTCTGTTTATCTAACAACGTGGCAGTAAAAGCCTTTCAACTAGTCATGCATCCAATACCTGCTGTTCTCCCATTTTTGTTACTGAAAATTAACATCAAGGATGCTGAACCATAAACATATACTGTGAAACTTTTAATGTCAAAAACATTGTTCATAACCATCTCAAGCATCTTTTTGTCCCACTCTGTACCTCATCAGGTTGAGACCTGCACCCAAATTGCTTCTTCAGTTAAAACAAAAAGGCAAACAACAACCTCACAACTTGGTATTTGGTTCATCTACACCCAATCAACAGTGTTTTTGTGGAACATTTATTACACTAATTGCTGGACAAGCACTTTCTTTTGTGGTCATGGACCACATTGGTATTCCCATATAATAAGACAACAAGAAATGAACCTTAAGAAGTGGTGTTTGGTGCAATACACAGAGACCAAGAGCAGATGCAAGAAATGGAGAGGATAATCTCCAACTTTAAGTTCACCTGTGGATAGTGCTCAGCTTCTTAGGAGCTATAGGGGTGAAATATCCAAACAGATCAAGTTATATTATTGCTTTCCAAAATTGCACACTGGTATTGTATAGCAGTATCTTTTTATTGAGCAAATAAGTATCTTTTTGCTTTTCACGACACAAACCTCTATAGTAAAGGAGAGAACGGAAGTTTTGTCCGGGGCTGGTAGGTTTCCAAAGTAGTTTCGCAAGACTACTATATATATATATATACATATGTGTATGTGTGTGTATATATATATATTTTTTTTTTACTGATGCACTTAATAATAGATAAGCTTAAATTTCACTGCAATAAAAATCTTGCTTAGCTCATAGTGCAGTGTGAAAGCTACAGAGCTGCCCATCACTCCCTGTTTAGCTACACAAGCAATTAATTCTAAATTACTTAATCAAAAAGCCAAGATTGTAATTTGTCTGTACACCCTATGTGTGGCACTATGTCACAACTGCCATACATGAAAGGATTGTTAATTTTTTTTTAACATACAAAGCTCAGTAAAAGAGACTAATACTCACAGTTCAATCTTTTCATCTTTTTCAATGTCGTTTCAAAAATTTTTAGCAGAACAGAACAGCTGTGTGTTTGCACGTGCTGTAGAAGTATGGCTGTTAGTACTTACCAGAGAAGATGTTGTCCAGATTACAGCATAAAGCGATACCAAACCATCTTTAGTCAATCTTTCTGCACAAGGAACTAAGTTTTTCTTTTTACTTTTGTGAGCAAGATTTTGTGTCTTTTACAAAAAGACCTATTACACACATATATTTGCATTTTAAAACGACTCATTGATGACACATACAGCAATGAAAACTACCTGCACAACTTGTAACGTACTGTTTTAGTGAAACAAGAAAGAACTTACCTGTTTGAAAAAGAACACTTGACAAACAACATTCACAAACTACTCTGCACTGGTATCCACTGGAGCTTCCACTGACACTCACCCCTCTAGAGTGTCCTCCCAGAGCTATTAACTGAAAGTTACACAAGGCTAACAACAGTGTAGCTTGCTTTCTACCACCTACAGTCTTAGGATTCACAGTTTCAATTTAATATTCACATCCTTAGACCATCCAAGAGCTCAGACCTGCAGCTTGAAGCCTCACTCTAGCTTTACAGGTGAAAACGAGATGTGTCATCCAGAGTTAGTATCTTGTCTCTGATTCTGAACATCCTTTGGACAACAAGTAGAGAAAATATATTACTGGAATTAGGGGGGGAAAGCTGCCTAGAAATCTAATTAAAGAGAAATTTTAGACTATTACTTAGGAAATCATTATACTGTCTGTGCAGGCTGAAAGCTGCTGTTTTCCTAAACCAAAGGAAGGGGGAAAAGAATAAGTGTAATCTGTAAACCAAGGACTGATATCAGCAAACTTTGAGCAAAACCACCTTGTATCAGTAGCTCAACAGGAGAGTCCAGCCTAGGAAACCAATTCTTTTAGGCATTTATAGTTCATTACCAGAGATGCTCACAACATCTGAAAAAATAGTATAGATATTGTAAGTATCACTACTCGATTACAAAACTCCCAAGAATATATAAAATAATAGTTGTGTAGTTGGCAAATGTTTCAAGGACAGATGAGTTAGGGATACGTAAAAGACGAGCAGCCCTTCCAAACCTTCTCCCTCAAATTCTCCCATCTATTGAGAGAAGAAACAAACATGAGTTTGAAATATTCCAAGATCATCTTACTCCTTGGGTGCACACACGAGTGTGGGAATCCACAGTATGATTCTTCTCCTCAATGGCAAGCACCAAACCAATTATGTAGGATAAACAGCAAAGTGATTATCTAACCACATCTGTTAATGAATTACAGGCATCTCAGCAGTGGAGCTGCACTGCTATCACTGCACTGATAAAAGGCTTAAAGCCAGAGTCCTAAACCAAAACGATCGTTACATTAGTTACCAAGTACTCACCATGCTTATGGCTGCCTCAACTGCAGCATCAGTGAAGGAGTTTATTGGATGGGAAGACGAAAGCGGAGTTAAGCTACAGGTCCAGAATCTTTATGGACGTGAACTACTTAGATTGAGCCGCCAAGGTCTCCAGGTTCCCATCACTTCTTCTGACTCCCAGAAGACTGGGAAGATAATTTAGCTGCTTGGTGGGGGGTTTAAAATCAGGGATTCATTTTGAAAATTGTTTTAGCTGTACACTTTTTTCAACAGGTAGTAAGAGGTAATCTACAATTGTGAAAAAGTGTGGTTGGTATCTAGGCACTCTCGTAGACGCATTAACACCGGTTTGCTGTTTCACAGGACAGAGTTTACACATCAAAACTGAACAACTTGATTTATTTAAAATTCACCTCAAAATGCATTGTGTTTAGTTTCTTTTTTTTTTTAAAATGAACATTCAAAGCATCAAAATATTACTAATTTAAAAAGAACTTTTGTTAGGAATAAGATAATTTACATACTGTAGATTGTGGCTGTGAGGGGAGAGAAACAACCAATGGTAGATTAGGTACAGTACTAAGGCCAACATGCCAGAAAATAACACAGCTTTATGCTCAACTTTTTAATGATCTGGACAAAATAAAACAATTGGGCAGAAAAATAAAACCAACTGCTTACTTGAGGGTGTTTGTGTAAGAAAAAAAAAAGGATTAGTAAGTTTTCTATCTAGATCTAAGTCATTCACGTATTTAAAGAACTCTATCTTCTTCCAAATAATAAAAAATGTTTCTAAACCAAGGCAGATTATTATTTGGAACTGGCATAGTAAAATAAAGGATCACAGTATACAGAGCTTAAAATCCTGTACCAGGAAAGAGCAACAAGTGGTTTACAAGGGGATCATTTAAGTATATTATCTAATTTTTAAAAACAGAGATATAAAATATCAGTTGCATAGGGATTTAAATATAAGGCCAAGCAGGAAATTAAAGTAAAATAGAGATCATAAGAAGGGCACTACGGTGTCAAAACATAGTATTTCTGTTTGAATTAATGTCTAATTCAAAATCACAGTATTTTGCTAGTACTACAAACAGTGAATGTCAAACTGTCCCATTAATCTTGAACTGAAAACTGACATTAGAACTTCTAAATAGTACAAAACTAAAGCTCATTGTCTAAACCTGATCAGTGTATTAGCACAATAGTGCTCGGTACGTACCTGATTTATATACTCTACCTTCTGTAAATAATATAAAGGTTATTTCTTGTTAATAAGTGTGAGATCACAATATTACCGCATGCCATCAGTGGTTTGCAGGCTTACTTGACATTTAATTACTCAGTCTTTAAAAGTGTAAGATCCTACCCTGCAGAATCTTCACCCATTGAACACAGAACACTGTCATTAATAAAATACAATAGAAGTTCCACCACTAACAACTAACATATAAGCCAGGATTGTAGGTCTAAACCCAGTACAGTTCATTATTATTAACTCACAGCAATTTTTGTGAGGAAGATAACCTGTAGACTTCCAAATAATCTTGTGTGTATTAAATATAAACAAGTATGTAACTAACGGTCGTCTCTTGGCATTTCAAGTAGATTATTCAATTGTGAAAGTATTTCCGCAAAATCAATTTTAAGTTGTTAAAATGAAGTTCAAATATTAATTTCTGTATCTACATGTAGCTTAATTAACCTAAAATTGTAAGGAATAGTAGTGTAAGGAAAAAAAAAATTCTCCAGATGAATTAGGCATTAAGGTACACTAACTGGGAATACCTGAACCAACATTGTAACTGAAAAAGTGCATAAACATAGTTATACTACAAATGTGTTAACTACAGAACAAAAGGTTTTCTGAAAGCTAAGCGATACTATTTTACATGTCATTTACAGGTTGCAATTTTTCCAGAAACCACAGAGCCAATTTACGATCTTAAAATTCCTTTGATATATTCAAGGTGTCCTTTGGCTTCCATCCTATTCGGTCAAGAACGTGTTCACACACCAGTGAATCAGATACTGTACTGTCGAACAACACTGCCATTGTGGTTCTGTAATTCTTCAAAATTCACTCCGTTCTCTTCTTTTAAGAAAAAGCAGTATTTTCATTTCACGCTTTTTGTAGGTGTTTCAGATTCTGTAGACTGTCTCCCATCAGTCCATGCCTCTCGTGTGCTCTTCAGTGCTAGCGTTTTCTGCTGGTCAACCACAACGTAATCAACTCTTTCATCTGCCACGCTGCTGCCTGAACCACTGCTCTTTTTCTGGGAAAGGCAAGGCAGAGTGAAAAACATATGTTAAAATAAATTAACAACAAAAAGTAAGCAGATGTCCCAGAGAGATACAGAACAAGCACAGGTTTCTCTGAAAGGTGCAACATAGGCTCTCCGATTGACTATTTGACGAACTCATTAAGATGATTTTGCTGGAGGCTCCCTCTTTCCCAGCAAGTACTTGAAAAGAAATTTTAAACTCTTGACAGCAGAAATGCAAGAGTTGAAAATTTGCTTACCTTACGAGGTGGGGTAGATTTTCCCGAATCTAGATCCAGATCTAAATATTCTACTTGTTTATCTCCTTTAGGTTTTACCATGGGGCTGCTTCCTCCATCAAGACTGTTGCTTCCGAACAAATTCTGAAATTACAATATAAATAACTTCAGCTACAAATGTATGTGCTAACGGTCCACATTATCAAATATGCTTATTATAAACTGCCAAAACATTAAAGGTTAAAGAACTAACTGAGAGCTCTTGCAACCAGTTAAACCATGCAAATTTTGTTGACATTGTATAACAAGGGGATTCTAAGTCAAAACTGGGACAGAGTCAAAAACCAATGGGGACAGGGGGACCCAAAACCAACCCCCCAAATTTAAGATTGCCACCAAATTAATCTGTGCCTTTCACCTAATGTCCCTTTGGTATAATGAGATAAGAATTGAATGTGGTTTGTTCTTTTTAAATTAAAATTTTCCGTCTCAAATTTAGCATTACTTAATTACAAACTTTTTAATTCCTTAAATTGCTGTTAAATACCTTACGAGAATTTCAGCCTTGAAATAGCAGCAAAACTTCAAATGAAACTTTTACATACAAAAGCCATCATGATTAAGCTGAAAATCAAAAAGTATCATTCAATTGATAAGACCAGAAGATTAAAACTTTGGAAAATTTGTGCAGGGCCGCCTGAACTGAAATTGCATTGTATATACCTAAATTTCAATTAGCCCAGACTTTTACAACCTCACCTCCTCTGTCCTCTCCCAGCCTGATCCCTCCCTCTTAACAGGTGTTATAGGAACAGTACAATAGAAGGACTCTTCTCTAAAAGATAAAGAAAAAAAAGGAAGACAGAGGGCAGCAGTCAGCAAAAAATGAAGAGGAAGGCAAAAGGAAAGAGAGAAGGGTCAGGCTGACAGCAACTTGAAAGAAAAAGCAGAATATTGCTGATTGTATTAAATAAAACAGAAGTATAACATGTCCAAAGAAGATGCTTCGAAGCTGATGACAGAAAAAGATGAAAAAGTATGGGCTCCTTTCTAAGATGCAGTTGGAACAAATAAAAATTTCCAAAACATCCATGTAATTGGCATATTTTAAAACAAAGGCCTTGCAATATCTGGAACTGTTCAGGTTATCTAGGAAATACAATATTTTATAGGATAAAGCTTAAGGGGCTGGGCTTTTTAAACTGAAGTTATCCGTTATATCCATATCATCCAACACATTTAATATGAAGTGGTAACAAGGACAAACATAAACAACTGAGACCAAGTTTGTTTTTGTTGCCCAAATTCTCTAAACAAATTTCTGCATGTTTAACATACAAAAATGAGGTTATATATCAATGTTTTCAGCATGAATAGAAAATTTGTTACTCTTTAAACAAAAAAATAATCTGTTATTTCAAACAAACTAGACAGGTAGAACATAAGCATTAGAAAACAGAAACTTTAAATATATGTAAACGAATTAAAGGAAATCTGTAGAACAACCTTAAAGAATGAACGGTGCAAGCAAAGAGAAGATATTAATGACAGGCCATCTGAGCTGCGATAGTAATTACACCATCTTGGCACTGAAGTTAAACCCCTGAAATGGCATTGTAAGAATCAACAGAAATCCCCACTTTGAACTGCGATTCTGCTGCAGGCAGAACTGTGGGAACAGGTGATTGCAAACCTTTGTGTAAAATGGGATGTTTCTTCCATGTGTAACACGGGGTGTTAGCGATTACTTACCAATGCCTCTTGCAAGAGAGGGAATAAGTTTTTATCTCATCGGCTCCCCACTGCTGAAGCGCACTTCACCTGGGAAGCACGCCCGCGCTGCCGGCAGGTCGGACGTGGTGCCAAGCAGAGGCCAGGATGCTCTGCAGGCTCGTGGGCTTGCACCAAGTCTGAGCTGCCGCAGAGGAGTCAGCGGGAAGGGCTCGCTCAGGGGGGCCTAAGAGGTAGCATCCAGAGGCAGCAACGGTGAGCTGGAGAGAGGGAGGCTGGAGGAGACTGGGGAGGGTATCCAGAGCAGCAGGGGATGGGGAAGCAAGCAGCACTGCGAGAGGAGGAGAGTCCAGGGTGTAGTGGAATGGGCTAGCACATGCCATATAAAAAGGCAGACAAACGAACAGAACAAAATAGGTGCTAGAAAGGCCCTCCCCCAAGAAGGTCTTTCATAATGCTTCAAAGATGAAAAATGCTGCTGGAAGAAGCACTAAGAACCCACGCCATAAAAATGTGGTGAATGCATTGAACAATATTGAACAAAAAGCTGAGCTAAAGATACAGTGCTTTAGGGGTACTCTGGAGCACATTTTAGTCTAGGCCTGGCTCTACTGCTACTCTCTCACTTTAAAATACTATTATTGGGTCTTCTTTTTTTTTCTCTCTCTCCTTCCCCCTCAACCAAACAAAAACCACAGCACGCATCATTAACTTCTCCTAACTAGCTCTTCACTTACTGAACTGCAAGCTGAATATCTGAAACTTTATTATCTCAGAAAATCCTCCCCCAAAGGGAGGAAAAAAATCCCCAGATATTCAATACACTAAGAGCCCTTCTAGCCTCTTTTTTGAAAGAAGCCTAATAAAAGTACACATAGCTCAGTTGTTATAGAACGTAAACAGCAAATATCAATCCTTTCCCCCTCCCCGTTTTTTCCATGTTTCTTGGAAGATGTCCTTTTAATAAAGATTTTTAAGCTTGTCTCAAAGGTCTTAAGACAGTTTCTTTCCCTTGATGTCATAATAGTGAACTGGTGCATAGCTCAGAACAAGCAATTACAGGCAAGAGGAGACAGTTTCTAGGGAAGAGGAAAAAAAAAAGGCATATATTGAACTGTTTTGTACAACAGATATGTATACTAACCATTCTCTTTATATATGGTTATGCCCTTAACTTCTTCAGTGAAGAAGTTTCTTACCAAAATTACAGGGTTTCTACCAAGTTTTTTATTATTTTGATCTAGAAGTATAAAAAGAGTGATGCTGAGTGGAAGGGTTTGTGTTTGCATGATTTAAAAGTAAGGACTGCGCAGGAAGAGAGTAGTTAAGACGTAGATTTTACATACTGGGTCTTCAGTGGACTGATTTGGATTCATGGATACATAATTCTCTTCACTGTCGTGCGAGTCACTGCTGGAAGTTGTGCTATGAACTGAATCCGGTCTGGGAGACATGGGAAACCTGGAGGAGCTAATTACCAGGAATTATTTTACAAACAATACATCTCGAATATCTTAAACCTCCTGGTAAACAACAAAAATAAGCATATTAGAGCTGAAAATGTCATTCAAGTTTACTAGAGTGTCACATTTTTGGGTTATATACAGTCGCTTTCTTTAATATTACAAAATAAAAATTCATATGGACACACTTCATTTCAACGCACATGCACATACACGTACAAACACATACATATGTACACACACACTGCAAAGGAAACTTCAATTTGTATTAGGCAGGCTAAAAATAGAATACAGATGTACACAAATTTAACACTAGTCAACAAAAACAATTAATCTGAATGAGGAAAAGCTAAGAAACTTACTCTCGTGCAAAGCTTCTGGTGATAGGAGATCTAACTGGGGCTTGTAATTCTTCCCATTCAGGCAGAGGTTTTATTTCTAGTGGAGCTGGTTTTGCTATATAAAAAACAGACAATCTTAAAGCACAGAACGTTCCTAAACAAACTTAAATTTAATAGCTTTTCAAAGCCTAAATAAAAAAAAAAACAAACCTATTTTAAAAATCATAAACACTAGTTAGGAGAAGAAGACACTATTCAGTTCTCAGAAAGCCATGATATAACTTATATTTTTAATCTTTCCAGGTACTGAAAACCAACATCAATTAGGAAAAACCCCACAATTTAATAATTTTGCAAGACCTACTTGTATGTAGTAATTCTGTTTTGAAAAGAGACTCTGAAAATGACAGCATCATGTTCTGTCTTTATTTTGCCACGGTGACTTGTTGAACTGACAAGCCCAGGGTAGGGCTGATAGACTGTTTCAGCTTAAACTGCCAACAGAGCCAACTCTGGGCTCTTTTCTTGGCTCATGGACAATGATTATTATGCAAACTCTGCCCTTGCTGCATACATGTGTCCTTACTAATGAGGTTTCACAGCTGGAAGTGTGGGCAGAATCTGCAGCTAACACTAAGTTTGCAAAAGTAAGAAAGCAGCCAACACTCAGCTTCAATTCTAAGAGGTGCTTGGCTTGCTTCAGCGCTTAGCAACAGACGAGCAGAGTAGCGGTGTGTTTGTGCTGTTAATGTCAGCTAACACTGCTAAAAAAGATGCCATTTTAAAATTCCATTTTCAGAACAGAACCACAAATAGAGTATTAGTGAGAAACACATTATCCCTCCCTCCAACTTGTGTGTTTCACCCCTCCTAAATGTTAGGGAAAAAAAAAAAGTATCATCTGTTCTATCATAGGACTTGTAGGGCGGGGATCATATACAATCAAACTGCTGTCACTGTTTGAATCTCAACTTCATTTTCCCTAAAATTGTTTTTAGAAAATAAAATGCAATGTCATTATAATTACAACCTTTCCTCTCCTCGCCCTGCCCCACGAGTTTCCTGCCTATTAGCAGATTTCCCAAGATCAAATGTCAGGCATGTAGCACTAGTTCACGGGGAGTAAGAGCTGGCATCAGTGATCGCGTGAGGAACTGACAGAAATCAGCTGCTTTATCAGCGTGGTTGTCTCACAAGGAAAAAGCAGAACTGTACTCACTGTACTTTCGTTCTACTCACTCTTTAGATTGAGTTTACTGAAAAGTCAGCTCTCTTACTTATTGAACATAAGGACTCGCAATTCAAATTTTCTGGATAAGTTATCAGTCTTTCATATCGCAAACACTTTTCTCCCTTTCTCTGTTAAAAAAAAATCATAATTATGCAGTTGAAGCATATCAAGCCTACTCCAGTAATTCTGCCACTTAAACCCACTTGCTCATAAAAAGTTGTCACCACAGACTCAGAAGAACTACAACTCATCCACCTCAAGATGTAAGGTATCATATGACATAGAAGTGGCAGAACCAAACTTGACATAGGCAAGATGATACTAAAGCCTGAGTGACACAAAAATTATCAGCTTGGCTCAAGTCCTCTGTAAAGGCCTGAGAGTACCTGGCAAGTAAAATCGGCTCCAGCAAAAAGAGAGCAAGGACTTAGTCCAAAGCCCACTGAGAACAGCAGGAGTACTTCATCCAGTTGCAATGGGCTTTAACAACCCAAGGTAATGACTAGTGACACTTTTGTGAGATTTTTTCATGTTATTTGTTATCTCCTCTACTTGTTCTGACTATATCAACTCAGCACCTTCAATAAAACCTGACAGACTAATTGCAATGCTCACTAAGATGCATAAATAAATCTCTGTGCTAGTAAATGGTCAGAAGATCAAGATTTTGCCTTATCTCAGTGTTTAGCCAACAGCAGGAGAGTCAAATAAACTCTGATTTCAGGTTATTGCCTAAGAAAAGTTATTTCAAACAACTTACAGGTAAGTCATATATACTTGCTTCTAAATAAACAAACAAAAATAAATCCAAAACATGAACAGCTAAAACTTAAGATATCAGAACACCCATGTTAACGTCAAGGAAATGTTTCCATGCGCTGTTCAAACCACAAAGACTTTAATTCCTTATATCGGAAACTTTTTGCTTGGCAAGGAAAACGCATCCATGATCTCAGATTATAACAAGTTAAAAGACTATACAAGAGTTAAAGTTATTCTAGAATAACAGTTTTCTTAATTTTTGTTTTACTTATTTTTATAAAGCTCCATATACATACAGTGCTAAAGTACATACCCTTTCTTCTCGTAGTAAAGTCACCTATGGTTTGTGAATCAGTTCGCTCTAAACCATGTGGTTTAGGTCTTAAAATTTTAGGACTTTGACCTAATTGGTAAAAAGAAGACTCTCTTAATAATATTCTATTTGTGATTGGAAAATGGAGTTTTGTAAAAAAAAACAGCACAACCCCCTGCAGAAAGGTTAATGCCACAAGCGTAAGCAAGCTGCTGAAAGGGAGTTTAACAGTCTAGCTAGGTCTGACACTAAGGGCTTAAGCACCAAACCAGAAACAAAGAAAACACTGCATGCATGTAATTTATCGGAGGCAAGCATAAGAGGTGTACAAAAAAGCTAAAAAGTGCATCAACAAATACTGTAACTGATCATTACTATTAACTGGTTTCAAGTTGCATTATATAAAAAATTCCACATTTGAGTAATATCTAGCATGACAGGAGAAAAATCATGTTTCAGATGCAAGCTGAGGTACCCTCCAAGACATTAAACTCTCTTTAGTCACAATATTACTTTGGAATTAGTGATACTCTTGGGAGGCCTCCTGTCCACCGTGCATCTCCCACTTGAGAAGCCCCAAGAATGTTTTTCCACACTTTATTTGTTAAACTTGTTGCCCAGAGGTCTATGTCTGTACCAAAACTGCCTCTCCAGCCTTCCAGATACAGGGGACTTTCTTTCCAAGCTCCCAGCCTGTGTACTGTCCCCTCACTGTGGCATAACCCAACCTCCGCCACAAAGACCCTGCCATGAAATTACATTCTCTAAACCTTTTAAAAATTGTATATACCTATACACAAGTGCAGTAGATGCACTAATAATTCCCCACTATATTATGCTATCATACCCTATTAGCATAACATCTCCCTATGTTACGCTATCACACAACATACCACTTTAGATGAATCTGGTAACAAGGTGAAGAGTACAAACTAAGAGAACGTTAGAGTCAGTAAGCTCCCTACAGGCAGTAATATAACCCCTCGCCCAACAAGGAACTTCTTAGCCAACCTGACCAAACTCCAGAAGTGTTTCAGGTCACAAAATTGTCTATTTTAAATAAATATGATCAATAATACAGAATAACCCTAACCTTTGATGAAAGTGTATCTGACAAAGTGTTAATATTAGAAAAGGCGGGTGCCTTCAAGTGGTACACCAAGAAGTCATACAAAAGGTAAATCTTGACAATAAACCAAATGAAAAGTTTAAGTCTGATTATGTTAGAAAGTTGCCCTACAGCACAAAATGGAAAAGGACTGGCACAGACTCAGATGTGGGCTGGTACTACCAGCAACGAGTCAGAATACTTTGTGAAAAATAAACTTGGCAACACACACCAGAAGTTTGCAAATCTCTACCCCAAGGGTTTTGCATATGAAGTGCTCTATTACTGTTATCACTGAAGTATTGGGAATAATCAAGTAACAACAAGAAAGGTAAACAGAAAGGGTTTGTACTGTATCTTAACTTCTATGCAGTGCTTCTGAGAGATCATGCAGGTAAGACAAAATTTATTTATTTACTAATACTGCTGCATAGCAACGTCCTTAAAAGGAAAAGGACATGAAATTATTTTCACACCAACAGTTCTTTTCCAATTTCAAAATCAGATGCTCCCTTAAAATGGCTCGAAGTGCCAAGGAAAAGACCAAGCAGTTGGGCAATGCTGACCAAAGACCCAGATTGTAAAGTGGTACACAGGGCATTTCTGTAAAGTATGCTGCTGACTGGAGCTAAGTCAAAAGCATGACCCAACATGCTGGCATAGTTCATTCTGAGCTGATTCGATATTCTTAAGTAATTTGCCTACAACAATGATGAAAGCCTATATAAAAAACCCAAGATCTTAAAATTGATTGAACACACATATAAGTTCAAATTCAAACACCTTTTATTAAGAACAATTTGATGCTGAATATTATTACCTAATCATATTAACTTTGCATTCCAGTTTTATAATCAGATTTAAAAGAAATTTGGCCCAATACAACTCAATTTAAAATGCCAATCAATGCACTGACATACGAGCACAGATTGTAAGTACAGTGAGAAATCTAGCAGAAGTAACAGGGTTAATGAAATTATTTAACCAGTGTGTACTTTATAACCTCTCTGCTCTTATAGATAAACATACGCTGAAGTGCCTGAAACCCGTAAGAGAGCAGATAAGCACAAGGAAAGCTATGACTCATTATTTCTTCTTTTGTTAATGATGCTAATGTGGTCTTGTGCACCTAACCTTCCTGAACCATGATTATCCCCATTTGTAAAATGTGGGTATTATATAATTGCCCGCTTCATACTTAATCTAGCACTTATACACCATTCTGACACTTTCAGAAGAGCTATATAAATAAGTACAGGTCCCTATAATATTTCTCTTCTGCATCAGACAAGAACATACAAAATGTTCCAGAATAAAATAAACTCACTGAGCTTTCAGCACTTGGTGCTGAAAGACTGTTCAACCTAAATAAATTGGGTGGCAAAACAGCTTGCTGCTACCAACCAGCCAGGATAATACAATTCCTCTAGTTTAATATGTCACAGAGAATTAAAATGTTTGTGCTGTGTTGGTTTTTTTTTTTCCTTCCTGCCAAACAAAAAAGCAAAAGGCCTAATCTCTGTTGAGGAGCTTATACTGTGCAACAGAAAAGACATGACACCAAAGGAAAAGGGAAGGGGAGATCACAGCACAAAACTGAAGTTAATTATTTGTGTCTGTAGTGCAGAACTCCTCCACCTCACTTTTGCCCATGTTAGAAGATAAAGTAGCACAAGCTAGGACACAGAAAGCCCTTAATAATATTCCTTACTCCCTCCAAAGACATATTTTTAATAAATCCATCAGATATTTTAAAAATGCCTTTCTAAAAATTGGCAGTTCTCTCACTATCTTAAGCCAGATATGCAAACAGAAATACTTATTTTTTATAATTATATTCTTAAATACTGTGACTGAAATTCCTGGTGCTGCTCCCAAGTAACCTCACTAATTTTCTCTGAGAGCACATCCTAGCTGAATATAACACCAAGGAGAAAGGGCCTTACAGCTGTACAACAGACCGGTCTCCAACATGTATTCTGTTCGCAAATAATCACTAAAGATCAGTGCCACAGGGCCATTCTTCAAGTGAAGGTGGAAGGACGGTAGGTCCCTATGGAGAGCCTGGCTCCATACAGCATTCCAGCACCAGCAATACTGAGGAACACATCTCCTGTGGTTTAGGCCCACAGGCCCAAATTTACCTCATCTGACATTTAGGCACTCACATAAGACAATGCTTTTAACTTACACGCCTATTCTGGGAAAGATAAATCTGGGCAAAAAAGATAGGGTTTAGATGTGTGTGTATATATATGCTTTTTTTTTTTTTTAACTGAAAAGGAAATAAATTGTGTTGCAACACTACTGGATGCAAACACACAGGGGGGAAAAAAAACAACCAAACAAATTATGGCAAGTGAAACCAACCAAACAAGAAGTGAAAATTAGATGTTTTCAGTCAAGTCACCACCTGTGAAATGCAAAGTGTTACAGCCAGGAGAGAGAAGCTCAGCTTCTGCTTGTTCCATCAAACGAAGACTGTGCAAGGGCACTTTGAGCTGAAAAATCACTAATGAAGTCTATTTTTCTAACAAATGGCTGCTTGTAAAAACTGCCAAGCAGAACAAGCGATTATGGATCTAGTGTTAGAGTGCACTCAGACGGCATGAATTCTGCTCCTGGCATTTCGGTGTGTGTCAATGCTGCCTTTGTCTGAGAAGTCATCGGGAGAAGAGTCCATTTCACATGTTTGGTTTTGTTTCAAATAACGATTTAAATTGAAAAACCTTTTGGTTTTTCCATCGGCTAATGTATTCTCTCTTCTTGTTTTCCATAAAACACTTGGAATATAATGCTGGAGGGAAAAAAGGGTCCCATTGCAGCAAATTCCTGCATCAGAGTAGGTGGGTCCTAACATTTTTGGGTCTGAGGACATAAGCCACTCACTGAAGAGCCTCATTTGTTTTCAGGCTATTGCCTTGAAGCACTAGTACTGAACAAGATTTCTGTTAAGAACACTTCTTTTCTGGCTGCCTGCTTGCTCCATGGCTTGCTGGCAAGGGATTTTACGTCAGGAAATTGCAAACATCCTCATGAAAGAGGCCAACACTATTTAAATACCAGCTATTGAGGGCTTAAAATTTTAAGGTAAATCTACTAACATGACTTAAAATTTAAGAAATGTGTGATCTGTTAATGCTGTTTCCTGGCCAACAGGACTAATCCTCATGAGACAAGGAGATCAGACGTAGGAATGCTAGAGCAGCGCTTTGCTTGGAATAGGAGGTGGAGAGCAAAGGCAAAAACAGCCACACAAGTGCCTTGCATCCATAAAAGTACTTTCAGGGAGACATAACTAACAGAAGTTTCCCGTTTCCATTTTTTAAAAAAATATGCATCTTTCCTGCTTTTCTTTGTGATTAGAGGAAACTGAAATTTGCACCGAGGTCCAAGAATTCCAGTACTCAGAACGACTGTAAATTTTTCCTTAAAAAAACAAGGCTGAAGCTCATGGTTTTACTCCCACAGGGTTTATTATTTGGTTTTCAATTCTGCAGAACTACCTCCCCCTTCCCTTCTCTTCCTCACCCTAGTGAACTCTGATTCCCGAGTACATGGTCTTCAGCACAGAGTCTATGAATATCCTGAATTCACTTTTTCATCTCTGTTTTTATTAAGACTATTTCCTGCCAAGGTACTTTTAATTGGAAACATGTATTTAGTATACAGCATTCATATCCATTTCGATACTAGTATCCAGCAACAAATAAGAATATCAATAATGTGCTTAGTTCTGGTCAGTGGTACCACATGGATAGTGATAACTACAGTCTCTTCAGCAGCGTAAAAACAAACAAACCAATTTATTCTTTCACTATTATGAAATATAAAAAGCAGCCATCTAAAGAGATGCTCTCCAATTTTCTTAGACACCTTTATCTTCTCAAAGTAATCTCTTTCAGAGTACTGGTACTTTGAACCCTCCAGAAATTAAGAATGAATTGGAACAAATATCTGATCATAAAGAAGTCCAACTGCATCTGACAGCTAAGGTTAACTGGTATTCATAAAATATTTGCCAAATGCCATAAAAGCTTATTCAGAGAATACCAAAACTATTAATCATCCAAATACTATTTGACTGCTCTAATTTGCAAGTAACTCCACATGTCTGTATTTATTTTAGTAGTTTAAACTTGCACTAAGATTCATGAAGTCCAAGGGATATTACTTGAATAACTTCCTTTTTTTTTTTTTTTTTTTTTAAACAAAACACAAAAAAACTGAGTTTAATTTGTTCACTGGAAATATCAAGACTTACATTAAGTCTATTTAAAAAGTCAATGGAACAGCATGACAATATGTATGGCAAAAGCTATGCTTCCTTAAAAAGGTGTTAAGAACACAGGGAAGAGAAGAAAAATTATATGTAAGAAAGAAAAAAAACAGGGCGTTATTACCTATGTTCTCTTGTTCCTGCTCTCCCCTAGTATCTTTGGGGTCTAACAGTACCATCTCCACCACTAGTATTTGAGCAAGTCTTGCAGTTTGTCTTCAGAAAACTCCTATGTTTAATTTTTTAAAAAGAATCATGTCCAGTAAACCATAGCTTCCTTTGCAGCTGTGATGCAGCCGTCCAAACAAAATCTTTACTTGAATTATTTTTTGTTTCAAAGTTTTGTAAGACAAATCACAGCTGCAAGTTAAGGACTGGTATATCATAGCAAGGAGCTATCTGAATTTCATTTAAAGCTATTAAGGAAAAACTAGCCTTATGCAAGTAATTTAGTGCAGCCATGGAGGAAGCATAATTTTCAGCTAAATGTAAGTCTGTGGAGCTTGTGGGGAAAAAAAGAAGAAGAAAAATATCGATAAATTTGTATTCAACCTGCTGGAGGAACTCTGAAGAAGCACCAAAACATTCCCCAAAATCTTACTTTTGTTAAATTCCCAAATGGAATGAACAAGGAGTGTAGCTTCCAAGACTAAATGGAAGGATTAAATGCATGGATTTCTTAAAAGCAAAATGAACAGTACTTCTGCTCAGAAAAGTCATCATGAAAATTACATTCTCTGTTTCAAGAGATCTTCAGTTCAGTTCTTGCTGTTGATTTAAAATCACCTTTCACAATTTTTCAATGCCTACTTGTCCTAAAGCCTGAGAAAATGAGTGATCCTTTATTTAAGAATAGGCAAAATAATCATGATAGCGTAGAACACTGCAGTGTTGCCAACTTCTAATTATTATTTTTAAAGAAATGTCAGCTCCTGTTGTCACAAATGCCTTAACTGTTTCTCTGAAGTGTTATTTCAGGATAGTGTTGTGCTCCTGCTATATCAGGATGTGCAATATGTTCACATTGGCCAACTCAGACACTCAAACACGTAAATATTTAACAAGGAAACTGTTCACTAGGCTATTTATAACTAACTTCATGATTAATGAGGGTTCTTAATTTCCTTAACAACTACCTACTTTGCTTGGGATTTTTACAGCATCGTACTACAACAACAAGCGATTATGCTGGTCATCCAGAAGAATCGTAGTGGGTCCTATGGGGGCCACAATGTGGCAGATGCTTCCTGCCATGTGAAAGCTCTGTACACAATTACCTCTTCAAAGAGGGCCTATGCTCTTAAAGTCTATGAAGTTAATCTGCTTGGGAGATGCTCCTGAGTAGTTACAGCAAAGATACAGCCACATTTTTATAAGCAATCCATATATTTGTGGCTTAAACACACAGATCATGCCTTGTAACATCTTAAATGAGAAAAATTTATAAGAAAAACAACCAGATACAAATTACAACATTTTTTAAACAATCACAAGTCCTAACTCCACGACAATTTTTTTCCTCTCTCTTGGTTTATTTTGTTTGTTTCCTTTTTTTCAAGGTGCAACTGGGTACTTTGTTGCCATAAAAAGAAATGCGTGCATCACTCACTGTTTCTAAATCCTAGTTTACCACTTGCTGGGCTGAAAATCACCAGGGCCAAGCAGCAGTCTCTTTTAAAGGCAATCGTATGGACTCAAGTTGCAGGAAGCATCTCACACTAAATGCTGATATATTTTTGTTGAAAGATAAATCTTGTGTTAAAAAAAAAAAGTTAAAATGCACTCCATTAGCTATTGGTTATTTTTGCCATCAGCAAAATAATCTGTGCAATTCAACTTAAAACAAGAACTAAAAATCTTGTTTAATTTATCTTGAATGCAATTAAACTCTAACAATATCTGGGCAAATACAATTGCTATTCGAGACAAATGGAGCGAAGTCCAGTACCATGTTGTAGGCTGGCAATCCCAAGTTCTTTATTGCCTCTGACAGCAATCTGCTTAGTGATCCTGAGTGCATCATTCTACCACAGTTCCTCATGACCCTGAACTGGGATCTGTGCTAAACTGAACTCTCTCATAAAGTGTTTTTAAGTACTAAAGGGATCAAAAACATTACAAAACCAGCAGGGTTACACTATATTCAAATGAATGAAATTTAACTTTTGATTTTCATTCCATCGTGGTCATGAACTGTTAATTCAGCCATATGTCCACAGTTCATGTATTTCTTTTCAGAACCTTAACAACCCCACTTTGGTACAGAGATATTCTGCCCCTCAGAAAAGTTACCAAGTTACAGTAAGCAAGGCATCAAACTGAGACTCTGAAGAACTACATTCTGCCATCATCAATTCCATCACTGACTTAACTGTTTGATTCAGATATTGAAAAACTATGTTTTGTTAGTTGAGATGGCAAGCACGTATTTCTTAAGAGCTTTGAACTTTACAGATGAGATGTACACACACACTAAATGTTATATACCTATAAGCAGTCCTTCTGAATAGCTCCTAAACAAGTATTTTAAATAAAATAAATCTTATTTTGTAGTTGTTTGGTCTTCAAGTGTTGCTTTAAGATAACAGACCCCACCCCTCTACCCCTGGAAATCAATCATGGGGCAGGAGGGGGTCATCATCACACCCAGAGGCTCACAGGCACTCCCCATCTCTCAAATCCATCACTCAAATGCTGCTTCCTGACCTATAAAAAACAATTCACACCCTACCCCTTTTATTTTTGACCATGCACTTTCCTTGATCTCTGACTTACGTCACATTTGTACTGAAGATTAAGATCGTCTAGACTCACAGACCTCTGTGTCAGGCCTTACTGAACTTCTTATGAAGGGCCAGCACAGCCGCCCGGGACCTGCCTTGCTAACGCAGAGCGGGTCCCAGTGGGGCGGCGAAATGTTCACTACAGTCCTGCAAGCTGTCAGCAGGATGGAGATCACAGGATCCGCTGCCTCGCATCCTAATCCTTTTCAGATATTTTGAAGAGCCCCAGGGAAAGTGCGAGGTGGAGCAGAAGAGAACCCAGCTGTTCTTTGCTGCCTTAGCTGTCTAGGGAGTCTTCACCTCACTGCTTTTGGGCACCTTTAATTCTACTGCTCCTTCTTGGATAAACGGTATTTTGAGGAGGGAACATGTGACTGTCAAAACATAATCGCTCTGTGGCAGAACCAGTCACAGTCTTTGAACAATTCAGAGAATAAGACCCAACTGCATGGAAGGATGCAATATTTCTTCTACTTGAAACCCTTTTGCTAGCATTAATGCTTCCAATTTAGCATCACGATTACATGCAACCATGGCAAGCTAAAGCAGCCAAAAAGCAGAAATACAAAATCAATATAGACAATGGTTCTTTATAATAAAAGAAACATCATCCTGAAAAAAACAAACTAAAAAAAAGATATTATTTTTGTCATTCAATTGCAGGGGAACGCAGAAAAGCACCTGGCCAAACGCTCTCCATTTTGTCCCAAGCAATGCATCACTTACCTTTTGGTATGCTTCTCTAAAGAAATAGTAAATAACTTTGATTCAAGTTATTGGGGCAGGAAGCTAACACCATGTTTTGAAATTAATTTCAAGACTTCCAGAAAGTCCTGGAAGCTCCCTGCACTTACAGAAGCAGATGTGAGGTAGAAAAATAAAACTACATGAAAATGTAGTGTAATCTAAAAGCTTTTTTTTTTTTTTTTCTTATGGGTTTTTAAACCTATTTTCTAAAACAAAGCTCTTCTAGAAACTGGTGGAAAAAGACACAGGGTATCTCATAGCTGACCACAGCTCCTGGCCCAGGCTACTCCTGCAGGTGGGAAAACTGAAGAGCCTCAGGCATTCAGAGCAGGGGTGCGGAAGTACCCTCCTCCTCCTCCTCAGAACGTGCACGTACTTTAGTGAATTTTAGACCTATTTATTAGCTGCATTTAGTTTACTCATGTTATTGATTTTTCATAACTCAGTCCGCTGTCACAGTCGCTACTTCTACATAACTGTACCAATTCTTTAAAATTTGGAGAATTTTAACAATTTAATAAATTATCTGGAACATCAGGTGCCTATATCAGAACTGTGAAGACATGCACATCACAGTCGCTGCTGCCAATAGAGAGGTTGCCAGATCCTTGCTGCCTGGCACATTATTCTTCAAAGACGGCAGAACAAGAAGTAACTGAGTATGGGTTTCATCTCAGGTTTACAAAACAGAAACAGCAGAGGGGAGAGCAGGCTACACATAACAGAATGGCCACTGCCATCACCGAGCCCTCCGTTTCCTACCCTGGTCAAACTACACTGCCTGGAAGCAGCAAGCCCCCTAAACCAAACCCAAACAGCTAAGCATACACATTTGACAACAAAAAGCAGTGCACTCTTTCTTTACGTGCTAGTTTCACTGCATTATTTCTTTGTCAAATTGCATTTTTAGCACTGAACATAACAGACTTCGCAGGCCCACACAGAAACATTACTGAGCTACGGCTAACGCTCACGTGAAAGGTGATGATGACATTTCTCAGTAACAAGGATAGCTACCAAAAAGGAATTGTTACTTGAAGGCAGTGCAAACATTATTTTTGCAGCAATCTGTAACCAATAAAAAAAGACACAGCAGCTTCTTGAGAGAGAACATGAAATGGGCCCTCATATACCTGGAGGCCTTATCACCAACACACCTCATGTCTGCAGTAATACCATCTTTGAGAAAAGTAGCAGTGGTGTTCAAAAATTCTCAAACCAATGGCATATTAAAAATCCCCAAAACATTTAAAGGAGCAATATCTAGAAGGTAACTATTTCATGTACCACCTCCTTCCTTTCTGTGTCTGCCTAAGTTTTATTGAACATACTGGCCAACTTGATACTTTCCGTGCACTAATTTGTAGCAGAAGACCATTGTAGTACATTTATAGAAGCACAAACAACTTGATAATATAATTTTAATTCAAAAGGAACTGCAGTTTTATTTTCATAAAGGTATTTCTGGATGGAGTTATTTGCATGGGGAACTCAACTACTGACATAGGAATAAACTACCATCCTGATGTGTCATCGTATCTGCTCTTCACAACAATGGAAGACTCGCAGCAGTACGCTTGATAAAATTTGAGTGAGCCAGTGTGTGTGTTACTAAGATAAAACCCTCAGTGATAAATGAGAATCATTACCATTCTTGGCAGCTCAAGATCTTCACAAAGTTTTTTTTCAGCCCTTAAGCATTTACACACAATATTTATTGTTGAGGACAGTTTTACTTTAAAATTACTTTGTCTTCTAAATTATACTAAATAATCATATTATTTTTACAGTGATAACAGCTTCTAAAACTCTACAGGCAAAAAATACAGCCAGTCACTCTACACTGATTACGAGGTATGTTAGTAGATCTAAAAATCTTTTCCCTGATGTTAGACAGGCCTTTCTAGCTGTAAAGCATTTGAGGGTGGGAGCAAAGCAGGAGCCTTACATGCCACTTTTAGAATGCAAAACACTAATGCAGTTTCAAGGAGAGAGATGCAAGAGCAACAACGCTGCCCCAGCAAACATCTGTGCAACTGCTTTGCACTGCCAACAGCAAAAGCAAGAAGCTTTTCAACGCAGAAATTTAGTGTTTCTGAAGGTCAAACATTTTATCAGTAAAATACACAAACTGGCCAGTCAGGGAAAATATTTTAAAGCAGTTCAGTGTTTATTTTGAGAATATTTTCCAGTATCAGCTTTCATCAATCTGTTACTGTCCAGTATTTCTTAAGAACTAAACAAAGCTACTGTCTCCTAACACAGAAACAACTAGACACAAGCATTGAGTCAAGGTCTTGAAAAAGACGATGTCTCGTTTTCTGAAGATGGATAGCCAGAATGAGATGTGGTACTTTCCATTTCACACTGAGATCATCTATATCCTAATGATGATTATCTGCTTCACTTAATTATAGGCTCCTTTCACTTAGTGGTAAAAATACTAAGTTAAAGGTTTAGTTAGTGAATATATTTTGGACCATCTAAATGTTTGCCATTGAATTTCCCCAAAATAAAGTCAGCCATTCTTTATGTAAATACTGATTTTTCAAGCACATAATTTTAAAAATAGGACTTATTCAAATACAAAACTAGTGCAGACATTTGACCTAATGTTCTTGAGCTCCCAGTTCTACAAGAAACTTATCTTGCCTGAAAAACTGTATAGTAGGGAAATAATTTCCTTAAGCATTTACTTGTATTTCTGATAGGCTGCCTGACAAAATATTTAAGATTAACTGGAAAGTCTAAGCTATTTATTAGCGATTGTCTATACAATTATCTCTTACAGACACATCACAACAGTATCACCTTTGTTTCTTAAGAATACTGGTCACCCAAATAATCCCTATTTTAAGGAAAAGTAAAGCCAGTATGCACCAAATTGAGGAGATTCAAACTTTTTGGGTAGCTTTGAAGGGGTCCTCTAAAACTTGGGTTTTTTTTTTTTTCAGTTTTGTCACTGAAGTTGATGCAGCTTCCTCAGACTCATAACAGTTATCTTCCAGACCTTCAGCAGTTTAAAATATTTCCACATAAAGCTAGTTTTCCTTTTGCTTTATGACTTTGTTTAATCTACCACGCTCTATAAAAGCAAGGAAATGTTCAGCTACTATACTTTATACAAATTTCAATATAAGCATGGCACCCAACTCCTGTGATAAAGCAAACCTATCTTAAGAGGTGGCTTGAATTAGCAGTTCCCTCCTCCCATCTGGATCCCAAGGAATACCAATTACATGCGGTAACCTCATAGCCCACATGTTAAACATCTTCCTGTCACTGCCCCACGTGCCACGAACACTTAAGCATTAAGTAGCCCCAACATCAAGTGATTTTCCTTGCTTTTACAGACTGAAATGAGGACTTAACATTATCTATTTAGTAGTAACAAGTATTTCTTCAATCTAATTCTTCCTTCATTCAACCACATTTGCAAGAATTATCCTATGCAAGAATTTGTAAGACCACTGCATACTTGGAGTAGGACTTAAAAGCAGCACAATATACAACTCATTCTTGTAACAATTAATTTCTTCTAACAATGTTTACATCAAAAGCAAATACCTAAAATAGTTAACTAAGTTACTTTAAGCTTTTACTTCACACAATGAAAATGTGTACTGATCCTGCACAAAGCATCGTTATGGCTATAAATTTGTATTCTATCCAATGTGTTGTGTGCTCTCTCTCCATCAGAAGCTGGCTAGCCATCTGCTATGTATAAGGACTAAAACTAACACTTCTGAGTGTTAGCAATTCTATGTCATTTTTTATTAGTAACTAGAGTGATAAAATGTAAACATACGCTTGTATTTAGCATTGTTATTGTAATGTTTTAATATGGTGAAAAATAATCCTAGGATTCCTTTATGTTATGGCTACCTCATAGGATAAACCTTATTTTATTAGAATTTCTAAAAATATTATAATTTTCCACTAATCAGAAGTTAGGACAGCTATGTTATTTCCTTATATGATAAAAAGCAACTTCTATTGGACATTTTCCTCACCTTTTCTGTCTGGTTTGAGGTTCCGATCCACTGGCGGTGGCTCACATTCTGCAACAGGTACTGACCGTCTGGGAGGGGTCTTTGGACTGGACCTGAAACCCATGTGAGCGGGAGGAGGGACTTGCTTTCCAAATAACGGAAAATCAAACGTGCCTGGTGTCATTGGTACATAGTTTGTTTCCTGGATGGGTTCTGTGAAGCTGCTGGAATGCTGTCGTGGAGGAGAGTTGGGATTCATTGGGACATAATTTTCATCTAGTTCTTCACTTGAAACACTTCCCACTGTCAACATGCTTCTGTTTTTCTAGAATTAACATATATTTCCTTTAACAAAATAAGTTATGCAATCAGCTGTGAATCATACAAGTTTTTTAATCTAATCTAGTCAGATTAATAGATTCTACTGAAACAGAAAAATCACAAACACTGTACAGCTTGCTTTTTTACATGGGAACAAAAAGCATTCAGGCACTATCACTGCCACCTCTCATCAGATCAAGTCATACTTACAAAGTGGTTATGGAAGCCCTCCAATGAATTAGATCTGTCATTCGGAAACGTTCGTGGAATATCATAACAGTCTTGAGAACTAATTTCTAAAGAAACAAGAAGAGAAAGTGGCTATTTATCATCCCTGTTCCTGTCACTTGGCACCAGGCATCCAGTCTGTTGTTATTTACTGTCTGCATCTGAGAGCATACAAACACACCTCCTGAAGCTGTGGCCCAGAGATTTTTATCTATATACTTGAGAGGACTGTGTTCACAAACAAACTTTGTACTCATCTGTCACAACGTGAAGCTCTTACAGTGGCATTTTTCCATGGCAAGAAGAGAAAAAGTATTTTCTCCTTTTAAAGAGCAGCAAAGTCTTCCTTTCCAATAAGCAGGTGTAAGAATTTAGTGTAAGAGTGGGTTTTGAGATATTGGGCCCTCATGAAAATCCTATTCTAAAATAAATAAACAGCAGACGTACTTTAGGGTCTGGAAAATTTTTTTCTGTCTGAATGCCCTTCCTGTGGAAAGTGCTGACTCAACAGGATTCAATCTGTTGCAGGAGCAGGTGAATCCATGGTCTCAGCCCCCCAGCGGCTTTCAGTTGGAACGAACTGCTAGAGAGCCGAAGATCTCTCTGTTTTCAGGGTCCTGGCTCTTGGCAGTCTTCAGCTTTGGGGCCACTTCTCTGGTGGGCAGAGCTGTTTGTGAGACATCTAGTTCCCAGGTCCCATGCTCACCCATGCAAGCGATGGGATGCCTTACCCCAGAGCAGGCACATCCCTCCTCCTGGTGCCAAGGCAGAAACTTGGGTTTTATACCCCCCCTTGCCCTGAAAAAAAGCTCTGAAGTTCTTTGGAGGTTCCCACCTCAGAGGAAAAATAAACAATTCTGCTATTAAGTGCCAAATTAAAACAGTGTTTTCAGAAAGGTTACTTTTCCTGAGGCTGACAATCTCAGCTTTAGTGTAGGAGTACTCATTTATAAACTTAGCAAAGTGAGAGAAGATAAGTGAAGCAAACAAGGGTCTTTCAGGCTGTTACTTTGTCATTTTAAAACACTAACAACCACCAATATTATTACACTTGGCCTACAAAATGAATGGCAAACAGGATAATAGTGAGCGCCAGTATGATCACATCCACTCTATATGTTGCCTCTTCTAAAAGGCACTGTCCCCATCCCCTTCATCATTTCAGCCTCCCATCCCATACCTAGCACAACTCAAACAATTAGCCTTTAAAATCCCCTCTTAACATTAGCATCAACTCTAGCCAGTGTAAAATTTCACTTTAAAAATAACACTGTAATGCCCACCCGCCTCAGGAACCTGAATAAAATGAAACTCTTCACCCAAGAGTGGTTAACAAGACTAGAACAACTGCTGTCTGTAACAGTAAATATCAGCTTCCCAATCTCTACTCTCACTTCATTTCTTGAGTTTAAATTTGAGAGAATAAGAATAGGAACAAAAAAAAAGGAAAAAAAAAACCCAAAACAAACCAACCCAAGGAACACCAAATTCTTTAAGTAAAAGTAGCTCCACCAGATTTGCTAGGATTGGAAATACACCCAGCTGCTAAAGCAAAAAACAGTAAAAAAATGCACTAGCAGATCTGGAACACCAACATTTAGGTGACTGTAAGGAGCAGTTTTAATTTTACTTTAAAATTGCAATATGCATAACTGTCAGAAGGAGAGAAATACAGGGTGGTGGCAATGATCACCAGATCAGCATTGATCCCAAAGCTCTGGGTATCCAAGTCCCACTGACCTTCATGAAACACTTTCAGCTTCTGTAGATTCGGACCACTATAGGCTAACCTTACTTTGGTCATTCTGAAAGACTGATAACAACAGTATTGAACTCAGCTATATGAGATTATTAACAAAAAAAAACATTACTAGTTCCTCACTGCTGTTTTCTAAAAACGTGTAAAACCATAAATTTGTCTAGGTCTTAAAATATATTTAGTTAAGACTGAATGCCACAGTACAATATACATCCCTTATTGATGTTCTGTGCCTTGCTTTTTTGATGGTTTCCTTTAATGATCTTGTCTTTTTCCTCTTTCTTACATATTTAAGCATTGTGACCGCAGACTGCTTTGTGAAGGGCTACACCCCTGTTTTTAAAGGATACAAATGCCCCTCATATCATTCAGCCCATTTGTATCATTCACATCACATCATTCATCACAAGACTAAACCATTTGACGCAGAAGAGCAAGATAAAATAGGGAATACTGACCTTTCCGAAAGATATTCAAATCTACAGTTGAAATGGTGTTACTGCGTGAGGGCGGCATTCCTGCTGTAGGGATGCAATAACTACTATCAGTATCTGAAGCGGTGCGACTAATGCTACATGTTTCCACAGGAGATCGATCTGCAGCGTGGTGAGGTTTTGGTGGCCGAGGTGGAGGAATATCTGGAATAGTCTCCAGTTTTGAAGTCTGAGACAACGTTCCCTCTGGAAAAGTTCGTGGAATCTGGTAAGTACCTCCTGGTGTGGGGGGAATGTCATAGCTAATGGAGATGTGTCTCATCTGTGCGTCCAATGAAGATGTTGCTGATGGGGTATTGAAAACGTGTTGCTCTCCTTCTGCATCAGTCCCAGATGGAGACGCTGCCTTCGGTAAAACATCCTGTGAGTAACTCCTAGGCAGGTTATAAAGGCTGCAGTCTGCCAGCGTCAGTCCACTACGAGAAGGCGGAGAGTCATAGACACCTTGCTGCTGAAAAAAGCCATTCACAGCATGCTTGCTCGCTGACGGAGCAGGATTTTTGTGGGAGGGCACGTTATCATTGCAGTCTGTTTCAGAAGAGCTGGATTTTGCTGAGTCAGCATGAGATCTACACATGAGATTGTAAGATTAAAATGCTGATGAACATATAAAGAAAAATAAGCATTACAAATAATAAGCACAACATTTAAAACATAACCAACTGAAAAGTCTAGCAGTCTCTTCCAATTTTTGTATTTCTTTATTTTTAAATGAAATACAGGATCTCAATTATTAAACAAACAGTACTACTGAAGAAGGTTCATAAGTAACTAGGTACATACAAATCCATGCATGTGAAACAGATAAAACAAGTTGATGTTTCATAAAGCAAGTCATTTCCAGGAACGCAATTTGGAGCGGAGTTTGTTTGGGGGCTGGGGAATTTTTTTTTTTTTCAACCCATGCTGCAAACTAGTAGCACTTTGATGGTACTGTTAAAGGTAAAAATACACTATTTCCTTGGATTTACAGTACTTACTAGTTTTAATCAGTGTTAAAAAAAAATGTTAGAGGAAAAAATACAACTGTTTGTAACACCCGTAAGTGCATGCCTGAAGTTATCTACTAACCATATAAAACAGACTTGAAATACATAAAGGAGAGAGAAATAACAGATAAGAACAGAAATAAGAGGAAGATAACATGCTCTTTGGGGAAAAAAAAAATCCATAGGATGGATGTGCAACACAGTGCTTTTGTCTTGAATGCAAGTCAAGACAGTGTTAGATAAAATGGCACAGTAGTTTAACTTAGATTTCTTTGGAAATTCCTTCTTTGATGAATAGCACTCATTATTACTGGTACTAACCAGTACCAGTAAACTCACATGGAAAGTAAACACATCACAATCTTTTTTTTTTTTTTTAAACCTCCCCAGTTATTTTGCTCCATGCAGAGAAATTCTGTTATCAGTCTGACTCCTTGCTTCAATGAAAGTCTAGGCAGTGGCAAAATACTAACACAGGTGCAGTTAATGCAGTCCACACACTTCTTCTTCAAGCATACTATGATATTTCCTATTTTCCTTACCACAGTACCATACCATTGTGTTAATTTATATATCTGTATGTAAGTATTTCCGCATGCGTGGGTATCAATGAATAGCTGCTATGCTACTCTTACTAAGCAACTGGACCATGCACCTTACAAAACTTCTGAGGAATAAAATACATTAAAAATCATGACTACCACAAGAAGCACATTTTCCCCTTATTTTAAGAGGCTCTCTACCTCAGACTGATCACAACCAGAATTTATTATTCAAATTTCAATTTGTCGATAAGATCGCAGAAAACTAACTTTCTTAAGGGACAGCTGGATTTATCTCCTGGGGTTCTAGTAACCTGAGGAGAAGGGAATCCAGTTTAGCTATTCATTTAGGTTTCTTCTGCAGTCATTGGAGAAATGGAGACTGTGTGAAACACAATCCATTCTTCTTAGATATCTATCTAAACCCGATGAATCACTCTCAAAGTGCCTCTCTGCCAGCCATCAAGGGAACCGACATGATTAGCTTAAACTGGACATCTGCAGTCAAGCAAAGTGTCATTCACCTGACTGACTGGTTTTTGTTCTGTTTAATAGCAGAGATACAATCTTCCATCAGTCCCAGCAGCTTATGAGAGTTATTCTCCAACTTCAATTATATAACCTTTTTCTATTAGCTTGTTCTTAGGGTTTTTTTTTGGTGTAGAGCTTTTTCATTAGAAAATGTACCTTAATTTTGCTGTGGTTACTATTTTAAACATTGATTTAAGTTCTGTCTCACTGGCCAGAATTGGTTTCCAGCTGACTCTCAACATCACTCTGCATTTAGTTTAATAGACCCCCCAAAAAGAAGAGAATGTATTAAGAATATCATTAAGTATTTCTCCTTGGCGCAACCAAGAAAGTGAAACTTCCTATATTCCTTAGGATGCTGACCATCAAAAACGTATCTCTTGTTTGCTAGCAGTTTACTTCCTTTGCCTCAGAGCTTCAAAAATTCAGTAATAAACCAGTGGCAGGTTAACACACTTGCAAAAAATAGAGCACGTGGGACTGAAGGAACTACATGAGGCTACAGAATGCATAATAAATTGTGAATATACTGCGCGACTAGTCACACTGAGCTTAGTCCCTGCTGCAGCCCTTGCTCTTTACTCAAAGGATTCACTCACGAGTTCCTCGCTTTCTAGATGTACTCTTCTAGCTCTGTGGTACTCATTCAGATCAAAGTCCCAGCAAAAGTCATGTGTGTTTTACATGAGCAAGCATGGCAAGGATTGTGATCTGTATTTTATATGCTATAAAAATAAAGTGGGCAGTCTAGAGAAGTTGGATGCTGACAATCAACTGTAGAACCAAAATTATTAGTTCCAGTTCACTAGGATATATTTTAAAATGAAAACATTTCCAAAGCTACAGAAATAAAATATAAACACTACATTTATCTTACAAAAACATGCAGAAGTATATAACAAAAGCTCAAAATGCAACAACAGCACACGTACGATGCCAGTGCTTAAGGATTACCCATCATACATAAGCAACAAATGCTATCATTTTGAAATTTAGCAGTTTTTCTGGGTCTAAGTGAGCGCTGCTTCTTCTTTCTTGACCGCAAACACTTGTGAAAACAGGAGGCTTTCAAAAACCATGACACATGAGGCAGCCAGGTCTGTCATTTGCTTAGCTGATGGCAGTAACTTACATTTCTCATTATTAAAGGGCATTTCTCATTTACTTTATATTTTTAAAAGTAATCTTTTGGAATCAACTTCATAGACTACTGAAGTAATTTTCAAAATATGAATGAGTCGTAACCAATTTGATTTTACAAGACCAAAAGTTTGAAGACAGTCTGACATGGGGGCCAAGAAAGCAGTTTATGCCAAAATGAAGACGGGCAATTCAGCCTCTAAAGTTTAACTACTTTTCTAAAGTCAGTATTAACTACTGATCATGATAAGAACACAATGTACAATTTAAAAAATCTACAATGCATAGCTGACTAACATTACCTCAATAAAATTTAGGTCAGTTCAGAGACAGACTTTACTTCCGCTTTTTTTTAAAAAAGGATTTCAGACGCAGGATGCTTAATGACTTTGGCACTTAAGTGCAGTAAATTAAGAAAGTTACCTGAAATTTTTTATTTTTCCCATACACTTCAGAATAGCTCAACAGCAACAAAAAAAAAAATCAATTGGCTTAAATATTCCATTAACAATTGGCTATTAAGGTAAGTTGTTTTTTTTACATCTCAGTTTAAAATAATGTCAGCACAGCCTGCTGACCTACAAGGACTGGACATTAAAATGCACAGAGAAGAGAACTGAGGCAAGGGGAGCCCAGTAAAAAGTACTAAAAACTACTTGATAGAGACCCAGGAAAAAAGTTTTAAAAGTGTTTTAGGCTGAGGGGTAATCATCCCATTTTTTAATATGCTGTATTTCGTCTGGCCTGACCAGTCATAGTTTCAAGCTGATTCTTTTCCCACCTGCAGGAATCGATACGATCGATTAAACAGAACACTATGAACAAGGTGGCAGCAAAACTGGTCTTGTGTGCCAGCAATCTGGGACAGAAACAGCAAGCATAGTAAAAATGTGGATAGATAAATAAATAAATAATAAGCTAGCTCTATTTCCAGAAACTGGAAGCCAAAGTTACATAGTTTTTCTGTTAAAACTCACAGAACACCATGCAAGATGCATCTCAAACAAACAATATTTTCAGGCAAGTTAATGGCTCTGTGATTAACTTCTCACACACACTCCAAGAATGGCTACCGTTCACTCACTGCAGTGGCATCTTTTTACTTTCAAAATCTTCTAATAGCAGGTATTCCTGCCCTTCTTCCGAGAGAAAGGGTGACCCTTGGCTGGTTCATAAACACAGGAAAGATGAGGAAGACAGCGTTTAGTATTTCAAGATACCTCTGAATGAGCCAGAATAATAAAATTTTTGGAAACAGTCTTTGGCTGTGTTTTCTTATTTAGGATCCAAATACAAGCCTTAAAATCTCACTAAATGCTACAGCTGAACAATGCTCTTTCTCAAGTCAACACTGACCAGAGTATAAAACTATTTAAGAAAAAATACAGCATGATTATTACAGCTGCAAGTGCTGCGTCCAAAATATTCATCATGACCATGCATTGGATGACACTGTAACGAAGCATTCTAAAATTATTTGTTAGTTCGGAAACATCGCAACTCCTAAAAATTTCAAAGAGGCAGCTCGGATACTTCGTCTGTGATTCACAGTTACCTGCCTCACTCGGAAAAGAACCTCAAAGTTTTTAAATAGAAACTGGTTCCCAGATTGTCTATAAAGTAACATGCAGAATTAGAACAGAAAATGTTCCCTCTGTGTATCGGCAACTTTAAAGTCTAAAGGGAAAACGTCACAGAAATAAACCATTCAAATAACACCACCTGCCTATCTAATTACAACTTTTAAGCTTTACGCTTTACACTAAGGAAAAAAGGTTGAATGAAACAGAGAAATTGTTCCAAGTCTGGAAATTAATAGGAAAATAATGCAGTTGTTTATTTTTTAATTCACCTGTAAGGATGTGGATAGGGGTAGTGCACAGAGTGCCCTCTAACTCATCATCTTAGTAACATGCTATGCAGGTACACAAAACTGACTCCACAGGAAAAGGTCTATATCCTCTATACTCCTGCCCAAATTCAGCAGAATACCTACTGTACCAGCCATGAAACATAAGCAGTCCTTTCAGCTGCAGCTGAAACTCCAGCGTAACTATTATTCTGAATTTTCATTATTACAGCCTTCTTAATAAAAGGACATAGCTATTTAGTGAATTTAGTTAATATAATACACTAAGCTTATGTAATTTCCAAGTAATCACAAGGCCAATGTTTCACTGTCTTCAAATATTCCTATAAAAACATCATTTATTTAAACCATCTGTACACTCCCAAAGACTTTGTTCAGTTTTTTCTCGGTTCCCTCATCATTTTCTCTCCATCGGACCTTCTGCCTTCCCCAGCTCCCAAATACCTTCTCTCCTGTGTCACTGGTGTCTTCCTCAAGAAATTTTGCAGGTTTTTCATGGACTCTATTCCTTGCCGTGTTTTGTGCCCCCTTTTATGGTCTCCTCAAACTTTACTCCCTTTACGTAACCCACATGTCACACAGTGGTGGAAGTCAGGTCAGAAAGTCAATTACACACCCCAACCCTAAGCATTCCTAAAAACACACTTCATGTGGCGCTGTGAGGAACCCACTCTGTGCCCATCCCTCACAGAAGCAAACGGGCACTCGGACACATTTCTGATGAGCCAGGACGCTGAAATGAGAAGTCAAGATTTCTCTGCCAAGTCGTTCTGGAAACAATATCAAACTTTTTGATGGCTTTTGGCAAGAACGGTGATACACCTCTCAGGCACCATCAGCTTCTACACATCATTAAACACTGAAACATTTAACACTGAGGAAACAGACATTGGGTTTCCCTTTCTCTTGCAGTAGGCTTTGGGGCACGCAGCACTGCCCGTAACCTGCGCATTCCATACTCTAGGGGAACTGTAGGCTCATTCCTCCCTTTTGTAAGAAAGATTGTAAAGGGTGGATACTTTTCTGTCATGTAATCATCAGTAAACGGAGCAGGAAACTCCTCAGGCACAACAGAGCAAGACAGAAATGCCAAGGGAGCGAAGAGCACATGGCATAGGTAAAACTGGCAGAGCATCAAGGTGCTGATGAAGAAGGCACTACCGCTAAAAGGTATGGCCCTAAGGGAGTATGTGAAACACTCATGAAAATGCTTTCAAAGGAAGCTCTCCTCAGCCATCCATGTACCTGTCTTCAATCAGAAAAAGAATATGACATTTTGTTTATTTTTCTGGAAATACCCCAGCCAATTTTATTTTAAATTACTGCAGAAAAGAAGCTTGCCAGAGAGTTTTATAAGGTTCTCCCATAGAATACTCAAGGTTGGAAGGGACCTCTGGATATTATCTGGTCCAGCTCTTCCAATACCTCTAAGCAAAGCCAACTTCAAAGTCAGGTGAGGCTCCTGAGGAGCTTGTCCAGTCAAGTTTGTTTGCAGTTGGGTTTGCTTTTTTTTTGTTTTTTTTTTTTGTTTTTTTCAAATCTCAGAGGACGGAAGTTCCACTAAGTCCCTGGGCAGCCTGCTGCAGGGATGGCCACCATGATCTGTTCTGAAAAACCATAGCAATATTTCCCAGGTAGCTACAATAAATATCACATCCTCCTATGCAGGAGGTACTGTACATCTATTTAAGTTAGAAGCAGCAGTTGGAGAAATAAATATACATTTAATTCAGTAGAAATTCTCAATTCTTTCCTTAAAATTTCCTATTGCATATTTCTCTGGAGAACCGACCATGTGGGTACTCTTTATTCAGTAAGAAAGAATGCTTATTTGAGCTTGGTTTTAAATATCTGCTTTTGGAAAAAGTTAAAAAACACACAGAAATTGAGTGGTTTAAGTCTCCTGCACTCTTAGTTATCATAAAGTAATTATCTTTTACTCTGGCTCATGAGTCTGAACCATGTTAGTAATAATCAACAAATACCATTTGAGGATTGCTGTATTCAGTGACGTGGTAAATTGGCAGATGACAGTGAGTATCAGCATGTTCTACTGAATCCCTTCCACAAAAGCTTTAACTGGCAAAACTGGGGCACCAAATACCAGAAGGGAGAAACACTAAATTTCTCCAGCTTTTTCTAGTCCTAGTCTGGACTAAACACACCAGATTGTGGCTAAAGAAAGGGTACTTCTCTGCTCTGTGCCACACATCAGTCCAAGCCAGAATGAAATGCTTGGATCATTGCATTTATCTGACACTTCATATTAGCAATTGCTGTCCACATTTTCGAAGAATGTAATATGGGTTCTAGTGCTGATCAAACAACATACTACCGCTGCAAAAAGGTCAAGCATAGAAAGAAAAGAAGCAAAAGTTACAGGCAGCTTCCCCCCACAGATTACATGCATCCAAATGTTTAATGACTCGGCAATAAAATAAGTGCTTTTAGCACATTCTTGGCCTGTAACATAAATAAGTGACTTTTTTTTCCCCTTAATAACGCTTACCTCATAGGTTCAGGTTTTTTACTTTGACAGTTTATTAGCAGTAGGTAGTCTTGAGGATCTTCTTGGCCAGAGGAAGACTCCAGTGGGGGGATGTTAATAAGCTGGTAAGGAGGAGGTAGGGAAGATTCTGCTTGCATGGAAGGTGGTGAAGTGTTGATGGGCAAGGGTAACTCAGCAGATGGTTGTAAAGAACTGACCGGTGGCTTCACAGCATCTGCAAACACAGAAGCAAAGCATTCTCTTTACAACGAAGAAATAGTCTTACAATGCTATAAAAAAAATTTATTAACAAAGGATGAGAAAAGTCAGGGTTTTTAATTGAAAACTTTAAAATAAGTGGATATGAGAACATCCGGATATTAACATTTGTTTCAGAGTATTTATGTATAAATATTTATAATATTTTTATACTTTTTCAAACTGTAATAAATTTCTTAAGTATGCCTTGGAAACAGAGGTTATGCCTTATTTAAAGACTTATTTAACCTGTTTTCTGGTCGCAGAAAGAACAAAGATGCTGACAGCTGCAGTAAGACAGCTAAGAACACAAATCTGTTGGTTTAATCAAGAGCAGACACAGGCCCATAGCTTATTAGTTGAATACGGTAACCTGAGTCAGCACTCGCACGTATTTATCCCTTTTTGACCAACGTCACTTCAACATTTAAGATTAGTCACCAGCCAAGAAGTGGCCTCTTCAATATCTGAAAAGCAACAGGAAAAGACACTGCTTTTGCAATGGAAGAACCCTCAGGACTATAAAAATAATGCAGAGGTACAACAGGTACCATGTTCCACTAAGACCTCTCATTACTTTCTCCAGTTTTTTAATTTAGTGCAATAAATGAAGTAGTTGTGGTTTGTTGTTGTTTGGTTTGGGGTTTTTTTGGGGAGTGAGGGGGAGAAGTGTTGTTGGTCGGTTTTTAAATAACTTTGTTTTTGTAATTCTTATCCACGTCCCATTCATGTATATTCTAGAGTAACTTCTCTTTTCCTTTGAAACACATGTATCCCGACTATTAAATTACCTGGGAGACTGGAAAATATTGACACTGTCAAACATTAAACAATCATTTAACTTTTTCATTGTTTTAATAATACATTGACTAAGAACAACATAATTAAGCAAGTTGTTGCTCAGTTCTCAAGGCTCCCTTGTACTTGCAACTCTGTACATTGCAGTTTGCACATCTCAAGAATGGACGCTGATTATTAGCATTGTTTAAATGAACATATTATTATCCAACGCAGACAGCTCCTGTCAGGCTTACAGGGCAGCTACGCACTACAAAGTAACTTCATCCAGCCTCTGCTTCCCCGCACTATCCTGGGAAGAACCAGACGAGCAGACCAGAACACAGCCCTCCTGCTTCCAGTTCTGTGTACACTGGGTACAAGTGATTTAGATGTGGAAATAGGAACAGCACTACTTGCTTTGAACTCCCATGGCACTTACACAGGCTCAGAAATTAAATCCCACCACACCCATGTGGGTGGAAGAAGGCTAGGTGTATGAAAATTCCTCAACTCAACCTACCTGAAAAGGTAGGATAACCTAAAAAAAAAAGTTTTTATAAAAGGTTGTGCCTGACCTATCCATCAAACTAGTTAGCAGAACAAAGGCAAGGCCAGACTGCACCCAGTGATCACGCACACAAAACCAAAATGGTTTCTTTACTACATGCTAAATATTAAAATATGAACCATTTTCTACTATTTAGGAATTTCAAGAGCTTTGAAGGAGCCTGCTTGAGGTACCTACTGATATTTCTTCATTTCCCTAATGCTGGAGTTCAATAGCAGGAACAGAGAAGTCCCTGAATGGACCTACTAGGCATGTATTTCTTGCTCCTGGAAAAAAGGTAGTGGGAAAAAGGACAAGTAATTCTCTGTCCTATCCCCTCCAAAACTGAGGAATGCAAATAAATTTATGCACAAGTAAGAGCACAGAAGAAAAGGTTTCCTGCCAGATAAACTCTCATTCTTTGGCCACACTTACAGACCAGATCCTCAAGGGGTTCGGTGTACCACAATCCCCATCCCTGTTCCCTGTCCCTGACTACACACGACCTTCATGTCATTAGTTCTGCTTGATGCCAAGTTCACATAAGAGGAAAAAAAAGAAATTAAACAAGATGTCCCTGCAGCTTCCAGGGAAGACGGGTGTGTCAATTAGGTAGTCAGGAGAGCTCAACAGGTATACAGTCAGATGCTTGCCTACGTGAGGCTGACGCATTTAAACAAACCATGCACTAGCATTCCCAGGAAGAGTAACAAAACTCAAGGGCAACTTTCCAGGGAAAAAATAAAATCAAGAAAGAGGACCAATGTAGCCACCAAGTTTGGAGAAAGAGGGAGTAAGAAAAAAGTGTGTGTGTGAGAAAGAAAAGGAAGTTAAAGGCTGGGTGTAACTTGTAATTGGTGAAAGGAGGCAAGGTGGTGAAGACCATGAGGGTAAATATACTGGCTCAGATCTGCGGTCTCTGAAGGCCAGATGCCATCTCCAATGATGGCCTGTCGCAGCCAGACCCAGCACAAGCAGCAGGGAAAGCCTGCCACACTGCTTCCAGCTTCTGGGGCTCTACAGCTTTGGGGCACCCCAGGGCAGAGGCTGCATCCACAGCCTATGCTGAGTTTTCTTTGAATTTGTCCTACCCCTTCCAAGTACATTTATATTTTTGACTTCCGCTACCATCCTGTGGCAGCGAGCTCCACACCTTACACATGGCACGAAAAAACACTTCATTTTAAATCTGCTGCCCGATAGTTTCACTTGACATCCTTCAACTCCCATCTTCAGAGAAACAGTGAACAATTGCCTCCTATTCGTAACCTCCATTCTCAACTTCATACAGCTTTGCCATAGCTTTACTGAGTTGGTGCTACTTATTTTTTCTTGGTACAGAAGCCATGTCATCGCAGATCTGGCTTCCCTTCACCCTCACCTTTCCTAGCCCTACTAATTCCTTCCTGAGAAGGGAAACTATTGCACTAAATGTGCAAAAAAAGTCATTGATTTACAAAGACATAACAATAATTCCTTCTGTTCGTATCCTAACCATTTACCTTTTGATTGTTACAGAGTATTAAAGGTGACACTGTCCAGAAGGTTCACGATCTTTTCTCTGAGCAAGGATTTGGGGCCCATTAATGTTAATGGATCATTATGGATCCTTGTGATGAGTTGCCTCATTTATTTTGACACAGATACCACTTGACAAAAGCCCCAATTCCTCCTACAGATCTGTTGTGGGGTTTTTTTCTGTGGTTTAGTTGGGGTTTTTTTTTGGTTGTGGGTTTTTTTTGGTTTGGTTTTTTTTTTTTTTTTTTTTTTCAGTGGATAGAGCATTAAACTATTAAAATACCAACTTTCTGATTGGAAATTCATCCTCATACAGGCATTTTGTACGTGTTAAATCACACATTAGCCTACGCTATTTAAAGAGCAAGTGAACTTAGTCTAAAGCACTTCACTGCTGGGCTACTTCTTATTTGCTTTAGCATTCAAGCTATTTCAAATTTGACTACGAAGAAAACAGCAATGTTAACGACTTTGATCACTGAGCAAATGAATGCTGTTTGCCTATCTGTACCCTCTCAAATATTCTTTTTAGCCACGTACTTTAGAAGCTGATATGAAGGAAAGAATTTCTCCCAGCAGCCTATTATGATTTCAAAGAGTACAATCATCCGCTTGCCCCACTTTGGGCCAGCAGATTTTTAGGGAAGGGGTCATCTGCACACCAAAGAGCACTGTAAGTCATTTGGTTTGTTCCCAGAGCTCAGATACTCGGACTGCTTTGAAATAACTAGGAGCTGGAAAAACATCCAGAATATTTAACATGCAAATGAGCGTAACAAGAATCCTATTTTGTTTTTATAATTCCTGCATTCAGTACAGCTAGAACAAGCAGCTTTCTCAAAACAGGGCAAGAGCTTTATCTTTTCTGAGTTGGTTTGTTAAGAGCAGCTACAGGCATCATCTTCGCCAGAATTTATATTTATTTTCCTCATAACCATTTTTGTATTTGCCTCCCTAATAAAACAATCATAAAATTAATGAGGGAAAAACAAGAACAAGAATAAATAAAAGGCTTCCCTCTCTTCCTTCTTAACTATACAAAACTTCTTTATTCCACATATTCCTATATCTGCGCTTTATGAACAATCTAGAAGACCTGAGTGCGGGAGTTTGCATTTAGGATTGTTTTTGTGTTTTGTTTTTTTTAAATACGAGAAAAAATTAAATTGTTTTCTCCATTATGATATAGTCTCTTAATATTCTAATTATGTAAATACTTGAAATGTTCTCATAGCGAATAAAACACAGAAGCCTCATTACAGCAAGCATTCTTTAAATGTCAAAACTGCAATCAAAGTAAGAAAATGCATTCTTTGCAGATGGTAGGTAGGAGGACTAAAATAGAAATGGGACTTTCCCACTGTAACAGTGAATCAGCAGCAAATATGCAATTGCATGAGTTTATTATTCTTCTGAGATGCTTGATTCAATCCATTTACTATGATGCAGATGTTATCATTAAAACAACCAATGGCCAACAAAATATGAGAGCAATAACCTTGAACAAAAACTTACGGGTACAACAGTGGGAGCCATAATAAAAAAAAAAAGACTTCACATTAATCTTTAAAACAACCTTTTAAAAAAAATAATAATAATAAAGTCTGTTAAGTCATTATCTGTGCTGCTTAATGTAATGAGATACATCCTGAAATACACTGCTGGAGTTTCCTCTACTGTCAGCTTCTACATGGTCTCAAGTGAAAGATCCTGGAAACAAACGGCCACATGTGTGCATGTGCACACACAGAGTGCAAGCACGTGCACGCTGACGGGCACAGACAAACGAGCGCTTACTCTGTTCGCATACTTAATTCAATAGATGTGAGCCAGATGCAGCCCACAAGATGCATGCACATGCTAGTCTGGGTTTGGTTTTCAGCACAAGTTATTAGCTTACAATCAATATGAAATCTATGCAGTGAGCCTCAATTCTGAACCTTTCTGCTATACCCATAGAAAATATTTTAAAATACTTTAATAAAAAGTTCATAGACTCATACAGTATTTAGGGTTGGAAGGGACCTTTAAAGGCCATCTAGTCAGGTTGCTCAGAGCCTCGTCCAACTTGGCCTTGAATGTTTCCAGGGACAGAGCATCCATCGCCTCATAGTTTCTGTGCATTTCACAAGTTTGCTTTCTTAGTTTAATATAATGTCAAAGTATCTCTCTTTTTCTGAAGATAAACTTGATGAACACTATTTAAAGAACACTAACGATGAATTCAGCAGTTGCTTGTTGTATGTTATGCTCAGGACAACACTGGCTCCTGCATTGGAACCAGAAACATGACTGTTCCAAGTTCCTATGACACGCTGAGATTTCCAGCTTGCAGAGCTCACATCTAAAATTTAGTACTTACTATCTGCAGTTCATATGTAATTTTAAGCTGCACTTTGGGTTACCCATCTAAAATTTGAAAATACCAACATCATTTCCACTCAGAATTTCTTCCCCCTCTCCACCTGCAATTTTATTTTGAAGACCATTAATTCAAAATGGGGGAAAAAAAGAAACATCTGTAGCTTGTTCTCTCCATCTTCAGCTGGTACGCAGGCTGGATGACGTAGGAAAATAATCAAGGAGTCCTGTTATAGACTAACTTCTGTAGGTGCTTGTGAAGAGAAACAGTGCAGCCCATTACATTAAAACATTTGGGGGTTTTGCCTCACTAAAAAGGCCCAGAGCTCTCCTCAGCAGAGCGGGCTGCTCTGGCCACATGGAGAGTTTACCCAGCCGGGGCTGCAGCACACTGTCTGAAACTGCAGGCACCGCTGCACGTCAGAGAGGTTTCCACGTATGGCCTCACAGCACCTCACGACTTGAGAACCAGCTATCTGTAGAACAGTTTACCAACCCCCCTCCTCTTGCAATCCCCTTCCAGCAACTCATCAGGTGATGTTAATGCCACAAAAGGTGTCCAAGCAGGAACCAGGGAAAATTAAGTTCATTACCTAGGCACATTAGATTCATTAGTTTATTTTTCCTCAAGGAGGAGCAGAATCACCTTCCATACGTATTTTTGTCACATGCAGCTGCCAGCTTAATGACCCCAAACACTTAAGATTAAGATTCTGACCCCACTCCTGATAGTAAATTACATCCTTTTAATATATGAACTTTTTCCTCATATACTTGTAAGGGAAGACATATTGTTGCAGATTTTGTGCTCTATTCATCATCATCTCACACAGCGACCCCATCCTTTAACCACATCATCTGAAGTCAAAGACATCTTAGCCTTCTCTTTCTCCTTTGGATAATGGTCAAGGATTATCTCAAATTTGCCTCCCTTTACTCAGCTCTTTAGTCATTAGCTACCATCTCTACCAAACCTGCTATGCCAAGTCTCAGGTTCTTCTCTGATCCTGCTTCTTCTGATTTTATTATTCCTCTGCAGTTTTGCCAGATGAAATCTTGCAACTCTGACAGCCTCCTTCACAGTCTATCCTCACCTTCCTCTCAGCAATTCCACCCTCAAAAAAAAAAAACCAAACCAAAAACCACCACCATTTTTTTTACATCTCAGTGGCCACTATCTCCCACCTTTACTTCCCCAAAGCAACCAACCAAAAAAGCCTTGTGCCACTCTTCCCTCTAAACCTACTGCCTCACTTCTAAGAAAAGAGACCACAATCCTTACCCAGAGGGTCTCTCCTAATGCCTAACTCAGTCCTTTCATGTTATTCCTTACTTCACTCCAGGTCACCAGTCACTCATTCTCCCAGCACATCACCTTTGAGCTGACTTTCCTTCTAGTTAATCACATCCAAGAGATACAAAAAAAAATCTCAACTCGTCATTAAGCATATAATCTCTATGGTGCAACTTCGTTGCAAAAACTTTTTTTAAAAAGCTTATTACTCTGTCCTTGCACTTCTCTCTATGCTCCTCCAGACCCTCCCTTCCTTCACCTAAAGGCTCATTCTATTTCTCCTCATTTTTTAACCCTTTCATGACCAAGTTCTCTAATATTCATCATATGTTATTGACATGGTGATTTTGACTTGCCAAGTGTGCCAATCTCTATCATCCACTTGTTAAAGCTGTCCAAGAAGAATATTTTTTTTTTATTTCTTAGAGGAACACCCTTCATGCAGGAAGGGCACCCTAAACATCTGCAATGTCCACTATTTATTTCTGAAAGACCTCCTGAAAATTTCTTCTCAAAAATCCCAGTGTTCAAGAACACTCCAACAGCAGAAGCACTAAGATCACTTATCTGTCACAATGGTCAAAATCACCTTATTTGCTTTCACTTCTTCCCATGGCTTTGATGTCTCTTACTGCAGACAGTAAGTTCCTAGTGGCAGAGCCTGTTTTCTGCTCCACACTTGTGTTACAGGCAGCACAGGGGTATCCTGATCCTACAGACTGATCTCCACTACAGCGCAGCAGCAGTCATGCCCGACCACGCAGCATTAGAGAGAAAACAAGGACTCAGGATCAAAAATGGGGAATTACGTCCATCCTGCCAGTCACTGATATTACACCCAAGCTATGATCCACCTGCAGTGCATTTATTATCAGAACACAGTTTAGAAAAAAAAAAAAATGGTTATCTGAAAATAGTTTTATTCTTCAAAATGCAGAAGGCATGAGTGGCATACACCGGACAGCAGCTACCCGAACAGAAAAACTGCAAACTTTGAAAGCATGTGTGAAACAAGCTGTAGCTCTTTCAAAATACGGTCCTTATGATGACAGAAACTTTCTTCTACCCCATGTAATTATTTGTGTAAATGTAATCGTAGACTTCAACATCTAGTTCTTCCCTTTTCTCTTTTTCTTCTGCTTTACTTTGTTATATCTTCTGGTTTACTTTGTTATTGCTATCTTTATTCAAATGAATACATGCAAGTAACATGTTTGCATATAGTAAGATTATTTCCTCCTTCCCCTGCTCTGCCAAGCACGCAAGTCATGAAGTTACAGATGCATGGAGCTGGATCACGTATAAAACATTCATCACAGATGTCTACTGAATTCTAAGGAAGGGCTTTCACAGCCTGTGCTTAAATATCCTTAGAAGGCTTTTCTTTATCGTTACATCACTCACTGAGAAGAGAAACAAATTACTTTTCTCTTCAGATAACAACTGATCTATGTCCTGCTCATCACAGCTTTTTATACTTTGAAAGTCAGCTCTTCCCTCAGTATTTTCTTCCTGGGAGAAAAAAAAAAAATCCTTCAACTTTTCTCCTCATCTATCACTTCTAAAAATCCATTTCTTGTATTTCTACTGTTCCTTAAACATTTATCCTCATCCTTCTTGAAGCTCAGGCCACAGTATTTCAACTGAGGTCTCCACAGCACCAGGCAGAGAACAGTAATTTCCCACGTCCACTTAGTCTCTCCATTCAGAAACGTCTCTCACTGGAGTTCAAAGCGCACAAAACACAGGCAACATATATTTGCTTATAGTTACATTTTAACCTCTGAACAACCTATTATATTATGACCTTACAGAGAAAATATGGATGTTAAAAGTACAGTAAGAAACTCGGTGGTGAACTTAAAACCCATGCTCAAGTGTAGCTCCCCTCACCTTTGCACATGGATTTTAAAAAGAAAGATGCTACAGAAACAAATGTTTTACAGCTTCCATTTGAAAACAAGAAGCACTAGCTGAAGGAAACATAAAAAGTAACCATAGATTTCTTTACAAAAATAGAAAAATTATTTAGTTTATTTTAAAAAAAATATTTCCTTCCTGTTTCCACCTTGTTGTAAGTTTGAAGGACCTAAATTACGGTAAACCCTTCCTTAAAAGAAAGCCCTATTGAAAGTTATATAATATAATTATAACGTAATCATTACAGATTACACTATACTATGATGCAATCAGAAAGCTGGAGACTCAATGGCTTCTAAATATGTCTAAAGAACATAAATTTACCTACTCAGTCCAAATACAAATGTAACATTGCAGATCTCCAGAACGAACAGACTTCATGTGCATGAATCAGTTTCCAGTTGGAAGATCACAACAAAGCATTAGATAGATGGAAATTGCTGTAAATACTTATTTTTAAGAAAAGGAATAAAAGAAAACACAAACTTCACACCACAGAAATTTCTGAGTCTTCACTAAGTACGGAAGGAGCAGCTCAGACCTAGTCTGAAGTGACATTTTTTGGTCTCTCCACAGTTACGATTAACTCTTTCTCCCTCTTTATTCCCAATACCAGAACAACTCCATATTTGTTTTCTAATAGCACTAACCAACACCATCTGGTAATTTTCTTTGTAAATCCAAGGAAGCAATTGGACTGGGCTTCCAAATGAACAGCAGCCGGAACAACGGGGCAGCAGTGCCTCCAGTCCTTGATTGAGCAAAGGATGCCAATGACAGTCCTCCGGTAATAAGACCTTTAAACAGTCTGACAGGAGACATTTTGTCCAGCTTCAAAGAAAACTATCTTCCGCTTCCATAGGCTCAAGGGAATGTTGGTTATGCCCCATACAATCTCTTTTTGTTTATTTCCATGCTAAAATAGTAGTGCTTTTTTATTATCTGGGGTGAACTTCACTTATTCTTTAACTTCTCTGAATAAACTGTAGGTTAACACAAATTTTGTGAAGTAAGTTTATGGCTTGCTCTTCCATTAGCAGGAAGATTTATCTTGTAAAAACAAGAACTTTGCAATAAACAGACACTCAGCAACTCATTTTCCTTTTTTAATTCTTCCTCAATGCACTGCAAGACATTACTGAACTCATAAACCAGAGAGTACTGTCAGCTCTCAGTTACGTAAAGTAAAGGTGTTGGTATAATTCAGACAAAGCTAAAATGCCGAAGATGAAACACACAATGAGAGTATAATGGGGGTAAGCTACTGATACAACTCACTGAAGGAAAAACCAGTTCTGGTCAAAACAGCCAGTGAGGGCACAGTTAATTCTCTCTGCATTCACAGTATGTTTCATCTTCAGTACAACAGAAGATGTAACATCAACAGAAAATTAAGGACTAGCAATACACCAGCTCTCAGCAAGGAAAGGCCTCACGGCTTTGAGGGGACCCCTACCTCTCCGTTCCATGCAATGGGAACAGGCTCCTTTGCGCTCCCACATACACAAGAGCTGCCAGTTAAATGCACTTTCTCCTTACTTCCCAGATTCCTAGTTTGTCCCCAGAACCAATGACTTCTGAGCACCTCCTGCCCCCAGCTGCACTGGTGCACTCGTGTGTTAGCCACTGAAAAGCAACCCCCTGCCTACCTCTCTCCCGTACCTAACGGCTGCCTGGCAGACCGAACACTGAATCACATGGCAATCGCTCTTAGAAACGTGCTGTGGGTGGTCTTGGTTATGTTCAGGATGTCATAAAAACATGCTGGAACTGTCAAAACAAGTACCCTTCACTGAATTTGCTATTAGAGTGGTAATTCATAGATGAAGTCTTTGTGACAAAGTTTTAGTTCAAAACTGCAATAAGGAGAAAGAAAAGGGCTCCTCCTCAGAAAGTAACAATATTTTCCAGTCATTTTCAAAAATGTGCCCAGAGCTACAGCAAGTCATGCAACCCACTATCAGGAATAATAAGTAAATTAATAAGGATGGATTCAGGACAAGCAATGGCCACAAGGTATTTGTAGGAATTAAACACTTCATCCTGTTTCTTACAAGCTGCTTTCACACAATGTCTATTTTGGTAGGATTAGCTCTGGATAGGGGAGAACTACAAGTTATTTTTTGTTTGTTTCGGCTGGTGGAGGGTGGATTTTTTTTTCCCAAGTTGCAAAGCAGATGGAGAAATCGTAATATTAGAAACCTGACATTTTGCACTCATTCCTGCTTGCATAACCATGTATTTTATACCAAATGGGATTCCTTTGATGATTATGATTATCTTCTGTTTTGTGTGATTTTACTTAAATATTTTTCCTATACTCTTAAGATCTAACATCAGGCAAAACACAAGAGCACCATCAAAGCTGTACGGCACACTTAATTTGTAACGATTTTTTAATATCTCCCTCTGTTCTGCTTACTTTTTTTCAGAGTAACAAGGAAGTTTCAAAGTCAATGCATAAAAGTTTTAAAACATATGCCAGCTAAAGATAGTCATCTGATCTTTTCGCATGTAGGCATTGCACTTTCTCAGAAAAACCAACAGAACTTACCCTCATCTGTAGGGTTGAACCCACAGATATCACAGATACATCGAACCCACTTATTCATCTCCTCCTCGCTGTCTGCTACCAAATAGAAAACTCTGTCTATAGTGTTGATATCAAAAATATAACTGTTTTCAAACTCTTTTTTGTTGAACGTTAATCCAGCATCCACTTGTTGACACAAATTTAAGTCAATAATACGGATAGGCTTCTTGGCATGGTCATTTTTGTAGTATTCCAGTACATCTGGATCTCCTGTTAAACGGCCGCTGCGAAGCACAAACCATCTCCTCTTCCATGCCTGAAAATTGGGGGAGAGAAAAAAAAAAAAAAGAGAAAAATTAGAAGGAGGAAATCATACTTCAAGACTGTTACCTTTTGGGTATGGTTTCAAGTTGGGTTGAATTGATTAACAATAAGTAGTTCAATTAGTTCTAATAGATTACACACCAGTTACCTACATTTAACACAATCTGTTTACGTACTGTTACAGCAGTGAACTAGAGGATTACTGCATTTGTATTTTAAAGTTTATTTCTTCTGTATTTGAGCTTTGTTTTTAAGAAGGGGACATATAATTAAATCACTGTTTACACAATGAGAAAGGATTAATCCAATAAAGAAAAAAAGGGAGAGGGGGACCAGGAGAGGGAAAAAAGCACACACAAAAAACTTCTGAAGGAAGTCGTCGATGAAGGCACGGGGAAGACAAAATAGAATAGATCTTTAAGTACTCCATAGTGTCTTGTTTTCAGTATCTGCTGCTTCAGGCTAATGCATTATACTCTGAACTTTCCAATGACACTCAATGATAGCAACTTGCATTTAAAGAATAACGCATTGTGAGACAATGCTCACATAGTACACTCGCCTCAATGTTAGGGGAACTCTGCACTCAGAACCTCACAGTATTTCTACAATAGTACTTCTTACAGAAAAAGAGCTACATTATTATTTTGGAAACAGTTAAGAGAGATGGGGATGGAGAAAATGACCAAATGTTACAGTTTTACCACATAAAACAGTCTCTGTGGAAGGTACATTCACAGAAGAAATACATTTCACAATCTGACAGCGTGCTTGCTATACCAGCCTTCCTGACGCTGTAGATACAAAGAAGCTGGTGCAGGAGAAAAGCACAACTACAATGCCTCATCTTCCAACTAATCCTCAGCTGCCTTTCATTCCCACGGGCCTCTGTCACCTGGCATAATTCTCACCAAAGATGCTAACTCAAACCAAGAAACCAAGGCTTGCATACAACTGTCCTGGCATTACCAAGAGTATCTTTATTGCCCCATTTAGCTGCATTTTGGTTCCCCAGCTCTACCAGCAATACAGCATTCTGAACTATAAGCTTCTTTATATGCACAAGCACCAGGATAATGGGCACTAGAAAAAACCAGACGTACTGCCATTGCCCACTGGAAGAGCTGCACTGCATTCACAGTTAGAAATATGAAAGTAGAGCCTGGACACAGTTGGGAGCCATCACTGTTTCGTCCATTTGTTTTGATGCTTTTCAGCAAAGTTGGAGACCAAGGCAAATCAATGAAGTAGCCAAACCATTGTGCATTACACTGCAGACTCACATCATGCCCCAAGACACCCCATTTAAAACCTCTTCAGGATATTCAAATAAGGTTGCCAGCAAGTCCTTTGGAATGACAAAAAAAAAAAAAAACCAAAAAAAAAACCAACAGAAGAAATTCAAAAATCAACCAAACAAAACACGTAAGCAAGTTCTCCTTTTGGCCAGCCCTGGCTGTGTGCTAACCAAGGAAAGGGATGAAATCAACCATCAAGGATGGTCCCAGAAGAGGTCAAGATATGTGATATCCTTTACACACTGGGACGCAGTGTTGACAACACGAGTTTCTTACTGTGTATCAGGAAAAGATTCAGACCCATTTTCGTGAGGCACAAGAGTGTTTCCATCTCGTTTTTATGTTGCTGTTACCTTCAAACTAGTGGAGGGAGGGCAAAACAGACAAAGAACTGCACTGCCATCTTCCAGCTCCGAATCAGTGCCTTCAGCTTTGCACTAAAGACTCACAAAACCCTCATCGTCAAGTGGGCATGCCTTTTTTGGGTATCAAGCTTAGGAAGCTATTATGAAAAGGTAATACAGAAAACAGGAGAAAGGGAAAAATGCCAGACAGCTTAATTAAGGCTTGTGATCCATTCTCCAACTACCAAGCTTCTAGAAGTTATTTAAGATAACTTTTATACTTTATAGAAAAACTATATTTATTGTAATTGTGAATACAGCATCTGCCTGTAAATGCCAAACTGTGTGAATCAAGTCAATGTCTCAAGCAACTATTTCCATGGTAGCAGTTAGGTTTAACTGGGCGAACAGTAAAACACAGAACCAGAAGATGTATCAGATGAACCCCCTTCAATTTAGATTTCAAATGAGAGCATCTTCTAGTAGCAGAGCTGATAAGCACTGTTTAACAGCGGCCTAAAAACACTGGCAAACTTTGTTTTGTTTCCTGTTTCCAAATCAAGTGACAACTTAGATGCTGGGATAACAGGAAACTTCGGAGGCTCTCTCTCTCTCCAGACAAGGTCGATCACAGATAACTGTTATGAACCAAACTGCAAAACTCTGCCGCTTACAGAAAGTAGCTTTATCTTTAACCTCAGCCTTCAGTCATTCAGATGAAATTTTCAAACCTTAAGTCAGGAGGAAACAAGATTAGAGATACAAGAGGGACAAGAGCAAATGAGAAGCACAGTGCATTTTGTCTCACAATTTGTGTAACAAAAAAACCAAACAAACCAACAAACCAACTCTGAAGCAACCAAGCATGCCTCCTCTGTAAGTTTATTTCTACTACTGTGTTAAGGAGTGAAAGGTTCTTAGCAATCCTGACAATCTCTGTTGAGCATTAATGAGTAAATAGGACTCTTAAAAATTCAGAATAATCAACCAGCTAAACAGAATTTGCTTTCAGCTCTTCGAGCTACAAAATAGCAACTATAAAGTACTGAAAACGTTGAATTCAGCCTACTAGCACCTGCTACTATTTTTGAAGAGTTTTCACACAGTGCATATGTGAGTGTTTATTTCAGTCATATAATGAGTCACACTCACTGAAACTGGCACAGATTATATTCAAAAACAAAAGTAATTCCATAAACTACACACTAATAAGGCAGATACAAAGGTTCTCTGGATTACAGTACAAAGCACAATTTAGCAGCAGAATAAAGCTAAAAGCTAGACAAGCGAACTGACATCAGCACCCTTGCTAATCATAGTACAAAAGCGCCTCTATATTTTGTCAAAGTGCAAAATGAGCCCACATAAATCACTCTTTGTTATTTGAAAATATCTGGGATTCTTAAAGCTTGATCTATTTTTAACATTTCAGTATTTGTCATTGTAACGAAAGCTGTACACTGCCTCACTGAAGTACAGGCTACTGTGCTGTATGTGTAAGAGAGCTTCTTCAGTAATGGCTTTCCAAAAAGAAATCCCTAAAAGAGAGTGCACACGTGTGCAAATACGTATTTACACAAATGCAATATATATATATTTTTTTTTACCCCTTCAAGCATTCTAGTTTGAAAATTTTGCATTTTCTTTTACAGCGCATGTTACTATTTCTCATAATCACCAAAAAAGCTGCAATTGGTTTAAGTCACAGGAAAATTACAGGTACTAATTCTCTGTCACGTTACTGATGTTATCGGCCATACATTATCAAACACTGGTTGTCTGTGTTAAAAGTCAACTGCAGTAAGTTTGAGAAAACAAAAAAATAGCCAGTATGGTATTTAGACATTTTGTCCCAGTACCAATATCACTTAATTCTGGAAAGGTATTTGAACAAATAGAGAAAAGGTGCGGTTTTTTATTGAAAGATTTTTTTCATATCTATAAAATGTGTGTTATTAAAATAAATAGAGTTTTAAAAATACATTCCATAAATATACTAACACCTAGTTACAAAACACTGCATACAGATCAAAAACCTAATTCAGAAGTAAAATTGTTCCTTTTAAAAGTGGAGTATGGTGAGGGTCATGGGAATCAAGTTCACCAAAAGCCTGTGTAGGCTTTGTAAACTATTACAAAACAAGGTTTAAGGGGGTTTGTTGCTTTTGTTTCAGACTAAGAAAGCCCTTGTGTGCCTCTCAGCTTGTTTTCTCCTTTGAGCTGCAAAGCATATCAGCTGGCCTAACACAGGACACCAACACTCTTGCCAAACATTGTCCCGTTTGTATCATGAGACCATCGTATCATGAGACCATCATAACTATAGAAACAAGCTTGTTTGCTTGTTTTTGAGGTAGTCTAAAATGTGACAAGCTGCTCACCCACAGAGCGTCAAATGATCAAAGGAATAGAGGAATTCTGTATTTTTCACGCAGCCCTTCAAGTAGGTTACAAAGCAAAACCAAGAAATTCCCACAATTTCTTTTTCCACTCACATATAAGCAAACTGCCGATTTAAAAGCAAGTGAATCAGCTAAGAAATTGGCAAAAAGCATCATTTAGCAGTGTTGGGGTTTGGTTTGTTTGTTGGTTTTGTTTGTTTGTTTTTAAGACTGTAGCTAAACCTGCATGCAGTGCCCAGGATTTACAATCTGATCTCCTTACAAGAGGTATATCTGTTGAAGAAGTCATAGCTATACCTCCCTTAATCTTCACATTTATGGATTACATCTTTTTCTCCCATCATATATATTTGAGATGTACCTCATTCAGCTGCTGGCTGTAGTTCAAAGACGTAAGAAATAGGCGATGTATGTGTAAATGGAGAAGGAAAGCAAGGAGGAAGGGGCAGGAAAGAGTAGATAATTTACATTTAGAGTTTTAAAAAGGATTTGACCTTCCATTTTGATCTCCTCAAGCTGTTGCTCAAGAGGCCAAAATAATTACATTAAATGTTTAAATAAAAGCTTAGAAATATTAAACCAAGGACAACTTTTTTTCTGGTCAATTTTTTACAGCATTTGCTCTCACGTGGTCAAGTAACTCTGCTTACTGATAAATTGGTCAATTGTCCTTCTTTGGTTTGCTAAGTATTATTACTCATAATCCTCACATCACTTAAAGCTGATTTTCCTCTTCTAGCACATTTATCATCTTTTTTTTTTCTCTTGGGTAGCATCCAGTCAAAAAAACCCTCCAAAACTGCTGAGCACTGGCTGAACCAAAAAGGGTATCACTTACATCTCGCTCTATGAATATTGCTAATAAATCTTTCCCCTATGTATGACCAGTAGATGCAGGAATAAAATTACAAATCTCAGACCTTCCTTCTCATCTCTCAAGTGTGCAGACATTTGTGCTTAGGTTTTCATCTCCATACTCCACGGACAGTACTTTAAAAGGGCAGTATTTGGCATCCTCCTTTTCCAGGGAGTTCAGCTAAGACTTGGAAGAAAGAAGCAACTTACCCAGGGGCACAGGGAAGGATCCAAAAGAACACTTGATGTTTGTTTTACAAACACACGACAAAACATTTCCTTGCTCCAAAAGAACTTACGCAGTAAGTAAAAGACATGCAGAGCATGAACCAGAGAGAAGTAGAGAGGAAAAAAAAGACAGCCCAAGGTCAGTTCAGAATGCTTTTCTGGATATTTGCTTAAGTCCTGAACCTACCACTGAGGTCTTTTCAGTTGTCTGCTGATTTAATTTTCTTCATGCTTTTTGCTCCCATCTATTTAATTTATACTTCTCCCTTTACTTCTTTTCCAGTGCAAAGGTTAAACAATAGTGAAATTGCTACAGTCTTTGACAAACAACAGGAAGAAGGATCACAAACAGATGTTGATACATATTTATTCTCCTTTTTGCCTCCACATTTCTGGTGTCCAGGCATTCTGTTCATCTCAGGACACACACACCTCTGGCACAGCCTCACTGACTTGCATGTTAGACCCATGCTCTACATCCCATTAGAAGCTCGAATGAAATAAAAATAAGTCTTCCTTCACACTATGCTTTTTTTAAAATCCTGTTTGTGGTAGGCACAGACCAGTGACAACTGTCACTGACGAGCTTTGCCCCACAAGGCACGCATCTGGGAGGACTGCCGGGAAGGAGCCAAAGGAGGTCACGCTAGGTAACAGCACTTCAAGTACAGAACTTCGCTTTTTCTACTTGCTGCTCTTCTGGCTTGCAGAACTAACTCCAACATGGTGAAATTTCAAAATTTCAGCTGGTATTTTCCCAGAGAAATTAACACTTTATTTCTACATGGAAATAAACTCAGCAGTGTTTTTCAGAAAGTGTTTTCTTAAAATCTTTTAAAACTTTTTTTTTTTTTTAAAGGGACTATATTATGAGCACCAGAACTGAAGAACATGTAATTACTAGTTACTTTTGAAAACCACTGTCATAACACCTACTGGCAACTGCCTTCCTCTTCCCTAAAAATGATGCCCTTTTTTTTTTTTTTTTTAAATGTAAGACAGAACAACTAAACTGAGCACAAAAAAGCATGTTTAATGTCTTAATTCTAAGAGCATTTCCAAGAGATTTGACAATAGTCCAAACACGTTACTTTTAGTAGTGTTAAGTACCAAGAAGTATAACCAGATTGCTGGAAAATAAACAAATGTGATACAAGGAAAATATTGAATACATTACAACTTTCTTTAAATACTTAAGACTTGTTTTCCAGGAAGCACCATCTTTTCTCACTGAGCAAAATAAGGAAAAAACAGTCTCAGTGGAAGTTTCCACTCTCCTGGCCATCATCCTGATCATCTGTTCCGAATACACACAAGGCCAAAATTTCCTGTTTTCAAACTATTGTCACCATTTTCTAGTCTTGTGCTGTCGATTCTAACTTTAGCTTGTTAAATAAACAAAAGAAAACACTGAAAATACAGCAGAACAATACTTCCACACAGATTTACTGTGAGCACTGTTTCATAACTGACGTTTCAGCATGTGGATTAGTCTCCCAGTGTTACACCGTTAATTAAAGCGTCAAAAAAAGGCACAAAACACAATTCAGACAGTGTAGTACTAACTGTTGCTTGATTTTGTTAATCTAAAACTAAATTAATGTCTTCATAGTCCTCTCCATTTTGCATGGAGGTTCTTGTTTATTTTTTTTTTTAATTTATTTTTTCTTTAAAGAAAATGCCTATTCCCAATGTAATTGTGCAGCCAGGTCTGTATCATCTAATTCATTAAACTGATCCTTATTATGATTGGCAGCATCAGTCACTTCAACAAATACTTACTCTTCTGCAGTATGTCAGAGATTTTCTCATGGCAAGCACGAATTTCTCTCTGCCATACTCCCGCAGGCAGAGAATTATTATCATCTCTTCACCAAAGGAGAGCTGATTCAGAGATCTGTATGGAGCAATAAAGCAGGAGATCTGCAGCCCTCATTTCACCATCTCCAAGCTAGGACCAGTGACCAAATGATCCCTTTGTCTTCCTACATCATCTTGTCCACTTCTCATACCTATAAATATCCTGTCATTTCTGATCACCTGCAAACTTACTTTTTCACTCTAGTTGTTCTACTTCACACCACCCACCCTGCGTGGCCAAGACGTGTCTCCCTAACAGTCTTGCCAGCAGCATGTTCCCCACCACAAATATTAAGCTTTGCCGTCTCCTCTCACTGCTTTCTCAGCAATAAAAAGATAACACAGCATGACACCTGTCATAGCATGAGGAGAGGCAAATCTACTGCAGGTCCTTTACCCACGCATTCACATGGTGTTTGGTTTGTTGCCCTGTTTCTCAAAACATTTCCAAAATTGTGTCTTTTCCTCTCCAATCATAAGCACGTTCTGATCACCTTCCTCTCTAGTCATATCCATCCTCTTTAAAATAGTATGTCCAGGACAATCTCCCTTCTCTCATTCTAATCACATCATCCTCTATTTTAAAGTTTCCCATTTATCAACTTACTTTATTGAGTTTTGAGCCTCTTTTCCTACTTTTAGGCTTTTTCTTCTTAGCAAAGTCAATGCACTTATTTGACTCCCTCCCTCTTGCAAGCCACCTCCTATTGCTTTGCTCTACCACCTCTACCACTGATACCAGATTTGGTTCATTTTTTCTTCTCTCCCCCATCGCTCATCTTTCTGCAACTTCTGAAGGCTCCTTGAATCACTAAGCAAGGGCATGACACCTCCTTCCTTCAGATTCCTCTTAAAGATCAGCCAACAATCACCCAACCAAATTACAATTTGGCTTTGCATCAGATAGATTTATTTTAAAAAGTAATGGTTTTGTGCATTCATCAGACAAAGGTTTATTTGTGTTTGGTTTTTTTTAAAGTTGTTTCAGTCTTTTCATCAGCTCTTAATTAGAAGTCACTTCCCCCTACAAGTCTTAATCTAAGAAAGCAAAACATTCAGGGTAGGCTTTACCCTTTTTCTAAGAGTGTCTGTGCATTACTTATCACAAGGATTACTACAGTGCTGACAATACTCCCTTAGACAAACCAGAGAAGACACCAGCCGTGCTGCTTGACTCAAGTTCCACTATTGTGAGCTCATGGGTGTACATTGTGACAAGCTGCATGAGAGCAATGCACAGAAAAATAAAAAAATGTAGGATTTATAAAGACACAATAAATCCAAAGCTGAAAGGTCAAGCCTACACTCTATTGATACCAACAGCTGTGTTCCCACTAAAAGCTGAGGATTAAATATTTCACTATATATTTTTGTCTATTCAGTTCCCATTTCCTAGGAGGACAGTAATTTTGAAGTGGTGTTTGTAACAAGGTGTAAAAAATCCCCATTCTTCCAGATCACAAGCCTAGTACTTTTGGTAATATTTTGTGCAGATTCACAGGTTTGGTTTTTTTGGTTTTTTTTGTTTTTTTTCCTTTCTTCTCCTTCTTACTTGCCTGTGTAGATATCTATCTTCATCATCTGTGAAAGGCTTACACAAGGAAAAGTAAGAAAGCAGAACTATGTAAAAACATGCAATTTGTGACATTATTTTGGATCCTTTAAAGGATATTGCAGTTTCAACAAACATACAACACATGCTTCTCTGCTTCGTGTTTGGATCACTGAAGCGTGCTCATGCTGCGTACAAAATGGAGATTTCTACACACGACAGAGGCCAGGCATTCTTGCACACCATTTCTTAAACAAAATATTCACAGGCTTAAATACCGTGTTTCATACTCCCCATAAAAGAAAGGGGATTTGAGCTACAGGAGCAGCAGTTCCTCCAACTTCAATAGGGAATGATGAGTTAATAGGGATTTAGCAATGGATTAAGGAGGTTGGTGCAGAGATACCTCATAATTTCTACAAATTGCCTCTCAACTAACTAGCCTGGTTTAACCTACTAGTTGTACGCATAATGAAAGAAGCTCCTACACATCCATTAACACACATGGAAAAGTCTCCAAAGGAAATTCCAGACAATGTTTTAAATAATCCCTACAACTTAAGCTTAGGACATGTTGACACTCCGTCCTTATCCATTTCTTGTGAGAGCAAGGCTGCACATTAGCTGACATTTTTGCAAATCAAGTATCTGTAAGACCAAAGCAGGAGTCTCTTTTGTAAATAAATCAGCTACTATTACAGCAGTGAAGGGACCGATACTCACTCAAGTCACTTCACTCAGGCACCGTAAAGGGAAAGCTGAAGGAAATCTATTGTTCTGCCAAGGTACTACAGGGAGAATCAACACTGTACTTTTTTAAAAACGGTGAGGCATTGCAAGGAATCCCTTATTCTAGGAAAGAGGAACAACTAGGAACAGTATGCTCAGTGTTCACATTTTAGGATCAAAAATTATTAGCTTTTCCATTACAAATCATCAGATCTGCAATGTGCATGCACCAAGCATGCAGATATGGCAGCAAGAGCTGCTAAGAAAAGTAAAAGCTAAGGTAAAGTAAAAGCATTGTGTCTGATATATACATTCTCAGTTTACATGACTGAGAATATTTACCAACTAGGCTCAGCAGAGTTTTCTGAACAGAACCGACCTGAAGAACTTCAGAGAAAAAATTAATTTCAAAATAAACAAGCACAAAGTCATAATTCTTCACAAGACATTATGATACAAAAATAGCTTTTACTATGCTAATGAAATTGAGTTTCTATTATAATAAAAATATTGTTTTTCCAACACTGCAAACAATATACTTTTAGATTCAAATAACTCACTGGTAGTAACAAAGTGGTTACGAAATTTAAAAACCAGCTACATCACATACCCATAGCAAATTTAACTACATACCAGCATATGTGAAAATTAAGATGCTTCAATATAATTACTTTGATTAGCTTACAAAATGCTCCTCTTGCTCTCATCAACTCACAAAGTTTTCTACTGCTTCCTAGGCTGTAACAGTACCCTCATGCCATATATTATTAGGATCAACAGCTTCGTAGAATTTAACCACCACAACCATTAATTTATCTTTTTTCTCCCCATCAATCTTCTGAGCAATCTTCTGAATCAAAATTCATCCTGAAAACAAATCCTTCAAACGACGTTGCCTTACCACAAAGGCTGCGCTGCCACGCCGGAGCAACCTGAGCGCCAGGACCGAGCCCCAGCCAGCGTCTGCTGGCGGCAACTCGCTGCAAGCCTCCCTGTTGTCAAAACTGAAGTACTCACACTAGTGTTTTAACAGCCAAGAAATCACAGATGGTTCTTGAATAAGGCTACAAATATTAAGATAAACTAAGTGTTTTAGAGGGCTGTATTAACACACCTACGCACGCCCATGTATGCCTGTAACGTACTGAAGCGACACATCACAGAGCTTCCACTTGCACTTGGTAGCATAAAACTTCTGGGTTTTGTGTGTTAGTGATAGAAGTGAACAAAGAGACAGAGGTTTAGGCTCATACTTCAGAAACAGAATTTAACAAGTCAACTTGCAAATCAAAACAAAAGCTACACCTCTTTTTGAATAAAACAATATTTTTTCAAGCAAAAAGATAACATCCTTTAAGGAAGCCCCTGTTTACTTACTCCAATTCATTCTCCATACACCTAAGTTGTAAAGCAGAAAAACAAACAACATTGAGAACCGGTCTTTTCTAGTTTACCTCTTCAAGTCTTCAGAAAATTTAAGCAATGTCCTGGCCGTTTCTGTAGTTGTGTCTACCCCAAAATAAGCAAAGCTTTCTTTTTCCTGCCGGCTTCCCACCTCACTCTACACCACCCTATCCTCATAACCTTTGACCAACAGGAAGCAGACACAATGGACTGAAAATAACAGCAATTGTAAGATTTCGAATGATTTAATATGTGAGGGGTGGGCTTAAGATTTGAAAAACTTCCCTTGCTTTGGTTTTTCAACAGTTGCTTAAAATGTTTTATCTACAAAGACTTACAAGATTTTTTAGAGATCCTAGGTTGAACGAAGCTAAAAAGTGTGAAACACACTATTAAGAGTACAGAAGCACAAATTCTTGCATATGTTGACATTCTGCATTTAAGTCACAGCCATTACGCAATTATATACAATGAACTTAATTTTCCGACAGTGTAAACAATAGCAGTAGAAGTTTCTTACACCTTTATGTCTTTTTTTTCTTCCAACATTTTTATTTTTTTTCTGAGCTTTTAGATCAGTAATAGGTACAGCTATATGTCCCATAGAACAATATGACATTCTGGTAAGAAATTTAACCAGCAGTCCATTCAAACACCACAGTTAAAACTACTAAAACTTCATCATGTGGTGATGGGAAGTCACAGAACAATTTGCTAATACAAAAAGGACCTCTGCAAATTCTAAGTAGCTGAGGCGCACTTCGTGATGTAGAAGAAAGGGTCTTTATCTTCTCCTTACATAAAAGCACAAGCAATGACTCCACTGATATCTTACTTACCAGTAAAAAAATTAATGTGTTTTAAATTGTACTAACATGTTGGCATGAACACTTGAGGTGTTCATCACCCAGATTCCAAAGTCCAGATAGGCAATTAAAGCATTTCTTTTTATTAGCTTTAACTGTTTTTGTCTTGCACCCCAAGTACCAGCTGACTATTATTTTGCAAACCTGCAATCACGTCCCATCTCTGTCACCCCTCTCCAAAGCCCTCAGGTTCCTCCTTTGCGGTTACACCACAACGCAGGCAGCTCATGATGACACAAGCAGAACAAACTAACTCACAGAGAGACTCACCTCTTGTATACGAGCTACATTGTGTTTTCTGGAGAAGGGAAAGAATGTGGGGGGGATAAAGAGTCAGTGTCATTTTTACACAGACAAAAAAAAAAAAGATTACTAAATCAAAGATTCTTTCATAGTCACAAAAGCTGGTAACATTCTCTGCCTTGTAAACGTCACGCAAAATTTCAGGCTAGGAGTATTACCGTGGAATTGTTACAAGCATGCTGAAATGCAAGGTCATAATAACGTTCCAACATAACTTTGAGTACATTTGCTACCCCATGCACACACTTTATCAGGCATTCACTGTACCTCTATTGCACATTAAGCGCTGCTTGGCTTTAGAGGCATCTTAATCATGGAATTACACCAGAAATATTCTTTTCTTGGCAGAGGAAGCTCAGGCACTGCATTTCTGCAGGATAAGACTGGATCTAGCTTGTCAATGCAGTATTTCATTAAGGTCTGCAAGTTCTCAAAATAACTACAGAGAAGCCCCTCATGATATATTTCGGCACGGTATCCACAACAGCTTCCAAATAAAAGATGTCCGTATTGCACACGAGCAAGCTTTCGAGCATAGCAGCAGAAGCCGCCACGGACACGTAACAGCAGCTTGAAGCGCAAACAGTTCAACAAGGAGAATAAATATGAGGTTCTCTGTGAGCCTGCAGTTTAAGAGTCCCTTGAAACCATTTTGTCTGCTAATAGGATCCTCCTTTTCCCTTCCCCCATTTTAAGACACAACCTGATGCCATCACACCAAGGAATAACAGAGAAAGGATATCCTGCCTAGGTTTTCCATTATACAGATCAAATCATCAATCCAGAGAGGTCTTTGCTTACACATCGGGTAAAAAGAAGATGCTTCCAACTGATAAATCCTGAGAGGAAGCAAGGTTGGCTCCATGACTATTTTTAAGTAGTTAGCATTCACACAATGGCCTGAAATTAATGGCCAACCCCCAGGGTCCATGAAGCCTTCATATTGAAAAAAAAAAAAACAACAAAACTGAAAAGCAAAACCACAAAAAAACACCCAAAAACATAAGGAGCTAGCATATTGCAGGAGGGAGAGAAAACAAATGAACTAGAAGCTGGCAAACAGAATCATGCTTCTTCCTAGACTCACCTTGAAATAAGCTTGGATGCTTAGTTTAAGTGAAAAGATAAGAAGCTTTATGTCATTTTCTCTAAAAATGAAGCATTTCCTTCAACAATTGCTGGGAGAATCTTACTTCACAGCTCTTGTCATTGTAACTAATACTGTTTTGTCGTATGTATCATATGACAAAATGTGAATAAACACAAAAAAAATAAGAATATCTTTATGTAGCTGTATCATGAAAGAAGGAATTTGTTCCTCAGCCCTAATTTCCAAGGCCAGCTACCACAGCTGTGCTGCAGCTCCCAGCTGAACAGCTCCCTACATCTCGCCACCCAACAGACAAAGAACATTGAGTTTGCCAAACGGCCAGCGCTTCACATTTAGCTCAGTTAAAAGCATCCCACGTCTGAGGCTTCATCTAAGCACGATAAGAAAAGTCATACTTGGTGCATCTGGATAGATTATAAACAAAAACATCTTTGGTATCATCTAAGGAGAAATAATTTAAATGGCATCATTTCAACAGTAAACGCACTGAAAATGCAATCCTCGTGCCAGGCATCTCTTTGGATAAATAACAAGATGAGGCAAAAGGCCTTTTAAGATCATCTCTGTAATGCAGAAAATGCCCAGAAATTTGACATATTTTATATACCACCATTCATCTCCACCTTTTAGTGTTAAGAAGAGTTTCTTCTTATAAGCATTTATACTTTTTTAGATTTTTGTTGTTGTTGTTGTTCTTTTTAATAACAGCATCCTTCTGATGAGTAACTAAGAGAATCATGGAAAATAAAAATTGCCTAGAATTTCTGAGCTCATCACAAACTATTCCCCTCCTCCTCTGTGCACTAGATAAAAAGTGAACAATTAGCTCGCTGTTTGCTCAGTACAGTGAGATTGTTCATTTCTTCATTTGTATCAGATCACATCACAGAACAGAGAAAAACATTAAAATAGATTAAACAAAACCAGAAATTTATTACTAAGCCACCAACACTGCTATGAGGACTTAAAGCCAATCACATTTTTGTTATTTATTCTGTAGTTTTGAGCAGATTCAAGTGCTACAGTCCCTCCACCTTATCTGGCTTGTGAAGTACTTCACATTTTTAAGCTTTGCTCTTTGACATGAAAGCAAGCACTGCATTATCCAACTGCTTTTTACACCTTTTTGTGAAAGTTTCATAACTAGTTTCACTTGCTATAAAAATGTTTAATTTTTAACTTACAGGCAGCAAAGGAACTCTAAAAGTGGGCGCCTTGTCACTTTATTTATTGGCTCTCTATAGATCTAAACAGCATCTACTTTGTTTACTGACTGGAAGCTCTTACTACTGCCAGCACTTCAGGAACAATGTAACTGTGGAAAGGGGAAAACATGTTTTTCTACATTTTGTTTGTCATCTAACAAACAGAATTATAAGGTACACATGTACCAGTTTAAAAATATTTTTAATAGCTGGTAACCTCAAATGAACAAAACAACCTACCTCAGCAGGTACTTTGTCTGAACTCATAACTTAACCTTTTTCATTCTGGAGCTATTTATGAGTAATGATGACTGCCAGATTTGCTATAACACTGACTATTTTCCAATATTTGTATCAATGACACTGAAAAATTGTATTCTACTTCTAATGATGACCATTTTTTAATCCTTAAAATGGGAAGAGCTTTGGGGCAACAAGAGGCATGAAATCAGAAGCAAGATTCAACATCTTGTACAAAATTTTCCAGCTCTTAAAAATATCTATCACAACACCATTTATATGAATCCAGTAAGATACATAACTGATTTAATTTTATTTATTTTGAATTTTAAATAAAATATATATATATATACACACCACTATAACAACATATCAAACTTAAGCCAAAAAAGGAAGCTTCTTATTTTCCCTGCCACTTACAGTGACAGCCAAAGTATCTCCTCTCCTAAGGAATTCTGGTGCCACCTGCATTAGGTTGAGAGACAAGGATCCACTTGTCTGTGGGGTACAGCAAGGTGAGAGGGATGCCACTAGTCTGGCCAGGCACTGCTCGCCAGCACACCTCCCTCCTGCTCACCAGCACTGCGACCTGTCCCGACATGAGAGGCCATGATGTTCTGTTTCAAATAGGTGAGATCTGGCAGAGGACTGCACTTCTACGTGCAACATCAGCTCCCACACAGGTTTCCTAAGCTGTCCTTTACCCTCAAGGCTCAACAGATGTAAGGCACATATTGAGGTCTCCAAGTGGATGGCTCCCCTACTTCCACAGCCAACCATCTACCCTCCCTCCCAGACCTGAAAAGCTAACAAAAACACAGAAAAAAGGAAAAAAAAAAAAGCTACTCTAAGCAATACTTAGCTGACCTTCACTTTGGAACACGTTGGTTTTGCCCCTGCTGCAAGCCTCTTTCTAGAAAGCTACGGAGCTGGAGCTGCTTATTCACAACGTGAATCGTGACAGAAGAACTGGTAAGGCCAGTAAGAAAAATGTCAAATCATAATTTTAGAAACCACTGATGTAGAATGATTATATCCTCACTGTCACCGACTGCGAAGACAAGACACCTGCCAACGTCACATTATTCGCACTGCTGCAGTGAGGTCACTATCGGGCAGGTGCCACTTCACAGAAGCTACTACAAGGTTTGAGAGCACTCGTTCTTCTTGATAGGCAGGGAGGCCAAAGACTGAGCAATATGGAAACAAATACACTCTCACTATTGATAACAGGCTGACCGGCCAGAGTGGTGGGAGCATCCATTCTTACTCTCCATTATAAACTTTTTAAGAGAAAATAAGACAGTTTTCAGCAGCTTGGGCAAGTTAATTCAGATTTTACTAAAGCAAAGTTATACTACTACACAGTGAAGAAGATTTTGAGGATGTGAAGATTAAGTGATACTGTTTAAATTTTAGTATCACTTCGTTTTTGTTCAAAAAAGTGCATTGCTTTTTTTCTTTTTTTTCCCCTTCCAGAAACTATAAACTTCAAAACATGAGGCCCCATGGCATGTTAATAATAGCTGATGTAAGTGGTCCTAGCAGTATTTGAGAGACATTCTCCGAATTGTTTCAATCCAGAGGAAAACTATTTTGGTGACCAAAGTAACAATAAAAAGCACTTATGCCAAAGTCTTGGCACTTGAACCAAAATAAGCTGATCAATCAATTCGTTAGTCACTTTGTGACTAATAAATAATCATAATCAGTACTAACTGTGTGCTTTCCACTTCCCACAACTCTGCTCAAACACTGTAATAAAAGCAAAGGTGAACAGTTTAAGAGTTAGTAGTTTAATACTATGTAAGTTTACTACGTAAACTACTATGTAGTTTAATATTACAAATGCCCTCCCCACAGCCGCAGGGATAGATGATTTTCTGCAATAACGTGTGCTTGAACTAGACATACAAATTAAATACCTTCTACCTCAGCAAGGTGATGACAGCATGTGGTGCTGCTTGGAGGAAAAGCTATAGCTGAACTTCTCTGAGCATTTAACAGAGGTACCACATCATACCAACAGAATTTATAAAATTCCCACAGAACGTAAGAGAATTTTCAGTGATTTCATCAGACACAACAGAAATGAGCTGACAGGGCAGAGCAGCATATACAAACGACTGCTTGCTCTTTGATTCACAATATTTAGGTTGTTATTTCCAGCTCAGGTTAAACAAATTGGTGTTATGATACTATTGTTAGGCTAGATGTATAAACACGCTCATGCACTTTTGGAGGGAGGCCAGCCAGCTCAACAAACAGATTGGAGAAGAAACAGTGAAGAGGTAGAACACAGGCTGCTGCTGGGGTTCACCCACCGGGCTGTTATGGAGAGGGAGCAGGGGGTGGGAAGGAAGAAAACACTGCAGAACAACAGTGGAGCAAAATATGTTGTGAACATGCTATTTTAAGAAGTGTAGATGGTTTCTTAAAAAAAAAAACACCAAAAAAAACCCAAAAAAACCCCAAACCACTCAAGAATTGGTTCATACTCAGCAAAATAACTCCTGAACGTTTCGTACAGAGACAGATACGTCAGGCAGTTTCAACCAGCATGCTTAACTCAAGGCCCAAGAAACAAAGACATACTGGATACAGATTTCTTACAGTGAAAGAGCACAAATCAGCAGCAGCAAAATTTTACTCAGTACAGAAAACTTTATTTTCTTTATACATAACCTGCTTTGAGACAGGTTATTTACAGTTGTTTACCAGGGCACTCGGTTTGCAGATACAGAGTTGAAAGCAAGTATGTATGAACCAAGAGAGAGCACGGATTTTACAGATATTGCAACCAGTTCACATAAGCAGAGAGTTACAGCTTTTAAAGAACGGCAGAGAAATGCATACAATCATGGACTAACCTCCCTAGCTTACTCTGCGTTGGTGAACCTGAAGTCACTTATCTGTTCCACCAGCCAAAAGGGCCAAGATATCACCCCTGTGAGTTTGTTTTATAAGTGGACCCAACATGCAGAAAGAAGAAAACCACATGAAGTAAAGCCATGAATACATTCCTTTGAAAAGGGCCTTGTGAGATTTGTCAGGGAAGCGATGCCATCCAGAAGGACCTTGACAGGCTGGAGAGGTGGGCCCGTGCAAACCCCATGAAGTTCAACCAGGCCAAGTGCAAGGTCCTGCATGTGGGTCAGGGAAATCCCAAGCACAAATACAGGCTGGGCGGGGAATGGATTGAGAGCAGCCCTGAGGAGAAGGACTTGGGAGTGCTGGTGGATGAGAAGCTCAACATGAGCTGACAATGTGCACTTGCAGCCCAGAACGCCAGCCACATCCTGGGCTGCATCAAAAGCGTGGCCAGTAGGTCGAGGGAGGTGATTTCTGCCCCTCTACTCTGCTCTCATGAGACCCCACCTGGAATACTGTGTCCAGCTCTGGAGCCCCCAACATCAGAAGGACATGGACCAGTTGGAGCAAGTCCAGAGGAGGCCATGAAGATGATCAGAGGGCTGGAGCATCTCTCCTTTGAGGACAGGCTGAGAGAGTTGGGGCTATTCAGCCTGGAGAAGAGAAGGCTCCAGGGAGACCTTATACTGGCCTGCCAGTACCTAACAGGGGCCTACAAGAAAGATGGGGAAAAACTTTTTAGCAGGGCCTGTTGCAGTAGGACAAGGGATAATGGTTTTAAAATAGAGGGAGGTAGATTCAGACTTGATATAAGGAAGCCATTTTTTCCAGTGAGGGTGGTGAAACAATGGAACAGGTTTCCCAGATAGGTGGTGGACGCCCCATCCTTGGAAACATTCAAGGCCTGGTTGGATGTGGTGCTGAGCAACCTGATCTAGTGGAAGATATCCCTGTTCCTTGCAGGGGTTTGGACTAGATGACGTCTAAAGGTCCCTTCCAATCTAAACTGTTCTATGATTTGCTCTCCTCTGTTCACAGCAGATGCTCTGGAAAGAGTAAGCTGGGTTGCAGTCATACCAACAAACGAGTTTTCTGCTTGCCTTGTTTCACTGGAAATACTGCATATTTTTAAATTCTATTCAAAGGAACAGGTCCTCTGCCAGCAAAATACTGCTAAGTAGTACCATTAACTGAGTACCCTAAAAACATCATGGGCAACATCAGGACTTGACTAAGGTCTCTGAATAGGAAATCTTGAGATACTTCAACTCAGTCAGCACACTTGGAGAGTGAGTTAAAGTTGAAATGGAAAATGCTTCCATACCTATACATAACAGATATTGTCATAGTCAAGTAATTAACTTCAATCTACTATTCAGAAAGACATAATTAAGTACACAAAAATCATAGGATAGTTTGGGTTTACTACAGATTAACTGGGCTACACTTTAATACAGAAAACTCCAACTATGCAGCAACAGTAGTTACTGTCAGTCTTAGCATAGTAGGCTTGACCTTCCAAAATTCGGTTCTAGTAACCCTTGCATTGTAAATACTGTAATGCTGGAGTCCTAGGATATGAACATTTGTTTTTCATTTTAGCTTGCCAGCAAAAACAAAGCTCAAGTATAGGACTAGTCAAGTATACTACCTTTCATTTGAAATTCAGTGTTTTTCAATAAGCTCCTTAAAACAAACAGCATATGACCAAGTCAGACAGGATTTCTGTACACCACCAGTTCCAGTATGAGCATGTGCTGCCTGCCACGCTATCTGTAAACAGGACAGACCAGAGGATAAGGACCACCACTTACACCTCAACTCATCCTAAGTCAAGACAAAGCTGACCTTCAGAAAAAACAGTTACTTTATAAAAACAAAACTGTGATATGCACTGTGATACTCCCCTTGGCTGTAGGGACATATGAAGTTACACAAAGCAGAAACAAATCCTTTTAACAGATAATACAGAATTTTACAAAGACCAGAACCAAACTAGCACAAGCCTGACACTAAATTTACAAGAAAACGACAGCATAATCCAAAAATCTTACATTAAAATACAGAAAGATGGCACATACTTCATCAGCCTCCAGCTCCTGCGACTTTTATCCAGGTGCAAAACCCATCAAGATGTCCACTTCAGCATCACTCCAAGGAGAGCACTACACTTACTTAGCATCCGTTCCCAACAGCAATACAACTGAAAGCTCTGCAATCTGGTAGACTCTATGAAGGTTTTAATCATCTAACGAGATTACCTCATCCATGTGTGGTTTCACAATGCAGTCTCAATGGTAGCCCATTACGCCAGTCCCCTGACATACAGTATCAATCATGCTAATCGGCTTACTCTGCTATCGCTCCTACAGCTAGACGACTGCCATGCACAGAAACCAAAACCGTGAAGAGTTTCTACTTCACAGGATAAAAAGAAATTGTGAATGAAGTACTGCCACGACAATACAGAAACCATTGCTAGCTCTAACCCTGAAAGTAATGTCACTTCTATCCAACAGGTTGAGAGCCACGTTCCACTTCTAAATTTTACATATATTCTATGCTTAATCATAGCAAAGTACAACAGGTCCCTTATGGAGAATATTAAATCCACATATAACAAAAATCTAAATATTAAAACGAAATTTAGCCTGTATTTTGTCCTTCAGTTGCAAGAGAAAAAAAATAGCCCTGAGTTCTGATGTCTTCCTAGGTAACGCAGGGATCCAGTTGTCGTACATACAGTTAAAAAAAACTAGCCACATTACACAGCCCAAAAGGCAAACAAAACAAGCCCCTCTAGTATGTAAGACATATGTGTTAAATTAGCACTACCTTATCACACTGGCCTTACCTCTTACATTTTTTCCCAAAGCACTTGAAAATATTAGTGCTACCAGAATTTCAACACGTCTTCATTCAATGCAAGAAAACATAAAAGCATAAGCACATATTAACACATCGTTAAGAACATGATTTTTTTTTTTTTTTTTAAAAAAAAAAGTCTACACATATCTAGACTTGACTACGGACTCTAAACCAGGTCTCTCTAAACCAGAACACCTTCTCTAGTGTATCCTTTTACCATTATTTGTTTTCAATAACGTGAAGGAAAGGGAAGAGAAATTAAATAAAGGAGACCAAATTAGTATGTAAGGCTGCCAAATGAGCACAGAAGGCTATAATCTTGTCATATTTAGGCTAGATATATACAGAAACACTTAAAAATTGACACAAACTGTAAAAAGCAAGAATCTCAAAATAAAAATACCCAACAAGAAAGACAGAAAACCAAAAACCAAACACATATACAAGCAATATGAAGCAGCTTTAGGCCTTTACAACCCTGTTGCTGATTATCAGCCATTTTGCTGGACCAAGTATCCTCTAACTCTTCTGAAAGCATCTCAGTCCACTGCCAGGATACCCATTTAAAGTGGGAATGTAAAAAGGGAAAACCGGCACAGCAACCTCAGGGGAAAATTAAAGAAATCTTTTGATCTTGTTATCCAAAATTAACTGCTGTGTAAGCCACTGACTCAGTTGATCCAACTGAAGCCAGGATCTGACCTGGGACTCTTGCCTTGCTGAGCAATCCTTTTTTTAGAGAGCAGATACCTAAAAGTAACCTTGTGACATTTGACATTCCAGATAAAACACATCATATTTTAAAAGGCATCTACATTTTCTCCTCTGCTTTTCACAAGCATACTCAATTCAAGCAATTGAATACCTTCACATTTTTATAGGGTATCATCTTTGCACATCCCAAGTTAAGGCAAATAGCTCTCAGTTTCAAATAAGAAAATAGAGATGTACAAATAACTTACCCCCACTACCCAAATGCATACTAACCCTCCAGAATAGAATATAAAACTGAGTCACACTGATTCTCTTGCCCAGACTTGATGACTTTTATACTGACTTAACACTTTTGATTTCTCAAACTTCCAAACAAATGAAGGACAAGACTATGATCAAGAGTAGTCAGCATGGATTTATGAAAGGAAAACCATGCCTAACTGACCTGATGAAATGAATGGCTTAGGGGATTATGGACAAGTAGTGAATTTTAATTATTTGACTTCAGGAAGGCTTTCAGCACTGTCTCCCATGACATGCTCATAGACAAATCCAATGAAATATGGGCTAGGTAAGTGGACAGAAAAGTGGACTGAAAAGTGGCTCAACTTCCAGGCCTCTGAGAGGCTTCCAATGAGCAGCATGAAGTTCAGGTGGACGTCAGTTACTGGTGGTGCCAGGCATCAATAACGGAGCAATACTGTTATCTTCACTAATGATGACACACAGTACACCTTCAACAAGTTTGCAGATGATACAAAACTGAGAGGAGCAATTGATACACCAGAAGGCTGTGCTGGCACTCAGAGATACCTCAACAGGCTGGAAAAATGGGCCAATGAGAACTTCATTAATTTCAGCAAATGGTCCTACACCTGGAAGGAGTAACACCAGACATCAGTGCAGGCTGGTGGACAGCAGCTTTGTAGGGAAGGCCGTGATAGACAAACTGACCATAAGCCAGCAATGTGCCCTCATAGCCAAGGCGGTCAACAGCTTCCCAGGCTGAATCAGGCAGAGCACTGCCAGCATGTCAAAAGAGGCAATCCTTCTTCTCTACTCAGTCTGGTAAGACACATGTGGAGCTCTGAGTCCAGTTCTGGACTCTGCAAGAGACACATGGACATGCTGGAGAAGGTCCAGGGAAAAGCTGGAGAGATAATGAGAGGGCTGGAGCATCTTTCATATGAGGAGAGGCTGAGAGAGCTGGGACTGTTTAGCCTAGAGAAGAAAAGGATCTTATCCATTTATATAGATACCCAGTGGGTGGAAGTAAAGATAATGGAGTCTGACTCCTCTTAGTTGTGCCCAGTAAGAGGACAAGAGGCAATGGGCACAAACTCAAACACAAGAAATTCCATTTAAACATAAGAAAAGCCTTTTTATTGCGAGGGTGATTGAACATTGAAACAGGTTGCCCAGAGACGTCTCCGTCCTCAGAGGTGTTCAAAATTCAACAGGACATGGTCCTGAGGAACTTGCCGTTGCTCTGAGCAAGGGAGCTGGAGTACCTCTCCAGAGGTCTCTTCCCATCTCAGTAGTTCTGCGAATATAAATAATCAAGCAACTGTCAAACATTTTATTTGTTGACTATTTTGAAGTTTCATTTTTACCACAAATACACAACCCAAAGGACGGTCTGCATAAGTAAAGACCTTCAAATTCTTTCCCATTTGAAACACCAGATACTGAACAAGAGCTTTCTGGAAACAATAAAATCACTTACTGTCTACAAAGCAATTTTGACAGGTCTGTGAGACACCCCGAACAGGGAATGCAACTGAAACAGCAAGAAAGGTAAACAAGCTACTACACAACCTGATCTCTCCCCATTTTGAGGTTAAACTGTTAATACAGTTTAATAAATGCAATAAATCAAACCTCAATATACAAATCAGCATTGCTTCTTCCACTATTCTGTCAAAAGAACCATGCTGATAAAAAGGAGACAAAACAGAGGACAGGAGGGAAAAAGCATTTGACTTAGCTTCAAAAAGAAATAAGAGTAGGAAAAAAATAAGTCTTTAATAATGTTTTACTTCATCTAAAGTATCAAATATTGACATTAAAAGCAGTACTGTTCTTCTGTCACTGGCATAGCAGTGAAATCTACCTAGATAGAGCAACGTAGTCTCTGTAAACATGGAACACTGCAATGCACAAGGGTCTGTTTTTAAACTTTCACACCTTTAACAGACCTAAATATTTAACTCTGTTCCACCCAGCAACTTAACACTGTTTCCAAATTTGAACAATATTCCAAAAGTCTGCTAACAGCCTTCTGAAACCAAGATGTTCTTTCCCACGCCTCACAAAAAGTTCCTGTTGAAAAATATTGAAATGCCTCTCAAGGTCTCTCAGTATTGCTACTGAAAGAATTTAACAGGGGGGAGAGAACAAGGAAGGACATCTTCCTTAAACAAACCAATAATTATCTCATTTTCACTCCTTTAATCACAGACAGTCAGCTTACGACAGATACCCAGGACAAAAAGTCATTAGCACAACCAGTTAAAACATGATTTAACTAAGACAATACTATAATGGGAGATGTTAGGCAATGTAAAACTTTGAGATTCATTGGCTGGTGTATCTGTAATAAGATTGCTGATGATGTTATGTTAGTTCCTATAGAAATCAAAAATGCTAATTAAATGAAAAATCAAAAAGTAGGAGTTGCACTCTCAATGCACAAAAAAAAAACCAAAAAAAGATATCAACTTCATATGAAGTTTGTTTTACCATGCATCCCAAGTTTGCTTAAAGCCTCTGATGTTCTATAAAGTTGTCATTTAGATTAAAGTGATTCTAAGCTCAGGTAGGAGAGTCACAAAAAGCCTAGGGAAGCTGCATTAGGATGCAAGAATTCATTCCTAATAGCAGAGTGCAGACTTTATTTGGTTTCTGTCACTCATTTATCAGTGGTATCATTGTTTTCCCACAATTGTTTTTGTTATTCACAGCAGAAAGGCACACACTCTCAAACAAGCACACTATATTGCTGACTAAACCCCTCTGAGCATCATACAGATATCCAAGTATTTGTTCATAATGGTAAACCACCAGTGAATCACCAAGAGTGGTCAGAGGATCTAAGAGGAAAAGAAAAATATGTTGCCCTGGAAAATAAAAAAAAAGGTTTATTGAATATATCAAGTCATTATTTATCTTTCTGCTCATTTTTCTTGAGGATGTGGAATGGGGATACCGAAGGGGGAAGAGCAGTAGGTAAGAATTCACTCACGCAGGTGACCTATCATTCAGAATAGACTAAAACTAAACTACGAAAGTCTTCTTTTTGATAGGTCCATGAAATTCCTGAAATTGCTTTTTTTTAATTGATCTTATAGTTCCTAAAATACTTTTCCTGGTGCAAAGTATTCTATAAGCACGCTAAAACTGCACGTAAAGAAGCAGTGAATGGAAAAGAGTGCAAGACAGGAAGAAACTGATTTGCAGCACAGGACGCGCAGGAAATAGGGATCTGTGAACTACAGCTTTAAAAATAATTTAAAAGTTTTCCAATTACTGCCATATATCAAGAAATTATTATCTCAAGCTTGGTATATAAGACCATAATAATGCTTGATGTCTGACAAGTTATTTTGGGTCATAAAAACATGCTGTTTCTGATACATTCCTTGTTGGTCAAAACCTACAGATTGCTCCACACTTCTAACCAAGGCATTGCAATAGGCACAAATGTTGAAAGAAGGTTTTAAGAAATATCTTCCCACCTAACAGTAATTTCTTTCTGACTCCATTATGATGAAGCAGAGTATGAAGCTGTACTGGAACTTACACCCACAGAAAACTTTAAAGATGAGAAAATGCTTCTGGAGATGGACATTTGACCACATTACGTATGGGATTGGAGTTGTTTGGGTGTTTTTGTAATTTTGCATATTTAAAAGAGTCTGTCCTGGGAAAGTGCAGGTGCTCCTTAGGCCAGCATGCTTTCAAACCTCACTTACAGGATTTACAATGGATATAGTTCAGAACCACAAACCTCAACACATACGCTGTATGGCACTGCCAAGACCACGTCTGTAAAAAGGCATATCTCAGCCTGCCCTTGCAGTTCCTGTCTAGTAAACTGAAAACCCTAAATGAACAGCCCTGGACCAGATACACACACACACACATACATGTAGGCTGATAAACACACTGTATTGGAACAGCTCAGAGCAAGGAAGCCTGATCACTTCTAGTGATATTGCTCCCCGACCAACTCTCTCAGACAGGCGAGCAGTGAACAACCATTATCGGGGGACAGACCATCTGAAGAGTAACAAGCTCCAGGGCGTTGTCTTACTAATAGTCAAAATAAAAAGCTGGCCTAGACAAGTCTTCAGAGGCAGCAGAGCTCCAGCAGAATGAACCCTAGACCTAAGATGTTGCTAATAAGCAACCTGTGATATCTCCTAATCTCTTCAGTGCAGATTCAGGTCTGAAAATACAGGATAACATCTTTTTTTGGACTCTGCCTCCTGCCCCTAATTTCTATTATACATTATTACATACAGAGATATGGTATGCATACATCAGAAAAAAACATGATTTTACAATTATAAATTACCGACATTTGGTAAGAGAGTGATTTCAGCCATTGTTCCAAGACTACCATGTAGTCACTCGTTAGCATACGAATTGAAACTATGTAAGATTTTATGGTATAAATTTATAGTCAAAGAGCAAAACAGAGCAGTCTCGTTAATTTAACTTGATTAAAACCACACTTGAAATATTTCACAAAGTACAATGGGTTTTGTGGAATATGGGGAAGTGCTAAAGTGCATGCATGAATCAAGAGACAAGACATGTATTGGTAAGCTGTGCCAGGTGCAAAGTATCATGGAAGAAACAGACCTGCAAAAAGAGGGAAAACAGATCAATTAGTCCCAAGAAAGATCTGATTAAATAACTTGGCACTAGCAAACAGTAATACACCACATGTACTGGTGCAAAGTCCTGCCACACAGGACCCTCCTGCTCTGGAGGGAGAGGTGCTGCAGCACACACCTCACCCCTTCTGAACACAGTGCTGGGGTCACAGCTTCCAGAGGCCACCCGTAGGAAAGCTCTCTCCATAAACTGCATGCAGCTTTATCTCTGATACTTTGTCCTCATGATTCTGTCTTAAAAGGGAAAGCCAGTTGTATTTATTTGTACTCGATCAGAGGCACCTCTCGAGATCGTAAAGAAAACAACACTTGCTCATCCATCAAGAATCTCCCGACGGAGATTGTGTGCGCATGGGTGCACACAACAACGCTTGCAGACGTTATTTTGAAAGGAGAGGGAGAACAACAATTGATTTCCTGCAAGTGTAACGTCCTGTTGTTTTTCCGAGGTGATCGAGAGAATTATCACAATCCCAGATGTTTACAAGGGGAAAGAGAAACTGCAGTAACTTTGCACAGGATGAGACAGTTGACTGCCTAAGCACATTACTCTGAACGTAAATTCAAAGCTTTCCCACTTTTTCTACAGGGGCTCTCTGTTCCAAATCCTGGAATTGCAAGCTGTGGGACATTAACAAGCATACATTTGAGTCTCCAGCCACTTCAAGTGTGTATGAGGCAATGAACTTATATAAAGTATTTTTAGACTTCCTGCAATCAACTGTCCTCCCCGCATTGCTCAACATGACGCACAGTTGTCTGAATTATGCAGTTGTGCTCTAATTTTAAAGTTTCATTTCTGTGTTTTCCATAAAATAAGTACTGTCAAATTTGCTCATGTGAGAAGTTGAATCACAAGTGATTAAGGGTCATCTAAGCTAAACCATATTGTGTAAACGCTTATTAAATTATACTTACAAAAAGCAATTTGTTTTATCTACACAAGATAATTGTGTAAAATGAACAAAACACTAGTAATGATTGGGCGTGTATAGAAAAAGAGGTGGATAAATTCTGCACAGTAAGTTTTGCCATCACACAGTCGCACAAACCTAAAAAGTTAGTCTTGCCTGGAGATAACGTACATCTTCTGTAAAGGAAAATAAAGGTATAAATTTTGCCTCATCTTTATAGATCCTGCAAGATAGAACGGCTGAACTCTAAGAACTGTCCTATTTCCTGGCGTGGTTCCGAAAATATTCAACAGTTGGATTGTTTGGAGGAGGAGTTAGGGGACAAGGTGATGGTTCCTATCATCTAGGCATCTCTCTAGGTGTCCAAGAAAGGAATAAGTTGTAGCTATATCGGTGCACATATGACAAGCCAGACAGAAGTATTCCAATACAAGGCGTTCTTGCAAGAAATAACCATGGACAGGGTGATTACTGAAATGACCTAATTATTCAGCAGAATTGAGTAACAAATCACAATTTGATGCAGCTCCAGACTATACACCATTATAATAAACACTGTCATTAACCATGATTATGCATTATCTCTAATGAAGAAGCCTCAAATGAGGGAGCTTGCAAATTAGCTGTGTCCTACATCTCAGAGCCAACAAAGGAATCTTAGAAGTCTTCTGCTACCAATTTGCAAAAATGGGTGAATAAGAGTGGTCTAATAAGATGCTGATGACACCTCTTCCATTAAAAAAAAAAAAAAAAAGATGCTATCAACATGCAGTGCTGTGATTTTTTTAAACTGTTCCTGATGTGTTTCCTTAGGACTATAACCGCTTTTGATGTACTTTAGCACTATGACTGTAGAAGAAATTGATTGCTACTTCTGGCAACTATCTCAATTCATCATCCCCTCATTACTATCATTATTATTAAAATACTAAGTCATAGAAAAATTGATCACACTGTCCCAATTACTCAGAGGGAAAAAAAAAAAAAGAGTAAGTTTCAGAGACTAAAGCTGATGTAGACTGAAATGAATTGCCTTTGATTCAAGGCCCAGCTGAAATTGCAATGCAAAAAACTACTTAGTTTTAAAGAGCGAGTTTTCACAGTAGTACCCTATAGAAAGAAATTTTATTTCTTTCTGGAGAATAAAATAAAAATAATCTCCGTTTCACGTTAATAAGGATGACTGTTTTCCTCAGACTAAATTAAAACAGACAATTTAAATGAAGTCTCGGGGGGGGGGGGTTGTCCTCTAAAAAAGGTGAAGAACTAATCAAAACAATCGGAATTACACTGAATTACAGAATTCAATGCTGCTGAGGCTTACTACAGTACATTCTAGTGACAGTAGAGCATCATATTCCTTTTTTTCAGTTACAATCTTGGTCTTGCTAAAACCAAGAATAGTTCAAGGAGTTAAATATTAAGCCACATACAAAGTTAAGGATCCTCTTTTCAGTAAGCACAGAAAACATCTCTTGTTATGATAAAAAGGGGTCGGATTAACTGTAAGTAAAAAAAAAAAAAAAAAGCAGCTTTTTTGACATTTGAGTTTTTAGAATCCCTCTCCCCTTCCGCGCAGTACAACCAACAGCTCCACAAATCGATTACCCAAAAGGAAGCTTCACTAATATGGAAAAGTTTCATACGTTTGGTAAAGTGTAGACTGTTCTTCATTGGGCAATACATATGCAAAAACATTGAGGCAACTGTTTTACACACTGTTCTTTCCCTTTTGCATCACATGCAAGGAATTTTCCTGAAATATCTTCTGAACGCAAGAATATTCTAGCTATAACCTGCAGGTCCAAAAGCAGCATGGCAGTTTCCAAGAGATCTTGCCCACACCTGTGAATTCCAAAATTTTGGTTATAGGCTACTGCTTTTACCACAAACTTGATCCATTTTTAGACATCCAGAAGCCCAGCACAAACAGCAATAGTTCCACAAACAGACTAAGCTCTGAACTTTTCAGAAGTAAAAAAAAAAAATTAAAAAAAAAAACCAAACCAAAACCCACCAGGTAAAACTCCAGCTGGCATATTTGCTTTAGGTTTGCACATGTGGAATACCAACAGTGACAACAAAAGGTGCGACACTCAGAGTCCCAGCTGTAAAATCTCTTGCATTTGGATAGGTATTTCTCAGCTGTCATGGTTATTAGCAAATTGACTCACTTCAATCACTAGGAAACACACTTCTATCTTATTTACCTGGGATGCACTGGGAAAGACAGAACCCATCTTGTTATTGTAACGCTGTTAGTGTGGAATAAAGCCAAGTTTGTAGGTCAAAAAACTGCAAGGAGTCAATATAAGGAGAAAGAATTGGTTCCTGAAGAGAAAGCACCAACTCCTGACATGCATCATGTTTCCTTTGTCTTTAAATCATGAAAGAATGGGAAGAAATACTTCAATAGGAATTATTTAAGTGTTTCAACAGGAAATTATAATCTGAGAGCTACAAATAATTCATCTAAGAACTACGGATAAGAGCAGTGCATAAACAGAAATTTTTGCTGATGACAAATCTATATTCAGGTGAAGCAGTGAGGTTGGTATTTACATCAGGAGTACCTAGACTGTTTGTAATACAGCACAAGGGACACGCCTGGTACTCCTATGAACTATTAAAATATATATATATATATATATATATACACATACACACACACAAGGAGAGGTATGCACACAGAAAATACTTAGAACCACAAGAGAGCTCAAACAGTTTTATGCTACCTGGTCTGACAGACTGAGAAGGTGAAATGCCTTGCCATCTCCCCAGTCCCCTCTGCTTTGCCATTTAATACTCTGTACTTCTTTTTATTAAGCATATGGAAAGACTAAGTCACATGGAAACTACTTCACTTCGCTCTACAGATATTCACATTTTATACTACTATCAGATCCTAACACTTGAATAAGAAAGTGTAGTTACATTTCATATGAACTGTCACAGAGACCTGCTACTCAGAACATACTTTTCAAATTATTCTCCAGTACTTTTAACTGGATAGTTAAATGCAGTCAGAGGAAAGAGTTTGTTTAAGCCTTATAGGAAAAAAAAAGGCAGCTACAGGTAAAAACTGCATATATATGACAAATTTACACAAATCAAGTTAATATCTCAGATCCCAGTCCTACAAGCACATATCCGAAGGTCTACAGTTAAAAAGAAAAACAAAACAAAACACACAAAGCCAAAACAAAAACACACAACAAAACCCCACACCACCTTTCACGTGAGTGTTACTGCTATGTAATTTGTTGGGTGAATTTGAAGGCATAGTCAGAGTAAAGTTCCTCTTTTAAAGCAAAGTCAGTACAAGTACTCCTAAAAGCAGAAACAGTGCAATAGTTACGTTTATTTTCAGTATGAGAGCACCAGTACCCGGAATGTGACAGCAGCCAAGTTTTACCTTTCCTTACTCGAGGAGTGAACATCAGGTATCTCTGGACAATATGTTATTTCAAACGGTTTCTTTAACACAAGTGCTGCGTGAGGGGAAAGAAATCTGCTCTTCACAGGGAGAGAGACAAAATGTGTAGGGCATCTCCAAAACACACTCTCCTTCCTCTTTTCTCTTTGCCTGTCACAGGGTTTTTCTTAAAAGCACGGAGTGACTCCCTTGCCAGATACATCTATCAAATGCACTAAGAAGAAACAAAATGTTTTGCAACAGCCTTGGTAAACTAGCAGTCACAGATTTACACACAAACACAAATCACTGTGGTATCACAGAAGTTTAAAAAACTGACTTTAACAGCAAAGATTGTATTTCAATTGTTTATTAAGCTTTTCCAGATAGTTATGAGAAACTACTTGGTTAGCAAACCCCCAACAGGATTTTTTCTTTTTTCCCCTCTAAGCTAAATGTTCTAAGGAAGCATAACCCATTGGGGTTTTTTTGTTAGCCTTCTGTGGTATGTTTTCAAACATTCTCCGTTTTATTATTATTGTTCTTGAGAAGAGCTCATAAAAAGATTATGAAGAACTGCTTTCTCTAACACTGTTTCAAGGAAAAACATATCAAACACTGTAGTAAACCCAGTTAGTGTTTCACCGCACGTTTAAAATCTCTTTACATCCGAGTAAAAAGTCATTGTGATTACAAGCAAGAGAAATACCAAGTTCTAGCCTTCTGAAATGCGTTAATCGAATGATGACACAAAACCCCTGACAAGATGACTTCAGTTTTCACATGATTTTTTCACCACAGTTTAGTAACCTCTACAACATTTTAAAGCTTGACTGCAAAAGCTCGCCCTTTTCCAAAAGAAAAGGTAAATACAGAAACTTTCAAGATGAACCGAGTTGCTACTTCTATTTATTGTACCAGCAGCTGTGCAAAGGAACTCCTGCTACAATTAAAAAAAAAATCTGGCTTGTACGATGTGCTTAGAGCTGCACACCTGCCCTTTTGTTACACAGAGATAGTCTACTGACCTTAAATGTCAAGTCTGTTGAACGAGACTTTCATCAATGAAACGTGGTTGCTTAATGACTTAATGGAGACAGACCATTAGCTTACAAAACAGCGTCGGTTTGTCTAACCAGAAAGAAAGTAAAATTATCCCAGTGGGACAGAAAGGGAGGTTAGTAAGGAGAAGAAAGGAAACGTCAAGCCCATGAGCAGGATTTGGCTATGCTGAAGACGTTAGGACAGAAAGAGAAGCCATACCTTTCCCGCAGTGCTGCCCCTCTCTCCATGTCCGACTCACATCACCGCCCTGCGCATTAGAGTGGTCTTCAGAGAAGCTGCACATACAAGCATAGGCTGGCCCACAGCCAACTGAGTGACTTCAACTGCTCCATATTAATACAGCCACAAAAGCAATGGGCAGGGGACAGCGAGAGAAAATGGAGGGGGCTGCACCCTTTGCTCAGCCCCCTCCTCCACCGCCGCTGCCAGGAGGCAGCTGAGCAAGAAACCTGCTCGCTCACGCGGGACCAGCACCGGAGCATTACTGATGCTGGCACCTGCGTTGTTCAAAACAACGTTTTGAACAATTTAGTTCAAAACAAACAACAACAAAAAAACCCCACCAGACAGACAGACATCCTCCCTCCCATCTGGGTAGCTGTCACTGTTCAAACACCAAGGTATTTACACAAGGCAACTGGACCCAGTAAGCACATCAAGGTGCACCAGCCACACGAGCCGGCACCTCGCATGGACACCTGACAAGCAGAACTTCTTCATGGTAAAGAGTAAGAGTAAAGAGATGGACTTTTAAAAGGCCTTGAAAGCTTCAGAGAGTGATAAAATGCAATAAATTCCTGCAATAAATTATCTTGCACATTCTGAACTATTTCCTGATACACGAGCTGTTCAGTCAAAAACTTAAAGGTCAAATTTGCATCGATAGCCTCGCCAAGAAGTTTTCTACAGAGAAAAGAGGGGAGGAGGAAAGACCAGAGAAGCAGATATGACAAGAAGAAACCAGTATCTGTATTTTACGCACGATAAAGTTACATGCAGTGCAAAATCAGCCTGAAGAGGCGAGTTATTAGTCTTGTTTCAACCAATATTCTTTCTCTTATCTTTAAGTCTTTCTAATTAGTGATATTTATTATTTTTTTTTCAGTGTTACTTGGAAAGCCTTCTTTCTTTAAAAAGAGGGGAGGGAGGTTACTGACTGTCTCAGTTTTAATCCTTCCTCATGCTCCCACACAGATAACTTTTTTTTTTCACTTAAGAACACTTCACAAGTACATCATTATGTCAGAATATTTTGGTTTTTGCCTAGTATATATAAAACAGCTACTCATCATTTTTAACTCGTTCAAGTTGCAGCCAAGCATCTTGCCACAGAAGTTGAAAACTAGGCACATTGCTGTTAAGAGAGATTTCTGAATGCTTAAGTTAGAATGCTTAAGCGAGCAAACACATGAGAATGCCAAATGTAATTTCTTGCCTATGTCCCCTGCAGATTTCTAATGAACCCACATGAGCTTTTTTTTTTTTAAACACTTCCTTTTAATGAAGGCGAAATGGAAGCACCTGCATCTTCTAGGACCAGCACATACCCATAAGAAAACTGAAAATCTTAATTACACAAAGCTGTCTGGTTCACAATTAATCAAGAATGCATAACATTAAAAAGTCCCACATTCAACCAGCTGGTATTTTAGTGACATCATATTAATATTAAAGCTGATATGCTACCAACACTCAGATTGTGAAGAAAAAAAAAAGCACAGCCACATGCATGCCTTATTTTCACACCTCATACTGTCAATAAAGCCTTTCAAGAACAAAACACTCAAAAAGGAAAACCCTGTCTCTTAACGCAAGCTGGCACTGTGATTTGCAAAGTAAACAGAACAGCTTTTAAAGCTGCTACAGCTTAGTACTAGTTTTGTAATGATCAAACCATAATGAGCCACACACAACGAATATCCAAGAAGGAAGGCTTCTCAGTAGCACAGCTTCCAGGCTGCCACTCCATCCCCCTCAGCTTCTCCACAAGAGAAAAGCTGCAAGGTATGTACCCAGCACCACTTATGCCTGTCACAGACCAGTACAGCTGTGCTGCCCGTAACACGAGGCACAGAGCCTTCACTCTGCTGAGCCTTTCCCTCCCCACTGCAGAAGCAGGGGAAGACCAAGAAGCCAGCACCTTTTCCACAACCTGCTTCAGCTTTCCCCCTGTAAGGTCACCATTTACCCCTGGGACACAAATTTATCCCTGATAAAAATCGCTGTTACCATCAGGTGCTGTGATCCACCAGAAAGTATTACTGAAATTCCCCAAGAGAATAGATTCAGCCCAGCTGACAGCAACTGTAGGTCTGAATGACATATTAAAAAGCAATCAAGCTGATTACATTATGCATCATAACATAGTTAAGTGGTACAGTTTTGCTGCAACGTTAAAAGAACATCTGATCCTCTTCTGAATAAATATGGTTCAATTGTCAAGATATAGGCAAGAAAAAAAGATAAAAACTGCAAAGGAAGAAACAGTTTTTCTTCAGTAGTTTCTCAATTATAAGGCTAAGGCTTCCCACACCAAGTGGAAGCTTTATGGAAGCAAAGGGTGAATTTAGTGACCTTGCCTTAGGCAGATGGAAGAGACTGTAACATCACAAAGTTCTCGTATTCATTTTTGGGGTTTTTTGTTTGTTTTCTTTGGTGCAAGTTATTCCTGCCACTCCCTTCTCACCAGGTGTAGGTTCACTTCTAAAGCTCCCAGTAAACCACCTCTCCTCTCAAGCACAGCCTTTTTTGCTGTTGCAGGCCAGCTACTCTCCAACTTTCTATACTCAGAGTCCAAAGAAAGAACAAAAGCTTCTGGCTGAAGGAGAAACATTAATCAAGTCAAGAGAGGAGGAATCCAGAAGAGATAAGAAATAGCAGAGAAAGAAGTCCATCTGCATATCTTGTTCTACAAAACCGTTTTTTTTTCTTAAAATGTCACCCACGAGGCGCCAGAGAGCTCCATTGTGGATGTGCTACAATTCTACTGCAGACAAAAAATACATATGCCCGTAGCAACTACAAATTCTGGTCGGTGATAGACTTGTAGAAGGACCACTTTGCTCCAGAAAGGGAAGAAGCTGCGCTAGACCCAAATAACAAATTTTTGAGCCCTGTTAAGTTCAACCTAATAGAGAAGCACCTGCTGGAGACACCAGCCAGCCACCACCATGTCCTGAGTTCCTCAGCAACAGTGACAATATCCACAACATGCAGCAGAAGAACTTGCTTATCCAATTTAACAATATAGTGTAGTGATTTCAAATGGGAGGTCTCCTGGTATTTTTAATTTAAGACTTTCCACTTCAAGTTTCCTCCAAGTTTTAGATGCTTGACTAAGGGAGACAGTATTAGCTTAAGTCAAAACAGCTGCAAGAGAGAGACACATTACAAGTTTGTACACACTTCTTCTGCATACCTTTGCATTAGTACTTTCAACTTGGCATGGCTTCTTCTCTGAAGGCCTAGAGAAAGTTACAGAGTAATGTTGCAAATGTTACATTTATGCTTGGATTCAATGTAGGGTAAAGATTAATTAGGAATATAAAAGTATGCTTTGTTGGACCACCACCAAGTCTATCTGGGAACCTCACAAAGCTCCAGAACCGTACGTCTGAGGCTCCACTGCAGGCCAGGGGACAAGTTGCAGCCACACACTAAACAGTACATCTATCACTCACGTGGCATTTGGACCAGCAAGCCTTCACCAGTTCACAGTCTACTTTTTAGAACTACTTTTTTTATTTTGTCTGTTTTTAACCCAAAAGGGCTTTGCTGATTCCTCTTATGAAGAGTGATGCCAGAAGACAACTCCCAAGACTAAGGCACTCTCTCATAAGCACTGGAATTCCAAAATGCAGAATTTCATGGGCAGCCAAGAAGATGCAACAGGAACAAACTAGATGGAACAGTTAATGCAAGACTTCTCTCCCAACATACTGTTACCAGCCTGTGGGTCCTATACACAGCCTTGCATCACATCTGTGGAACAAAAAGAAAAAAATGTAATTTTCCAAGGAAAAAAAGACTATGTCCCACAAAGCTCTCTACAGACAGTAGAGGAGTGGATGTCTCCTCTTCCTAAACAGCAAGGCAGAGACTACCAAAGAAGTGGTTAAATCAGCCAGCATGCCAACAGGAAAGGTGTCACATTTCAGCACTGCAAAAAAACCCAAACAAACACAACAAAAAAAAGGAAATTCTGCTTCCATGCATCAGGCCTGAGCAGGAATATTCACTAATGAAGGCTTCTGAGTCAAGTAATAACTTCCACAGAAAAGTTCTTCCAAGTTGGTTTTTGAGTTATTCAGTTAAAAATCTCTGCATTTTATATCACGATCCAGCTCATGAAATTCCTTCCAAAACCCCACCCTTCCCTCCATGCCAAAAGTTCAGAAATTTGAAATTCTAGCCCCATCCTGGATTAACAATTCACTGCTCTGTCACCAAGTCATATTTCGCAACTTGCCCTTAACGTACTTGCAGCAAGAACCATCTACAAAATCCTAAGCTGCCAAGACCTGCTCTGATGGTTCTCCTCCACTTGCTCTCACTCTAAATTCAAGACTCCAGTGCAGCCTGAAGGCAGAGACACAGTCCAGGTACTTTTCTGCTACAGCTACCAAGGTATCTATCGATTTAAACTGAAAGATTCACAACATGTCAGTAAGTCTGAAGTGGAATCAATAAAGTTATTTGTCTCATTTCATTCTTCCTTCATGAATTAAGGAAAAGGAACAACTATTAATCATAGATCAGTCCACCAGTATCCTACTGCAAGACACTGCAGATCGTGTAACTTTTGGTGTATGATAACAAATGAAGAAATCCTCCAGAGCATAGCACTCAGAGTTACAAAAAAAAAAATAGTTTCTCTACTCTAAGAGTGTGCAAGCCTCTATACATTCTTAAATACTTTAAATTTTATTCCTGTACATAGTTCTTTCCGAGAAGGCCTGTCAATAGCAAAATTGATTTCTAAACACAAGGAGAGAAAGCTGTAGACAATCTGAAATGTAAAGACTAAGAAAGAGCATTTCTTTTTAGGACTTCTAGTTATTTTTTACATGATAGTAGGAAATTCAAAGATGAAAAATTTTAAATAGCAAAGCTCTCTGGAAACAAAGCTCTTAGGAAACAACATGGCAAAGGAAGTGTATTTATAGGTCTGGAAATGGGGGGGAAAAAATCACTGAAGCAGCTGCATGGTTCTTGCACAGTGGACAAAAAAAAAAAAGCAATTAAAAAAGAAGGAAAAAGCAGACAGGGAAGAAAGTAAAGCTATTTAAAACAAAGGCTCCAGTACTTAACTTATTTCTGTCTCAGGTTATCATGAAAGTGGATTTTATTTTTTTTAAAACTAGTGCTTTTTTTCCTACCTGATCCAGTTTCCATAAGTGCCTTTCCCAGTTTTCATAATTAAACCCATTAAATAAATAATTATACAGCTATGACGCATGTTGCTATGGCAAGGATTGCGATAGCAAAGATTCAAGCTTTTATGACTTCACTACAAGGTCACACAGAAGCCTGTGAACAAGAAAAATGTGTGGCAAAAAAAGGTTACTTCCATTAACATCAACTGCAAGGAAAGATACTAAGATGAAGTACGTGTCTGCGCTCCAGCGAGTGGTCTGAAGTGCAATTGTTCCATTTTTCACTCCTATCTCTGCAACAAGTCACAGAAGGAAGAGAAATGTGACTGCTGACTACCTCATCCTTCTGGTTTTGTCTGAAAGGTACGTTAGCGCAACCCTCAAACAGCGCACGAGGCCCCAGGGCCACAGACATTTATTTGCCCGCTAACCCAGTTGAACGCTCTTTTGCCTTTCAAAGTATCCATAAAAATACTACAAGACTCTGATCTTTTAAGAGCGTGCATTCCTCGCCGGCTACCTTTAAAGTGGCGTTCAAGGAAGATAAACACCACAGCCTGCCTTCCCATAGGAACAGTGGCATCTTCCACGCCCGCCGTTCCCACCAGCGAAGCTGAAGTCCAGCTCAGGTGGCAGAGATAAAACAAGGTGCACAACCAAATTGGTGGTGCCAGCCCAAAAATGGGTGGGCAGGCACACCTGTGGGGCTCCAGGTACTTGGCTGCGCTTGGTAGATGTGTGGCCATCTCCTCAGAAGGGGATATCCAGGGTCAGACCCCACACACGCCTTCGCTGGGGAGGGAGCGAGGAGCACCATTCAGCTCTACACTGGACAGGGCTTAGGGAGAAGAAGAAAACCTACGCTCAGATTACCAACCAAATCTCCTCCCAAAACATTTAGAAACCCTTGTGCTTCAGCACCACTGAAGGCCACAACTTATATTTTGAGGAAGAAGTTGCCCGTTGGCCTACTCACAGCACGGGGCTGCTGGCCTGGCATCAGCCCTTTGGGTGGCAAGGGCCGCCGTGCCTCACAGAGACGCACAAATACCAGTTTTGAATGAAAAGCATAATTAAGCTAAAGCAAAGTGCCTTGTTACTATTTTTACCAGTAAATCTTGTCCTAAAAATATTTGTGTGGGGGAGGAGGAAAAAAGGAGGATTTAGTGGGGTGTCAACTAAAAACTTCTAATCAAATACACACATGTATTTGAAGGCAAATAAACTGCTTTGATGCTGCTCCATGGTGAAGTCTAGAACTTGGCATAGGGGACGAGGCAAACAGACTTTCACATTAAGAGAAGAGGTGGGAGATTCAAAATTAGAGATGAAGAAAGCACACACTTGTACTGAACTTTCAAAACAAGTTATTCCAGTTTAACATTTTTCTTCCTGAACTGACGTAGCATAAATAAGAACCAATGAACTAATGAAATGCAAAGCTTATCCTGAAGCATGAAAGTATTGTAATTGTGCTGTGCTTTGCTAATTTTAGAAGACGAAGAAGAATGACTATACTATAATAAGTCAAATGTAAATATGCAAGGCCATCCAACCACCCATAGTGTGTTCAGAACACATTATTCAATTCTTCCCCATGTCTTTTCAATTGAAGGCAATTCCAAGCAAAGAATTCCTCTAGGATCTCCAGTTTACTAGATAAACAGGTCTATTCTACTCCAGAGAAAAATTTACTGGTCTCAATCTCCTTTACTTCAAGGCTGAACTTCTACCTGCAGCTTTCTCCACCCAAGACACACAGAAATGTCAGACAACGCAATAAAAATGTGTGAAATGTAGCATCTTCACAATGCTCCAAGCCCTTTGCTGGCTCCACCATCACCTCTGGATCCCAGGGGAAAGCCACATTTTCATCACTATGGTACCCATGCACTGGGCTAACATGAGTGTAATCTGAAGACTGTGGTTTCTTACACGACACTCAAAACAACTGGACTGAAAATGGAAAGAATGAGGAAAAAAAAAAATCAAAACTGGTATGTTTCAAACAAGGGAACATCTTCCCTTCTAGCCACTATTCCCAGATAAAAATCACTATGGGTCATGGCCTCTCCTGTTATAAAAGCCAGCATTTTGCACAAACCTTCTTCCAGTAACATAGATTAAGAAGGTCGGATAAAACAGAGATACAAGCCACAAGGAAAGCTATACATGAGTATATACTTACTATCTGTGCCTTAAGTTACCCTGAAAAACTCTGGACAATCTAGCTTAAGTAAACCATGACATGCTCATTAGAAAGGCTATCAAAATAGGAAAAATAAAAACCAGGAAACCCTCAGATTATGAAGCTGCGTTTCCTTCAAACCTTTTGGGAGAGTGCAGAGCGCAGAAGGAAAAAAATAATCTGGAAATGTTTTGTTTCAGTGGAGATGTCTTTTTAGTCTTATGAAAAAAATTGTATTATTGTTTTTATGCTAAAATTAAAATATCTAGTTTATTACCGCGACAAATAACAGTTAAATATTTCTATGTTATCAAAACAGTTTTCTACAAAGGTCATTAAATGAATGAGTTATCAGAAATTCTCTCTAGATCAATTGAAATATTTTATTATATGACTCTTGGAAACTTCAACTTTCTTGTTAGAGAAACTTCAGGTTCTTAGAGACACACAGATGTTACATGCTAATATTCAAAAGGGACAACAAAAAGCAATTCTAAGCATATAAAAAAAAACCTTTAACAACAGACCAGGTGCTATACCTGAAGCAGTGCTCATGAACAAAACTGGCAAAAAAACCCAAAACTAACTGCAGAACTTGGTTCAAAACCAGACTTATTTAATGTTATTCTGTTTAACAGAATACCAATCAACTAACAGTAGCTCTGATTAACTGGCTTAATTGAAAAATTCTTTACTAAGTTTTGCATAGCATTAACTCATTAAGCTTAGTCCAAGAGGAAAAGGAAAAATAAAAGTAATTGGAACAATTGTCTTTAGCACTGAAAGTGTTATGTTGAATGACTACAACGTTCTTCTCACACTAGATCTTCTCAGTGAAAGAAGTTGTTCATAATAGGTATATTACATGAAATACCAAGAATATTGCTATGATGAACTCCAAAAGCTCACCAAAAGACCAAGAAAGGAGTGAGGATTTAAAAAAAAAAAAAGAAAAAAAAAGAAAAAAAATCACCTCGCTTCATACAAACCGTCCATCAACACAAACATTTTCAATTCATTTCAGAACAAGCCCAAAGACCACCAATAAAAAAAATCTACAACTTCCATTTACCATCCTAAGGAACTCAGGTCCCTGCCGCCTCTACACTTTGATTTATTTTTTAAAAATACATAAGGATGGTTACGATATTTTTTGAGTACGTCTGATTTCCCACAATCTGCAAAAAAGTGGTATCACGATTATGAGGTGTGTCACAAAAGCATATATATTTTATACGCCATTAATGTGTCATACCACAGGGGCATATTTTGTTAATGCTATGTAAGATATTACAGAACACTGACTTAGCTCTGCAGACTTTAACCACACTCACCTAACAAGACAGGCAAGTTTGGCTTATACAATACGTAAACAAGCCTTAGAGCAAACATGCAGCAGAACAAGTTGAAACATTGGTTACATTAGTTAAACCTCATTACACCTGAGTAGCCTCTTCATTTCCAGTTATTCCCATTAAGAACACTGCAGGTTCACAAGATCAGAAAATAATAGGTCATCATCTTCTCCATCCCCTTGTTCCAGGTATACCTTGCACAGAAAGATGCAGCAGAACAATTGTGAGAGTGCACAAACAGCTCTGGACCACTTCCAGGTTACTTTCACCTTTATATACAGACAGCTCGATCTTTTTTCCCCCCAAGCACGGCCACTGCAAAACTCAAAAATGCAGGCTGAGCAGTTTTAACTCCATCAGCAGCAGTACCTCAGACTACATCGGTACGTGCAGGACCTAGTGAGGTGGCTCACACAACCACTTCCTCTTGGACAGCTACAGGCTGCGACTGTGTTACGGCATTTGGGACAGAAATTCCCTCCTGTGCAGAGTAATTAATTCTATTTTGTCACATATCATTTTTAGAGCATTTGTAAAGACCTGCAAAACCAGAAAGAAGTAGCCCCAGTGGTCATATCACTACTGTACAGGTATCTCCCAGCTCCACATCACTTCAGACTTGCCTGACACAGGCTGGGAGAAGAGTAGCTGACAGAGGCTCAGGGCAGGGAAGACAAGACTGATGCGGTAGGAAGCACTCGAAGACTCCAAAGCTCTTTACCCAGTTCAGATGAGGGAATGCACGTGGTGGATTCTGCTGGCTTCAAGTTTTTGGGTTTTTTCAAATATATTTATTTTATTATTAGAGTAGTGAGATCACCAAATGAACAAAAACTTGGCTTTATAGTTAAAATTGCATTCTTTCAGGGGTCAGCTTTCATATTTGTGTTTGCTTTTATATCTCAATGGAATTTAAATCATGTACGCTATTTGGGGTTTTACTGAGGGATGACCACAAAGAGACTTTACAGCTGATACAGAAGACAGCAGCTTATCTTGGCAGTGCTCCTAACAGCGCACAGATAATTCCCATGCTCTCCAGTCTGTATTCTGTCAATTGTTTCTATGCACAAATTCAAGCCATTTCAGCCTTAATGGATCTCCATATAGGCAAAGTCCTATGAGAATCTCTTACTCTACTCAGATTAGATTTAAAAAAAAAAAAAAAAAAAAAAAAAAGCAATTATGTTTAAAGCCTGATACATGCTTTCCAAGCAAAGAGAGAGATGGGATCATTTTTCAGCGTGAACTCTTCTGAAAGCATTGTCCACAGTTCCTTCCCTCGGTAACGTATAATCTCAGAAAGATGGAAGACAGAAGAAAAACAGGGAAAATTTTGCCATATAAGGTGTTTATGCCCATTTAGCATGGTTTTTTTTTTAGGAGAGGAGTTATAATTGTCATTTTAAAACATGACAAATAATAACATGTCAAAAATAATATGCCCAGAGTAACAAGTATACTCAATGCTAACATCCTCCTTGTCCAAAACCAAACTTAACCCTTCTAGACATAGGAGCACTTCACAAAAATACACAAGTGAGTAGAATAACCTACAAATCCTTTATACGTGTAATAGAAGAAATTAGCCTTGCTAATGAATGAAAAAAAAAAATACTCAGGTTCTAATAGTTCAGAAAAGAGTTTAACCAGTTAACACAGAGTTAAAAATCAAAGAGATAAATCTGTTAGAGTAGACAGGAAAAATAATGAGACACAAGTCTCCGTAGAGATACAGCGCAGTTATGAAAGGCTTTAAATACAACCTTCAAGTAGTCCACATTTCATGAATTTATGACAAAAATAGTTGTTGTGTTTAAAGATACACAATATGGTTACCAAGCCTAACAAAAAAACATGACAGAAGCTATAGTTAGTTCTGTCTGGAAAGTCTACATGCCCACTCGATGGCAAACATGGGCCATGCCATCTACATGTTCCCGCAACAGCCAACTCTAGCTGTCAAGAGACTTAATCATTAGGAAAATGTGGGTAATATTTTAAAGGAAGAGAGAATAAAAACTGCTAAGGTAACTTCCAAGAAAACAGAAGATACACTTCATTTGGTAGTGAAACATTAATGATGGCAGTATACAGAAGACAAGTCAGAGGAGAAGCAGCAGCATTTAGGAGTAGAAAGACTGTAGCATGTGTCCTAAAAAGAGCATGGGAAGCCATCCATGGACAGGTCAATGGCAAGGAAGAGCAAAGATGAAGAAATACAAGCTAACACAGAAGCTGCAGATCTCCAAAAGAAAGAGAGACCAAAAGGAAAAAGAAAAAAAAAAAAAAAAAAAAAGAAAAAGAAGACAGACAACTACTACCTTTCAGCAGAGACATGAATCAAGTTACCAGAGTAGCAGGGTAAAGTGTCGCAAGGCTAAAGACAAGAGCTCAACTAAGGGATTATTGATTGTTTCTAAAGTGAATAAAGATGAAAGGGAGAAAAAATATAAAGAATGAATGAACTATTGACACAAGAATCCGCTTGGAAAAGGTCACCTGTAGGCCCTTTGCAGACATCTGTAAAAGTCACGAGGAAAGACTGAATGAGGCAGAAGCCAAGGCTTCCCAAACATGGAGATGTAACAGCAGATAGTTTTCTGGGAAGGCTCTTGGCTCTGAATTTTGCTCCCGCCTCCCCCTTACAGATGACCTTCTGGGCATACTGCAAGGCTTATTTATTTACCCAGGTTTTTGCCTGAAGGATACAGGGATGGGTGTGAAGATTTTCCTACTAGGAAGACAAAGATACATCTTTTGTTGGCACATCACTAATTTCCAAGCTGTTTAAATTGTTTTAATTACTATATACACATGAAGACATTACAGTAGAAGCTGAAAAACATACATTGCGCTTTATTATATTTCAAATATATATTTATTTGGACATTGAGGTAAGTTTCACCACACTCAATGGGAGTTCAATATGATCTTTCAAATTATTTCATTAACAATACTATTTTTTAATCCAGAACCGTAACAAACTTGGAGGACTCTCTCATTTTGTCTTTTTATGTTAAGCTAATAGATGACTAACAGGGCTAGGGTTCAAGCAATATGTCCTTGTTATCACAGACAATAACCACCCGAAATAAAGTTTCCAAATTATGCTATTGAAACCTTAAAGATCGGTTGGGTTCTGCCTAATCTTCACAATATGCTCTTGGGCAAGCCTGTGAAATTATCCTTGCAAATCAAAAGCTACAATCCTGCAATTCCATTTACATCTGGGGACCTTTTTCCAGAGATGAATGAGAAGTTGTTTGAATGCTACTGGGGAATAACTGCAGTTCAGAGGAACTACTACTTTCTTCAGTCAGTCTCTTTCTACCTATGTAGCCAGTAGTTCAGGGATCTGTTAAAAAAAAAAAATAAATTAATGAGTGTGGGACACTGCACTTCTTCATGAAAAGCCAAGATTAACACATTGAGTCAACAACTTCTATTTTGAAATAGTTTAATTCTCTAAGGAGATGACTGCTTTCCCCAAATGATGCAGACGTGTCTGCTGTTGTCTGGGCCAATTCAGAGGCTTGTTATTCACTACTCGGTTGATTTCAAAATCAGACTACCCTTTCAGAAAGTTGCAGAGACTATGACATCACATTTATGATAATTTATTGCACAACTACAGTGGCTACATCCCTGGATTTTATTTCGTGGGAACGCATGTTTCTACTACAGTCTCAACCATTTTCTTGGCTTATGCCTGCTCACATAAGTTACAAGTTTGGGTACAAAGTTTAGCATGATTTTTTTCATAACACCGTAAAGGAGCTTTATAGTAACATAAGGCTGTGTAGTCTAATTGCCTAGAGAGATATTTGCATTTTAAATTGAGACTTACTGGATCTTCACAAGCAACTCACAGAAGCACAGCTTAGCTATTTCCTAAAAATCACACAACCTTCCACCAGATTTGACTTTAATACTACTTATTTCTTCCTAAAGAAACAAAAAGCCCAACATCCTTTGAGGAGGGCAAGACTGTCATCTCCTCAGATGAATGACAATAGCACAATCACTGAAATTCAATGCGAGAGTATAATTTAATAACCTCAAGTTCAAATGAAAAGATTTGCACACCAATGTGACATTTATCGAGTAGAACTAAATACATTGAGTAGAACTACGATAAAACACAAAACTGTGGAGCATTACAAGACAACTTAAAATAATGCCAATGATTGAAAAAAAACTGGGTTTCATTATACTTTGGTAAGTGTTATCTTCACTCTTACCAGAAATACTTCATTTTGCAAGCTTAAATTAAAAGGCAATAGTAGACAGGTCCTGTAATACTATAATTACAGGACCCAACCCTTACATTTTTGCTTCTGATTCAGCAAAACTTTCACCATACAGTGTACAAAGGACACAAAAGTATTTTCTGTGTTATTTAACATGGTATTTATTCGAACATGTACTATTCAGATTCAAGAACTCCAAAATGCATGTTACAAATGCATTACAAATGGATAAAATGAAATATTTTCATATAGTTGTTTCCACATTCAGTTCCCACATGGTTGCCATCATTTTGGACTAGAATATATTATGAACAGGATATTGTCTTCTATCACACTTCTTCCCAATTACCCAAACTGCACCCCCAAGAAAATGACTTTCATACTCCGAATACAGAAAGCTCATTTCAGCCTCAACCACAGGAATCAGTAACTTCTCCCACCATTGTGGAAAATGTAAATTCTTTCATTACACACAGGCAAATAGTCTAAGTAGGTGACGATCACAGAAGGGGTGTCCAACCCATGCACAACTTCTAAGATGAGCTACCAGGTCCAAAATCTCTCAAACTTATCCTTGAGGAACTCCATCCTCCAGATGGGAACCCTGCACCCCTGTGCGTATGCAACTGCAGCTGGGAAAAACTGGAACACGAGGCATTCCTATGGCATGTAACAGCAGGGTTCTTTTGCTTTGATAGTCTTTTCTGAAATTGGTATTAAGCTATTTTATTGGCACAACCTGCCAAACTGTATTTTTTTTTTTAAATCATATGCATGGAGAATATGCTTCCCATGCTATACACACCACAGTCAAAAATCAAGGTAAATCGTGACTGTTGAAAAGAAGGCGTGCTCTCTCTCTTTTAGAAGAAAGCACAATTAAGAAGTCAGTATAATGTCCAGGGTGTTCTTACCTAATCTAGTCTGCCCTAAATATATTTGACTTACTCTCACCTTCTTCCCATCTTAGCAGGAGGAATCAGAGAGGAAAGTGAGGATGCACAGATGGATGGGAAGGTACCAATGCAAAGTTGCCAAAACAAGATGGGATCTTTCCTCTGCTGTTTCCATTTACCAAGACAAGTCCATTTAACAGTTCCACATGTAGTTGCAGTATAGGAGCTGTAGTGTTCAGCACACTGTGAGGCTGGTCTATCACAATTCAAGATGAATTTTCTCCATAACAGATAGAAACCAGGAAAAAGAGAGGGTGAGCGCACTGGGAGAGGTGGGGAGCCCGTATGGATGTTAGCTGTGTCTTCTATGCATCACTCTGGCCTGCACAACATCCTTCTCTCTAAACTAGACATGGGTTTGATGGACAGACCACTCGGTGGATAAGGAATCGGCTGGATGGCCACACTCAGAGAGTGGTGGTCAATGGCTCAATGTCCAAGTGGAGACCAGTCATGAGTGGCGTCCCTCAGGGGTCCATGTTGGGCCCGGCCCTGTTCAACATCTTTGTTGACAACATGGACAGTGGGATAGAGTGCACCCTCAGCAAGTTCGCCAACAGCTGCATGGTGCCGTTGACACGCTGGAGGGAAGCGATGCCATCCAGAGGGACCTTGACGGGCTGGAGAGGTGGGCCTGTGCCAACCTCATGAACTTCGACCACGCCAAGTGCAAGGTCCTGCATGTGGGTCGGGGCAATCCCAGGCACAAATACAGGCTGGGCGGAGAATGGACTGAGAGCAGCCCTGAGGAGAAGGACTTGGGAGTGCTGGTGGACGAGAAGCTCAACATGAGCCGGCAATGCATGCTTGCAACCCAAAAGGCCAACCGCATCCTGGGCTACATCAAGAGGATGGTCAGCAGGTCGAGGGAGGTGATTCTGCCCCTCTACTCCACTCTTGTGAGACCCCACCGGGAGTACTGTGTCCAGTTCTGGAGCCCCCAACATAAGAAGGACATGGACCAGTTGGAGAGGGTCCAGAGGAGGGCCACAAAGATGATCAGAGGGCTGGAGCACCTTTCCTATGAGGACAGGCTCAGAGTTGGGGCTGTTCAGCCTGGAGAAGAGGAGGCTCCAGGGAGACTTTATAGCGGTCTTCCAGTACCTCAAAAGGGGCCTACAGGAAAGACGGGGAGAGACTCTTCAGTCGGGCCTGTTGTGATAGGACGTGAGGGGTAATGGTTTTAAAATAGAGGGAGGTACATTCAGATGTGATATAAGGAAACAATTTTTTCCAGTGAGTGTGGTGAAACACTGGAACAGGTTGCCCAGAGAGGTGGTGGAAGCCCCATCCCTGGAAACATTCAAGGCCAGGTTGGATGAGGCTCTGAGCAACCTGATCTAGTTGGAGACGTCCCTGCTTCTTGCAGGGGGGTTGGACTAGATGACCTTCGAAGGTCCCTTCCAACCCTAACCATTCTGATTCTGGAGACACAGTCAATTCAAAAACAAAAAATAAAATTAAGAATTTTCAAAGCTTAGAAATAAAAGTAGTAATAGGAAAAGTAAGGATGACACATGCATAGTTTGCATCTTTTACAAATAAGGCCTGAGAGGTCCAGCAGCCTGAGGGAGGCAGACTATGCATCCCAAAGTGCGCCATGTTATCTTCTTGCCTTGCAGTGAACAGCTCCAAAAAATGAGCCAAGTCCTAGCTTTAGAACAGACAGTGCTTATCACAAGTGACCAGTTAAATGGCAGACACCATGTATCTCAGTGACATACAAACAAAAAAGGTACAAGAGAGAGGAGAGAAGAGGCAACACCAAGGGCAGGAAGACTTGAGGCAACACAGTTGCTATTGTTATTAACTTCAGAAGCTCGTAACTCACTGTTTACACTCTGTTTTTATCATCTGCTACCATTCACCTGCTTGTCCTGATCAGCCGAGCAGCTGCATCAGTTCAGAAGACTGGAAAGACAAGGAAAGCAGTTGGCCACAGAAGCATGCAAGGAGCAGCTTATCCAACCTGTACACAAGCGAGTTAGCTTCCCAAGCACATTGCCAGAGGGACATCCCCCCTCCTCCATAAATAGAATTAAAACCTTTGGAAAGGTGCCAGGAGCGAAATGTTTGTTTACTGCAGGCAGGAAGAGCTACCTATGATTCAGACATTAGGAAGTGACAGGAAGGACTAAATTATGCAATTTAAAAGTAGGAAAATAAACACAAAATAGTTGCAATGAGAGGAAAGAGGAGGAAAGGACATGAGAGCGAGAAGTTTGGGATCTTCTGTCTCACTTGTGCAGGGCTGATGTGATCATCGCAGCAGGAGGCCCCCGTAGGATTTCTTCACCTTTTAACCCTTATCCTACAGCCCCTGGCCAGGGACTTTCCTTCTTCGCACTGAGTAAGAAACATCTGTCCGGCTCAGACTCCTAGCTGGAAAGGACAGATCACAGCCTTCCTTATTCTCTATTTTGTTGAAGCAGACACATTTCAGAGAGGAGCGCTCCAGCTGCCCTCCCTTTAAACAACAGCTAGCAGAAGCCAAGGATCCGAAGGCGGACAGAAAGGCGGCTCGTTTTCCAGCCAGTTAAGGGAGGTAGGAACATACTTCAGCTCTGTTGGACGCTGGTCACAGAGATTGATAGGAAAACCTTTTCCCGTAAGCAGAAAGCAGGAGAAGCACCCGATGGGAATAGCACTGCCTTCCCAGCAGTTGCTGGAAGCAATCGAGCACGTCAGCAGCGCTGCTTACAACTTTGCACCTCCTCTCCAGGGTTTCTTAGATCGACTCTCAGTAGTACCTATCTGGCAAAAGTTTTAAGTTTGTTAGATTGCAGTAATAGTCTGCATAATTAATACGCCCATTCTAAGGCTAAAACAACAAACACAGATATTTGAGTGACAGTTAGTTATGGCTGCATTGTAAGAAAACATCACCGAAAAACACTATGAAATGTATGTGATGGTGATAGTGCCTTCTATAATCAGAAAAGATCCTCCTGCCACTCACTTTATAAATCAGACAATAAATTCCTGCTTTTTTTTTTTCCCCCCCCCTGGAGCTGCAGAGATTCACAGACAAACAGAGCCATTAAGTCAACAAAAAACCGCAAAGGAGTGTGAATTAACTTAGCACTGAAGTACACACCATAGCAGAAAACTCTGTAGTTACTTGTCCTGGGACAGAACTACCCTGTGATGAAACCAGAGTTAAGTTTCCCAGTTTACACTAATGAGTCATTTGAATGCTACTCTTCACTTTTTATCCTGGCCCCCTACTCCTTTTCTCTCTTCCCCTCCTCAAAACTCCAGAAAAGAAAAAATAGGTTTTATCTTAGTAATGACTGACTCTTGAGTGCATATAAGCGTGTTCTGTCTGCTGAAAAACCTTTAGTAGTGAAGAGTAACTTAAGTTATTCATCTTAGTGCTGACAAGCTTACGCAATTTAACTTCATTTGTGCACACAGACAAGTGTATTAGATAGGTCATAACTAACAGTGTGACATGACCTCAGCTTTGAGCTTTAAGGGTATTATTTCACACTGAGTAACAAGTCATTAGACTGCAAAACTTATCCACATGGCACAGTGCAAATAATTTCAGCAACAATTGTGCAGAAACAGTAAATGGGAATGCATTAGAGCATGCAAGATTGAGGAAGATACACTTATTGTTATACCTTATATCTACTCTTGCACTTCTTCAAGTTATCTCCCTTAGCAACACAAAAGGATTTTGTAAACCAAAAGTTTACTTAGTGCCACCATAAGAACATCACGCAGTATAACACAGAATTGAAAGAAACATTTCTTTAATAAAGAGCACCACAAGAAATAATGGAATAATATAAAAAGTGATATATTCAAAAAGGATAAGTTTTTGTCAGTTTGTTGCTCAAATCAAGTTCATATAGATCACTACTTTCTAGGAAAGCAAAACTGCCAGATGGGATCACATCCATAGCCTACCTCTGGCACTTCCAGCACGTCAGCAGAACTAGGAAAAGACTGGATCACATAGATAAACCTTAAAGGAGCTGTTTGCAACATGACATTTTAGAAGTCTCTTTTTGTCACATGTCAGCTTACAGCTAGGGGATTCTCTCCAACCCCCTGGAATCTCCCACATTCCCAACACGGACACCATGAGGCAGAGCGCTTCGCTGACTCTTCTATCCCAGGAAACGTCAGCTTCTTCTGTTTCAAACTGCACTCCATATCCTCCCCTCTTCCCCCTCCCATTCACCTCAAGCCCATGCTTTACTTTGACATCCTCTCTCTGTTGTTTCTTGATACAATAACCGCTAGGAGCATCAGATAAATTACTCCCACCATCTCTTTCCTAATGTGCTTCTTACAGTGTTTGCTGGGAAGGGGCAGACTTGCTGTCAGTATTTCACCATATTTTTAAGGACCACGAGTATTAATATGTTTGGGTTTTTTTAAATCATAACTGTTTGCTAGATTCTGTATATGACTTTGGAGTTCATCAAGATTAATGATTGCTCACATGCTCTACACCGATAGGTTTCAAAAAGCAGTCCCTAAAGTATCAATCTTCCCCTGCAGCATCCCAAAACCAGGCCCAGATTCTCTGCTACATCTGATTCTGCTTAAGAATCTACATGGAAACGCAAACGTCAGAAAACTGCAAAAGAAACATACATTAAGTGTGAATGGGAACATTTGTCTAGCGCATTACGTGACTCAGTGCAGTTATTCTTCATACAAAGGGAAAATTACAAACTGACACAGTATTTTCAGAATTGCTTCTTTTTTATAAATGGGTATCATTCCATTTTGAAGCTTAAAATACATTTTTCATCTGATATCATGTGTGTATTTACCCTTTTAATAACTCTCCCAAATAGACTGTAATTCTTCTGTGTGTTGATTGCATCAAAGGTCTATTTGAAGGCAGGGGTATTAACTGCGTTTGGATAGCTTCCTGTATCCTTATTCCGTACCCAAAATGTAATCCTGTGAACTCCTACTGTCAGCAATAAACACCTACAGACAGTTTATTTTGTTTTTAAAACCCAAACCCCAGATAAGATAGAAAAATAAACCAAAGTCTCTCCATTTTTGTGTTGTTTTGCCTTTTTTGCCCTTTTCTTTTCAGGCAGCAATAGTGAAGAGCCTGGCGGTAGCCATAACCCCAGAGGGAAGAATGTGCTCGGCCTGCCCCACTGAAACCCATCGCATTCCTCCTGGGGTGGAGACAGGCCTACCCCGGAGGAAGGCAGGCAGCAGATCTGCCATCACCCTGCCCCAAGGCTGGCTCTGCTGGAAAGTGGGTGGGGAAGCAGATTTCGTTTGTGACAGCCACTATCTCCGCTGCCACGAAGGGTTTATCTGGCCTTGTTTTCACTCACAAAGCAGCAGGACAACCCACACGTGACCTGCTAGCTGGCTAGAAAACTCTGGTGTGGGGAAACAGGCAAAGAGACAAGGTTGCTCTTCTCCTGCTAGGCAAGGTCATCCCCGTGCCCTGCCGCCATCCCAGCCCCTGGGTACAGCCACAGGCCTTGCCCACACACAGCCCCGCATCCAGACTCCTCATCTGAGCTGGCCAGCCTGTCACAGAAGACAAAAATTTTCTTTTTAAAAGCCAAGGTGGCAGAACTTTCTTCTGGCCTCCTAGAAATTCTCAGAGAAAAGAACAAAACCTGAAAAAGCACCGTTCTCTGCCAATAACTTGCTGTACAAAATAAGAAGGAGCAAAACCTTTCCATTTAATGTAGTTCTTGATGCGGGGCCTAAACTCAGCTGTCCAGAAGTGACAAGCTGGTATACTAACTCAGCACAGTCTCCCAGCAGAAGTATCACCTCTTTTACACATTTTTTTTTTTTACATGGAATTATTTGTATTATTATGTATAGATATTACGTATAATAATACACAAGCCATTTGGACATAACTGCCTGGCTTTTTTTAATTACATTTTGTTATACCATCAGTTCCAAGAGACAACTATCATGCTGTCATTTACTCCAAATAACTGCCATTTACCTGAAAAAAAAAAAACAACAGGAAGAAAAATGTGTCACCATAACCTCAGGGTGTTTAATCCTAAAGTTGTAATTTTGGTGCATAAAATGCAATTAAATATATTCCTTCTCCTCAGTTAAAAATTAAAAAAAATAATAAAAAAAAGAGGTTAGAGAGTTCAAGAGTTAATCCAGTCTCTTTCATCTCACAGAAAGCTACCTTATAAACATTTCCCTACTGGATACTGCTAAGGAGACAGTCAGATACTACATAAGTAAGATTATTTTTTACACCCAAAAGCAGTGTGGCATGTTTCAAAGAGCCTCAAAAGTTAATCGTGAGAAACAAAACTTTTGTCAGCACCTGGAAGCAAGACCAAACACAAGCACAAAAAAGAGACTTCGGAACCTTTTATTGGAAGCCAGGTTTTGGTTTTGTTTTTTTTTGCTTTTTTTTTTTTTAAAAAAAAAAATACAACTAGCATATTGCACTGAGCAATATTTACAAAGCTAACACTATTTGTACAACTATGAACACTTTTCCTAAAGTAAACAAGCCAGAGAATTCATTAAAGAGGAACCGCAATAGCCTAATCAAGAACTGATAAAGGGGGAAATGAGAACAAACAATACCTTATTTTCAGTCTGGAGATGGGAGAATCCCCACCCTCTCCCCCCAGAAAAGGAAAGAAAAATGTGATACTGCCTTAGGAATACTTGTTTGTACATATGAGGAGCTGAATTCACATTAGAGTCCCTAAACCAGCAGCAAATTACACTGGACTAACAATATGCACCTGTACACAACACATACCTGCCTTGACAAGATTACCCCTTTCTGTCTGATCTTTCTGCCTGCCTTGCTCAAGTAATTTGCATGACATAAGGTCTGTCCCTCCTAATGAAATACTGCAATTAAGTTGCAACAGTTGAAATTGCTTCTATTGGCAATAAAATGATTAGTCATTGAAGCACGGAAAATTTTAAGGTCCTTTCGAAAAAGTCTCAAGACTTCTGTCACTGCAACACTACAAAAGTAGAAGGGATGAAAGAAAAAGAGGTGTATCCTTGCTTTATGTTTATTTGCTCTACGCGGAATAAACTTATACCTCATCAGTTGTACCCCTTTTTGATGCAAGAAAACATTTCACCCAGTATAGTCTGGTGACATCTATTTTTAGACTAGAAAAAGGTGATAGCAAGACTAAAGAAGTATGAGATACCCAAGCCAAAGTCATCTACATTACACAAAATTACTCTCTCCCCTACAATCACTACATTTTGAATCACTGATGTTCCTTTTACTTTTTACCAAGACTTTTATCAAAGCTATGAACCAAATTCAATGAGAAATAAATGTGTTGTAATGTCTGTAAAAGACCATATTTTATTCTAAGCACCTGATCCAAAAGTCATGCCAAAAAAACACCAAAAAAATCCATGCCACAGAAGTGTCAAAACTGTAATTTCAAGATTTTTTAAAGAGAGAGAAAAGGACACTGGAAACATTTTGCAATAGGACAAGGAGTAATGGTTTTAAAATAGTGGGGGGTAGATTTAGATTGGAAATTAGGAAAAAATTTTTTACAATGCGAGTTATAGAACACTGGAACAGGTTGCCCATAAAGGTGGTAGAAGCCCCATCCCTGGAAACGTTCAAGGCCAGGCCGGATGAGGTTCTGAGCAACCTGATCTAGTCAGGGATGTCCCTGCTCCATGCAGGGGGGTTGGACTAGATGACCTTTGAAGGTCCCTTCCAATACTAACCATTCTATGATTCTATGATTTTTAAGTCTGTCATCTTCTTTTTAAAAAAGGGACTTCTGAATACCAAAAAACATGAATGAAAATGGAAGGATTATCTCTCATCTGAAAGAGTGATCTAGTCAACTGAAGGCCTCTAGAAGTGATGCTCATTTCAAGAGTCAAGGTCTACACTTTTTTTTTTTTTAAGCTAAAGTGTCCAATAGAAGTGTTCTTTTCTCATACATCCAACTCGTGTTTATTTCACATAGCCACTTTGGGCTTACAATTGACTAAGAGGAATGCAAAACAAGGTCAGCTGTGTATAATTTGAAGTTAAATTCATGATATTTCATTATTTCCTCTAGTTAGTGCATATGTTGTTTATACTGAACGTTCAAAGCTTGCAAGATTTCATGAGTACATGGAGGAGCAGCCACTACACAGCATCAAAAACATGAGATACATTAATTTGTTTTTCCACTTCCTCCCCCTGCTCCCTGCTAGTTCTTCATTGAATTGTAACCCCCGGTGACTAGCTGCACCAAATCTTACTAACACACCTACCAAAAGACAGAAGCATAGTGAAAGGGTATCCATAAGCTGCTATACATCCAACTGAAAATGATCTTCAACATCATAAAAAGTCACAATTTTACTATTTCCTCATCACTCAGCTATTATGATCCCAAGTTAAGGGTTACTATTTAAGAGCTGTTAAGAAAAATTGTTCATATCAAGAAATATCTTTAGAATATCTGGCTTATTTCATACAGCTAGTAGTTCAGCTGCATTTCAAGAGGAACAGGACAATTTCTGTTACTCGAGTCTCCAACTTTCCTATCTGTAACAAGAAAAGAAGCGTTCAAGTAGTTCAGGTGTCGTCCATCCAAGCTTAGGAACATTTAAATTAACAGTGTACATCAGGGTGGTATACAACATGAAAGTTCGAATAACTAGCAGAAGATACTTATCTTACTTAGTTCATGTACATTAGATTTCTTACTCTGTTTTACATACTGTCACCTGCTCTTACGCTCTGAAACCACCCACTGGTAGTTAATTCAGAGCACTCACCACAGATCAAGCACTAACAGTGCTGTATCATTGGCAGCAAAGTCAATACCAGCTGCTAGTATCCTGATAAATACTCATATGATGAGACCCATGCTCCTCAAGTGAGACTTACACCCAAACAGCAAGTTCAGGAGGTGGGTATACCCCCAAAGTCATACCTGAGATTGTTTCAGCATCTTCAGTCTGCACACAAAACAACACAACTTCCTTCTACCATCAACAAAAACATTGTGTTTAGTCATGTTCTCAAATTCATGGCTTAGGGTTTACTAACCCATGTTTAAAAAAAATACCGAAAGTCAAAATACTGGTTCCTGAATAGCACACAGCAGAAGGGAATGAGGGACAGACTTCCTTCCAGAAGGAAAGGTTTCTGCACCAACACAGATTCCTGCAAGGTCGTCAGCAACTCCTGGAGGAGCACAAGCACAATCAAGTTCAGAATATTAAGATGTCACAGAATGTTACTTGATTACACTCATCTGCCGTGAGCTAACTTGACCCAGCTCTACAAGGCCAGCACTGAATGATGTTTAACAAGTTCATCGTGGGTTTGGTTTTTTTTTTTGTTTGTTTTTTCCTTTTGTTTGTGGGTGCGGGGAGCAAGAGAGAGACTGCGTAGTCTGGTCCCGATCGGGGCTGAACTACGACAGTTTCTTTCAACCAACTGGCTTCTTAAATTTTCTCACTATGCTCATGCAAGATCACAAAAAAAAAAAAGCTTTAATGCAAACAGGTGCCTTCCAGAAAAAGGGCTTTTGTCAGGCACTGCAGCTTTTACCAGCTTACAACCATTCTGCTGAATAAAACATTTCTTAACACCATTACATATCTTAGCACGTTTGAGTATTACTCAAGACAAAAGAGGCACCTATGTGATTACTGCCAAAGAGCAACTGCCAAACAAAACCACAGTAAAAATACTCCACTTCTATTACTTTTGTACCTATGCCGTCTGAGCCTATAGTTCAAGCATCAATAACTAGCTTAATAGTCTGGCAGTTTTTAGTCACTGTCTACAACTGACAACATTAGAATAAGTAAGAGGATGCTGTATGGAGCTTTGTCTTAATTATATCAGTGCCCTTATGTCCTGGGAAGACCAAGCCTATGTCTCAATTTTGAACTCTTTGGTTTTAAATAATTAAATGTACAATCAATAGCAATAATCAAATAACCACAGGATTTTTAGTAATCATTACATCAAAATGAAGATTTGCTAATTTACTTTCAAAATCATCTTACGAACTCTCATAAGTACCAGGAAGCCTATAAGATTCAGAAAAATCTGAACCGACTTACCCCAAAAAGGGTTTTCTCCTTTCCCAATAACAGTTTATGTGATATACTTTTGAGGAAGTTTTACCTTTTATCAAACAAAATGTATTTCACTCCAAGTGGGACACATTAGAATACTGGGAATTATTATATTACATCAGTAGACTTTCTACAAACCAGTTCCATAAACCAACCACCAACACTAAAATCCTGGTTTTAAGCACATCCAGTTGTCATAGCGAGTCCTAAAGCATAATAGTTCTAGGAGAGAATTTAGAAGACCTATTCCCATTCCCTCAAGCTTTTCTCCCCTGCTTTACCAAGGACAGCTGTGTTTAAATATCTGGTGGTTTCTTAGCATAATGGCAGTAAAAAAATCCTCTATGCTGCTACCACAAAGAATCAGCTATTTTAACTGGCACGTGCACAGCAGAACTGCAATGTAGCCGAAAGCCACGAAGCCAAGGTTTACCATCACTTTTTAAACAACAGATGGGGAGAACGGGCTTTCCAACTACATCTTGAAAAATAAGGGGATCAGAGGAGAAAAAGTATAGTAGGTTAAGGCAAGGACATAAACATTTGCAAAGTTGAAGGCAACAGAACAAGTGAGGAAAGAAAACAATGCAGAAGATGGCAGAAGCGATGACATTTAGTAGTCCTCCATCCTTATGCACAAACAAGTTCCTTCACGTACTCGTGCAACTACCGCACAGGCTGCAGAGACCCGCACTGGACTTAGCCCCAGCTTCCTTCCCCTTCTTCACTGCTAAATCCACATCCTCATCTTGGACCGGCAGCCAACACCAAAGGCCACCTGTATCTTCCCCAGAGATCTGCTGCTGGAAACGACCAGTTTATTCCAGCAAACACACTGTTCCAAATACCAGCTCCAGGGAACCAGCATCAGGTGCCAATGGTTATCAGAAAGTTATTTCTGTACCAAAAATGCACAAATGAGACATGAAAATAGAAATCCTTTTAATGGGGGAAAAGACTTCCATGGTATTAAGGCGCATATTCAGGAAAAACTGATTTTACCACCTGCAGGACAGGGTTGGTTGGGTTTTTTCTTTTTTTAGCCTTAAAGTGATTGTAAGCTAGCTTTAATACCATGTCCAACTGTTTCAAACTAAAAATTGAAGTCCCTGTGAAACACATGTCTATGTACTAGCTTCAAAGTGCTCCTTTTCACCCTTCCTAAGAACTGAAACCATATTTAACTGCAATTTCAGACTTTTTATCTCCCTTCCCAGATGGTAACCTGGATCTGCCCCAACACTTGCATGCAAAAGCTAATAGAGCGTGAAGTTACAATTTTCCATATATATATGTGAAAAGTATGCGTTGCAGAAAAGCAGTTTCCTACTGAAATCACTTTCCCATCTTTTCGTCTGGTGCAGCCTCTTGAAATATCACCAGTATAAAATACGGCTTTAAAAAACACAGCTCTTCTGTGCCTCTGCCTCAGCATAGAATTACAGAGAGCGTAAGCCAACACTTCAATCAGCGCACTCAGCTAAAGTTCACCGTCTTAAGTACGTCAACTTTTTGTTTGCTTGAAGACAGTGATCACTATGTCAAGGTCACTTCTAGGTCTTTGGAGTGTGAACCTTCAGCTTACAACTGATCACGCACTACACACAAGCAGGAGGAACTTTACTTTAAGTCCTCCTTTAAGCACTACTTTTCTTTTATATGAACAGAAAATAGTCTAAAACAACGTGCAAGATCTAAACTCTATGGCCTACAGTGGATGCAGATGCTAAACCAAGTCATGCTCATATAAGCCTGCTGTGTTATCACTCTGATAATCTGCCTTCTGAAAAAGCAGATCCCTCTTTCAAGTGAAAATTAAAGAATTATTTCTTTAGGACAGGGAACCACTTGACCAACTATGTAGTCAGGGTTTTCCCCTCAAAGGTTCTGATGTTATTGCAGTATGGAAATGGAGCTATAAATACACTGAAAGGGCAGTTAGGTGGAAAAAAGCTAGCATATTTAGGGACTGATTTATGGTATCAATTTAGGAGGGCAAACTCTTGCTTACGACTCTGTACATTAACAGAGAGCATAACTGTACATGATTTAGAGTGTGAGTGGAAAATTTATTCAAACTTTTAAAACATTAATACTGCTCTCAATTCCTACACATTGGTAAAGTGGTGTCCTGTGAATACATACGCTCACACGGAGGATCAGCCAAAGCACAGCCCGAGTCCAGTTCGGCAGGGAAGCACAGCCCTGCCATCACCCATCAGGATGTTCTCTTAGCGAGTCCAATCCAGCGTCCTTTGCACAAACAGGATTTCGGCCATTGGGAACCCGAGAATGGGCCATCCCAAATATATATTTTTTTTTTTTTTTTAATTTTAAGAGAGTTCTATTTCACCAATTTCCTGGCATTTAACAAACTGCCCGTAACAGCAACAGTTCTTCAAGAAGCGGTTGTTAATCACTAACAGATGAAAATAATATAGTCACATTAAAACCTACATTCACAGATTCTCAAGTGAATCTGAAGGTTTAGCTACTTTAAAAAAAAAAAAAATAAATAACTCCAAAGGCTATTTCTATTTAAATACCACCTAACTGGCTAAATGAAAATTAAAAAAAAAAATTAGGAAGGCCCAACACTTTGTACCAATTACACAGACGCCAAGAAGCGACTCGGGCGGCAGCGGGTCAGGGCTGGGGGCAGCGATGGCTCCTGGCATCCCCCCCTTCTCTCCTACGTGACCTGACAGCGGCCCGGCCGAGCCCCGGCTGCCCTCTCCCCAAACCCGCCCTCCATTTTCCTGCGCGCTCCCTGTGTCAGCCCCGCTACAGGCATCCACTTCTGAGCGGCACTCGCCTGAACTTCCCAGGCACTTTTCTTGCAACTCCCACCCGCCCTTTTTCCCCCGATATCGAGGGGTCCCGTCCCAAGGGCAAACCCTCCCCTACCCCAACCCCCCCAGCCCCAGCGGGGAGGGCTCCCGGGGCATCCCCGGCTCCGGGCCGACAGCTCCGGCTGCGCCCCCCCGCCAGCAGCCGCTCTCGGTCCCCCCACGCCCCCCCTTCGGCCTCCCCTTCGATCCGGCACCAGCACCGGGACGGCAAGTGTTTACGTTTAAAAATACATAGAGACCGAGCCCGGATCCAAAGGGAAGGCGGAAAAACTCCGCCCCCCCTTCGCTCTCCCGACTCGCTCGGAAAGACGATAAAAGCAGGGCAGAAACATCTGACCGCTCGGCGCCTCTTTTTTTTTTTAAGGGAAAATAGAAAAGAAGAAGGGGAAAAGAAAAAAAAAGTGGGGAAAAAAAAAATAGAGGAAAATAAAGGGGTCGAGCAGCCCCGCGGGGCGTATCGGACGGCAGTCCCGGCCGAAACCGGGAGGCGGCCCGGGAGAGCGGCTCGTCAGCGGCCCCGCCGCCGGGCCCGGCCGGGAGGGAGGGAGGGACCGCGCGGGGAGGCCGAGCCGGGGGAGAAGCGGGGAAGGGAGCGGGAGCGCGGACCGCGGGTGGGAGCGGGCACTCACGTAGCGTTTCAACTTCTTCTCCGGTGGGGACTTTCGGAGCCAGCCCGAGCAGACCACCTCCCCGCCGCTCATGGCTGGGCCGCCTGCCCGCCCGCCCGGGCGGTCCTTCTTCTCCTTCTCCGGCGGCAGCAACGGCAGCAGCGCCCGGGCCGGGCCGGGCCGAGGGAGCCCCGAGCCGCGGCAGCAGCACCGCGCCCGCTCCGGCCTCCCGGGGCGGCGGGGCGAGGGAAGGGGAGGGCCGGGGGAGCGGGGTGTGTGTCTGTCTGTCTCTCACGCACACGAACCAGCCGGAGCGGAGCGGCAAGCGGGGCTGAGGCGGGAGGTTCCCCCCTTTCCTCCTCCTCCTTGCCGCCGCCGAATCACAGGAACATCGGGGGAAAAGGACGGGGGGGCCGCCGCCCCGCCGCAACTTCAGCTCCGGTGTCCCAGGGCAGGATCCAGCCGCCGCCCCGCGTCGGTGGCACCGCCCCCCGTACCCTCCGCCCCGCACCGCCGGGACCCTCCCGCCGGGGACGGGTCGAGGGGGGATTCTCTCCTCTCCCTCCCCTCCCCTGGCCCCACCGCCGGGCCGAGCTCAGCGCCGGCCGCCGCGGCTGCCCGGGCTCCCTCCTTCCCCTTCCTCCTCCCTCTGCGCCGAGAGGAGGGGATGGGCCGGCGCTCCTGCCGCCTTCACCTCCCCGGGGCGGGGGGGCGGCTGGGGCTGGGTCCTCTCCCTCCAAGCGAGCGACGGAAGGAGAGGTTTACCCTCTCAGTGGCCCTCCACAGTGCCGTGCCCTCCGCCTCCCCAAGCCCAATTTTCTCTAAGACACCGGCCGCCGCGCCAGCCCCACGGCGGCACCTCCCCGCCCCGCCTGCCTGCCTCCGCCCCCCGCACCGCCCCGAGCGGAGGAACCCCGGCCCGACGGCAACCACCCTCCTCCTCCCCTCCCGAAACTCCGCCGGAGCCTTTTCAAACAACAAGGGCCGGGAGGGAGAGGGGAGGGGACGGCGCTTCCCAGAGGGATCCTGGGAGCTGTAGGCGGCGGGGACTGCGGCGGCGCGGCCGGCGGGGTTGGGCGGGGGGGCACCGGGGAAGGGAGGGGACGGGGCCGCCGGCGGAAGGGAAAAGGGGTGAGGGAGGGACCCCGGCCCCAAACCCACCCAGCGGGGTGGTTCGGAAGGACGGAACTGGGAAACGAGTGGCGGTATGAATAACAAATATTGAAGTCGCGGCTGAAATGGTGATTGTTTTGAAACCCACCGCTAAATCGTTCCTGAAGAGATGCAGGGGAAAAGAAACAAAACAAAAGCCCTGTGAAAACTGCATTAAAAACAACTCGGCGAAAGGAAAGTCCTCTCAGCCAGTCTGAAACAGCAAACAAAAAATAAAACAAAACAAAACAAACAAACAAACAAAAAGTGGAAAAGTTGGGGTGTGAGGGCAGAAAGGCGAAATGCCAGGTGCGGCAAATGCCGGACGGGGGGTGCTGGCGCTTTGCCGGTAAGAAGCTGCGATGAGAGGCCGACCTGTGACAGCTGGGGTGGATTCACGAGAGTGGAAGCGTCGGAGGGATTTGAAATTTTCCCTGGAGTAACCAGCGCCCACCCGCGTGGGTGCACTCCCCGCTGCAGAACCCCCCCACTCCGAGCACCACGGCTCTACAGCACCCATCCCTACCGAAAACCCACCAAAAAAAAAAAAAAAAAGAATAAAAATTTTTAAATAATGATCAAATTTCGACTGCGCGTGCCTGCGGCATTTCTGCTATTTTTAAGTGGCGCGTCGGTGGGCTGCGAGGCCGGCCCCAGCCGCGCTGCCCTGGAAAAGGGCCGCAGTCCCCGGTGCCGGGGCAGCCCCCGAACGGGCCCTGCTGGTGGCGGCGGCAGCTCCCGCGGGCGAGCCCAGCGCCGCCTCCGCTCCCGCTGCCGGGAGGCGGCGGAGATCGCCCTCAGCTGGCACAGCGCCGTGGGAACCCGGGGAGGCACCCACCGGCCGGTGCCTGTTCTCACTCCCCTCCCTTTCCCTCCCGGCTGAGCCCCTCGGGGCAGGGCTTTCTGGTCTGACTTCGCGCAGATAAATAGCCCCGAAAATAAACAACAACACAAAGGAGAATAATATGCAGGACAATCATAAACACTCTTCAGCTAAAAGGGAAAGACCAAACTCATTCAACATCTCCACTGTTGGTCTCTTCCACTCTGCCAGAAAATATCTCCTTTTTTTTTTTTTTTTTTTTTTTTCCCTACAGATTTCTTAGCTCCCAGGCTTCTGGCGCGGGCCGCTGTGGTGGTTGTGAGCACCCGTCCTCTTCCACTGCAGAGAAACAGTCCCCCTAGTGTGCCGTTGCCGGAGGGAGCGCCGAGATGCTGCGATTCATCAAGGTATATTGCATTTAAAAGTTACGAAGCGGCAGCTGTAGCGTTTTAACAGCGGCATTTCTATAAATAACAGGAAAAATAAAAGTGAATGCTTAGAGACTTTAGAATCAGTGCATCAATTTCACCGTAAATCTTTTCACAATAATTTCCATTAATTCTTGAAGCGCTATGACAGGGAAAGCATGATTAAGCACCAAAAGAAAGATCTTCGAAGAATGAGATATTTTGCCAAAAACGTTTGAAAAAAGGAAAATTGTGAATGTTGGCCTTTATCAATGTTAAAAGTGCACAAATCTTAGCGTCCAAAACATCCTCAAATATATTTCTGCTTTTTTTTTTTTTTGAAAACTGGAGGCAATTTGGTATCATCAGAGCAAGGACATGCAGAATCAGTGTGGACTTACTAAAAATGCCATTGGCATTAGGGTGTTGTAGCATGATCCAATGATTCGCTTAACTCCCATTAATTAACCCGTGTCTTGAGGGCTAATCAAAGAAAGCCGGAGTCTTTTGGCTTATGCAGACTCTATGGAGGCACCAAGCAAACAAGTTATCTGGTCCAAAGACACAAAAATTGTCCCTGAGGTCAAATTTCAAAACACTACATTTGTATTTTAAAACATGCTGAAAACAGTGTTACCCTAGAGTTCAGCATTACTTTTCATAGATTTGTCATATATTAGTTTGTTGATTCATTTTCTTGAAAATAGCTATCAGAGACAAATCTTGTGTGTGGCTTTCATCTCTGCCGTATAGCGATAAATTGTAGGTTAGGGAAAAGCAGTTACATCAAGAATAGCGATAAATAATAAGTAATAAACACTGCCTTCTGGACCATACCTTGTTGTTGAGCCCAAGCACAAGCCCCAACACTGGCCATAAAAATGTTTTATTGGATTGTTGAATTGAAGAAAATATAATATAGCAAAGAAAGATTTCCAAACGACTAGTTAAGATGTTGTCTGCTGGACTGCTCCCTTTCTAGTCATGACGCTGGATTTCCTTTTCTGCTCTCAGCCATTTGAGTTACTCATTCACAGTTCCACCAGCGCTTTCACTAATCATCTTGAGAAAGGGCTGCACGTAGCTGCACCCCTCTTCCCAAGTAAGTGAACAGCTGGCAAACCCAAGAATATAAATACCGTGGATTTCTGTGTATAACCAGCAGTGCTCTGCAGTTCATAATTTAGATATCCTGTAATAGCATACGCCAAAGCAATTAAGAACACTAAAAATGCAGAAACAGCACAATACTTAGGTCTGACTTTTAACATCTCCATATTTACAGCTGTTAAACTGTCTATGAACAGAGGTCAGTGGGTACAACTGAAATAATTACGCCAGCCAGTTTCTCCATGTAGAAAAATCCTTACACTCAGCTAAATTAGGCTAGGGTGTAATTTCCTGAAATTAGGATAAAAGTCGCAAAGACCTCTGTCAAGAATGAATGTTTCGGCTAGTTTGCCTGCTACGGCTAAGCATGCGCCATTTTGAAATGCTCCTGCAATATGGCTTGTGCTTGGAGGTACCGAATACCCCGCGGGGCCGTCACTGCTTGCAGGACTGCTGTAACCCTGCGTCAGGACACGGCCACCCACTCACTTCATCCCCGCAGGTTATCTCTGTATGAGCATACTGTTACTCAGGAAGCCCAGAGGATAAAGATCCTTTGAGCTCGATTAATTGCACTGTGGAGGTCTTTGGTGTTTCTGTACAAGGCCAATCCTGGAGGAAAAGGGATTTTCTTTGCCTTGCCAGTGTATCAGCGATGGCCTGAAAAGCTGCAGAAGTCTCATTGTGCTCACTAGGATCAATCTTGTCAGTCAGTGTTCGTGAGGAATTGCCACCTTATTTTTCATTCAAAGTTCCCTTGCTTTAGACCCTCTTTTTATTTTTTTTTCAGTAGCAGCAAGAAAATCAATGGCTCTCAGCCGTTTTGCAACCGGCTGGATTACTGAGGGCTTTTTTTTCACCATTTTTAAAAAGAAGCATGCAACTGGCAGCTGCTGGTGGCCAAGAAGAGGATGTGCCCAGCAGAGCAGCTAGAGAAGGGAGCTCAGAAGGGACCCATCTTCACTGCCTACAGTGCCGAAACCACTTCAGCCCCAGCTACTGCACCCTTGCACACGTTGCCATGTCTGAATCCTGCGTAGTTGTTGCTGTCCAAAACAGTACCCGTCTTGTGATCAGATACCATGACCAACTACGCAGTACAAAAACCACTGAATAAAATGCACTTTGACCAGCAAGGTGACGCCATCCCCTGCTATGTGACAACTACACACACGGTCACAGTGCTTGTGCCACCTTCCAGCTCATTGCACGGGAGTTCACGCTCCTCCGACGGTGGTTTCGTCTCAGTTACCACCTTCCTTCCAAGAGCACATACAAGATGCCTTGATTCCTCCATTGACTTTGCATTCTTCCACGAGTGTGTTCCAAAGTGTTTTAAATGAGTTCTCCAAAATTTTGGAGTAGACTATTTATGTATCTCGCCAGATAAAGTAGGTCATGTGGAAATCCATTTGCCTTTGGTTTGCCTGCCAAGCAACCTTGACAAAGGAAACAGGAGCTGATAGAAGAGGAGATTAAATTCATATGGGTTTGTTTTTAAAAATATAAACAACGCTAATTTCTCATGCAAATATCTTAGAAATTCTGGACTCGCATAATAAGACACTGCTTGCTACAGCTCCCAACTTTCTATTCCACTTGTGTGAAAAGCTATGTGCTCCTCTGTAGTCTCATGTTGCAGTTACAGTCAGCTCTGGCTTCTGATAGCGACCCCTAAACTCTTCTACGTCCTCTGCTTATATTTGAGAACAAAACTTGTGCATCATTATGACACAACAGATTTAATGCTCTAATAAAAAAACCTAATCAAATAATTAGAAATCAATAAAAATGTTTGTGAGTCAAACTATACCCCAAAACATCTTTAGGTATTTATGCAACAATGAACTAGTGCAAAAAGACAGATTCTTTTAAGCTTGAAAAAACCTGCATTTAGACATTTGTTTTCATCTCAGATATTTCACTTTTGATTTCAGAAATATTCCCAGGTAAATTTAATCTACAGAGTTATTTTTGTCAGTTCATGGATGACATCATCTACTGTTTCTTTCAGATTGTAGTTATTTAGATTATTTGGCAAAGAAACTGAGGAAAGTAATACAAAAGAGACGTAGCTACATGAGATGACTGTATGTCCACACACTTTAGGGTTGTTTACTGATTCTTAAGCTACCTTTTGTCTCTTTTCTGTTATTCCTTGTCACATTGGTGTAGGCCAATAAAGGCAAGGGTATACTGCAGGACTTGTACAAAAAAGGACCAGTTGTCAGTTCTGCATTGGTGTAATACATTGAGATTTCCTTTGTGATTTTGGTAGAAAGCTCTCCTTCCCACTTCTGGAATGGAAATTCACTGGTAAATGTTTGTCCTCTATTTTTTTTACCAGGGGATCACTTGACTACCTTACTTCATGGAAGGGAATTTCCCTTTTCTTTCTAGACTAGGCAAGAAAGAAGGAGCAGGCTGGCTGGTTGGCCAGCCATGCAGAAACTTCCTCAGGTCTGCACTGTTCAAAAATTAATTTCCTGCCATAAGGACAATACTTTTGCACCTGTCTTCATGTACAGAAAATGTGTGGACTTTTTCTATCATAGGAACCCTTTTACAAGTTCAGCACAATGGAAATGTAATAGTTCTGACACATTTGGTTTGGTCTTGTAATAGAAATAAGAATTACTATAGAGATGACCGTGCTTTCAGGACAAAAATAAATGCATGGTCATATAAGAGACCAATACTCCAATGCTATGCGTAGTCAAGAAAGCATCACCCAAGCTGTTTGGTTGAGCACGTTTGTTGTCCAAAACACGAGGTGGAAGATGTATTGAACAGCTCCCAAAAGACAAATTTATTGCAATGTAGAATACCAGGGAGCAAGTAAAGGCTAAGAGGCAGCAAATATGAGGACATTGCAGGCTGGTGGTTTCTGTTACAGCATAAAAAATCCGAGCTTGTGTCAGAGAATATTTTGGTTAGAGAGCCTTTTCATACAATACAATAATCTCAATAATTCAGCTTACAATGCAAGTATAATAATAAGTTATGTCAACTAGATATTCTGCTTCTTCTTACCCTTCTTTGTTCAAATCTCCACACTTAAGCAGTTCCTTACAACTGGTATTTTGAAAATCAAAAGATTACCTAGAAGTATCTGAAGAAAGAAGGAAAAATGTCTGAATGCCAGGCAGGGTTAAGATGTGTTTAGCTGAAGCTCCTGTCTCCCCCGAACAGATTAATCCAAGAACTATGCTGCAGTGCTTCCAAATTTAAATTATTAAAATAATTTAAACCAAAAATTAAAGACACCAGATGTCTTGGAATATTTTTGATACCCAGTGGGAATATACATTCAAAACCAGGGAAGTTAGGCAGTAAAAAAAAAAAAAAAAAAAAAAAGATGCTTTTGAGGAGAGGTTCATCTAATGAATGCACAAATGGCTCTGAACATTGCAAAAAAAAGGACCTACCCTCACAAGACAGAGACGATGGCAAGAAGATGCCTTTCTCACATGTTCTCAGACTACAAGGTGACACATTAGGGCCCAAACTCACATTGTTTGGAACTTGGTACTTTGCAGACAAATTAGCAACACTACAAATTATATGCTCTGCAGACTTCAGGATGCCTCTATCAGAAGTGCTTAGCCCTCATTCTAAGCAGTTGCTTTTCAGCCAGCCACATTTACTTGTCTTTCATCTTACCAGAAGAATAAGAAACGCAAGCCTTTCACAACACTAATACTTTCTGCTGGAGTTAAGGGCAGTTCCAGGGATTGTCCTGACTCTTGCCTGTGGCCTCAGCCAAAGGCGAGTCCTACTACGTCAAGCCAACTAGCAGTGCAAGTCTTCTGGGCTGGGATTCATCTCACTGTCATCACCTACAGCGTGGTGGTTTGCATATGTGCTAACTCATCTGCACCTCCTTTATAGTCAGTGGTGAGATACAGGCAACGAGGACACATTTGGTCTCTTCCAAAGGCAGGTGTTTGGTGAGTTGTGTTATTGAAGCGCTTCTTTATCTCCATTGACTATAAACAAGAGCCTAGACAACTAGCTCAGTGGTAGACAGCCACGCTTGTGACGTGTGAGGTTAGGTAAGATGAAACCTTAGCATGTGAGTGACAAGAGCAACCATATTCTTGGAGGTGAATGCCAGTCTTGAATGGGGATTTTATTTATTTATTTTTTTCAGTAAAGTGTTTTTGAGAATTTTGAAAATCCTCAGCCTCAATCGATAGCAGGGTTAGGAGGTCTAATGATTTTACAATTTGGATGAAAATATCTGAGAGCCAGGGTAAAAACGCTTTGCACCAAAGCCAGGGCAGGCTTGTCCAGGCAGAGCACACATGAGAGATACAGTCTTTCTGTAGTTTTTTATAAAACCTTTAGTGCATTGGTTTGAGACGTCCAGAGCCTGAGGCTAAGGAGATTTAACAGTGTTTCTACCATTATTATTATTCTTTTATCAATCTCTACCACAATAGCTAAGATCACTAAAAAAAACCCAACCCAAAATATGAAGCAGGAAGGTGTACTTCTTTTCTGCCTTGCAAAACAGGGGAATATGGATTGTTTTCTTTGCAAGATTTTCATTATTTTATTTGGTTTTATTTTAACAGTTTTCACACTGGACTCTGATTTTGTCAGAAAAATATTTTTCATAGATCTGAACTCTTTCAGGCTCCATCTGATCTTTTCTGGCAAGAGTTACTGTCTCATCAGGAGTGCACCATAGTGGAGTAAAGCAGACTGTCTCAGGTAAATAAGTGGAACATAAAGTACTGCCTGAGCTTCAATTACATCTTCCAAATGTTGCTGCACTCCTCAAACCAGAAAGAAGAAATCAGATTGGAGCTGGCAGGTTAGAGGATGTGTAATGCCACTGTCAGGGGAAGAGAAATGCTTGGCCCCAAGGTCACACAGTACCCGAGACAACTTAAAAACATGTAAGAGAAACAGGACGGCAAGAGGAGAGTGGAGTCACAGCTGCTTTTTTTGGGGACGTCTTGGGCCAAGCCCAGAAAAAAAGGGGAGGAAGAGACAACTACATGCAGTTTTACAAGTAGCAACAATGATTGGGTTTGCAATTTAGGGAGACTCTTCCTTTTCTATTTCCAGTACTTCTGGAGAACAGAGTTGTCAGTAATACACAATGAGATGGACCTGAGGGACAGGGGAGAGAAAAGTTCGAGACAGGTATGGACTCATTCTTGCCAACACTACAAAATTCAGGTAAAATCTGAAGAGGTCAGTAAAAGTCACTAAGATAACAACTCTTTCCTTCTTCTCCTTGCCACAAAATGATGCCTCCTTGACATTTTTCAGTGTTAACAGGCTTTGTCCCTTCTGCAGTTCCTCAGTCATGTAACAGAAATGCCACACTCCCCTGGCTTCTCTCAGGCACAAAAAAAAAAAAATTAATAAAAAAAAATATATAGCAAAGGATGGGAAAAATTACAAGTTAATAGAGATAAAGTTCTACTTGTATTTAAAAGCAAAAAAATCGCCATATATTCTCTCCTATCTCTATCCCTCCACCTGCCACTGCCTCCTTGAGGGTAAAAATATCCCAGTTCACTGGTAAGGCCATCACCTCGTCCACAAGGTCATCCAAGGCGGTAAGAAATAAAACAGTTGCTGACTTGATCAGCCACACACACTCGAATATTGATATGTGAACGGTCACCGTGAACAATTCACTACCAAGTCACAGTTTGCAAAAAACATGAATGAAACTGTTCACAGGAAACTTATGATCAGGTGAAAGAGCTACATTTGACCCCAAAATAAATATTTTCTGCTTATTGATTCATCTACCTCTACTGGAGACTATTACATCATATTTTAAAGGATTTAATGTAACTTTTTTTTTCTAGAGTATAAATCTTGTGCTCATCTGAAAGTTGTCATGTTTACTGTGAGCTTTCACAGACAGCTAGCTCTTTGTGGTTTTTGAGATGTAAACCTTTAGTAAAGGATTTGGCATTTCCGGAACAAAATATTTATTTTTATAGATGGATTTTTATGGCATAGCTATTATGGCATAATCTTGAATCAGTCGCTTCATTTGCTGCGTGCTGAAATCTGTTCCAGAACAGTAACTGGTTTAAAGAGGCACAGGCGTTCCTGCCACTCAGTATCTATTGCACAAATACTGTAGGAAGAAGGCCCTCTGCTGACGTTCGTCCCAGGGCCGTTGGTGTAGGCCTCAGGTGTCATTAAGGTCTTTCATTGCATGCACCAAATATTTCACAAAGTGTTCCTCAGGTGGTTTTTTCTTGAGAAAAAAAAAACAAAACAAAACAACCAACTTTTGGAGTCTGGATGTTTAAAAAAGCAATTCAAATAATAATTTTGCTAAGTAGTGATTAGCAGATTTGTTTTTGTTTTTGTTTTTGTTTTAAAGGGTAGCACTAGAATTCTCTTTAAAAATGTTAATGTTGATTTTTTTAATGCTGCTTCTTCCCAGTGTTTTTAAATTGCTTGCAAAGTTCCTCTGGCTATTCCTGTTCCTCTGGAAGCTGGATATGTTGGCAATGTTTCCTGTATATGTGGAAGAAATCAGTGATCCAAACAAACTACGTGTGGAAAACAGAGAGAAGGATGTGAACAGAAAAAACATGGAGTAAACTGTGGCTAACTCACCTGCTCAGAGCGTGGGAAGACGGAGGGAACTGGGGGGCTTCTGTGATACGATCAAAATGGCGCAAACCAGCACCTAGCCTGCAGCTAGCCAGTGTTTTTAGCCAGACTCGCAGCAAGGCAGCCATTCCCGTGCCAGGCTCTGCACCGCCAGCACAGACTGCCAGCCAACAGAAGCAGATAACGTGGCCAGACGTTACTGAATTACTTCTTTGGTGTAATCACGATGTTTCCTCCAATATGCTGCTGCTCAACCCTTTAGAAAGAAGGAGAGAAGGAATAAATAGCTCTTTTTGACACATTAGCTCCCCAAAAGAGAGAAGCTTACTCATAAAGGAGAAGGGCTCACCCATAACCCTATATGCAATATGTTGTACTGAACATAAAGATTAAAGATTTAAGACCAGCATTGCACTCTACCCAGTGGGTAACTTCACAGACAGTGTGTCTCTTTGTCTGGCAAAGCACTTCTTTTTCTTCAGAGAGTGCATTGCTGAAGAAAATTCACCATTACGCTTGTGGTTTCTTAATATTTCTAATGTGTTAATTTCCTAATTTCCTTCTTAATATTTCTAATGTGTGAATTTTCTATATGGAGGCAGCACAAGGCTTTTCAGTAATTTAGACAAACTCAAGTTTTCCCTTCTGAGAGATAAGGACAAAAATGACTTAGACTGTCTTCATCCTCTGGGTGAAGCAACCTCCAGTTTAGCAGAAGAGGTCGACTGGGTGCCCAGACTGAGGATGGGTGTCTGGGAAGGCTCAATGGGAAGTTTCAGGAGGTTGAGAAACGTTCCTGTGGTTAGGAAGGGACTCTATCCCCTGGCTAAGAACTTTTCCAATCTCATTGGAGGGACTGAAATCAAAGGTAGAGGTTGAGGGAAACAAAACCCCAGTTCACTGATCAGGCCATCACCTTGTCCACGAAGTCTAGGTCACCCAGCATGGTAGGAAGTAAAATTGTTGCTTACTTCGTCAGCCACACGGTTCCAGCATTGAGTGTTGAAGAGAGTGCATGACAGGCTCCTCATGACCCCGTCAAGAGGCTGTGCCTTGCCAGGGGTGCGAATGAGTGCCACACCTCAGCTCACTCGCCTCTGGAGAGGAAGAGAGAGGTTTCACTCTTCATCACAGAACTCTACTCTCTTGCTGTGGGAGAGGGGTGTTGTGAGCTATGGGAGGACAGTGGGAGGGTGGAGGGGCCAGACACGTAGGGTGGGCCAAGAACTGAAAAAAAGAGGCAGTGGGGCTGGAGCCAGGCATACAAAGACAGAGAGTGATGACCCATCTATCGCCATCCTGTTGTCCCTAGCAACTGCCTGTCCGCAGCCAGCTCGCTCTCTGAAAGCTGTCCTGCTCCTCATGTTTTAACCTGTTGTGAGCCTTTCCATGAGGTTAACATGTCTGTTATTCCATGTAGGCAATACCACAGTCATCTAGTATGTAATACCTCATATAGCAGGAAGACCTGAATTTGCAGCATTTTTCTATTTTATTAGAAATAATCAAGCATTTTGATCAAAAAGGCAGGAAAAGAAACTTCTTTCTGCAAACAGCTTGGGCAGTGAGAGAGGACAGGCAACACAAAATAACCCCACGAGTTTCAAGCTTTTGGACAGCTACAGGCTTCAAGCGAATACAAGAATTCTCCTTTTTATTTTTTTTCCTTCTTTTTTTTTGGCAGTGAGCCCACGACTTTTGCTCCAGAGTACCAAGACTCTTCCAGGAAATGAGCAGCTTTGGTGTGCCTTTCCCAACGCTCACAGCGTCCCTTCCCAGTGTGCCGCAGGACGACTACGCCTTGTCACGTGCTGTGGTACCTTTTCTCTCTTCTGGCCCGGCTGTTGGTGAGTTTACAGGAGTAAAAATGAGGTGCTTAACCCCATTTGAGAAGTGCCCAACACACCTAACTGAGCAAAGCCAGACAGAGTAATAATGATAATAAGCTAAAGTGTAATTTGTTACACGCATGTGCAGGCTTGATAAAGCCCTATCTACAGCCTAACCAAAGGTTAAAAGTTACTTGAAATCACTGCACCTGATAAGGTGAGGAGAAGTATCATAACCTCGGCTGTATTTTATGACCTGGATCACTTTTATGTCTATCAGTGATTATATATCTCCATCTCTGTGGAGGAATGAGGCTTTTTACTGCAAAACAGCAAAATTTGTGTTACCACATTTTGTTTAATAAAGGTTGAGGTTGTTCTGTTCTGGGCATTTGGTGTAACACAGTTCAATATAGTGCACAATATACTCTTCCCTTTGAAAATGATCTGGCTTCTACAGTAAAATGTTCTGTCTGAAAACTGAAACGCGTACAAACTGTATATAGTTCGTATTTTCTTACAAATGCATAATTACAAGCTCCCATAAAACAATTTTATGAAATGTGAACTGCTCCTGACTAGTAATTTCAAAGTTGTTGCAATGGCTTATTTCCATTAGTTGCAACATCCTGTAATCTGAATAAGAACACAGTGACATAAATATCTAACAAAACCAGAGCATGAAAATGTGAAAGAAATCGATTCAAGAGTCCATTGATATTAATGGGCAACAGTGATTTTGCTTTAATTTTATTCTGTAACAATCTAGGTATGCCATTCACAAAATCACTGTGCAGGCAGGTAAGGAAGATGTATTTGCTGGAGGACAAGTGGATTATGTTAGTAGTCAAGCAAAGACAAAGACAAGGTAAAAGCCAAAAATGAGAAGTAAGGATTGGGGAAAGTAAATAGAGCTGTAACCTGACAGAGAGTGCAGTGCCTGTATTGCCCTTGGGGTTTGTCTTGTAAGTTTTTTGAGGCAGGGAGTGTCTTTCTGCCCTGTGTTGAGATCTAACTCCAGGACTTCTCAGGCGTTACAGCCAGTTTCATTCCTCCCAGGGGGACAGAGGGGTGTTAGGATAAAGTGTTGTGCGGCAGAGTCCTGGGGGCTGGTACTCGCTATACCCCCTGGCAGGCGCAGGACTGGGGAACTGTGTTGGAGGCTTTTCTGCTTCAACTCCTTTCTGACTCACAGCAGGAATTTAGTGCAACAGCAGTGCTCATTATGGTGTTACAGAGGTCTGGTAGAGAGAAAATATGCTATAAAACCATGTCTGTTTTGCATCCAGATCAACCTCTTGCAACTACCAAGTTTTCCCATGCCTGCTCTCACACTGCCCGTGTTTGTCCAGCTCAGTAGAGAGTCCGTCCTTGTTGCTGCAGGCATGCAAACAATAATCAATAACAATGTGGCCTCTGATTTTGAAATGCTTAGAATAGCAATGGTTTGGGAAAAACCTCAGCCGACCTGTAAAAACAAGACCTAGTCCTACAGGTCAACTTTGTTGACTTTAAGAGTGTTACTGAATCTTGTATTTGACCTTTCCAAACTGTCGTGGTTTTGTTAATGAGGGGGGGCCTAAGGTGGTAGCTTCTGTAGGAAACTGCTAGAAGTCGCTCCCCTTTGTTCAGTGGACTCGGCCGGGCCTAGGGCGGACCTGCTGCTGGCCAAGGCCGAGCCGATTGGTAGCAGAATGTTCCTTGATAACGCCTCTGCGATAACGTATTTAAGAAGGGGAAAACAGGAAAAAAAAAAAAGAGGAGAGAAGATGTGAAGAAGCTGAGTGGGGGCAGAGGCGCAGAGGGGGAGGTGCAGGCCTCATGGGCCTTGCAGGCCTCACCCTCTGGCCTCTCGCCAGGCAGCCGACTGGGCCCAACTTGGTCCAGCCTGACTGCAAGAAGTGGAGAGGAGATGAGAAGTGAATAGGATGTAAAAAAGATCCCGAGAGACATCTACCAGCCTGTTGTGAGGAACGGCTGCAGACGCCAAGGTCAGTTCAGGAGGGGGAAGAGTAATGTGGCTCCTGGCCAAGATTCCCCTGCAGCCTGTGGTGACGACCATGGTGGAGCAGGTTGTCCCCCTGCAGCCCATGGAGGTCCACGGAGGAGCAGAGATCCACTTGGAGCCCGTGAAGGACCCCGTACCAGGGGAGGTGGATGCCTGAAAGCGGCTGTGGCCCGTGGAGGGCCCGCTGGGACAGCTGTTCTGAAGGGACTGCACCCCGTGGAAGAGATGACCCACGCCGGAGCAGTTCCACGAAGGACTGTGGCGTAGGGGTGGGACCCCACAATGGAGCAGGGGAGGAATGTGAGGAGTTCTTACCCCAACCATGAAGCAGCGGCGTGAAACAACGTATGATGAACTGACAGCAACCCCCATTCCCTCTTCCCCCCTGTGCCGCTCAGGAGGGGAAGGTGGTAGAGTTAATGTTAAGCCTGAGAAGAGGGAGGGGTGGGGGGAGGTTGTCTTGTTCTCTGTCTCATTATCCTGCTATTTGTAGTAATAAATGAATAGTTTTCCCCAAGTCGAGTCTGTTTTGCCCGTGACGGTAACTTTAAGGATTTCTCCCTGTCCTTATCTCAAACCTCGAGCCGTTTTTCTTATATTTTCTCTCCCTGTTCTCTCGGAAGGTAGGGGGAGTGAGAGAGAGACTGTGTAGTCTGGTCCTGATCAGGGCTGAACTACGACACAAACCTAATGAAAAAATTTACTCTAGCACACAGATACACGCTGCTCTGTCGCCCTTCTCCATATGGGCAGACTTCGACTGGTGTAAGGCGAGATATTTTAGGGAAGCACGCTCTGCCTTGCAGGACTGGGAAAGCCCAAATGCAAAGGGACATCATGCTTCTGAAGTTAAAACACTAAAAAGTTCATGTGCCGCTATAAATCTGCTCTTACATGACCGTGTAACTGTACTGCTGTTTCCACAAAGCCCCTGCCAAAATCCCAGTATAAAAAAGAGAAATATCCTGCTCATTGCTGAAAGCAGTTAGGGTTGAAGTAATTTTGCACAATACTAAACCGAAGGAGGAAAGTGTGTGACGTTCTTCAAAGCTGCATAAAAAGAAAGTGTAAATTTAAATGAGACCATACCACGGTGCAAAGTTAGCATTTGGTCTAAACACGCTGTAAGTCAGCATTTAAAAAATGCAATTTCCTGGGTTTCTCTGAGGGAAAACAGCAAAACGAGAAACATGCTGCATTTGCTGTTTCCTGGTTGAAGTGCCTAGACAGCACCAGAGATGGGGAAGTGAAATTGCTCGGGGTAGATGGATCATACATTTAAAATATTATTGAACACGGTTGAAATGTCTTGGATCGCAGTCATCCGCTTAGACTCCTAGTTGCTGTGTGCTCTACCTGAGTCTATTTTGAGGATTTAGACAGAGTCTCTGTGGTGGCACAGGCCTCATCCTAGTTCTTTTTATGGGGATGCACTTCATCCCAGTTGCAGCTGTCAACAGCTGCAGTCCCTAGTGAATGTCGTGTATGACAGGTGTTAAATGGACCTTTCTCGCTTGCTGCGATGTAACTGGCATGGAAAAGGCGGAAAGGACAGTAACTGGGAAGCAGTAAGTAACCACGTAATGCTTCAGTCGCTGTATATATCTTTTATAGGTGATGTGAAAATGCTTTTCACTTCAAGGCAGTATATATATGCTGACAGGAATTCAGCTTAAACAGGAGATGCCATTGGTAAGAGGCCACAGGCACAAACGCAGGCTCGCACCACATTGTGATCTAGCTTTTTGGAATTTGTGACCTTCAGCTCCAGAAACAGGGGCTTGGTAAGATAAGAAGAGCAGCTCTCCTAGCTCGCCCGTAGATAGGGAACTGATAAACACTAAGTAGCTTGGCATTCCTTTCTGCAGAGTGCAGGGCTATGCATGCAGATGACATAATTACAGCACAACTTCTTATGCTGCTAGTTTTTGTACACCATCATCAGCAGATCTCCCACATGAGGAGAGCCCGTATATTGTGGGAATCAGCAACAAAACAACAGTTTAGAACGTCAGCAGCTTTCTAAGAGATCCAGTAAAGCAAATATCACTTTGATGTATAAGTCATGGCAATTGTATGGAACACCACCGAGGTGCGTATATCCATAACACCACCGAGGTGTGAGTATATCCATAACTACATTCCCGTAATCTTCCAGAGCATTACGGAAGGAGCTCTGCCCTGCGTAATCTTCTGGGCTTAAAAGCATTTTCAGTATCTGCAGATGCAACGAGCTCCAAAGACTGAAATAATCAATACTTTTTATTCATGTTTTTCTCATACACTGAAGCAATTAATAAAGGTTTGCCAAGCCTTTGTGGGTCACAAACATCAAGACCTGCTGCTGCTGATGCAGCAGTGCAACTTGTGGGAGGGGAGCTACATACCCCCGTAACAACCTTTCCTTGGTGGTGGGGAATACACCATAGGGTAATCAAAACTGCAAATGCGCACCATGCCAAACGATATGGAAGTGGTTAAGTGCTAGTACTATTGCAGCACATCACTTCTAACAGGAGTAGCTTTTTGCACTGTGCTGCATTGCTTTTACCGTTTGCAGATCCTTCTGTACAGAAGCAGGGCGGTGGTAACCGCACAGCCTCTCTACTCGTGCAGCGGGAATAGAGGTCATGCTGCCTTTGCATCGAAATTTCAGGGCTCCTCCCATTGTGCCACTGGATGCCCTGAACCCCGTGGCATAGAGGACCTAGGAGGCAAGTTGATGAAAGAAAAGGCTGGCCTGTGACACAGAGCTGTCTTCTGCAGGGGCTGCGGGAAGCTGGAGGTGCTCCAGGGCAGCTTTGCACCACGGCTTTCGCCCTCAGGTGAAGTTTCCCAGGATGGATCCATCAAACCCAATGAGAACTGGAAGCAAAGGCAGACAGTCCCTCACACGGCCTTTGAATCCCACGGATCTCATGTCATCCTAGTTGTACCGTGAGCCTTAGCGATACCATAATAGCTTTTGATTTGGTATTATGACAGACTTGGATATCTATCATCACTAATCTTCCCAAACAGTAAGCTGAGCCCGAAGTGCTGCTCAAGATTATCTCATTAGCTCTAATCTTTCTCTAGAGCTAGCAGTAAGCTGTATCACATGCTGTGTTATAAGTCGTTCTACCATGGTATGTTATAGAGCACTTATGGAGGGAGGCTCATACCAGCTTTGAGCTGCATCAACTCTTCTTTTTTTTCCAAGAAAGAGTATGTTTGCTTGGGATGAATGAATTAGATATTGACAGAGTGGATGATAGCTCTCCCCATATAAAAAAAATAACACTGTTAATTAGACACTGTTTCATTAGCAGAAGGCTTAGAAATGAATACCCTTATTACCACTGATTGCACAGAATTTGGTGTGCACACTGGCAATGCATTTACACACAACAGAGAGTTTGGCAGAGAGTTTCACACGTGAAGGCCCAAATTTGGGGAAAATGCCAGAGGAGAAACATCTTTTTGAGGAATCAGACAGCTCCAGGAAGCTGCAAATCTGTCCTCTGAGCTCTGGAGTAAATAAAATGTGCTGGAAATGTGGGAACATCCAGGGGCCAAAATTTCCAGGGTGAAAGGAGGACTCAGTTGCACCTTCCTTTGGCTCTGGCTACTCCCTCCACTTGTAGCGTGGAAGGAGCATGGCTAAGAACAGCCATCTGACCTAGCATCCGCTAAAGAAACTGCCTCCACCCGCAGGCTAAATTTTACCTTGTGTTACACTGATGCAGTGGCAGTGAAGTCAATTTGGACTCGCTGCCTAGACTCACTATTTAGACCACTGTGATTCATCATCATTTGAACTGCAGGTAGCTCAGCCATGCCCTAGTTGGCATAGCAATAATGTGAACAGCAATAACACCTGCTGGACTAAAGTAGCATTTGTTTCTTGCTGTGCAAATTACATACATTTCATCTTTTAGCCCCACCACATCTGGCAATACACTCTACATCAAGATCCAAGCTACACTGCCCAGACATATCCTCTCTTGATATTTGTGCCAGTCTTAACACCGGGACAGATGAGGCCTCAATAATAAACAGAATGGCAGCAATAAGAACAACATCATCCAATTGTATTTGCCTTACTAAGAAGGTGCAGGTTCTCTGCATATGCAGTGGTTTCCATCATCCAGCTCCTATTGCACAGCTTGATCGCAGCCCAAATCTGTGTGAGGATGAGGCTGTGTTGTGCACTCAAGCCACATCAGCCCTCCGACCAGTCCCCTGGCTGGGAGACCAGAGCGATGGAACATACCTGTTAGCACATCTGCCTTGAACACAGATAAAGCACCAAGTACTGTATCCACGAAATGGATGCGTTGCTCTCTGCTAAGATGGATTGGCTCTTTTTTTTCTCATTCAAGTAATCGGTTCTTTTATGCGAAAGAAATCAAGATTGGGTTTTTTGCAAATGACTTAGAATAGTAAAAATCCAACCTAATATGAGTTTTCCAATGATAATCACGTCACATCATTTACTGAATAAGCACTTCTATACCATTTTGGAGAACTGCCACCACTAGGAAGTCTGCTTTCTTCAGAAGGAAGACTATTCACTAGGAAAGGAAAGGTCAAAGGCAATTATTTTGTCTGAACGATCATGACTATTTCTTTTGACAAGCACTATAACAATTTCTGGCATGGTCCTTGAACTGCATGAAAACCTAGCTTGAATAGCCTTATCATTGAATGTTCGGAGCGTAATTTTCTATCCTGAGTTTTTATTTTAGACCAGTATTGGAAATCAAAAATAATGCCATCTTGTTTCTTCTCGAAATGTAGCCAGTATCTCAGGGCTTCCCAGTTCCTTTCTTCTCCTGGAGAAAGCTGTGGAAGGACTTATTTACTGAGAGGGGGAGAGTCTTTTTCAGGCCCTTCTAATGAAGAAATTTGTGCTTAGTACAACAATGCAAAGTAATTAGCAAGTGTTCCTCATGGAAGATCATTAGAGACTGTCTCAGACCATCTGTACTAGAGACCTTGGTAGCAGCAATACATTCAGGAATTTTGTTAATGGTATGTATTTAAAACACACAATTGAAGAAGTAGGTCTAAAAGCCCTACCTGACATTTCTCTGCTACTCACATTACCTGCTTCTCTCTTCAAAGATTGCATAGTGGTAAGCTTGGTGTGAGCTTTTTACGTGTATTCTCCCCATGTAAATTTACTGAAATACAACGGACCATCTCCCCATTTAACCTGGGGAACAGGAGGAAATCCCTCGACCTCCTACCCCTGTGCTAACTTGAAGCCCGGCTGCATTTATGCAGAGCAGCCCCAGGGCTGCCCCGTGCCTCGCTGCCCTCCTGCACGTCCCAGTGAGCAGAAAAGGGCACAGGAGATCGCAGAGAAACAGAATGTGTTGAACCCGTGACTCTTCCATGCACGAAGGCAAATTACAAAGAAAAATCTCAGCAGAAAATGCTTTAATACTATTAATAATAGGTTTGGTTTTTTTTTACAGTCAAACAGATTCTACAGAGTGATCATAAAACTGTCAGGCACGGTTTTCTTTTCCCAAAGTTTTTCCATTTCTCTCACCAGCTGTTTATACATGAACACTTTGCTGTGAGAAGCCATGGGAGGCGGGGAATGTTCAGTGACCTGTGTTTGTTGGACAAAACCCGGAGCAGTGGCTTGCAACAGCACGTCGCGCAAGACATCTCCTTTAGGTTATGGGAAACTTTTGGACTCCTGTTTCTTGGTAAGAGGCGGGAAGAGGCAGCACAGATTCTGCTGTAGGAAGAGCTGCAAAGCAACCAAATACTTTGCCATTTGCTTCCCACCCCTCTCCTTCTGCTCAGCATCCTCATTCCCTGCGAAGGTGTGCCTAACAACAACAGTAACAATAAAACCAGCAATTAATAGAAGATCCTTCACACACAACCCTGGGAAGTTACACAAAGCAAGGCAAAGCTTTATAGGACAGAAAAAAACAAGGGCAGAATAAAAAGCAGATGGGAATGTGGTTGATGGAGAGGAATATGTTTTTTATATGGGAAGGCAGCCTTGCTAAATTTTTGATCAAACATATCTGCACTTTCAATAGAAACCAAAGTTAGGGTGTGAGCCCTGAGGCAATGTGTTCATATGAAAACACATTTTGCTTCGGAAGTTCCCAAAGGCTAAATATGCCGACCACTGATAATCCTTTGCAGTTGCTTCTCCATCTCTAATGTTATTGCCTGTGAGAAATATTTGTAATAATGCATTTGACAGTTTTCATTTCCATTAAGGAAACAATAAATCATGTCATAGGTTTCTGAAATCACATGCTTAGGGAAGGAATTACTTTTCCGGGACAGGATTATTTTCTATTTCTTTCCCTGTGCATGCAAGTCTGGCCAGTTCCAGTAATGAGGATGGAACTGAAAAACAGCGTTTGTTGCCTAATCTCATACTTCTGTTCTTACACAGCCCATGCTTCCAGAGACATGTCAACATGGGGACATCGGAGAGCCCCAGCTTCCATGCTTCTCTAAAAAAGGTCTGAGATTTCCTGGGTGCAGACAAAAGTTTGGAAAGATGAATCGTTAAGTCTCATGTGGATCTACAGTTTATCATTCAATCAGTCTCATGATTTTGGAATACTTCTAGTTAGCAAAACTATTTTCCCACCTGTTTCTTTGCCTCCTTTTTCATAATAGGGAGGGAAGGGAGGAAGGCACAGACTGAAATTTTATGTTATTTCTATGTGAGCCTTGCGAGGGGGAAGGCTGGTAACTTAGATTTCTTCCCCGTCATTGCCCTCACACACATAAGGGCCAGGGTCTGTTTGCCTCTTAAGGCAGAACCAATCATGGTAACAATTTACTGAAAAACATGATGAAATAAGATCCTTAAAGCCGACAGTCCCTGGTGTTCGGAATTAATTAAAATAATATATTTTAGTTCATGCAATAGCATGAACTAGGCTGCTCTCCCTTCTTCAAAAATACAGAAATAATAGGAGGCAGCTTCCCGTCAGCCAGAGCAAAAGATAATTTATGCCTTTGGACCTCAGTTCCAGGCACCAGCACATTCCAGATTCTACTATTTTTTGGCCTGCATTACATGGACTCTTTATTGCTTCAGTTAATCTACTGGCTGGATTAAATTCTTGTTTTTAAATCTGAGAGCAAAGTGGACAAAGAGAAATCCAAAAAGAAATTGAGCAAAACACGACACGGAGGTGAAATCTTGTTTTCCACATGCAGGGCCAAATGTGAAGTCAGTGGAGTAACTTTGAATGTACAGTGGGGGAGCTGAAGCAGGATTTGGCCCTTGAAACCATGGATTACTAGGTTTGGAAGAGAATGCAGGTCGTTCCATTGCAGTTTGGCTCTGACAAAATATGACTTCTGGACACAGTCCCAACAAGATGGGAATTATTTCAAACAATAATTGTTTTGTTTGCATAGCATAGGATTTCACTCATTTATAAATACATCTTTTAAATTAAATTTCCCTTGAAAAACAATGATTTAAGGAACAAAGTGGTTAGTTAAACTTAGGGTAGTCTCGGTGAAATCTAGAACTTGGGGTGGGGGCTATTGGAAGCCCAAACCACTGTTTAGTTTTTGCCATGACCACAAAAATAGGATGTTCAGTCTCAAGCAGAAAGTAAGTTGGCCTCATGGCTTCCTTTGTCTTTCCTGTAACAAGACAAAACATTTTTCTCTCTCTCCCTGCTCAGTGAGGACAGGCAAACCATGGTTTTCAAAACACTTCATCTGTGGACCACACACAGCCTGAGGTTAATGCTATTATTGCTCCTTTGTCAGGCCTTTTTTGTCTGCTCTGCCAAATGAATTGCTTGTTTCTTTATTAAATAGGATTCCTTTCCAGTAGCAGTCTCCCTTAACCTCAAAAGAAACCCCTTCCCTCGAAGAGAAAGATCAGCTGTGTACTGTTGTCCCCTTGGTGAAGTGGCAGAGACAACATTTCACCAAGGGAAGTTATCGAAGGTTCCCTAAACCCCTTACAGAAAAGGCAAAGCGAATAAAAACAAAAGATATTTTTCCTCTCACTTTGAGGCTGCAGAGTATTTGGTACTCAGGTTGAACTCTGGTTACTCCAACTTCTTTAACTCATTTCAAAGACAACTGACCCTTCAGAAAGTAAAACTCAACTTAAAATAAGATTTCTTTAGAAAATACTAACTTCCTCTTAAATTAATACCTATCTGTGAGATATAAGAAACTCTATCTAGAAAGCCTTTCTGCTTTCCAGGATTTCTCAAGGAATGAGCAGGATGGTTATCCAAGAGAAAGCTTTCTGCCTGTGTGTTTGGAGTAGCTATCACTTAATGTATCTTTGGTCATTGTCAGCATTTCAAAGACTTCAGAAGGTTCCCTAAAATATCTCCAGGCCTATCATTATCCTCCCTCACTCAGTTTTCAGTTCACTACTCTCATATGCATATTGACTCTCCTCATTTTCCTAGGGCTATGAAAAGAAGTTCTGGATCCAGGGGTCCAACTTTCTCTTTTTATTGTCTGTACAGTAAATTTCCTTCTGGTACAGTCTTTTTATACCCTTCCCTTTGTCTCCTCTTTTCTCTCACCGGTTTTGTTTTCCTAATTGCACATTAACCCCCACTTGTTCATCTGCCCCATTACGTATTTGATTTCGTCTTTACTCTGCTGTTTGCCCTCATGATCAGCTGGTGCCTAACTTTCTGCCTCCCCATCAAGTAGCGTTCCTGGCTGTGCTGTGCCATCCACTTAGCAAGTCCCGTTTGCTCTCATGCTGGGAGCAGAGCACCCTCCAGAACGGTGTGGTCTGGCTTGTTGTGAACCTCAGGGCTGACGGACCCCGGGTATCACCCCAGGTGTCATCTCTGTCCCTACGCTTAGTAGCTCTGCCCAGAAGGACTGGGGCTAACAAATGCACAGTCTTGATCTCATCAGATCAAGCTCTGATTTCTTCTTTGACTGGCAGGTGACAGTTAAATCTTTCTTTTCAGACTCACTCAAGGATGTGGGAAATATTTTTATTTCTTCCATCTGGGATTTGTACTATAAGAAAAAGATAATTTCCTATTTTTCAGAGGATATGCCATCTGGAAGCCTGGTGTATTCCCAAGAAAGGCTATTTTTGCAAGAGTTTTTCCCCTGGAAAGGACAACCAACATGCCAAATTCGGTTGGAAACGCTCTGACCGAATCCAAACTAAGTCAAATTCTTTACTTATTCTGGTTAATTACGCTGTGCTTTGAAGCCTGCTCTGTTCTGAGAAGAGGGGAAGCAAAGGCAGCTGTGAAGTGAACCTGCTGCCTTTACAGCCACAGGAAGGGTCACCCCCACTGGTCCCCCCTCTTCTTCCTCCTCTACCACTTCTTGTGCTGTCTGGGTTCCTCGCAGAATGGGAGCATTTCTTGGCCATCCTGACTTGGGGGTCCAGAGAGACCTAGCCCCTCGCTCCACAGGATGGAGAGGGGCAATTTAGCACCTCTGCCCTTGCACTGGGGCAAAAATGGCTCCCTAGACCGACCCACGAGGGAATGGCAGGATACGTTCACATCTTTGCTTCTCCTCTGGAGGAAGCAGACATGCACAGGGCCTACAGATGGGGCCACTCAGCACCTTCTGCTAGAAACCCCATGAAATTAGGCAAAGAGACAGATTTCTCACAGCTTTGAGAACAGTCAGCATTTCAAACATATACAATTCAAAGTATACATCGTTCCAGATGAGATATGTGTTTAAATAGTAAACCTCAGGATAACACATATGTACTAGAGTTGTTAGAAGCTGGCATCTCTGTTTTGCACTGGTGCATAGCAGTGCAGTATCTTAAAATAAATTTTCCAGAAAAAAAATGAACAGGAAAATGTGGGTTTGTACTGGTAAAGTTTCCCAAAGAGTGATCAAATCCGTTGGCTATCACATTGAGAGGATGAGACTGCCTCAAGTAGCACCCAGCAGAAGAGTACCTCAAAGAATCGTCCCTTCTCTCCATTGATGGAGAACATATTGCTGAAGGAAAGGTGACGTAGCGGTGTCCACAAACTGCTTTTTTTTTTTTTTTCTGCTGGGAATAAACAAGCCAAAGTAACAAGAACAAAAGAAGCTATGTGTGTCACTGAGTGATAAGACTTTTCCCCTGCGAGACAAATGCGTGACAGATTGTACTATGGAAGGCACACAGCAAGGCTACCAGCTGTGTCAAGAAAATGCTGAACCAAACACATGGGGAAGGAAAACGTAGTGACTGCATCAAAACATAGGCTGTTCTGAACTTGTGCAAACAAATAATTAATGTCATAATATGCAATATGATGTTTCTGTGTGAGGGAAATGTATTTATAGATGTTAGATGTATAGATGTAGAACAAAACTGTATGGAATAGTGGGAGTTTCTTCTTTTCAATTAGGAGATATGCAGAGGCCCACCACAAGAACAACAGAAGAAAAAAAAAAAAAGAGCTTGTTTTTATCACACCCAACTGGAAATCACAGTATATTTCTGATAAGAACGCAGTTGGTGTTAAAATCCTACTGGAGATGCTGCAGAAATATCATATTGACCACCACAGCAGAACTGTTGATAGTATAGGAGGTTGGAAGAGAAAGTGTGGATCTGAAGGCCAGACACTTGTTTCTTGAAAGAGGAAGGAAGTACGGGGGTTGCAAACCTGCCGTTAGCGTTGCCTGATGCAAACTGCACGCTGCAGATCACGGGGAGGGCTCGTAGCTACCCGGCCCCCGGCAGGAGCACAGCTGGACTCAGCCACCAAACTGCCAGGAGGAAGTGGCATCTTCTCTTCTGAAAAGGGAGCCTGGGAAAGCACCAGGTGGAGAAAACACACCAGAAAGCTTGTTGCAAAAAGCAACTGGCAAACAAATATTGATCTCTTCTGGTCCTGTGTAGGTGTCTGGGAACTGGCTAACCGGCCAGAGGAAAGGAGCTGCTCTCCCTGAGGAGACACAAGCAGAGGAGCTGTAATAACTGTGTGATTTCCTTGATACTGCATGCAAATAATTTCTGCTCAGCAGAGCAAACTGCACCCAGGATACAGTGAAGTGAACCCCAGAACCCACGCTATCATCCCTAGGTGTGATCAAGTGCCTGCTATGCAATCACAGATGTGTCACCGAAAAGGGCAGGGAGCACTTTTGAGGGGTAGTTGCCCTGGCAGGTCTGAAGTGAGCTGTGTTCAGTACTGTTCATGGAAAACACTGGCAGGCACAATCTCCACGTGTCTCATGGGGCTCGTCACAAGACTATCGGCAGCTCACAAGGGGACAAGCTGGGAAATTAAAATGGCACGCTATTCTTTTTGTCAGTCACTGGCACAACGCAACAAATACTTGAGTCAATAAAATCAGCTAGCAAGGAGCCATCACCGAATGTGGTAAAAACAAAACTCAAATGAGTTATTCTAAATGAAAGCAGAAGGCAAGCAAAAAGTCACTATGAATAGCAGATTCAGCTAGCTTGGAATCACGTATGGCCAGCCAAAGAGGATGTTCCAAAGAAACTGGGGAAAAACTGGGAACAGCATGTTCAGCTAGTTTCCCTAACAAAAATTAGAGTTAAAATAAAAACATGACATCTCAAAATGTCTGACAAAAGGCTTGCTTTCCCCACAGGGCCTTGTGAATGTGAATTACAATAAGTTAATGTTGTTGAAAAGAAGAAAATTGGATAATCTGAAATGTGGTGCTGGCAAATATCCTTGTACACCTTCTGGTTAGAAAAAAAAAAAAGAGCGCTAATGTTAGCAACACTGCTAGAAAAAGGTAGACTCTCTTTGCAGACCTGAGCAGCCATGGACATACACTTCGATTGTATGAGACCTAGCAATGGAAATAACTGTTAAAATCTTATCATAGCAAGGTGGGAAGGGGCAGCCAGTAGAGAAGTGAAAGCAATTCATTTGATAAAGGCTATTATCAGAAACCTTTGTGCAGCTCACATAGCAAAGTCCTACAGAAAGAGCATAAAGAAAGTCTGAGGGATACAAAAGGAAAAACAATCCCTTATGAAAAATATATTTGAATGTGAACATAGAGAATATAATGAACATAGAGAATATAATGAATTTCTGTTATTAGAAAGGAAGGTATTATATTATCGCAGGTTGCCCAGAGAGGTGGTGAATGCCCCATCCCTGGAAATATTCAAGGCCAGGTTGGATCGGGCTCTAAGCAACCTGATCTAGTCAGGGATGTCCCTGCTCCTTGCAGAGGGGTTGGACTAGATGACCTTTAAAGGTCCCTTCCAACCCTAACCATTCTATGACTCTATGAATCTGTGAATATTTATCACCAGACTCATGCCATAAAGAGAAGTACGTCAGAGTAAGAGCTGTCAAATTTACATTAAGTGTATTAAACTAATTTTTAGAATTGTAGCGAGATTTTTAGATTTTTTTTTCCCTTCAGTAGCCAGTTAATCTAACAAAGTTTGCTTAACAATATGTTAGCTTCCATTTCTATAGATGTTCTTGCATGATCTGAGGGATCAGCTCAGTAGTGTTTTGTACAACGGTCATTCCGCAGGCTGGCAACTGCTGGCAATCTCGAAATGCATAAATCTGTGTAAGCAAACTGAATATATGTAAGCATGGATATTCTTAGTGGATAAAATTCTTGGCAACCATCAAGTAAAGGGAAACCTACTGGCTCTAAAAATTGATGAGGCTAGCATTTTTTAATTTCTCACTTCCTAGAGATCTTTTCCAAAGGACTAAGTACGTCTTTTACAAGCAGTGGAATGCAGCTTAAAATGCAGTGTTGCAGTAAGTGTCTATCTAGTCCAGGAAAACAGGTTATATTTTTAGACATATTAGCAAAACCTGTATTAATTAACCCATTTTTAAACATCGTTTGGCCTCCTGTATGAATAATGAGAGGAACAAATTTAAAGTATTAGGCCTATGAATAGCTAACATATTTTCTAAAGCTGTGACTGTAAGGGGAGCTGAATTTTGCCTTGAAACCCATTAAAACTGGTACTGATGCATTAAAAATATTTTTCTTTCTGTCTCCATATAAAGTTGTCATAGCTGGCATTGTTTCATCAGTGCTGAATTATAATTCTTGTGGCAATACTGTGACACAAATCCCAAAATGTAGAAATTTCTGTATGCCATGGAGTTTTTAATCAGAAAGACAAAACAGATAAGCTAAGATACAAGGAAGGTTTAATTTGGAAAATTCCAAGTTTGTTTGTGTTTCTCCCTCCTCCCTTTCCTTGGCTTGATGGTGGTCTGCAATCCTCTCAATCTATATCTCGTATCGATGCAAATGCGGTGGCAATGGACTCCTCCTGTACTGGCAGGAAATCAACCTCAAAGGGCTTCCAGCTTGCACCTTGCAGAACTGGCTTTGTCACTATGACAAGATGAGTTTACTGGAAGGCTAAATCCTAAATTAAGTGAAAACTCATGCTTGTAATTAAGAAATCCTGATACAACTTTTGCACTGCAGAATTATAATCAGTAGATCAACTACATCTGGAAGGTGCTTCGGTTTATTCAGGAGGAGAGACTGGAATGTGAACGTGGGCTAGGTTGGGCCATTATAAACATGTCAAATGTAGGTCAGGCACATTGCAAATCTGTTATCACATCTTTTTTTTCCAGAAACAAGATGAGAACACTTAAAAAATAAAAGCCAAACAAATCCTTCGGGTCATTTATTGAGTTAGACCATGGTTGAATTTGAGTCAAAGTCCATCAGTTACAGTAAATGATCTTTTATTTATGTCGTTAGGTGTTGATCAGTATTTCACTTCTCATGTCTTTATCAGCAGTTTCTTATTTTCCTTAACCCTCTCCCTTCTGCACTGCATATCAGTAGAAGAAATTGTCTTCTAAAAAGATCTGCTCTTTTATCTCAATGTAACACAGGTTGGTAGTAGGGACATGGTGGACAATCCTGATTGCTGATGCTGTGACAGCGTCTAGAAAGGGAGGCTCTTAGGTAGAACCTCATAATGGTACGTCAATAGATAAGTCATTTTTCATGAGTTTGTCTCGGTGATTCCTTGAGCAGGACCCTTCTCTCTGGCTCTTCCCTCAGTCAGGTAGGCTTTCAGCAGATGTGAAATCAAAGTTCTTTCTACCAGAGCACAGGTGGTAATTTTCCTCCCAGACCTCATTTCTGAAGTTGTCAGGCAGACGGGAATGGACCAGTTGGATATCTTTTGATAATCATGTTATAGTTATATAATTCTAGCCTATTTTCTGCTCTCAGTGGGTATGCCAAGGAGTTAGGAAGCCAAAGTCTCCTACAGACCCGTGAGACAGAGACAGATCTCACTGATCCTTCCATTCACGGTTCATGGCGCTGCTTCTCAGGTCTCTCATCCCAACCTCGTCAACTTGGCCGTTCCCTTCAGTATTACCTCTCTCAGAGCAGAAGTCCTAAGAATGACAAGACTGGTTCTTGTCCAGCATCTAAGAGTGGTGTGAGTGACAACAGCCACTGAGAGATGTCAGTTCTCCAGAACATTTATTTGCAGATTTGTGAGGCCTAAATCACCAAGGCGTTGTGCAGATTCAAGGAACCAGTTCCTCCTAAAGCACCAACCAGTAATACCTAGTCTTCTGAACAAAGAGGTTATGTACTCCCAAATTTCTGCAGGCTCCAGAATCACAGGAATTATAGGTGTGCAAACCTGATTCCTTGGGTTCCTCAGGAAGAAAGCTTGACTTTCTTCTTGTGCAGAAATGGATAATGAGGTGTAATTTTAGTTTAGTTAGAATTTTGTGTGCTGATAGCTTTTGTCCTGTATTTTTCCTTTTCCCCAGATGGTAAACATTGCGGTAATAATTATAGCAGTAGAGTGAATATTACTCTTGTCTGCAAAGCGTTTATGGACTGAAAAATATACCTGAGCCATTAGGAAGCAAAAGAGGGTGTAGTCTATTATAAAAGGCAGTTATCCAGTTCCAGGTGGCTGGAGGGCAAGATCAGAGCATTCATTCATGATGTGGGTGGTCTGGACTCAGAGCTGAACTCTGTGCAAGGGAGTGGACTGCACAGTGGGAGAAAGAAAGGTTGAAGTATTACTTTTTTATTTTATTCTGTTAAGTAGAAGTTATTCATGCAATATCTGTAAAGGCAAAGATGTTGGTAGAGCTGGCAATACTTAGTTTTAATTTACTAAAGATATTTAAGAAGACCTTGGGAGAAAAAAAAAAAAAGGAAGTAAATTTTCAAATTAAATGTGGCTGCAGGGTAACTGCTCAGCTCCAAAACAATCCTGAATTTTGGAAAATCAGGATCCAAATCTCTTGGGCCCTGGCAAGCTCTATTTCCTTTTAAAATTCTTTATTTTATACCCCCAGGAGTCTCCCTGTGCATGTTTCATTTATAGACCATAAGGGCTTTTTTAGAGGGGCAGAGTAGGTGTCTTCCTCTGGTGATGGCGTAACAGGGCCCCCGCCATAAAGGGGGTTTTGGAAATGCTACAGGAGCGTAAATTAGCAAAATCAACTTTCTGGCCGATAGGTATGGATTCCAATCCATTACTCATAGGCAAAATACTCCATACTCACATTACTGGTTTTACAAGCAAAGCTTTTTCAACCACATTTTAATCTGTAGCCATTTGTCTGTCAAAGAGAGGAAATGCTTTTTTGATTTTTTTTTTTTTTTTTTTTAAAGCACTTCAGCACTCCCTGGAACATTTACGCCCGAGTCTGTGATGCACTGAAGATGGGAGCAGGTGCATGACTTCCGCAGCACTGCTGGGAAACTCTGGACCAAAGCCTCTGTCAAGATCACTGAAAAAAAGACCTATTATTAGTGGCAGCAATCCCATGTATGACAGCATGGAGTTTGGCCCATTATACTTTCAAGGTCATTAAAGCAAGATCACGAAAGACAGAAAATAGAGAAAAAATTATTCTAGAGCAGCTCAACTGGAGCAAGTGAATAAGGAAGCAACTTCACCATCCATTTTGCATGTAACATACCCTTTCCAAGTCAGCTATAATTGATCTGAAAGGTACCTATTTGAGGCAAGTTTAAGGTTGGAATTTTGTTTAGAAATACAGAAATTAATGTTTCCTAAATTCCTTGGAAAACAGTATGTTCGAGTGTGTCAATTTAGCTCTTGTTATGAACTATTCCCAAACAAAATTGTAGATGGACCAGAGAGGATGGAGCCTCAACGTCATGCAAGAACTGGGTGTGTTATCAACACTGTTTGGGTCACAAATCCAAAACATAGCACTGTACAAGCCACCACAAAGAAAACTAACTCTATCCCAGCAAAACCAGTATGTTAGTTCTTCTTATTACCATAGTGCTTATTTTCCTCAACTCTCTCCTATGGTGACTTTACATTCAGTCAGCAAAACCAGCATTTTATAGTTATTCCAGGATTTTTACTTTGTTAAAACAGCAATTCCACATTTTTTTTTAAAAAAAAAATTCTTTCCGTGCATTGGATGCATTCAGCATCTCTGTAGTTGTAAAAGTCTTTGCCAAAAGAAACCCCGTAGCCGACTGGTGTCACACGTAACAGCTCCAGCAAGAGGAGCTCTTAGCTCCTGGCTTCTTTCCATTCTCCTTTGTATCCCTATAAATCAGAAGTCGGTTATTTCAGATTCAAAGCGTGTAAGTGGGAACTGAAACCAGGTTTAGGCTTCCCTACTTTGCACGGGTATCAGACTGTTGTGCTGCAGGCAGCCACGAGCTACCAGACATCCCAACGCCGCATTGCCTGCAGCTTTCTAAAGCCATTGTAGCTTCCAAACTCACAGCGGTCACCTGGAGGGAAGAGACCTGCATCACACACGTTTTTTACTTGTTATGCTTACTAGAAGAAGTATGGATTAAAAAAAAAAAAAAAAAGAAAATTAGAAGGCATTAAATTGAGAACAGAGAAAAGGCAATTGGGACAGACGTGGCAATGAACTGAAGGGGAAAACCAAACATTAACGCGAGAGACCATTAGCTATCACATGTAGCAGTGGAAGGCTGTTGGGTGGCTGAAGGCCACCAGAACACCTCAAAGAGAGAAATCTAGCAATTACCAGCCTCCTCCTGTGGTTTATGGCCTGGTGTATAATGTCCTGAATACATTAGATATTACAGGCTCATCCATCACAAACGTGCTCTAATGGAACCAAAGGTCAGGAGCAAAATTAATGCTGGGGAGGAGGAATGGCCTAAGCGTGTGTGGAAGGGGAGATGGATATTTCCATTTTAGCTTAAGTTAAATGATTGCTGTGTGTTTGTGTATGCAAAGCTTTTCACTAATAGCTACTGAAAGGCCTCACAAGCAAACAAAGAGCACAGAATCGCTGGCCTTACGAGCACACAGATGTCGGTTATTATAAAGCTCAATTAAAAAAGATCCTAGATATACTAGCTAAACCTTAAAAGATGGTTTTAAACTAACAAAAAAAATGCTAAGAGGCACAACCCATCCCTGTTGTGAGAATGCTGTAATACTTAGCCACAAAAAGGAGACTTAAGCATGCAATGGGAGCTTTATCCCAAGCTTTTTCATTTTGCTTTGCCAATCTAATTCAGATTTTTAATGTACCTTTCTGACAATCTTGAGGAAATTGTATAGAGAAGAGTTATCAAGAGACTGTCTTGCAATTGGGACTTTATGAGATGTCAGAGAAATAAACGTGGCAAAGACTTGAGAGATCACTAGGGTCTCCATCTGAGTCACTGAAGAAACCATAAGCAAATACTACGGGAACCAATATGTCCCATTACAGGCTGTACGTACATTTCTAACTTGCTCTGCATGCAGAAGCAGCTCAGAAAAAAAAAATCCATATTTATGAAATCTGAATTCACTTCAGAATATTCTAATAACAATAATAGGCTTGATTAAGATCTAAGTAAAAAGACAAAGCTCTAAAATGAGGTATTTTAATAGTACATAATTTTCCCTTCTGAAGCTTTGCCTAGAAAGGAGTTAATCCTCATGGACTAAAGAACACAATACACATAGGAAAGACCTTTTGAATGGTTATGCATTTCTGTAATGTTAACAACACAATTGTGCAGGCCCAGCCACACAATTAAGATGGCAAAATCAAGCTCTCGTAAACCCAGGTATTGCCAAAACTTAGATTGCCTATACAACTGCTCTTCAGCCCCCTTCCATGTGGGCTTTGTGATCACATCGTTAGTTTTATGGGTAAAAACTACTTTTTTACACCAGAGTCTGCCTTTAAGTACAGAATTGACTGTTCGAAGAACTCGATAGCCTTAAGATATTTAGTCTTCACAATTCAGCTAGTGATCTACTTATTACCTGCCATCTGAAGCTGACACAGAATCTTCAATTTCTGCACGTGAAGGGAAGCTGCAGGAAAGATCATGATGAGATCATGGCACTGGAGGAGGTACTGTAATGCACATGACACAAGAGGACTAAATTAGGGACACTCACAATAACCTCAAGGGCTGCGGTTTTAAGCATTTCAGCTCTTCCTAAATATATTTCACCTAGTGATCTGATTTCTGGATGTTATTTCCTGTTTTAATGGCTGAAGACCCAGTAATAAGCTACCATCAAGAACAGGGATGAATTCTGATATGCACTACTGCCATATAATTGAACAAGTATAATTAATAACAGGAGAATATTTATGATAGGGGTTATTCTTTCCCCAACATATATCCCGTGTCAAAGTGATGAAGCAGAAGAAATTGCCGAAGATATCCAGCCCAAACCTCTTCACCCATGTCCCTCAAGAAGATGTGTGTTCCCACAGCTCTGAGCTTACTAAACACTGTTGTTTAGGTCTGGCCTAACTTGGCACAACTTCCCCAAATGCTAAGCTGAACCAAAGTCTCATAGCCACTGAAAGGAGAATTTGCTCTCCCCTCCAACCCCATTCCTCCATCCTTCTGCTTGCATGATGCTACTTCTTTCCTTGCACTGGCTGCCCTGCTTACTGGATCTTCCCTTGAACCAAATCAGCTTGTTCGCTGTCAAGAGTTCTTGGTGCAGGAGTAGTTTTCTGCCAAATTAGTGAATCTGGGCACAGCATGAAGGTGACATTGGCACAAACTGAACTGGTGAGGGACTATGGTCAGGAGTGGAAAGAAGGGGAGAGGCAGCAGGAGACCTTCCTCTTTCTCAGCCATGAGCTGTTCGGTCAGGTCATCCTCACTGGTTAACCTGCAGCCTCTCATTCTGCCATTTTACCAAGGGTGCAAGAGGCAGAGTTTGAAGTTGAGCTTAAACCAGTGTGCGCCTCAGCCACACCCAAGCAGAACGGTGTGAGGGGCAGAAGAGCCACTCCTCTTGCTCCAAGGTGCCCTCTCTGCTGGAGTTTCGGCAGCTTCCCATACACAAAGGAAGAACTACAGCTTTCCCAGATAGGTCAAAAGACATTTTTACAGGGGGCAGCATTTGGCAATCCAAATGCAGGCTTACTCCGTGCTAGTTGTGCCCAGGCGGCAGTGTTGTGTTCAGCTCCCTTCAGGACAAAGCTCAGCTCTGCAAAGCCGCAAGATGTTCTGTTTCCCTGAGGTCTGTGGCAAACAACTAAACTGATGACACGGTATTCATAGAAGCATATAATAGTTTGGGTTGGAAGGGACCTTTAAAGGTCATCTGGTCCAACCCCCTGCAAGGAACAGGGTCATCTCCAACCAGATCAGGTTGCTCAGAGCCTCATCCAACCTTGCCTTGAATGTTTCCAGGGATGGGGCATCATACGATGTATTGACATCACAAACTCAGTCAACACTGCCTGTGACATCAATGTACACCATCACTTCAGGAAGGACTCTCTTCTACAATAGCAAGTTGCAGATGATAGTTTCTGGGAGATTTCTATAGCCCCAGCTTGAGTGTGAACAGGAAGAGGTGTTTCATTTCTACCACGCACGTGCCTAAACATTCAGTCTCTGATGGGTACCTCGCAATTAGATCAGGGCCCGGAGTAAAGCTGTGTTGGATTCTGTTTTGGCTGTCTCCCTGATGGGCAATGAGGGGAAAATTTGTTCACCTCCCTTTGCCACATGTGCCTGCCCGCTACAGAAGGTGGCATTGCAAAGCACAGTTCATTTGTACCTGTGATGGGAGTTTATCTTCCCATACATTTATGTCTTTGGATTTCAGGCAATGACTTCTGCGAGATATGCTATTATCTCATCACTGGTGTCACATAAGCTTGTATTTAGAGGGATTTATTTCTTGGCCATCTGAGAAGGAAATGATCTAATTACAGACTAATATGTAAGATCACTATTATGTTAGCTGCCCAGACCTTCTCATTTTAAGACCCCTTTTGGCATTGTCTGTAATTTTGCAGATTTAACTCTTTGACCTGATTTCTTTCATCCCATGAGGCTTCCTCAGTCTTTTTTTAAAATAAAATTTTCTGCCAAAAGCCATACTAATTTCCAAGAATGCAGCTGAAAAGAGAGATGCTATTTTCCTAATGTTAAATCTTCCATATGAAAACTGTAGCCTACATGTAGCTTTGAGCAGGGACAAGAAATTCAGGGTGCAGAGGGAATTAAGGGATTGTCCCTTGGAAAAAAAAAAAAAAAAAAAAATCAAACGACACTTAGTGATGTAGCAAGTGTCTGGAAAACCTGTAGTTTGCATATGTTCAGTAGAGACTTGCCAGAACTTTGTAATGTAACTCTTTAGAGATGCTGTCTGCAACGAGCACACTGGACTTCATAAGGCTTTTCTATGTCAGGAAGGTTTATAACCCAATACCACTAATAACTGCTCCTTCAGATCAAGTTGCAGGTCTGTGCAGCAGATTTAAAGTTCCTAGTCTGCTGATAAATGCTGTTATTGTCAGTACAGTTATGCAATTAAATTTCCCTTGTTTGCATCTTTCATAAGCTTAAGAAATTAAAAAAAAAATTCCTTAAAAAAAAAAAAAACAGTATAAAACCCATGCAAAATGAGTATTATTATCCCCACTATAAAGACTTGCATCTGAGATATGCAAAGTTTAAGGCCAAATGTATCCATTGGTTTTTGGGTATCCAGCCAGGAAGTAAAATTATATATTTTAAAAAATAATTTTTCTGAGCACATGGCTTGACACAGCTGTAGGTGTGTGTCCTCAGACTCCTGCAAATCAGAGTCAGGCACTCAAAGAATAGGGAATGTACAAGATAAAGACTACCTGCAAAAAACATGCAGGGGAAAAAAAAAAGTGATCTCACACAGCCCGTATCTGAACTTGCATTACATGGGGGGGCACAGCTAGGATGGGAAAGGGACTTCCTGACCAAGGACTGACTTACAGCAATATCCTTTTAACACACTATTTCTATAAAGTAACCCACCAAGATTAAACTTTATCTGATGTAAATAGGCATATTCATTTCCCAAACAGTATTTGGTCAGACCGATTTCAATACCTGCTTAGTCTTCCTGTGGGTTTTCTCTCTTGTTTGTTTATATGAACAAAAATAGTATGAAATATATTTTAACTTGAAAAAGTATAACCACTGTTTGCACAATAATTATGGCAAATATTTGCATAGCAAAGATGTTATATAGATACAAAGGTAATAATGATTGCATTATAAGATTAAACCTTTCATTGTGATGTATTATGCAACAATTAATACCTTTTATTTCAGGAAAACTGAAGTCTAACTACAGTAATCACTATTACACTGTGAACCCAGGCACTGGAAAAAGTTGATGACAACTACACATAAAATTAGTCAGACAATATTAAAAAAGATGCGGAGGGGATGGAAATATTATATATTTTCTTTAAAACTGTTGAGCCATTCTAACAAACACACAGAACCACTTGTAATGAAGATAAAACGCAACATCCTCTTAGCACTGCCGTGCTTACAGCTCTTTCAAATGGCACATATGGTTTGTACTTCTATCAGGTGTGCTTAGACCCTGTTCTCCTCATGAACAACGATGGCATGTGTTGGAGTTGGGAAGCAAAACAACACTAAGTTAAATACACTCTGACTGCCTTAACTCAGAATTTCCTTGTATTTATGGATTTATATTAAATCCCTACGGTTATTTTAAAATTGTTTTCAGTGTTATTTTATCATTTATCTTATTATCATCCAAAAAAAATGGCTGCAAATGATTGCTTTGAGGATTGGCAAACATACTTGTACAGCTTGAAACAATTCATTGAAAACATGTTGCTTGCATAAGAGAACATGCCGTCTTTAAAAGCTGTTGGTAAGAAATGTTCATTTCTTGAATTTCCATTCTATTTACAGACTCTGAAGACAGGAGAAATAGGATTTAAAATGCACCTACAGGTTGCGTACCTTTTGGGGATCATCTTATTTTAATCTCAAGAGAAGGGGTGTTCCTTGTCCAGCCATGACTTTGGAACGGACTCCTCAGTGATGACACATGTGCCAAGATATGAGGCCTTTTCAAAATATTCGATCTTTTCTCCAAAGGAGAAACCTGTAAGCAGTCATGTTGTAAACTAGTGAACAATGGTTTAATAAGGAGAAGTGTTCTAGTTTCAGTACAACCAAACAATAAGTTTTAGCTAAATATATTTCTGTGGGCATAGGAGGTACAAGAAAAAGATTTAGGGTAATGCATTTCCTTACTTTTCTCCCCATATATTTGCCACCTCTAGAATACTTCAGTCATTTGTACATTCACATAACTCCCTAAGATGAAATGTAATTATCTTTGCTATTTTATAGCCAGTGAAAGTGAGGTACAGACAGAGTTACACACAGCATACCTAGAAAAGCAAAAGCACAAACCCCCTCGAACAATGAGTCCCAGTTCAAACAAGAGAAAATTTCCTCTTTCACGCGTGGGATGTAAGCTGGAGGAGCCAGATCCAGTCACTAATGGTTACCAGCATGTGAGCCCCACGCTTCCCCCACCCAGCACACTGGATGGATGTCCACCTCCCCTCTCCAGGGCACATGGTGGGTGTCCAGCCAGGGGGACGGCCAAGGACTTTCCCCCATCGATCGCCAGCTAAGGCGGCAAAACAAACCCTTCTGTCCGTTCTAGATTTTTTAAAAATAAACCTTCACTTTCCAGAAAATAGCTTATTTTAGATGTCATTCTTAACTAATACCAGATTCTTAGTAATTTCTATTGCCCTTTTAAGACAGTTATGTGATTTTCTTCTCAGTTCTAAATCCTGTTACTTCTGCTGTCTGTGTAAGCAGCAAATAGAGAGGTTTTTGCCCTTTCTGCTCTCCTGGTCTTCCACTGATCAAGTACCTTGTCATCTGCATTTCCTAAGAACACAGAAGTCCAGAGCTTTTCATCACAAATGGTTTCTTATGCTTTCATTAAGCTGGGAAGGGGAAGAAAGGAATAAAAGGAAACTCTGGAGTTTGCAATGTGTGCAAGTACCATAAAGTCCCAAAGCTTTTAACAAAAGTTCAGTTCTCAGATCATCTTCCAGAGGGATAAAAGAAATCTATTTACTTTCGGTGGCAAAATTTTGCTACAACATCTCTAAGTAAAGATTTTTTAAAATGTTGTCTCAATTTCTGTAAATCCATCCACCTGGTTAGATGTGAAGTTCTGTCTGCATACCTGTCTGCACTTAAATTGAATACAGGAACAAATGTAACTCCTTTCTCTAGACTGAAGAGAAGGAGCTGGCATGCTCAGAGACTCTGCTAGAATCTCACATTTCTAGCTTGCTTCCCCATGCGGTCACTTGTTTCAAGTTCACAAAGGCTGGACCTGAAAGCCCAGCAGTCCAACTTGACTCTTTTTTTTTTTTTAATATCCAATTTTGAATGAGGGGAGTGACATATGTGCTTAGGCATCCAGAATAGCTTCCTTTTAAAATTAAATATAGCTGTCTTTTAAAAAATTGAACTTTGGAAACATGCTAGATAGAAAGATTCTGCCGACCACAAATATGCATAACTTATAATCACAGACAGACTTCAAAGATCCTGCTTTTACACCCACACCAGGGTCTTTTTTATTGCAATTCCTTCCTAAATAACTAATTGCCTGTGAAGCACTAAATAAGCAATTTACACTTTCCCTTTTATTCTTTATGGGGCAGTTGACATAATGCTGAGAGCACAACTACCAGCTTAACCAACAGCAACAGTTTTGGCCGGGTCACTCCATCCCAGTTTCCCAGGGACGCGAGGTGTGTACAATGACTTCTCTCCTGTTTCAGCGTGCTGCAAAGGTGAGTTGAGTAACTTTTACCATGTTCTACTCAAGGTCTGATTCAGCATCTCTTGCCAAGTAACTAATACTTGCTTAAACTGATTGCAGACAGCTCAGCAATGTTTTTGTCAGTGCTCTGATTCCAGAAAGCTGAGATTTCGTTCAGAAACTGCATGACCACTGGCAAAAATTCCACAGCTCAACTTGCACGTTGTCTTCTGGTTCCTCGGTAAGGCACAAGCCTCTGTATGTTTGTTTGCCCGAGTGCCTTAAAACAAAACTCAGCTTTTTGGAGCTGTATTTGTACTCTGCTGGAGTCTCCTTTCTTCCCGTCTTCAGCAGCACATCTCTTTCCAGAGCCGCTGCCAAGGGAGGGGACCGCGCAGTCCCAGCCACCTCCTGTCACCGCACTGGGAAGCGATGCAGAGTTAAAGGCCGTGGGTGCCACAGCTTAGCGTGCAGATTGATCCAGACAGGTAAGAGAGTGATGACAGACAACACCGGGTTTGTATTTCGGGCATTTTCCCTCCCCCCGGTCTCTTCTATTGAACTTCTCACTAAAAAAATAATCCAAAAAACTATTGCGGAAACCTAAGAAAACCTTCAGCCACTTGTTAACAAGTTACTCATCTAAAGACAGCAAAAGACAGATTATGATAACAAGATCATTAAAAAGTGAATGTTTACTGGTGCTCGCAGTAGATCGTGTTTATCTCGAGATAATCCAAGAGCACTTTCTTAAGTATTGAGTAACTTTTAAAGACGAATGGTCAGGTTTCCCCAAACTGTAAGATGTTACATCAAGCTCAATGGCCTGCTTTTTGTTTAGACACAACTTCCTTTGCAGCATATTTTTGTTTGGTAATATATTAACTAGTCCCACAAAACCAAATGATTCAAATTACTACCAGGTAAGCAGAGTTTAGTTTCTAATCACCTCGTTAGGTCAGCACTATTCACTGACATACAATTACATTGATACAGGCACTAAAAATAGTTCACCTAGATTATTCTTTAAGGTCAAGCCTGGAAACTTATGGTAGCTGTTTCAGTTTCTATGAGTTTAGATCTTCCCGGAAAGCCACTGGTCCGGCCCTCCTTCCATCGACTGTGGAAGGAGCCTGGGGAATCTGACCTTCTCTGTCAGTGGTCTAAATTAGGCAAAGTGAGTACTTTTATTCTCTTCACATTCCCAATTTCTGTTTTATGGTTACAGTAATTTAAAACTCCTGTACGAAGCCTATCTGTTAGTGTAAATGCTCAAAATAAAAAGAAATTGAGCCATATATGTCCTGTTGACTGAAGGTTATTTTAATCTGCATTAAGCACTCCAAGTTATTTTAGAAAGTGTTTTAAAATAAACATATTTTGTAAGTTTTATAAATTTACCTTGTTTTCTTAAGACATTATGGTTTTGTTGTTTATTTTTCATTCTTCCTGACTTCCGTATGTATATCCAGGGGTGTACAATTATCATGGGCAGCTTTCCCAGAGTGTTACACAAAGCGAGTTGGAATTCTGCTCCAGGAACTTCATCCACGTATCTAACTATCTTCTCAACAGTTAATTCCTTCCTTCCCCTATCTGATCCATGCCAGGTCCTCTTTCTCCTTTCCCTGGGAGCCCATGTTAGCTCAATCCCCACACTGAGTTTGGATCTATCACCGTTAGTTTTACTCCTCTCATGGGCACAGTTGTCCTGCTTAGATTTTATACTTGGTATGCATTTTATGCATATAAATTTTATGCATCATACTGAGATGTTTATTCTCACCTTCTCCCACAATAGTCCAACAAAAGGAAATGACCAGTCCAGAAAGATACCAAACTCAGCACAGTGTTTCTAAAAATGCTGTTAGAAGCTTAGATGGGAGCAACCGTGCACACACAGAATAAGAGTCTACTATGCTGAAGGGCATACCAGTCCTCCCAGTAGATGCTAGGAATGGACTGAGCCCCGAAATATAACAGCTAGGCTTTCCTGGACTGAACATAGTAAAGCGTTTCAATCCAACCATAAGCAAGCAATCCAAGCATTTCTACTACCTAGACAGCTGACAGGCAGGCAGATTGAAGTGTCAAAGGGAACAAAAGCACCTTAGAGTGAAATGTTCAAGTATTTTTGCTGAATAACAAGTACTGCCTGGAGGACACTGTCCTTACTAGCAGCTCTGGTTTGTTTTTGGTTACCGTATAAAGAATCCCCCAGGGCTCAGTATGGTTTCAGGAACTCGCATGCTATACAAACGTGCAGTCTCCTTCCCTGAAGCCACGTCACCAGGCACTAGAGATGAGCAGCCCAAAAATAATATTTTGAAAACAGTGCTGCCAATCCACCCTTCATGTGAACAGTTTTCTCACTGGTTCACCTTGAGGTATTAAAATTTACAATACAAAAGCCCTCCAGACAATCTTTCCCTCCTGGTATTGTTATAGCTTGTATTTTTACTGATTTTAGTCTGCTGTGACAATCTCTATCACTTACTAGGCAGAGTTCTCGTTTCGATTAGTGCATTTAACCCTCTTATTCCTGGGCTATGGCTTTTTCTAAATTTGCAGTCTTTTTCTCGCTCCCATTCGGAACAGGCTATTTATTTCTTCTACTCACTTTTCTCCCTCCAAAATGTATCTGTTTGGCAAAAAAAAAAAAAAACCCAACACTTCCCTTTCCCATGTCAATCACTTCTAACTGGGTGCTTCCTCTTTTGTTTGTTGTTTCCATAAGGCATGGTCTGGAGAAAAAATGCTGCTTCCTGTTTGCAGAAAAAGAACTCCGAAGTAAAACCCAGAGCCGAAACGCAAAACCCCCTTTCCTCATGCCCTGCTAGCCACCAGACCATGAGGCCATTTTCCATCCATCTGCTGATAACCATGAAAGCTGCCTCCTTATGCATCTGGCAGCAGGCAGCATCTGTGCTCCTACTCCAGAGGCAAATCCTGCACTAGGTGTGGGGACCCCTCTGACACAGCCACTGTGCGCTCATGGAGCAAAACTGGGAAGCTCAGGGCACTAGCTGAGGCCATACAGTGCTTTTTGCAAAGGAGAAGGAATAAAACCATCACCATCTCTACTCTTTTAACAGAGCATGCCCTGAGAAACACATTAGGTGTTAGACCCGGTTGGGCAGGTGACAGTACCTCAGATCAGAGTTGAAGATCAAGGCTGCAGCTTCAGGCAGACATACTGGAAGAGGTATGTGGAGGAAGGCGCATGTGTTACCCACGAGTAGGTGAGCTACAATTACCCTAGCTCCAGTGGCGGTGAGAGGACTGCTGAACTCACAGCGCTGGGAAAAATGTCACTGCTGAGACAGTATGTGCAAAGCAAGAGTAATGTTAAAGAGACAAGTTTTCATCTTTAAACTGCAGAATTCCCTTACTCTGAAAACATCAAAAAAAAAAACAAACCTTACTCCACCATTTCGAATAGTAAGACCTAAGCGACCCAGGATGCCAAACTCTTCCAGAGCACCTCAGACCACCTGCATGTGGCCTCTTAATGCTAAATAAGCATCACAAACTCACATCCTTTCAAAGGGATACTACCAGCAGTACAAGTCTGGTAAATGCTTAATTAAAAAACAAACAAAAAAAACCAACCCCAAAAAACCAACCAAAATACACTAAGAGGAGGAGGGAGAAAGTTTTATTACATGTGAACACAGATCAAACCAATTTTCTATGCCTATAGGGGTCTGAGAAAAAAGCAACAAAACATAACTTTCAATGAGATGTAATTGATTAATGATTTATGGTCTATTTGTGTAGAAGTACTAAGCATGATAAAAGTCTCATCTTGATAAATCAGCTCAAATTCTACTAGTGCCATTAATAAATCAAGAGCAGGTCAGCTCCATTCTTAATGTTGTTATTATGGTGCCTTCTGTCTGCTAATGCAAGTTTTAACATTTTCTTCACACACTAGTATGAGACAAAGATACATACATCTCCTTAGTGAATTAATTAGACAGCAGGATTTTGCATCCTTCATTTAACAGGCAGGACATTTCACTCTCTGCCTTGCACTCCTTTAGCTTTCTGAAGGGGGTGTCTATAGTACACAGAAGCACAAGTATATAACACTATGGTAAAACTAAGCCAAATTAACATGTCAGCCCATCTAGAAATGGAAGGCTTCCCTCTTCCCTTCTGCAACACCCTCTTCTCACCCTGTTCCCTTCACTCCCCCTCCGTCGTGCTGACACCAGCACTTGTCCAATTGCAAAGCAGGTTGGTGCAATTTACTATCCCAGCAGAACTTAAAAAACCCCAACAAAAAACAACAACAATCCACCCCACACGGTTTTGAAGGCAAGCCAGAATATCTGTGGGAACACTCCGCAGAACAGAAAAGTATTTAAGTGCTTCAAATTGATTTACATGCAGTCACAAACACCAAATCCAGCTCAAGGTAAGAGGAGAGGATGAGATTGTATCTCTCCCTTCTGAGAGCTGCCAGTTGCTTATTTGGCTCATCCACCTATGAAACTTTATCTTAAGACTCTAGGACACATTTGTGGGCTTAAGAATCATTAAAACTATCAAGGAATCTGATTTCTAGTTTGAGTTAGTCTAATTAGTTCCTACACACAAGTAATTCTCCACGTCTTCACTGTGCCGGTCAATGCTCATCCACAGAAAGGGCTGGGCATTGTATTACATCTAATACCTATTACATATCTTAAAAACATTAAACTTCTACCTGTAATATGAAGCATCTTTAAGATGACACAAGAACTATTATTTTTTTTTCTATAATGTGTTGATGAGCTTATGCCTTCTGAAACAGAAGTGGGTTCTGCTCAGCGTACAAACTCCACTCCTTACAGCTTATTTCTAAGGATCTGGGACAGAGAGAATACAGATAAAGACTGAGGAGAAATAGCTTCTACAGACTCTTAGAGATCATTTGGAACAGAAGAGGGACTGAGGAACATACCAAAAGATACACTGTGGAATTCAGAAATCTTAATACAAGTACTGGCATGCTAGTCTGCGTGGCTTTTTCTGTTTAGAAAAACCCCAACTCGGTAGTTCCAACAAAAAATAATCCCTACAAGGCTATGATCTACTATTTAGTATAATTTTGCCAACAACACTTTCTTTTTATGCACAGAAAATTAAGATCTAAGAACTACGCAAAGCTGTATTGGCCAGACACTGCTGTGCACGTGGTCCCTGCTCTGCAGAGTTTACAAAGAGCTCACGAGGCACTCCCCCCAAAAAATCAAAGGACTTTCTATGTAAACTGCATATTTCAGCCCCAAATTTAGAAGCGCTTATTAAACTGAACATTCACCAACTTCCTATCTCTGCATTAATCAAATATTACATAGACTCAGGAATGAGGTGATGTGGTATGAAGCTTTATTCCCACGTTTCATCTTCCTAGAGAATTCACAAATGGTTGAGGCATGACCAAGATTTGCAGGTGTTTATAGGCTGAGGTTCTCACTTGGCAGTGAAAAGGCTCACAGCCTCTGAGCACCTCAAGAGCTAAAAACAACACCATCAATCACCTCCCCTTCCTTCTTTCCAGTAGGTAGGTGTAAATTACCTGACTGGGATGACTGGGCTGGAGGGGAGGGAAATAGGAGCAGGGCAACTAAGGAAAGCTCACTGGAGTTGAACGCTTCATGCCAAGCATTCAGAGCCTGTGGTCACTCTTTTGACGCATAGCTCCGGCTCCTATATGCAAATCTAGGTTTACTGTACAGGTCTGTGGCCACAGGGAAAACACACCTCCTGCAGAAAGCCACATGTGCGAGAGGAGAACCATCTCAGGCTGACAGAGCTAATTCCACAGAGGGCTTGGAACACCAAGACAGCCAATGTATGGGAAGAGGACCTCATCAGCATATGGGATATCAGTGTGATGATCTTACCATGACCTGTGTTGCTCAGCAGGCAATCTACAGCAGGTTTGGACCAGATGGGGCTTTTCAGGGTGTGATCTTGGTTCCTGCTAATGGAAATAATCACGCCTGGCTGTCTCAAGTGCATGGATCACTGTGGAGGATAGGATGAGACGCGAATTCCTAACCAGAAGCAGATGGAAACATTTATTATTGTGGTTCTTCTGCACTGACAGAGCGGTGGGGGTCTAAAGGGTCTGAACGCTGGAGGCTGACAACATCCTTCTGCAGTGGGGGACGTTACAGAGTGGGCAAGTTATCTCAAGCACACTTTTCCAGCAAGAAATTGAGCTCAGCTTTTGTCCACCGCTGTTATATCAGGAGTTCCCGGTTGAACAGCAATAATATTTAAACAGTTTCTGTCACGTATTAGTCATCTTTGGGAAGACACGAGGAAAAAAAGATATTATCTTATTCTATTCTGACTGCTTTATTTCCTTGCTATTATTGCTCATAAAAATTTACTCCATGCTTTGCAACACAAAACTCTGTAGAGCTTCGTCTGGCAACTATATATATATATGAGCTGGGCATTTTAGTAATTATCTCTGGCAGCCTTCCTCCCTCATTTACTGCTCCTCCCCAAAAGAGATTGAAAACAGGAAAGATCTTATTTTCTATCTGGACATGAGAGAAAATGCTCACCTACTGTTTTCAGTAAAGAACAAAGGAAAATCACAAGATCACTTTATCAAATAGGCTACACATTCTTCAGTGGCTGTGAAAATCACTTAACACTTCTTTACTCAATTATAAAGAGTGTTAATCTCTTTCACCCTTGCAAAGATTTCTGTTATTATTGAATGGAAGCTATCAGTAAAAACAATGCACTGGGAAAATACCAGGCTCAGTAGGAGCTGGCGAGCACCAGACATAACTGTGGGAGTGACTCCCACAGTGGGTTCTGGCTAAGATATGCCAGTTATGTGTTCTTATTTTATCTTCATTGTAAACTAGGTTTTTGACAAACACCCTTATCCCCATACAGGGTTACTGAACTAATGAAGGTATTTTGCAACTAAAAAAAAAAAAGAAGAAAAAAAAGATTGGCAAGGGAAGTTTTCCTTACTGGTCTTTTAACCAATAAAGGCTATTCTTACTTTGTATCTTTACAGCAATGCTTATCCTGGGAAATGGGAAATCAAGTGCTTTGTGCATATAAAGGCACTCTCCCTCATCGCAGGAGCCTAGGTTGTGACCCCACTTCAGGGAGAGGTGGTGATCTGGAGGAGGAAGAGCACCGCGTCAGCAGCTGAACTGAAAGGCCAGCGCAGCCGCCTGGCCCCCGCTCTCTTTGAGCCATGCTCCGCTCACCCCCTCCCTAGCCACTCACAGCAGCGGCATTGGCTTGGTCAGCTTGCTCGCAATGGCAGAAGTAATAAATCCTTGTTTAGTTTATAGCTGCATTTTTAAAATCCAGCACAATGTTTCTGACTCATCAGAAACTGTAATCACTGTAAGCATTCCAAGTGAATAGAATCACACCTGAGACCGATCTGGCCTCACTTTTTCACTTGCTACAGGAGAGATGGATTAAAATGAACAAGTTTAGCTCCCGAACATCTGCTCAGCAAATGCTCACATAAATCAGGATGCAGAATATAGTATATTTGCCACACCCTGAATAGCAATAGTCATGCAAGATGAAGAGCAGAGTGAAATCCTGGACTTGAAGTCCATGGCAAGACTCCCATTAATTTCAGGCAGGCCAGTATTGCAATGCAGATTGTTACCAGATGGTAGATTTTAGGACCAACTGACAAATGCCATTAAAAGCAAAAAATAATTAACCTATGTGATAGGAATGCAATTCATTAATTTAGCTATTATAAAAAATAACACACAATTCATGTACCTCCCAGCAACAACTATGACTGCCCTCTTAGAAATACCCATTTTCACTTAGAAAAACATGAAATTCTTCTAACCCATAAACATTCACTCCCAGGCAAGCAGATTTTCCATACCAGTTTGACTTTTAAACACAGAAAGATGCTATTTTTAACGATGTAAGTCACAGAGTTTATGTAGATAAATACACTGTCTTACCCACGCTTAGATCTTTTTCTCCACATGTTGAATAGAATCTTTTCTGTTAGAAGTAAAGTAGCAAGAACAAAAATCGGGAGTTGTTTCTGAGATAATACTGCAGTCTCCTAAACCAAATTCAAACCAAACATCAGCTAAAGCAATAAGCCTAGAGGTATTACTACAAGTTCGTGCTCAGCTTCACAGTGTGGCTGTTGCTTTTTTTTCTTTAAGTCCTTACAAATAATGTAATAAAAATATTGCCTGCGGACAGTTAGTTCTTAAATTCACCCAAGACTGAGATGAATTACTGTAACTCACGCTTCTCTCAGTGACTGTTTCAGATTGCCTGTGTATTTAGAAAGATTAATTTGCACTGGTCACATTACTAAAATTCTTCTAAGGGAGAATTAAAACACCTTTTTCTCCTACAGGCAGCATCTTTGTGCTCCAGCAGTCAGGTTAACAGTTCACTGAGCTATTAAGAGCAAATAGAGTCAGACTGCTGGGCAGCATGCTGAGAGATGTTTTACCCAGGACACAAATTTGAGATACTCTCCCAAAGTTATTTTGAAAACATTTTTAATGGATCTGTTCATATTTTCTCATTGGCTCCATCTAATTTTCTCACAAAGTGAGTACAGGGATTGTTATTTTTAAACTGCTGGCCACAAACTCAATTTGACATCACAAAGACAAGTTAGCTCTCTCACTCAAGCTACATCATCCATGAGGACTCTAGAATTTCAGCTTCAGTAAACTATCTCATGTCCAGCTTAGCTGTCTTGGCTCTGAAGTAAAGGCAGAGATTAAAAGATTATTAAGAAAAATGCTTTTTTAACCACTGCTGCTAAGATTTTCCCTACATACAGAGAGGCAGGGACCACCTCGATTATACCATTGATGTCCCTGAGACCTTTAAGACACTTGTAGCACCAGCAGTCGGCCACTTACCCTGACAGTCCTGGCACCAGCTGCTCAAAGAGGGATGCTGATCCACTTCCACATTCAAGGCCTTCACTTAGCTATTCAGTGCAAAGGAGAGACTGGAGTATCGCTGCGACTCTGAACTGTGGGTAAATGTTAGTTTAGCGTTTCCTGCAGACTCCTATTTTACCTTCTTCCCCCCCAAACTATTTCTAGCAGAGCTTCAGCCATGCACTAATTAGAGAAAAACCCTACAGTCTCAACTTAAGCCCAGTGCTCCACAGCACAAAACTGTAAGGCAACACTGAATAGTTTGACGGGAACGTGAACCAAAGTATAGCGGTGTCATTAGTGCTCTCTACTGGATAAACACATAATTACTCCTAAATTGATATAGCACATCAGGGACCTCACTAACAGAGGTGTAAAGCCACTAGTATTTAAATTATAATACTAGAACTATATTTACAAAAGCTCATGCTACCCAAAGCAAGTTACCTGGAGCACACCTACCACTACGCTACCTCCTTCTACCACTGGGCATACAGATTTCTTCGCAGGAGTTCTTGAAGGGCTGCAGAAACACAAAACAGTTTTTACTGTAACTGCTCCTTGCCTGCATTTTTACATGCAAAACAGAGGCTTTACAGAAAGCTGTGTCAGGCTATGTAGATGCAATAGTTCATTTTAAGTTTTTAAACTGCATTTTTGTTATCCCAGGTTTGATACATTTAGGAATTAAGTTTATCACAGTAGCATTTAAAAGCTAACCAAGAAACACACACTATTACATACAGCCCTGTACTGACACGCATGCAGCATAAAGATACAGTCCGTGTCCTGGAGAGGTTAGCATCTGAGTTGGTAAGACAGCAGCAAGGGCCATGAGGAGAGGAGAGAGTGGATGTGAAGAGGGGAAAACTCCACAACACTGATGAAGCCGTAGCAGGAAACATGTTGTAAGTATCAAGATAGTTTATCCCACTGAATTTGTTTTGGGGAGAATAAGATAAAAAAGGAGTTGCCACATGGACAGGGCAGAACTGGTGAAAACCACTACTTAAAACACAGAGCTGCCCAGAAAGCTGTCTACATTGCAATTTTCCCTGCTTAGCGATACTACAGTTTCTCTTACCCAGTGAGTCTCTGGCTGCATCCCCTCAGTTTTTCATGAAGGCACTTAAAAGGAGGAGGGGAGTAAAGAGAATAATCTTGCTGGGTCCCAGTGATCTGCAGAACATCTATCCTAAAAAATTCTGAAGTTAAGGAGACTTCAGAGATGAGGATATCTACTGCCTAAAATAAGATACCTATTGCATCAGATTGGACTAATGCTTGTCATACACACACATCCCTCCCTTTTCATGTAAGAGTGTGCATCATCCTTTAAAAAAGTGGGGAGAATATTCAGGCAGAAGAGTTATTTGGAGAAAATTAAATAGCTATTTCCAAATGAGATTAAGTTAAAAAGACAAAACCCCAAATACTTATTTTTGTCCAAAAATTTTGCTTGAACACAATACAGATGAATAGGAGGCTGGGCATTACTTGAATTCAAATAATAATGAAAACACAAATAGGTCACAATTACCTTGTCCAAATTGCTATACTTGCCCACGTGGATTTTTTTTATGTACACATGGCATATGAAGTTGGTACAGTTTTGCTTAAACATCTTCTCTTTGGTCTCAAAAAGAGTAGGAAATCCACAGCTTTGCATACCCACACACTCTGAAGCTCTTGCTCACATTTCTTTCCAGCTTCTCCCTCCTCTTTTTAAAAATCCTCTGGTGGGTTTCCTTTCATCAAATCCTCCCCAAAGCTGAGCATCCATGCCTATTCCAGAATGTGAGCTGGGGAATATGAAGAAGCTGCTACTCTATCGTTCATCCCAGTCTCTCCCGCTCAGCACATCCTTAGCACTAAAGGGGATCAAGTAAGACCAAGATGAGCTGACTTGGAGTTTGAAAGCAGCCTTGTCAAATAAGCAGTTAAACTTGCTCATGTGAAGTTTCTCCCAACGTGTGGCTTACACTACACATTCAAAACTGGAGAAGAAATATTGACCATGAAGTACAAACTCCATATTAATTTGCTCCCAAGAAAATGAGAGGTTTCAGAAATACTCTGCTCCTCCATACTTGCAATGAAAGGAAGTGTTTTTCATCTACAACTACACTTAAGTCTGAGGGTGCACTTCAGGCCTAATATACTAATAACATTTCAGTCTTCCACACATGCCTTCCACGTTAACACACCCTGTGAAAGCATGGGAGCAGCAGTACTGCCATACAAGATCACGCAGACACTACCTAGAATCCCATTCCAGGACCTGATCCTTCTGCAGAATTGTTAGTAATGGCTTTTAAGAAATCACCTACTTGAGGGCTGTTTGCTTTCTATTCCACGTCTTCAGATTCATATTGTTTATTATCCTCACACGTCTTCATTCACATCAATTCCCAAATGCAAAACACAGCAGACAAACCCAAAAGATTAAATCATCCATCCAGTTACTTGTTTATACCGCAGCCAGTTCCCTTCCCCAGTGAATTCTGCATTGCTGCTGTCTTCATGGCCTCACCAGTAGGAAACACATCTTGCAGCCCTGGGATTTTGAAGCACAGCAGAGAACTAGCAGCTCCTACTGGAGCCAAAGCATTCATTTAAAAAAAAAATATATATATCATTAGGTCTTTCGTTATGTTAAGCTTGATCTGTCCTTTACCTCAGCAGTTAGCAGTTTCAAGTGACTTATCGAAGCAAAACGGAAACAGCTCAGGTCAAGAATAGTTCTTCAATTAGCCTGAATAGGTCTTGGGTGAAGGGGAAGTTACCACGATTTTATCCTTGCAGACAGTACCAAACTTAATTCTGAGACCACATAAAGGCAGCTGTTTCTAATGCCAGAGGGAGGTGTGGGCAGCCAACTAGAGGAGACTCAACTTCAAACTACACATTCTGACGGCAACTCAAACCTTTCCCTTCCCTCTCACACAATTCACCATGCAGGAGTAATTTACAGATTATTAACTGGCCTCTTAATTGTGAGCTTCCTAGGTATTCCTGTAGTCAAGAAAACCAACCAAACCCAAAAACCTCCTTTCAACTTGTAGTCTGAGGAAACTTGAGGAGAAATACACCAAAGTTGAAAACAGCTTTTGAGAATCTTGTCTTTATTTACAGGAGGCCTGAATGTTTCTGTAGCATAACTTCCATGTTTATTGAGATCTGCTGTGTTTTTGCCAATGATGTTGCTCTTCATTAATTCAACAAGCTGAAGGTCATTTCATCTTCTCTGAAGATTTAAGTAACACAAGTTGAGAAGACAACTCAAATGAAATATGGTCTTTTCACTGCAACCGAAATACACATGAAATTCAGCTACTGCCTACACTTGGTTCTTCAGATCTAGTTAACCCATTAGAAGTTTTCTGCTCTGACTCATTTTCCATGTTTTTGTGTGAGATCCTTCAAGATGAGATTTACAGATATCATTTACAAATCCAAAAAAACCTCCCACCACTGTTATATTTTAATAGAACATCTATCTTTCAACTCAAGTCAAACACAAAAGCTTTGGCACTTTCAGACACTTCTGAGGCATTTAAAGATATCTATTTTAACCTCTTTATGCAGCCCAACATGTGTACAGTGAAACACTTTTCTCCCATCCATCTGTAAAAACTGGTACGAAATACTATTAAACATTTATGCCAGTTTACAACAACAAGATTTAAGAACAGGCACACTGCAAATATTCTTGCAACTATAGTTCAGTAGAACAAACACTACCAAAGATACAGCAACAAAATTAAATAAATTTCTTCTAAGGAGTTGAGCGCTAAATATTGTAATTCTTTAGAGAACACTTGAGAAAGGGCAAGTCAGTTGAAAAATGGTACTAACCTTTAAAGCCAAATATAACATATTTCTGTGTTTGGCAAGGGATATGCCCTCCCCTCAGAACTGGAATGCCTTTGAGTCTCTACAAACCACTTACGGCTGACACCTCTTTTTTGTCATTTAATGTACACTGTAGGAAAACAAATGGTGAAACAGTTCACAGCCCTTGCATCAAATTTTATAACAACTCAGAAAAAACACAGATCCAAAACACGGCCATGCAGCATAAAGTAGTGACAACAGTCTATACTCACTGAGTAAAAGAAACCATTATTATGGACAGGCCAATTTTGATACCTGTTCCCACCAAGTTAAAACTCTTTTCAAGACTATAGCCCAGAGAAGTGGTCTCCAAAGTAAGGTGTGTGCACCCCAGGAGGCATGCAAGACAATCCATTTGGGCGCAAGAAGAAAGTATTTTTTGTACTATTAGCAAGCAAAATTTTAAATAATTTAAAAATAGTGTTTATTTCATCTTTATCTCATACTTTTTCAACGTCTACTCTTGTGTATGTACATAATATATTAGGACAGAAGTACATATATAATTTATAAATAAATATACATATATTGGGTGCACACTTAAAGTTTCTACTGATAGGGGCATGCAATCAAAAGCTTGGAGACTGCTGGCCTCAAGGATGCTGTATGATACTACAGCTGCTAGCCCAATCGCATATCCTGTTGGTGAATTAATTGTCTCATGTCAATCTGAAATACTCTCCTCAGCAGCATATTTTTAATATGTCTATTGAGAGGTTTTTTCCCCTGAAGCATATTGATATAATGGAAATTTTACAAGGATTAGGCTTGGATAACAAAGCATTGTTGACAGATTATCCTTTGGTGGAATTACACTAAAGTTACAACTTTAGAGCAGATACATGTGAAATTACCATTAAAACATAAGCAACTTCTAAATCAGATTAGAGCCATCCTTTCCTTCTTGCAGTTCGGTAGTCTAACTTCAGTCTTGCACCAGCAACTTCTCCTTCACCAGCCCCTGCTCCTCCTTCCCACACACCGACTCCATGTGCAACCACCCAACTGCGTGCTGCCTGCCACAGGTGCTGGTCTTTGTTAGTGCTGTAAGGGGTCCCCAAGTCACCTGCTCTGGGCCTGGAAGTGTCCCTGAGGGTGCTGGGGACCGTGCCCCACCTGAGCTAGCACCTGAACAGAGGAGCTGGCTGTTACACCTCAGACTCCTCTTGCAGCCCTAGCTGCAGAGACACATGCTGAGGTAGCACCCCAGGGTGGCTGCCTCCAGCCACCCACAGATGCAGGTGATGGTGAAGGTCCCAGCTGGCCACCCAAGCAAGGCCCAGTTCACAGGTAGCAGCTGCTCTTCCCAGTTAGTGTCTGGGGAAGCCAGCCAGCAAGTATCCCAGCATTTCAGTGCATGTGGTAGCACACTGTTTACCAAGGCGGCAGTGGCAGGTTGTGTATTTTAACATGCTTATTCCAGCACTTTTACAATTGATTCCTAAAAATATTACCTGCACTGGAAAAAAAGAAGGAAAAAAACCAATAAATCTGTATCCTGGATCCACATACTCGCCTAGAATCCAGCAGACTTAGAAAAAATAATCTTCTGTTTTAAATAAGAAACAAGCATACTGTATTTAAAAACATCTCTGCTTCACTTTGGCTAGTTTTAAAGTTTGTTTGTTTTCCCTTTGATCTGGATACTTTCATTCAAGCAAAAGCAAGACTCAGAGTGAATGAGGGGATGCGTGTGCATCTAAAAAAAATAAAAAGCATGTGTGGCAAGCCAATGGCATACTGATCACAGCCAGAGCTCAACTCACTGCCCAAGTCTCTCTAACCCACTTGCTGAAACAGGGATACTCACTAGGTCTTAAGTCCATGCAGAACATAGGGTTGTACAGAAGCCGAACAGTGTCACACAATTTTCATTTCTCAGCTGTTACATTTGACTTGACACCCATGTGATTTAATCTGAATTCACAGCTATTAGTAATATGCTCTTAAGGTAGACCTATGATGACTGGCTGTAATGAAGACAAAAGTTTTTAAGATCACCTATTCTGAGCTCTTGCTGAGATCACAGACCATTTGGTCACCCATTGAAAAAGTCCAATAATTTACATTTGATTACAGTCTACTGAGGATATCAAGTGCTACAACCCATTGCATCCCATACTAAGTTGTTAACCAGGGAATCACCCTTCTGTTACAAACTGAGCACATTTCTTGAGATCACAAGTCTTCCTAGCTTCTACTTTCCATCACTTCATAATTTTTATGCCTCGCTCCCCTGAATCAGACACCAATGCCACCCAAAACGGAGCAGTCAACCTTTGTTGCTGCTGTTATGTCATAGTTTAGTACTCCCTTCATTTACAGTTTAACTTTTGAGCCTTAAAACCAAAACCAGCAATGTGTCAAGATGGGAAGCCCAACAGAAGAGCAAAACTTTAGAAAAGGACTAGAAGGGACCTCTGGTTTATGAAGTCTAGTTGCCTACTATTCAGACACCAGTTTACATTTAATTTCTTTCATAGATACACTTGGCTCTTCCTTCAAAGCAGGTCTCTGCCTGGAAGGCTGTTCCAGTATTAGTTCTAGTAATTAGGAGCTCTATTTCTAATCTAAATCTTATTTACAGAAAGTATATATGCACTTGCTTTTGCTCTAACACTCCATCAGCTCATACTGCTTCTGCCCTTTACCTGTCATTCGTACAAAAAAGTAGTATTCTGACTCCACAAACAACTTTACTGCTACAGATTAAAAAAGCTTACTCATTAAATTAAACTTCCAGAGCATATAAAAGATAAAATACTTAACTTTCCAGAGTAGGGAACAACATGGAGAAAAAAAAAAAGGAAGCAGAAGAGCTAAGCAGAAGGTGTGATTTGTTTAGTTATCCAAAGAAGCCTTTTCTCTCCTCATCCTGGATGAACAGGCTTGTAGATATTGTAATCACTTGTTACAAGGCTGACATTCACAGCAATCCACTGTAATGCTACACATGAAAAAACTGAAAAATTAACTGCATGGAAGAAAGTTAATATAACTCCACTGACAATTAAGACAAAGACCAAAACACAATGTCTTGTTAAAAGGAAACATGATTTTAAAAGACACACACCATTCTTGAGTTTGGTACAATAGTGTAGCCTTCATGAAAGGAAACAACAAAAAAAAAAAAACCCTAAGCTTCAGAAACAGTATTATGTATTTTGTCTCTTTCTACTGATTCAACTTAGAAAACAGATTAAGAATGGAGCCAAAAAGCTCAATAAACAAACCATCCAGCATTCATTCACAGGCAACAGAAATGGAAGTACCATATGTACATTGTTCTCTCATACTGTGTCCAGAAGGTAGAAGCATGCAACATCACTACTATAAGCAATGAAAAAAGGTGTACATTTTGAGAGTGCGAAATACTTCTCCACTTTCACTAGTTTTATTGAAACCTTCCAAGTTAGGTATGAATCGGCCTCTGACGGTTGTCAGGTCAGCAAGCAGACTTGCAAATAGGTATGCTGAATTTTAAAAATCTATTTGTAAAGCCCAAAGTAACTGCATCAACAGAACTCAACAAATGGAAAGAAAGAGGTTATTTTCAGTTTGAGACATACCATGATTTTATACCTAAGAAGATCCAACCCTACTGGCATTACTCTCGTGTAAAATTTCCATATTTAACACCTAATTTAGAACAGGCAAACAAGGGTGTAGAAAGTCTTCTAAGAGCTCATGAAATAAATATAGTACAATAGGTATACAAAACTCATACTGCACACTATTTTTAGGTACGCTATATAATTTGTATTTTTACTAGGAGAACATAAAAACAAAACTGACCTTTACAAAATTATGATTACTTATAGAGTAAAAACACTTCCCCCTGCTTCTACTTACTAGAGTTTTAAAATGAACAGTAAATTGATACCGAGAGACAAAACACTCCCATTGTAATGCAAACAGACAGCTTTTTACTGTGTCCTCAAAATTTGGGAGAGAAAAGCCAGATTAACCTGTCATACAAAACATTTTAAAAACAGCTAACTGGCAGAGAAGCCTAAAAGGAAATAAAACCCTCTTAGACTGAAAATTACAGGATTTCAAGGCAAAGTGAGCTGTCAAGAAAACCTCGTCCAAGCACAATGAAATGAGAACGTTCCTCACACTAGTCTCATAACATTCTACATTTCCACAGCTGAACCTCCGGTTCAGAGACCTACAACTAAGATAGCAATGAAAATGTAGGTCAAAATTGAGGTACAACCAACAGCCAAAATAAAGCTTGGAAACTATTAAAAAAAGAAAGTGAGCTGCTCTAGCTTTCTTGAGCAGTAACATATGAACCTATAGCAGAGCAAATAGCATAATTTTAGTGTTAATATAAAAATAGCTTGCAAGCTAAGTTACCTTTTAGGCTAGACTCCATATATTTGATATCATATGAACAAGGTTTAATTTTCTCAACTTATTTTATGCTTTTTAAAGGTATTTTCTAAGAAATTTGTGTATTTTGTACAGTTAAGCTAACACCTGCCAGGTTTGCATGCTTTTTAAGGATGCACTTCGTCACCTAGTAGAATATAAAACCACAGTAAACAGTGCAGAATTTCGTAAAAATACTTTAAATAAATTTACACTTTACTATAAGATTATTCAAGTTAAGAATTAATAATCAGATTCAACAGTGTAACTCCTTTACTTCTGTTATCCTCATTGCACATTAAAAAACAAAGTTGCTATTTCTGCCAAGACTAAAAGAGTGGTTCCTCAACTTCTGCTGGCTTAACAAGTAAGCAAACACTGCTTGATAGACAACATCCCTTCTGTCTTCTGCAGACAGTTAAAACCCAAGCTCATCAGAAATCTCTCACTACAAGCAAAATGAGAAGGCAAGACTTCAAAGGACTCTGAGAAGCATAGATCCTCAGCAAGGATCAATACAGGTAGCCTCTCTGGGATTTCACAAACATAGCTCAGTATTTATAACCAGCTTTTTCTTAGCAATGCAGGCCACAAAAAATTAAGATCACTAGGTATGTATTTTTTAAATAATAAAAAAAAAATAATAGGCAAACTTACTGCATTTCAAACTACCAGATTTCTACTTCTGGAACCCTAACAGCTTTCTATAAATGTATCGGTTTCTAATACTGAAAAAAAAATTGACTACCAAAACATTTTTCCTCTTTTCTGCAGCCTCGGAAAGTTTAAGTTACAGTACTGCAAGGCACATACAGAATCTCTTCCTTTCCAATACACAGCAGATATATTCCCTGAAATAATTTTTTAATCCTCAAAGCAATTAGAAATGCTACAAAGTTAATAATTTCTATTTAAAAACATTGTTCCTACAGAACATGCACTTTTTTGGAAAACAACTTAGCAAATATTTATAAATTATTTTTTCTTCTTTATATTTACACTGGAAATATATTGAATAATTTTTAATCTGGAAAGTACTGTATCATGTCACATTTAAGTTATTGCCTTCATTATAAATTGCATCACCTCTGGAAATCCATAAAGGTACCAGATCGAAAAGAAGGTGGGAGCGAGAGACTATGCATGCAGTTTAGCCCATCTGAAAGGATTTCCAAATAAAGCAATATCATCAGAGTAAAAAATTATCTGTCTTAATTCAGTAGATGAGGACAATAGAAACTGATGTAAGTGCATTTGTTCCATTTAATGCAGTGTAATCAGCAACTACTTAAAAATCTCCATTTTCTGTCTTTTGGGCAAGCATATCTTACTATAAAAACAACTGAATTTTTAAGAGGTAGTTTTTTTCCATTATGCGCTTATTTATTTCAAATAAAACATAACCAAAAAACCCCCAACATTTGCTTTTGAACAAGGATCAAGTCGCAAAACTTGGTACAATATCTGACAAAGTTCATTATTTTAGTTGTCTTTAGCAGTACTGGGCTGCTTTGGAGTCAGTGTATTCCAAGTCATCTTCACAGTCAAAAGACTAATCTGCCAACAGTACTGAACCCACCCCCTCCTCCTCCACCTGTCGGTCCACAACTTCCCGGGGGGTCGTTGTCATCGAATCCATTGGGTCGGAAAGAGCACGAGGCTGAGGCAGCTTGAAGTGCTTGTGTTCGAGCACTAAGCTCTTGCTCCTGAAATGAAAGAATAAAGACAATTAAAACCAAAACAAACCAACATCAAGTCCTTGAAGTGCCTTATTTCTAGTAAATTTTGCAAGAGCTTTCAAAGCAACATCACGAACTTCTAGACTCCTAAGTCTGAATGGCTTTGTTGAGCTTCACGTTGAACATCCACAGTCACTTTGAGATGTAAAATTTTGTTGAATGTCAGTAAGTATTTGTGAATCTTAATTAAAGATTTTAGCGTAAACTTAAATGGATTATTTTACAGCAACATGAGATATTACTAAAAAGAATTACACTGCTGATCAAAAGCTAACGAAACATTAGTTTTTAATTTGTGTTTCATATGAATTTTCATCCTAGCAATTTCAAGATGCCCATGTTCTTGGTTGCCAAATATAGAGGTAAGACCATTAAATCGATGTGAATTATTTAAAAGACACTTTTTTTATTCCACTCAATCAACTGCATAGAGTAACAACATACTCAGATAAAAAGGCAAAAAGACAGACAAGCTATTTAGTTTCCATTCAGTGCAGCTTTTTAACTTTCAAGTGTTATTGCTATTCTAACCCTGTTTTAACATTAGTAAGCCTCAGGAACTCTCAAGCACTCCATAAAATCAGAGTCAGCTGCTGGAATAAGTACCTGCACAAATAGCAGGAACATGAAAGCACAGCCTCCTGCCAGCTGCTTCTTCAGCTGCATGCCCCTGTGGCTTCTTCAGCATCTAAGAAGGGGATGAGCATAGGCTTTTCCCTCATTAGAGATATAATATGCTATTTTGTCTCTGGCCAACTAGTTTCATAAACCTTGCAGCAGTTTCTTGTCTTCAAGATCCCTTTCTGAAACTGGCCAAGAGCTTCAAAAAATGAGGAAGGGAAGGCAGACATTGGGCTCTGGAAGACTGACAAGACAGCAGACCCGTACAAGCTTTATTTCTTTAGGAAACAAAATGAAAGTGTTCAGGTGCTAAGGCTCATACTGATAGCCTCCTTCACATGACACTCCATCACTACATACCTCCCTAAAGTCAATGGGAGGGAATTTTAACTGGGTTTTGGTATTTACACAGGTCACCTTGAATTGTTCCTCCTCTTCTCCACCTCCTGGTGAAAACAAGGAACAGAGCCAAAAACCTGGAAGACTGTTTGTATTATGAAAGCACTAAACTTAGCCTTGTCTATGTACTTTCACAAGCGCTAAAAATAGTACTTGCAGGTTTAAGTTACTCTGCCCTCTTAGAAAAACACAGCCTAAGTTTGAAACTATTTCACACTACTAAAGACTGAAATACATATTCATTTCCAAAATTATATAAAAGGTATTTGGAGGACTTTGTCTACACAGATATGCTGGCTGTATTCCTGAAAGACAGTATTATACATAAGAATCCACATATTGCTGGAGATAGTATCTCTTAACATCAAAAACTAAGTAAGTTTACTAGGAATAGCAAGGGATTATGAAGAACTCATTTCTAGTACCAGAAATCAACAGAAAACTTTGATTAAAACAGCAGGCCTTGCACAAATACCCTGTTTATTTGAAAAACTACACCGCAAAACTGTTTAACCTAGAACAGGATTTCTTCTCAAAACCAAACAGTGCAAAACTTGCTACACTGCACATGGGCTGTTTTTTCTTTTTTTTTGGTAAAATATTTCAGAAAGCTTGTTTTAATGCAGCAGAGTACCAAACCAAAAATTGAGTTTTTCTTACTCCCTCCTCCACTTCCATCCCTCCAGAGAACTGTTTTCTAGCAACCATATACCTCTTAAACCCCAATGGCCAAGTTTTACCTAACAAACTGTAGCACAAAAGAATACAAGCATCAACAATAGGTTTGCAGATTATGCTACAATGAATAAAAATATTAAAATTGTAGACAAAAAGAACACTAGCATCTCACAGCTAAGAATTTTTTTGTCAGATTTAGCTAGAAACATGATTTATTTTAATTTGCCTTTCTGCATACTGGAAAGCATGAGGTTTTGGCATAGCTATACAGCTAAATTAATTTATGTATGCTTTATATTATGTATGTTTTGCAATACTGTCAGCAACAGTATGATTGTTCTACTGTCACTAGACTTCCTTATAGAGAGGGGACAAGCCGAGAGAAGCAGCACTACTATGAACAGCAACATGGTACCTTGCACCACTCAACACAGTACCTTGCACACGACTTACGTGCAAAGGATGACTCTCAGCTCTGGAGACATGCATCATGTTTGGTACAACGTATAAATGAGCTGCAAGCACAGCTTTTGTCAGCCACCTAAAAATACTGTTCAGAAGCAGCCATAATGCACTGAGAACAGGACAAACCTCAGGCACGAACTTAGTTTCACTGCTACCGTGTACAAAACATTTCCAATGATGGATGGAAGGTATTTCTATATGTGCACACACACAAGAGGAACATGGAGCAGTGATCAAATTATCAAAGCTTCTTGACAGAGTATTAGTATTAAAATCACACGCTATTTGTGCCTTCAATGCTAAAAGTGAAATTATTTAGTAGTTTAAGATCTTTCTCACGCTTTATTCCTGTTCAGCAGTTTGTACTGAATGAGCACATTTCTTCCTTCTCTCAAGGCATATATTGACTTGATTAATACTGACCCACATAAAAGTGTTCTAGTATAACATACAGTACTGGCATTTTTGCAAGAAATATCCTTGTTTCTAGAAAAATGTTCAATGTTTTCAGACTGATTACACTTATCCCAATTAATACTAAATCAGGTAAGTAAAACTTGACAGTCAATACAGTTTTCTGGACTGAGAATAATGCAGAGCATGCCTCGCTGCCTTCCACTTGTTCCCAGAAAGATATTTTTAATTTGTTTTAACTGGAGCGGGAGCTACCTATATTGTAAATTTTGTTATTTAAAGTGAAAACATTTTAGTTTACCATGTGGTAAACTGGTACGCCACAGTATAAAAAAAAAGCAGTAAGCTAGAGATTTTTTGGAACGTTTCTTCTAAGAAGTATAGGCTTTCTCAGGACAGTAAAGTATTTTCTTAACTTAGCAGGAAAATACTAGTTTAGAACTCTGAACAATGAAATGCGATTTCTCAAAAATACATTAACCTAAGTATTAATTTGAGAAAAACAGTAACTGAGCATTTCTCGTCAGCCTCACTGAAACTGAGAAAGCAATAGGACCTCAACAACTCTCAGATTAGTAGAGCACTACAAAGAAAGCCAATACCAAAGAATCCCAAATTGAAAGGTGAGTATAAGATCATAAATGTAAATAAAAAAAAAAACCAACCAAAAAACTAAAACCCAAACAAAAACTATATACTTGGAAATATTTTTTTTTCATTTTGAGTAGACTATATTATTTCTTTTCTTTTTTTTTAATTGTAAAGGAAAGGTTTTCAAGCAACTACCAACTTGGCTTTCTCTTGTAAATTGTAAGAGAAAAATCACTGTGCGCTTTATATAACTTCAGCTACATGTTCTGTAGAGAAAGCTTTAGTCTGGAAGACTATCAAAAAGCAATTTCTGTGTATATGCACCAAGTGACTTGAACTTTTATACAATTGGTTCTAGACATACAGCAGTATTCAAAAGCTTAAAAGTAACTATTAACTTCTTAGCATACTCCAGAAACTGCATTAAAATTGTCTTGAAAATGTTAAATCAGAGAATCATATTTAAGAATAACTTCATTTAACAAATTATTTCCTGAATATCCTAATAACATTGCTTCTTCCATATGGCTGAAGTATCTCTTCAGATTTGAAAAAAGCCTCTGTTATGCATACTCAGGTAATCATCTATCCTGTTGAAAACACTGAAATACACGACTGCAAGCATTGGATTCAACAGGAAAACACACAAATAAGAATAGTTACTACAATTTATATTCTACATGGATGACACTGTTCCTCCTTTAAATGTCTGGCATTACATAAAAAAAAGTTACAGTATCATTGTAGTTGTACTACAATGGGGGGTAATCGTTTTAAAAGAGAGGGAGGCAGATTTACGTTGGATATTAGGAAAAAATTTTTTACAATGCCAGTTGTAGAACACTGGCACAGGTTGCTCAGAGAGGTGGTGGATGCCCCATCCCTGGAAATGTTCAAGGCCAGGTTCAAGGCCCCAGTTGCCGGGGCTCTGAGCAACCTGATCTAGTCAGGGATGTCCCTGCTCCTTGCAAGGGGGTTGGACTAGATGACCTTTGAAGGTCCCTTCCAACTCTAACCATTCTATGATTCTATGATTCTACGATTCTGTTTCAGGCCATTTTTTAAAAGATTTTTTTTTTTTCCCCCATTACTCAATTACCTAGATGCTGCTGTACTTAAATAGCTAAAATAAAAAATAATCCGGCTTTGCATTTGTAACTTGACTATGAAAGCATTCATGCACCAGTGGAAGTAACAGCAATTCAGACTGAAAGCATGACATTATCTTGGAGGCAAGTTCATGCTTGGGGCAGCAGGTGAACCCCCTCCTTGGCCACCTTGCCTTCCCAGGTGCCTCTGTACAACAGGTATGAGGCTCTGGATGTGGAAGGCCAGTCAATGGATGATGTGACACCAATGATGTCAAGATTGGAGGCTGCTTGGGCTGCAGTGATCATGCACTGGTGGAGCTTGCAGTCCTGAGGGATATGGGTCAGGCGAAGAGTAAAGTCAGGACTTCGAGTTTTAGGAAAGCAAACTTGCAGCTCTTCAAGGAGCAAGTCAATAGGACCCCCTGGGAAACTGCCCTCAGGGACAAGGGAGCAGAACAGAGCTCCATGCAGGCAAGAGACCAGCATGGATGAGTCAATACCTGCTGGTCAAACTAAAAGGCAAAAAGAAAATGCAAAGGCAGAGGAAGCAATAACAGGTATCCTGGGAAGAGTATACAGATGCTGCCCAGTTGTGTAGGGATGGGGTCAGGAAGGCCAAGGCACAGCTGGAGTTAAACTTGGCATGGGATGCAAAGAACAGTAAGAAAGGTTTCCAGAAAAGGGAGGTCAAAGAAAGCGTACCGCCTCTATGAGCAAAACTGGTAACAACAGACAAGGAGAATGCTGAGGTACTCAACAACTCTTTTGCCTCAGTCTTTACTGGCAACCTCTCGAGTGGATGGACCACAAGATAGCAACAAGGGGAGCCAAGTCCCTCCCACTGTAAGAGAAGATTAGGTTCATGACCACCTGAGGAACCTGAACATAGATAAGACTATGGGACCTGACAAGATGCATCCCAGAATCCTGAAGGAATTGGCTGATGTAGTTGTCAAGCCACTTCCCATAATATTTGAAAAGTCATGGCAGTCAGGTAAAGTCCCTGGTGACTGGAAAAAGGGAAACATTGCACCTATTTTTAAAAAGGGTAGAAAGGAAGACCCTGGAAACTACTGACCTGTCAGCCTCACCTCTGTGCCAGGGAAGATCATGGAACAGATCCTCCTAGTAGCTATGCTGAGGCACATAGAGGACAGGGAGGTGATTTGAGACAGCCAGCATGGCTTCACCAAGGGCAAGTCCCACCTGACCAACCTAGTGGCCTTCTGTGATGGAGTGACTACATCAGTGGACAAAGGAAGAGCTACAGATGTCGTTTACCTGGAATTCTGTAAGGCCTTTGAAACAGTGCCTCACAACATTCTTCTCTCTAAACTGGAGAGACATGGATTTGATGGGTGGACTGTTCAGTGGACGAGGAATTGATTGAATGGTTTTAAACTAAAAGAGAGTAAATTTAGATAAGATATAAAGAAGAAATTTTTTACAATGAGGGTGGTGGAACACTGGCACAGGTTGTCCAGAGAGGTGGTGGATGCCCCACCCTTGGAAACATTCAAGGACAGGCTGGATGGGGCTCTGAGCAACCAGACCTGGTTGGAGATGTCCCTGCTTCTTGCAGGAGGGTTGGACTAGATGACCTTTAAAGGTCCCTTCCAACCCAAACCTTTATGATTCTATGATCTGAGACTGCTGCTAAAGAAGCCATGCTTAGCGCTACCCTGTACAGTCAAGAGGAGAGGTGGCATATAAACAAAGACAGTTAGGATACAAATGCTTTAACTACACAGTCTGAAAATAGCTGCAGGGTTGCCATTTAAACTCTCAGTTTTCTTGTTTATGTTTGTAAAATACCTACAGCTATTGTAACATTTTCCACAGTAAGACTTAGCTGTATTTTTCTAATTTGAACTTACCTAGCTTTTTCTAATTTGAGTAGGTCTAGAACTTTTACAGGAACAGCTTAACCCAAAGAGTACACAGCAGAACACACTTACTGCTACACCGTCCAAACACAGCAGCAATGCTCAAAGCAAACCATATATAAATGTGGAGAAGAGTGGTTTTTGTAACAGCAACCAAAAAGGTGACTACAGCTACGTGAAGTTCTCAGAGCACAGGGAATATGTAGCTCCCCACAGAGGGAGGCAGAATAAGCAGCGAAGGGAAAGTGCAATCACTAGAATCTGGTCTTCATTTTAGTGGTTCTAGCATTTAGGTAAGCATAGTTGTATCAATAAAACTTCACTCCAAATGAAAATGTGCTAGTAAGAACACCGCTAATAAGTTAAGTATACTTTAGCTACTCTCGTAATTTATTACAGGCAATGAAAATTAGAACTGTTGGAAAAGCCTCTCCTGCACAGAATTGCAAGTAGTTAAATGACCTATACAAGCACCTCCACTAAAAATTTAAACTGAAATGAGTTTAAGCCATTTTCCTTGACGCTTCCCATGTAATGGTGACAACTTAACTATGAATCCTGGCTAGCAACATCGAGGTGGAAGCAAGATTGGTGATTCATAAGTTTAACATACAAGAATACTTAAAGGCAAATCTTTTCTTCCTTTTAGACTGTTTCTCGAGAGTTTTAAGGAGACCACTCTTCATATACAATTTCCATCTTACCTGCAAGTACAGTTTGTTATCTTTTGTAATTGCATCCATGAGGTCTTTTTGTAGGGGAGGGTCTCCATTTACCCAGAGTCCATTTGCCAAATTGGTGTTGAAGCCACAGGTGCTATTTTGTTTTTTGTAAAACAGGACATAAGCAGTGTCCTTTGGAAATCTACTGGTGATTTTCTGGACTGACTGAAATGAGGTAAATGTCACTCTGCTGTCATTGAACAGAAACCATTCTCTTGGCATCTCAGTGTCCAGCTCATTTTCTACAACAGTACAAGGACTCTCCTCTGTCAACAACTTATCCTGAGGAGAAACTAAAGAAAGAGCTGTAGACTGGTGGCAGAGTCCTGAAGGCCCTGACCCAGTAACATTTCTAGCATATGAATAATAATGTCCACTTTCAGAGGATACACCAGAATGCACTACCACAGAGCTTAAAGTGTAGGGCACCAATTGTGGGCAGGTCACTTCATCAGAACCAGAGGGCTTCAGTTTTTTAGCAAGATTTTCTCCAATATCAGAAATCTCAACACCAACAGACCAACCTCCTGAAACTACAGCTAGAGGGGATGTAGCTTTTTTGACTGGCAGTTCCAAAACAAGTGGCAGAGACACATTGTCCAAGATTTTGCGCCTTATATGACACTTTGGATCGTATGAAAATCTCAAAAGAGTGAGAATGAGGTATTCAGGTTCCTCAATGATTTGCATAGTTTTCTCAGCATTCTGTAGGGAGGCACACTTTTCACAATGATACTTATTGTCTCCACTGAGGATCTCAGGTGCCAGAAAATAATTCAGCAAGTCTGTAACTGACAGAGTGTTTTTATCTATTAGCCTCTGAGACATATCCCTATTATCCTTAACTTTGCCGAGTTCAGAATTTGTGGTATTCTCAGAGTTTGGCTCAGTAGAAAAATGTTTTATGGTTCCTTCATTCATTATTGTGTCACATCCACCATTTACTTCCAAATTACTGAGAGGTGTTTCTCCAGTAGAACTAGTTGCTAAAGTATTAGTTTGCACTATGTAGTCGTCTTTCACTTCAGAACGTTCCATACATCTTGGGCCAATGTTCTCCAAGGAAACTGGAGGACAGAAAGCCAGAGAAAGATCTGTGAAAGCTTCTTCCTTTTGAGACACACTTTTGCAGTTCAAACAGCATATAGTAGTCTTCAATTTTCCTCCAAACATCTTCTCTATCAGAGTTTTTTCTTCATTTCCCATACAAGGTGCTTCAACAAATACTTGTGCTTTATGGACAGCTTCTTGTGTCTGAGACTCTTCATTTATTACACTTTCAGAAATCTTTGCTGAAGACAATGCTTTCAAGGTTCTCTCTTCTTCATGCAGCCTGAAGACAAAGCAAAAATAAATTGAAGTTGCTGTGCTATTTTCCAAACAAATATTGCCGCACCATTTCAGACTTTTTTCCCCGTTATGCTAAAAAATACAGATGGTTAAGTAGCTGGAAGTGTCTTACATTAAAAAAGCTATTTGTTTTTTTTTTTTAGATAAGCAAGCTGAACCATACAAGTCAGTACTATCCAAAACAGCGTATGAGAGAAGCACAAATGCATTTAATGTGGGTTTCATTATGTATAACAGAACACAATGGATATACTGAGAGAACTGTTAAGTATTAAAAAACTCTAACAAACAATGTTTTTATTATTTACCATTACATTATCTTAATAAATCAGTTCTCCAGTTGACTGGTTCTGTATGTCAGATTTTACAAGCGAACAAGTAGCTATTTATCTAGTGTCAGACTATTTCAAAAGGAAAGGTCAGGAATTTGCAGCCAAGAAAGTTAAGAAACTACAGCAAGAAAAACCAAACCAAAAAAAGAAACTCAAGAGGAGTGGGGAAAAAAAAAAAACAACAAACCCAAGCACTATTTCACTATTGAGATAAACTTTGAGAGTGGAATGTGTCATAAAACAACACTGCTTAAACCACATCTCAGCAAGCCAAAATTAAAGAGGGCTACTAATAAATTTAGGTATTTTAATTTTATCTGTGCCACAGTTAATCTGCTTGTTTATTAAACTGGTTACAAATGCACATAGATCTCTTCATAACTTATCTGACCTGTATGAAATATATCTGTCTCCACCAACACGAAATTCCAGATGCACAACTAAACTGCTTTCAGCATCCACGTTAATTTTACAACAGGATCATGACTAACATAACACCCAAGTTTAGACTTGTAAAAATGGAACATTACTGCCAACATATTCTGCTTTAAATGATGCGGATACAAGATGGTATCTGACTTTACCACAGTTTAAACTCATGAAGCAGTGTTTCACAAGACCATACAGAAAATCAGAAACAGCCAGGAATGAGGCCCAAAATTCCCAGTCCCCACTCATGCAGTGGAATTGTTACATGACTGCCCCTAAGAGTTCAACATTATGTGATAAGACTGTAGATTCATTCCCATTAACAGCACAATAACTGTACCTGTCTAGCAGGAATCTGAGATATTCGGAACAATCCTGCTGGGATCGAGGGGTGAACCATGGTGGTCTAGAAGCCTCAAAGAAAATTCTAGGAGCATAGGCCTCCCTCTGTTCATGTAAGAGAGGGACAGACAAGGTTATGTGAGAGCAACTTAAAAAACTGGTTATATTATTTTGACATTAATCATTGAACTTTGGACAATTACTCTAGAGGAACCATATGAAACACATGGTACACAAACATTTAAATCACTTAATCATCGGAAGAAGGTGCCATTAATTTTGTAGTAATCACCTCTGGTACAAAGATAAAAGCAGTGGATGCTGCAGGCAAATATTAAATGTGTAGTGAGTGTAAACCAGATGTTACGCATAACAGCAGTTACTGTTCTTGCTGGCAAACTTAAAAAACCAAATGTTTTCTTTCTTCAGAAGAACACCAGTATTTTCTAAGTACTGATTTATTTTTAAGGTGATCCAGCCTCAGCCCCTTCACAACAACTTTATTGTTATTAATCAATGAGAACAGAAGTGCCTTATGTCTTTCTAACACTAGCAAAATGTTCTGAACATTTAATAAAGTTAACTTTAGAATTTGAACTACAAGACAATTTAGTTTAAAAATCACTGCAGAAAATCACAGTTTATCCTAGAAAGTTACATAAGGTCAGCTTGCATATCACGTCAGATCTTAGAGTTTTTTTTTCATTTTGGCTTCTCAAAGAAAATGTGTTACCGCCCATTTATAAAAAATTAGTATGCCAAGACATTCCACTTATGAAATACAGATTTCTCTAAGTTCATCCACACCATCTGAACACTTGGAGGCAAACTCATTCTGCTACAAACCTATCATATTTATATTTTTCGTATAGTCAAGAGGACTCCCATGGCATCATGTTTGTTCTTGAATTTTGGTATATAGATTGAGGTTTAAAAAACAGCAGATGAAATAAACTGACATACCTGGGTATGGGCCAAAAATGCAAAAAGATGCTGTAACTTTCTCATTAGTGAATTACAGCCATTTAGATTCAGAGATAAAACATGTCTTCTGAAACTGAAAAGAAGAGATAGACATTAGTTGCCTTGCTAGATTTCCAACAACAATGCGGTTATAATTCCAGCTCAGCTAATTGCTTCAATTTGAAAGAAAACAAAACATGTAACACTTCCCTTCAATACCTGGATTCTGCTCCACTGCAGATGCAAAACTACCGTACAGTAGGAAGTAACACTACAAGAAACCTATGTCTTTAAATATTTAAATGTTTCAGAATGGGCTATAGACATTTTTTTTTTCACTAGCATCCAAATTATAACAAAGCATCACCATAAACTTTTACAACACTGAAGAGAGCAAGGACAGCGAGGAAAAAGGGATTGGTCTTTTGACACTGGACAGAAGGATTAAGATTTTTAATGGTTAAAATTGCAGTTTCACAGAGCTGGACTTGAACAAAACAATTAGTAATTGAGTGAAAAAAAACCCACTCAACTCTAGCAAGCAGAGAGATCCCAGGACATGTTAATATTCTGTGAAAAGCAGGAAAGCAAAAACTGCAATAGCTAATTTGCAATGAAAAGAGCTGTTAAAAAGGACTTACTCTGTAGCCATAAAAAGTGCCTGAATAACACTGTTCATGTAGCAAGTATTTCCTAGATTTATTAGGCCTGTCTTCCCAGTTTCAGATTTTCCAGAAAGCCTAGATAAACAAGACGGCAAAGAACTGGATTGAGAAGTCCAGGCACTCTGACTGAGAATCAACTTAATCTTCTCTTCGGTGGGTTTGGGCATATCCTACAAGAGAAACATTTAACACGCTTAATACTGTTTTGTATTTGTCTTTATAATAAGTCCCACAATTCAGCAGTCTTGTACCTTCACTTGCTCCCATATTTTCTTTCAGGGTCTTGCTATCCCTGATAGCTTAGAAGATACATCCCCCCAGCCCTCTTCTTCAAAGCTTTCTTTACTCAACTCTGAAATTGCAGGAATAAGGGACTGGTGGTCACCTTTGACCTGCATATTCACAGAATCCTTTCTACCATCAAAAACTACCTCTCAAATTTCAAGCTTTAATAGACACTTAAAGCACCCTCTATTTTGTTATAAATACATTCCTGCTCTGTCAAATCAAAATGTAAGAATGAAAAAATAAAGTCCAGAATACTTGGAATTAAATAGATCAAGGCTTTTTAAGCATCAAAACATTGCAATAGTACAGCTACAAAATCAGGCAGTAATATCTAAGTGGTTTTTTTTGTTATTTTCTACTGGTTTGTTTGTTTGTTTTTTAAATTTTATTTGTGGGGTTTTAAAATTATTTTTTATTATAAGTACATTACACACTTAAATATGTATCTAAAAAGGTGAATTTTGCTTTGAAACAGCATAGGCCAGCATCCTTTACCCAGAGGCATGCAATACTACTGCAGTATTAAGATGTAGTGCTTAAGAATGGTGATTTGGGGCTGGCCAAAGATTAACACCATGCCAAGTACTCCTCAGAACATACGTCTCTTCAATACTATCAGTGCTCTGAACTTATATTTGAAGAGTTACAGTTTCTAGCTTGCATTGAAATGAAATGCCTAGAATAAACCTCACAGAAGTATACTAATAGTTACATGAGGCTTAAGAAATTTGATTGTACTTTCAATAAAGGATCTCATTTCAAGCTTTTGTTAGAGTCCGCTATAATCCTATCATGGACACTCAGGACAATTTTACTATTATATTCCAAACACAGTTAGAATTGACATTAGATTATGTGGTTAGCTCTTCCCTCCTAGCAGAAGTTCTAAAGAATTTAGATCTAAGGAACTATAGCTTTCACATCTGAGAAGACAAAACAAAAACATTCCACCCTATTAATATTCCTAATATACCTTTACAGCTTCTAGAATGGGTTCATAGAGCTCTGGAAATCCTGAATAATGATACATCATACAGTGTATCAACTCAGTCAACTGCATCAAAAAGGCTGTACTGGAAGGTAAGCCATCTCTTTTGAAGGAGTGAACCAAACTGACCACATGTGGGACAATCTGAATGGGAAAACAAAAAACAAAAAAAAAGATGTTAATTGCATTTTTCTACTTTGTTGTTATACAAAACTTTACTATTTTACACATGCCAAATGATAGGGGACCTTTTGTTCTTAAATAATAAGAGGTCGAGAAACAATGACTTGAAAAATAAGCATTCTTTACTCATGACAATTTTTAAACAGCAAAATTAATTATTCAATGCTCTCTTTAGCTCACATACCAAGTTTGGAACTTTATAAACTTGGAAAATGCACATTAAGCTTTTAAATGGTCAAGTGTTCGAAGTACTCATCTTAAGAACATTAACAGCAAACATGTTGTTTTTGTGCCACCACTAACAGTGTAGTATCCTGTTCTAATTTCACAGATATAGTTTTTAAAGCAAACTTCTCAATTTTCCTTAAACAGAATCTAATGCTTGGGATCCGAAGCCAACGGATACATTCCTGCTCGTTCAGTTTACAAGACGGAAACTGTCTCACAGCTCCACCTAGTGAGGGAGCTAGGCTCAAGAAACCAATACAGTAATTTGCTACGAGCTAAAAGAAAGCTTACCACAGATACAATAGTGTATTTGAAGATCAGTTCAGATCCATTACTATTTTAAATTGAGTGTAAATCAAAAATTTTTACATTTTTACCCCACCTCTTTCCCCTTCTTCAGCACTGCTCTGTCTGTATTTTTAAAAGCATGAGACTTTAATATGAGTCTTAAAACATCAAGTAGAAAGTTATATCAATGCAGTCCCAAAGAGCAGGGACTTTAACTGTGAACCAAAATATTTTAGACACCTCTGTCAGTTTCCAAGTGATCAACATGGATTAACTGTTAGAGAAGTGGATGGGATAATTTCTCATAAAAAATTAGCTTACAAATTGGTAATAAAAACATTAAATACAGAATAGAATAGAAATTATAGGAACTCTAATTTTAGGGAAGTATACTAATTACAAGAATTAATATACTTGAAAACACCAGAGTAAAAGGGCTTGGGTGCAAAATACTCATTTGTCACATTTTCAGTTATCAGTTATTCTCTAAGTATAAGGAATATTTTTACGTCTCAGAAAAACAAACCTTATTTTTTTGGTAAGCAAGATACTCACTGTTTAAAAATGAAAACATCAAAATAAAGTATTTAATGTACTACAGAGTCAAAAGTGAAATTTGCAGTGAGAAATTTCCCTCTTTGACTTTATAAACATGGGTACATAGCAACAGGAAAGTAGTTACTGAGCTTCAAGAATGAGATTTCTATAAAGCAGATCTGAAATACGGTAATTTTGCACAGACAAAGCACATGGGAAGAAGAGGAAAAGTACAAGTTCTCATCTCTCAAATTGAGAGTAAAATTCTTATTTACAGTATGCTGCATAATACTGAAAGTTACACTTTGAATACATACAAGAAGTACCACTTCTGGCTTGAGGTTGAATTGAAATTTTATAACATCAGTAGATTTTAGAATTCCATAGTACACATCATGTTAAGTTATACATCATTCAGTGCAAGACAGTTTTCTTCTATAAAAAAACCAAGTCATTTATACTAACAACGCTCAAGCATAGCTACGGGGAATGTTTACTCAAATGCATTGCAAAATAAATTAATTTGTACTTATCAAATGTGCATTTAATAATTTTACATTCAGATAGTTTATTATAGAAAAGTAAACAAGCAGCTTAAGTGTAGGAAAATACTATAGGATACTAAATGACAGCAATAACTCAAAAAAATGATTGTGAGGAAGGTTGTTTAAAATGGCAAGAATTAAGTCCTGAAGACAGATGTTTATGCAGTACTGCATGCAGCCTATGGTAAAAATTGTCATTGTAACAGCAAATGCCTATTTCTAGAGTAAGTCTTCTCATATTCTACTTTTTTTTTTCTCACAAATGTTTTGGCTCTCTCAGGAACAAAGAAGTATATATATTAAATATTTATGTTTTGAGCATACTCAAGGCTACTTGTCTCTTCCATTTGTGACTCACATTTCTATCCTAAGCCATGACTAGGGCAGCGGTGGGAGGAGAGAGAAAGTTCAGACTTCTGTCATTAAGAAACAATCTAACAGGCATAAGGCAATTAACTCTGACACTAAACAAAGTGTTTGTGATCCCTTCAGGCTAATTAGCTACAGCTTCCAGAAACAGTGTGCCAGGCTGTTACTATGGTTAAGTTCGAAACGCCCATATTTCACTTAAACTTCAAGCTAAACGCTGAGTATGAGAACAAGGAAGGCAGTAAACATCTTGTTGTGCTAATATGACCAGTTATTGTTGTACCCTAGTATGTACAGCTTTAACTGGTGAACTGCATTTTGAAGACTGACCCTTAAAAATAGTACCCTTCAGTTTGCCCATATGTACAGTGAAACACTGAGAGCAGAGCTTTCTTAAACTGAAGTGCTTCTTGGTCTCGTGCACCTATCCAGGGTGATGAGATTATATATAGCAGATAATTGGTACTCTTCCCCAAATAGTTGTGCTTGAACGTCCACTTGCAGCCCAACTTCATCAGTAGACTTCACACCACATAGATTGAATTTCCTAAAGTATATAGTCAAGGATAGAACGCGGTGCCCAGATACTACTGCCAGAAATACGTACATACCAGGAAGAGCAATGCTTGTCTCTAGTTACCAGTTAAGTGGTTGAACCTGGAAGTTAGGAAGCCTAGTGGTCTCTGAACCACAGAAATCCAAGTCAGGAACCTTGAAACAAAGAGGAAATCTACGTGCATCAACTCTATTAGTCTTTACATCCACTTTAGAAAGCATAAGTGACACTTAAAATAATTTAAAACCATTTATTTAGTAACTTACCAAATGAAAAGCTTCTGGAGAATGCTGAAAACTAAGTAACATGTGGGAAAGGACGGCAAGGGCACCAGGCCTCACTAGAGGAAACCAAAGTCGATTAAAGACCTAAAAAAACACACACTTATTTCAGTAAATCTAAAAAGTAAAATTTCAGTAAAAATGTAAACAGATCTCCAAATCCACAACCATTTGAAACAGGTAGAATCATTGTATGCAACTGAACACTACAGATACATCATCTTTGCAGAACTGTAAGACAATATCTGTTGCAATACAAAGATACTACATAATTGCACAGCTGTTACAAATTCCTTTCCCTCTCCTTCAATTCTGAATGTTCTTTTCCAACATACCAATTCAATCTTGAGCAGAGTGACATCAATGAGGATGGTAAATTTCTGGACTGCAGCCAGTCCTTTCAGCAGTGCAATCACCCATGTTTCCACATGCTGAGCCAGAGGCCAGGACAACCAGTCAATCATTCTGAAAGGTTAATAAAAAATAAAAACATAAAACAAAACAAAAAAACAATATGTCATTAATTTTAATCTCAATGAAAAGGTTCTCTATATCGCCCAGATAGTTACACACTTACACAGAGACTTACAAGAAGTAAAGCAAGAATGTTAGGCAAATAGTAAAATAATTTTTACTATATCTCAAGTCATTTAACTCTGTAATTAATAATGATCTATTTAATACATTACAAGTAAATATACCCCCCAAATAGATAAGCATATAAAATTAAATATTATGTATATTATTGCTTCTTGTTATTTAAGATTCTGAACCCTAGTTTTACAGCTAACATTTTTATTTTGTGGCAAAAACTTACTATTGAAGGTGAAAAAGTGCCTGTACCTGGGAAGCTCCTCTCCTACACCTTTTACCCCAAAGCAGACCAAAATCAACTATTAAGTTTAAATTCAAAAAGGAATCCTTCTCAACTTAGAACTACATTCCTAGAAGCCAACTCAAATACTCTCACTTAAAAAGGTAAAATCTAGTAATTTTAAATACATTCAGCACCTGTTATAAAGATCTTTTAATAGCTATCAGCAGCCTAGGGTCTACAAAGGCTCCAAAGGAAGAATTTCACTACACTAAGAAAAAGGAAGAGTGAAGTCAACTATCAGCAATGGAAAATAGGGGTATTCTATCCTTCTAAATTAATAGACAATTTACCCTCAGGGCATATAGTCAGATTAGTTGAAATAATTCTAAGACAGAGATGATACCGTAAAGCAGTACCAGCTAAAACATGAAATTTAGGCTTTCTTCTTCCACGATTTTACTTGGCAATATTTTGGATTTTCTTCAATTGTCTGCAAGATCCCCTTCTTCAAACCAGATGAGCTACCACTAATTAAGTGGAAGGAAAAGTTTTTCACCATGAAAGCGGTCAGACATTGAAACAAGTTCTACACTAAGGCCGAGGCACCTTCATCCTCGCAGAAAGCTCTTAACTCCATTGGACAAGGCCTTGAGCAACAATGTTTGACTTTGAAGCTGGTCCTGCTCTGAGCAAGATTGGACCAGATGAATTCCAACGGCTCCACTCAATCTACGTAACACTATGATTTTCTTCTGTAATTCAGTGAAAAGAGGAAGTTAGAAGTATATTTCCTACTTCTTTTCTGAAAAAGATCCTCATAAAGATTAATTACTTTGAGAGGCTAAATTCTAGCACAGAACCAAACAGGTTACAAGCAACCAGTCTAATAAACAGCCACTATCACTACGAATAGTGATATTATCAATCTGAAGCAAAACTATCAGTTCCTATGTTCTTCCTGGAGATTAAAAGAGCTCCAAACAGATTGAAATCAGAGTTTCAGTCCTCAGATTACAAACTAAGAAGAAAATCATGGTCTTTAGCAAGACCACACATGCATTCTGGGCATGCTGTACTACCATGAACAATGTAAAATTTATACAGAGTTTGTAATTTGGATCTGAAAAGTCTATAGTAGACACATTCTAAAATTTACGTATCTTACAATTATGTACTATCTGCACATCTAACTTTCAACAGTTTCTCTAAAATAAGGAATCATTAGGACTGCCTTTCTAACAATCAAGCACAGATCTTGCTGGGTTTCTGCCATGTTACTACAAAAAAAAACTTGGGGAAAAAACATGGCAACATCATAATCATTGCTCTCAATTTACACAAAGCTCTCACCTCCTTAAGATGTTACATTCAAACATGTTTATTTTGAGCATCCTTTCCATATACTTTCTAAAATGTGGCCTGAAAAGAGTAGGCCAAAATTGCAAAGACTTAACCTTAACCTAAAAACAGGCCTCAAATCTGATACTCCTATCATCTTCAATTCTCCCCTCCCCCACAATTTGTAGGCTTGATATTTTTCAGTAGTGCCACAAATACCTGCACAGTTAATTTAAACCTAATGACAATATATTTGGTTTTCTTAATTAACTTTTGAGACAAGTAAAGAGTATTGTGCAGAGCACTACATTAGAATCACTATTCCAAAATACCTGATTACCATCTTTATACTATGTGCACTTTCAACCACACTGACTCACAAATTCCAAATTAAAAACAGTGCCTCTGCCCTTGGTGGGAGCTGGGGCTTCCCGTGTTCCATCCCATTGCTCTGGCTATGTGACGGGCCATTCTGTGTCATCTCCAGTCAGTATAATTAACTACTAAACTACTCAACTTTGTTACTAATAGGACAATGGCTATTATTTCAGTACGATTGAGCTTGTAAAGAGAAGTCTCACTCTCTGTACAATTGATACAGATAGAACTCCCATCCTTAAAAACTGTTCCTGCTCTTAAAAGCAGAGTCAGTGCTCTTAAGATTAGAAACAAAAGCCAGAAGAGGAAACAGAAGGAAACTTGCAGTCACGCTTGAGACTGTCCTAAAAAGCATCAAATCTGAGATCTGGTAGGTGACAATCAGACATTTAAGTCACTAAATCCTCTCTGCATTACATTTACTTGGTTCCTGCTCTGTCACAATCAATGACTCCATTTTTAATACAGAGGTAGATATATTAATATATGACATGACAATCATGAATAAAACCATAGACAATGCTTTTGTGTTCGACCACATTAAGAGAACCTTCAAGGCCTCAAGAGGACCTTCTGCCTCCTATCATTCTAAAATGAGCGGGTCTGCTATCCATCTATGTGCCTAACAAGGACAGTATTTCTCATACCTCTGGATAGAAAAAAAGTTATCATGCAACCTCAGACAGTAACTTCTTTCACAGAAGCATCTTCTGAGCCACATTACACAAGAAATCTGGCAGCTCAGGTGTAAATCTCTCAGTTTGAAAAAAAAAAATCCAAACTGCCAACAACAGAAGATCCTCAGACTAACATGCACTCCTCCCAAAAACTTAACATCTTTTACAATATTTTATATTTTTACCAACACAGCAAAGGGCCTGGTCGCGTCTGGAGTTTTTCTTAGCAAAATTTTCAGTTTCTCTTAACAAAGACACTTGGCTTAAAATGTAAAAAAGCATCTACTTCTCAGGATACTGAGTACAGGCAGTCAACTTCCTCTGAGCCCTCTGAAGTAGACCCTTACAGTAGTCATAGATCCCAGAGGAGATGCAACAATTTTCTGCTTTTCCTCACCAATGCTTCAGGTAAAGTTTCATGAGACAGCTGAGCCAATTAAGAACAGCTCAGTGATGCCAAAAAGCAAGCACCCTTTCTTACACAAGCCTGTGCCTGATATAACACCTCACTGAACTGATTCAATTTCTTAAATCTTCTAATTACAGATCACTCACTAATCTGTGTTCAACTTCAGACAGATTCCGCAGTATCATGAAAGTTACCCTTAGGAAGTGAGCAACAAGGTCTCTAATTTGCAGTCACCAAAGCTCTCCTGACTCTCACCAGGAGACCTTGTTGTGCCTAGAGTTCTGCATCTCCTGGGAAGGATGCAAGTCTGATGACAACATTGTCATTTGGTGCTCCAGACATTCCAGCTGCACTATCCTTTTTACAATTACCCCTCTAAGCCAAAAGAGAGTAATTACTGCAAAGGTTTGCCAGAGGTAGAAAAAAGAAACTCTCATGTCAACACTGTATCCAGTATCTACAAACAAAAATATCAAGGGGTACCAAGAAAGTTCCATGGAACAGAACTGGAGGCTCTTGAAATCAAGTATTACTTCAAAGAACGAACAAGGCAAGTAACATTGCCCTTTCAAAAACAAGAGGAAAAAACCCACCACACACCTCATATTAAGAAAGTGCACTTATTTGATAATAAGAGCTTCTATTATACCAAAAGCTCAGCACTGCATCACTTCCCTAAGCAGAGGCACACAGAGAACCCATTCTAAAGCTACAATTATACGATCATATTGCGTTGAAGCAGGTAATATAGCATAAATGTTAAAGTTACACTTACATGAAAATTAATCACCAGCACATTACTGGGAAATTATTAGCATGCACAACTCCTTCTGAATTTCCCAGCTTTGAATTTTAGACTGGGCACACAGCTTTGTTGAAAAGAATCTGTTTGACTAAACATATTTCAAGTCCCTAAACAATACGTGTTATTACAAAATACGTCCCTAAACAATACGTGTTATTACAAATTACAATATTAATGCTGCTTATTCTCATTAATTATGTCTTCAAATGAAATACAGCTTCTCAATCCAATATAAACATGAGGAATGCTTTCAGTGGGAAAAAACTCAGTATTTCACCAAGACATATAAGTGTTACACTACCTGAATGTGTAAGTGTTACACTACACTCAAACAGATGTAGTTAAAAAATAATACAGCAAACACTAAATTCTTCTAGTTTAAGGACTATTTTAAACAATACAAGTTTCTAACAGCCTCCTGTTTAACTGCTTTACTCATTTTTCTACCCTTCAATGCTCAATAACAGCTTCTTCCATAGGCTTAAAAAAAAGAAACGTAATTCAAAGAACAACTTAATCTTTTACTGTCATCTTTCTGCCTATTATTCACTTCTCTGAAGATACTAACTAAAACTGCAATCTGAATCATTGCCTGTTAACAGTGCTACTAATCTCAATGCTTACCCATGTTTAGATTAGTGACAAAAAGCACAATATGCAAGTGTTTATACATCATTCCTATTCTTCTATTATTCAAAGAACATCCAGAAAACCTCTGGAGGCCTAACTGAAGATGGAAATACAGGCTGTCCCCTGTGACTCCTACTAAAAAGTCATAAAGATACCTAAACAAAAAAAACCTCAAAACTGAGCAGTAAAACTCATTTTTAGTCATCTCCTCTCTTCAGAGGATCAGATGATGGGTAAGACAATCATGTGAAAGAGTATCTCTGCTCCCGGGAAAAGCAGAAAAGGTTGATCTTTTGAAAACAAAGCCTTGTTTCTCGGCTTGATTGTAAACACCCTGAAGCTTCCTATTTATGCAATTTCCCATAAAGTGGGAGATCTAAACATAAGATGTCATCTAAAAGGAACACAGCTGGCTTCCTCTTAGTTTCTATTTAACTCACTTCTTCATGCACCCTAGCAAAGCATGAGAAAGAAGCCACGCTAACAACCAAAGCAGCAACTTTAAACTGAAACTATGCCACTAACATCCACAGTACCATAAATACGTATTACCTTAACACGCTAAACAGCATTACTTAGAACATAATTTTAAAAGGGAGTGGTTTGTTTGTTCGTTTTTAATGGAACTCAAGTGACAAATTATTTCAAAAACCACAAGAATAAAAGAGACTTTTTCCCTCTTTACAATGAAATATAGTACCTGCACAGAGCTTGAGTCATACTTGCATCTTTCACATTGGGATCTGTAGTAAGGCTCCTGATGAGTACTGTAATCATCTGTAACGGTATGTGCTGCACAAGACTTGCCAGCGCAACGGAAGGTTCGAATGAAGTATCTGTATTAATTGAAGATAACATAACATAAGAAACTAAAAAGAAAAATAGAAAGGCAAAAAAAAATATGCTTTATCTTATAACTTCACTGTATTTGTAAAGTTTTGAGACAAGGAGTCTATTCTACATCTAACATTCTATCATCACAACTCAAGACAAAATTTTAAAAGTTCCAATGGATTAGGGACAATGAATAGTGCTGAATCACAAACTCCTTTTGTTCGTTGAATATCCATGCAAGAAAGTGACAATCTGCCAATTTCCTCCTCCATCCTCAATGGAACGGAGAAGTGGGGTTTTTTTCTAAGAAGTACCACCACAAAACTGTTTATCGTACTTAACGTTAAGCCTAGGGATCCAATGCAGCTGCTATTTCCCATGTGCTATCTCAACAACCATCTGTTAACTATACTAGTTATGGCAAAATAGAATAACGTTAAGCTTCCTGGGTACTTCAACAGCAAAGGCCATAACAGTACTTTATAGATTTTTCAGGTCAGAAAAGACCTATTTACAATTGCATCTACATTATTAGGCAGCAAATCCTTCCTACGACACCCAAGTTTTATACGTTCCTTACATACATCCCAGTTTTGTAGACTAAACAGTTCCAAGACATAAGGTATCCCTGTGGAGCGAGCAAGGAAGAAGAGTAGCCTGGATACTGGGAGTTATAGCTTTTCCTAACAGGACAGCCAAAACTGTGTAATTTAAAGTACTGCAACAGGAGTTCTTCCAAAAAAACATGCAGAGCAAGTGCTAAACAAATCACCATTTCCCCTTTACCTTTTTATGAAATAAAAAACAGATTTTCTCTCCTGACAGCCAGAAAGTAGCATTACAGTACCTTGGGTGAAGAGGCAACAGTTCCAAGGCAATGTATGCAAAGTGACCGACACCAGCAGCACAGCTATTCCTTTCTGTTGGCAAACCTGCCACTCTCCTCAAGCGTCCCCGTTACTCCACATCCACCCCGCCTTCCCCCCCCGGCCCTCAGCCTTGCTCACCGGCGGCAGAGATGATGGCGAAGAGCTCCTGCAGGGAAGGCAGCAGCGTGTCAGGCTCGGCCTTCCAGACGCTCCGCAGCAGCCCGCTGACCTGCGTCACCTGCGAGACATAGAGGCGCAGCTCGGCCTCCCGGCTGCCCTGGCTTTGGAAATGGGCGATGCTGCGGACCAGCTGCTGGCAGAAGGCGAGGGAGAGCTTCCTGCCGCGGGGCAGGCACTGCGGAAAGTCGCCCAGCAGCTGGCAAAGGCGGGCGCAGAGCGGCGGCGCCGGCCGCTCGCACACCAGGCGCAACGCCTCCACCTGCAGCAGCTCGAAGAGCTCCAGCACCGAGGGGCAGCTCATGATGAGGCGCAGCCCCGCCTGGATGTAGTCGAGGATGGCGGGGTCGCGGTTGCTCAGCTCGCCGTAGCCGCGCTGGAGGAGGCCGAGGACGAGCCCGCGGTTGAAGAAGGCCTCGAACTCGGCGCGGTGGTAGCGGCCGTAGGCCTCCAGCACCTGCCGCCCCACCTGCCGCTGGAAGGGGTCGGGGCCCTGCAGCACCAGCCGGGTGCTGAGGGCGAACATGGCGCGGCACTGCGCCTGGCTCAGCGGCGTCTCCGCCGACTCCACCACCCGCCGCACGATCACCCGCTTCAGCGGCAGCGGGTGCGACGAGCTCACCAGCCCCTCCAGGATCTTGTCCATGGCGGCCGCCTCGGGCGCATCGGCCGAGCGGCAGCGGCGGCGGGGCGGCCCAGGCCTCGGCGGAGGCCGCCGCCGCCGCCGCTTCCCCACGGCCCTTCCCTCGCCCCGCCGCGCTATGCCGCCCCGGCGACGGCGGCAGCCGCCCCTCCCTCCCGCTCGTCCCTCGCCCGGGGCGGGGCGGCGGCGGCGGCCCCGCTCCCGGCTAAGGCAGCGCCGCGGCCCCAACGGCCACCGCCGAACGCTCCCCTCGCCGACCCGGAAGCGCAGCGGCGCAAACAGGAAGCCGAGACGCCTGACCGGGCAGGCACCGCGCATGCGCCAGCCGGCGGCGGAACACCCCGTGTCCTCGCTGCAGCGCTGGCCAATGGGGAGCAAGGGCGGGAGAGGTGGGCGGGGTTTTGGCGGTGATGGGCAGGAGGGGGTTGCAATGGCCCGGTCAGCCTGAGGGGCTCGGAGGAGGCGCTCAATTTAAAGCCGGCGTGAGGCCTTCAGCCTTTACTTGTCCTCCCAGCGCAGGTTCTGCCAGCCCCCTGGCCGCTCAGTCTGCAGGGCGGGGGCACCCCGGTGTGGTGCGGCGGTGGCCGGGCCTCTCCCGCCTTTGGTCTGCGTGCACAGGCCGGTGCCGCCCCCTGGGACTGGAGTTACCGGTTTGGTTATCACTCGTTGTGGCCTGTAAGTGTACCTGTCACCAGCAGCGCTTCCTCAGAGAAGCCTTTACTGCTCAACAGAGTAGCAGTTGCTGTGAGAGTATTCCCATCCTTACTTAAGCCTGTTTATCCTTCATTTTGACCCAGTTTAGCTCCAGTTTCCAGTGCTCAAATTCTGTTAGCGTGTTGTGCATTTTCATACCAGAATGCATTTCCAGCATGAGAAAACAAAGATTTTTTAAATTTCCAAGGACTGAATATTATCTTTTGAGAACTAGGTATCAAGAAAGGACACAAAATGGAATTAAAACCATCAGCAGCAGTAAGCAAAACCAAACTCCACTTCCTTAGTTGAATACAATCCTTCAGGCCAGCTCACTGGTCACTTAAGCTGGGTGTGCTGGCAAAGCCCTCTCCTTGGTTCTCTGTTTCTCAATACAAACACCTTCATGCTGTGTGGTTGACTAATACCTGTAATGAAGCATCAGGAAAGTATGGAAAATGAGCCAAAGTAATCCCTGGTAATATTCGATGTGTAACAGCTGCAGAATGGGAGCTGGAGTTCAGGTTGCCAACAAATTCTGTTAATTTAAGGGTAACAAAAAAGACCCACAAACCCTACAGGGACAGCTGTCAGATACTAAAGCTGTCAAAAAACAACATGAAACCAAGAAGTTCAGAATTAACTTGAAAACTGGTCCACTGTTCATAAAATAGATAACTTTAACTTTGCTCCTTCATGCTCGAGATTTCTGTTTGCTCCTCACAGAGGTAAAGTCTAGTTCTAGAAATCGCTGTGCACACACACAAAAAAAACTGCAATAGCTGAATCATTACATTCCCATATAAATTGTGTTGATCAAGGGCTTTTTTTCTGAGAACTTTACACAGGTCAGAGACTGTTGCCAGATATATTAATTATCTAAATTATCTTTGTGAAGTGTACTGTATTGGATACCTAAATTAACTTTTTTTTTTCCAAAAGGGCTTTGTTGTTGATATCCATAAACAAATTAACCTTGAAGAAGGTGCGAGATTATGCAGCCTTTTTTTCCTTTTGTGGTCTGTACCAGGAGTGTTTTAATTTTCCTAAGTTCACTAGTACAAACTCTCTTTTAATTTATTTTTTTTTTTAGCACTGTTCATAGTATCTTCTGAAGGCAGAAGGGAAGAGGAGTCCACTCAGGAGCCCAACCAGAACTCTGAAAGTAAGGGGAAGGACTGAAATCAAGATGCCAGAGGCATCTGTATGGAAAGGGGTAAAGTGAGACGTTATCTGGAGAAAGAATCATGTGTAGAATGGAAGGAGAAAGAAAGTTTGGAGGTGTTAGAAGATGCAAAGGTGCTCAGATATGTCAGGGTGTATGAGAAAGAGAACAGAGGAGAAATGGAGAAAGGCAGATGGTATGGCAGGCTCACGGGGCATACGATGGAGTAGGAAAAACAGAGGGATGACGAGAGGAGCAGTTGCCCTGAATAGCAGAGAAGCAAGTGTGAAAGAGCTGGAGTGGTCATCTGAAAAGCTGGAGACATACACATGGCTTGCAGGCACATGAATACATGGGAAATGCAGAAAGCATGAGCTACTGCAGATTAGCAGGATCAGGGGCCCCTGGAAGCTGGGAGATCAAAGGTCTCAGTTTTCAGTGCTTTGTTGTTTGTTTACATGGCATTGTGGATGGGAGGGGAGGCAGTGCCCGCTGCTTGGGCAGTCTGGGAGCATTCTACCTAGCAGCCTGGTCACAGCAAGCGCTGCGTAGATGAGGCAAGTTCTCCAAAAAAGTCACAGAAAGGTCTGAAAGTTTACAGCCCTGAGAAAAACTAAAACTAGTAGTTGGAGCTGTATAGTTGGAGGGAGGGTAAGGTACCTCTAGCACAGGAGCTTGGAAATAGTATTCTTATTTGCATCCAGATAACCAAGTATGCAGACTCCTTATTTAATGAACTTATTTCAAGTGATAGAACTAGAGTTATGATGGTTGGTTGAGTCACTGAGCATGCTTATGACCTCAGAGCTAAGAATAACCTGAGCTGTGCGCATGATCCTAATTACAACCTTAGTGTTAGATACGCAATTAGCAATGTATACTTATGAGCTTAAATTTGAACAAGACTGTTCCTCTGTTTTCGGTGCAATCTAACTCCTATATAAAAATACATTACTAAGTTGTGACAAAACGAAAAATGAGTGAATTCTTCAGTAAATAAAATAGATCTTAAAATACTGTCTCTGAAAAAGTATGGAAAAAAAAACCAGTCATGTTTCATTAAAAACAAAGGCTTTTGGTGAATCTGAACAATAATTACTCTTACTGTGAAAGAGCACAAATAGCAGCAGAAGGTTAGCCATGGCGGCATCTCCTTAATGACTCTAAAATCTTAAAGACAGTGAGGCAGAAAAGAAACATTTTACTGTGAACCCTGGATTAAAGATATCCTATCAGCTTACAGAGATTTTATATCCTAAGCACCAGATGACTGCTTTCTAGCAGAACATTTTCTAGGTAAGGGGACCATCCTGCAGGACCATCCTAAGGGCTGGTGAGGCTCTAGATGCAACATCTGGCCATTCCTTATGCCACCCACATGAACAAGTCTAACATGCTGGACTTCCTGCTGATGTACCTCTAGAGGTAGCCACATTGCACGTACAGTGAATTCAGACTCCCTGAGACGTAGGATCCCCGTATGTCTGCAGTAGATTCAGGGTGCCTCACACCGAGCGTCACGTGGCTTGCCTGTGTGGTTGCATGACTGCTAAATCTAGTGCATGTCTAGTGTAACAGGAGCCCAGGGTGAGATGGTGAGCAGGCCTCCCTTTTCAGTCACAGCTTGCTGTTAGATCAGTTTCACAGTAACATAAAACTGCACCATGAGTCAGGAGCTTCTGAGCGCTAATCATGGCTCTGGTATCAACTCCATTGGTGGCTGCAAGCAGCTTGTTTAACTGCAGGGTCGGTATCTGTCGAGTATAAATAGTAGTAGCTGGGTACCTGAGAGCACTGTAAGGTTCAATTAGATAATGCTTACCAAGTATTAATTAAGTATTTTAATTTTCGAAATTGTTGATTAAAAAAATCTGAATGTTGAGTCATCGTGTTCTAGTTGTGCAGCCACATGTCCCAAAGGTTTACTCATCCAAAAAACAACAGGGCACAAGTTTATTTATCCAAAAATCAAGATAGCACAGCATGTGGCCCCAGTGTCTTACTGAAACCTGTTATCACAATGCAATTATTTATTTTTGAAGAGAGAAGCTTTGATTTGAAAGAGGTGTTTTGTCTCCTTTGATTTGAAAGAGCTGTTTTTTCTCCTGTGGATACAATCTGTCATGATTCAGTTTTGCATATATAATACATACATTTGCCGTGTCAAGGAGGAACATTTGACTGAATGTGACTTTATTACTACTTCTGTATTAGTTTTCCTCTGTTGTAGCAGAAAGATGTTGCAGAGATTGCATTTGGTATTCAGAAGACCTGTGTAGTAATTTCCTTGAAAACAAGGGGCATCCGTAGCATCAGCCAAGTAACTGAGTATTAATAACTCGGATTAAAGGTGGCAGTCCAGCACTGGTGGGAGAGATAGGTAGCTCCTCAGCATTCATGTGGCAATAATCTGCCTGGGTATTAGGTTGAGACATTAAAAAGTTTAAGGAGACTGAGGCCTCTGTTGAGATTAAAAGACATACAGTGTGGACTGCCGGGCCAGAAAGTTAATGTCTTAAAAGGCAGGCATATCTGCACAGGATAAACTGATAGACCATATCTGCCACTGGAAATTTCCAGGAATAAGCAGCGTCTCTGTCGTTCAGTATGGCTCAGATTTAGTTTGGCTGAAATACTGTGTTTAGACTCAGGCTTCTTTGCTAGATACATCTGCCTTCTTTACTAAATACTCTGTCTCAGTAAGGGGTTCAGCTGGTCCACTGTGATGACTGTATTTTCTATTTTGTTCTTTTACTCAGAAGGATAACTGACAGATGTTTGTATAATTTATTTCTCTCAAATCTCCATTACATGAATAAACCAAATTGCTTGATACCAAATATACTATTTTCACTGATGTCTATCCCATTGCACACCCTGAAGAAAGTGAATGTACTAGCCATAGTGAAACAAAGGTGGTTAGATTGATATTTGGACAACTGGAAACTGAGCTGAGCATTCGACTCTCCTTGATGGTTCTTCACTTATGTCTTTGTGAAATTTAGAATTACATCAGGTGAAGTCCCACAGAGTTCAGGAAGGTTTAAGATACCTCGACATTCACGGCAACTACCTAGAAGCAATGCATATGCCAACAGCTTATGTTTCACCAGTACAATGTACATAACTTTTCAAAGCCCTGACAGTCTAAAAAGTGAACTTTTGGGGGCTCCATATCTCTTCCTTCTCTTGCACTGCACAAAATGTTCACAGTAAGTGTCCCAGATTTTAAAGTCAACATAAACTGCATTATGTTTAGGATGTGTAAGGCTAGATGTTTAAATATGGAGAATCAGACTAAGTTATGCCAATCCCCCTTGACTTTGTGCAATTTTTTATCTATTTTGCTTGTGCAAATGCCTATTTTGCATGCATATATTTGCAATACAAATGCAACTCGAGTGTGTTCATATGAAAATGTGGCATTATGTAGGAATTTATATGCAATGATACATACTATTTTCAGGAAAAAAAATTTGTAATGGTGATTGTCTCTTTCAAGTACAGACTGCTCTTAAAACAAGAAAAGCTGTGCCTATATGAAGAGCTTCCTTTGATAAATGATACATTTGATAAAATTCAGATACCTGCTGAGGAAATAGCCTGTTTATAGAAATAGAGTTATACATCAGACCAGGTATCTGACAGAAAGTAATAAAAGTAGATTGCCTGCAAGGTCATCTGTGACTCAGAAATTAGACAGAATATGGACTGTGGAAGTCAGCTGTGAGGCTGTGGCAGAGAACAATGCATACTTCATTGAATCTGTCCCAAAAGATGTGTCAAATATCACACCTTTCTCTAGAAAGAAAAGATTCAGTAGGTGAAGAAAATATTAAGCATTGTACTTCACTGCGTATTATGCACAACTGACTTAACAGGTTTTTCACTATGTGATATTTCTAAAATGTTAGTGAAATGTTCAGTAGTTGCACATGCATCCAAATAGAGATATATTCTAATTTGTAAAAATATGACACTATACTTCATTTGGAAAAGTAGCAGGTTTAGCTTAAGTGAGACTGCTGTTTCTTTTATCAGTTTTTAATGAGACACTAGGCAGAACCTATACTGAAATACTTACAGCCATTGGCTGACACAATGTCTGCTGCTTAATGAAGGAGTAAATTGTGTCATAAATCTCCTATTTTTATTGCCGTTTCTTCATATAAGAAGTGCTAATCACCTTTCAAACTTACAGGTTTCTGCTGTCTCCTTCTTCATATATTATCCATGTGTATTGTAAAGAATACCATAAAAGAATCTAATTTGTCCAAGATCAAATATCAAAAATGTTCATGCCCTCAGATCTTCTGCTTATATATTTTATGGATGACATTTGAAGGAATAAATGAGGACCAAATGCACATTATCATTAAAAATGAATCCAGAAATACATGGGGAATCTAGAAAAAAAAAGTAGCAAGTTAAGTTTCACAGAACAAAAAGATTATCCCTGAGAGATACGACCATGGCTTGATTGGTGTGTACCTTTAAAAATGTGATTCACCTTATCAGAGCCAGAGGATTTGCCAGTATCAAAAGATGTATACGTCCTGTGAGGAATCAAGCATTTCTGTGTACCTTTTCTAATTGGTACCTTACATTTATAACACTTTTTTCACTAACCTGGCATTCTGGCTTGTATGAAAGCCTTTGCCCTGAGCTAACAAAACAAAATGTTTCAGTATATGCCTAATAATGTGGCACAAAAGAAGTCTCATTGCTTTCAGTGGGCCTACTGTAATGCTCAATTGGTCAGCATTGCCTGGGACTTTTCTGCTTTACTGACATGTGCAGACTCCTAAGCGAAGTAATCCACTGTGTCTTGCGTTTTGGTTTGTGTCTTGCTTTGCCTTGCGTTTGTTACAGCATATGTCTATGCGCCATTTTAAAACTCTGAGGTCTTGGTGCTTTTCTTCTCTTAGTTTTTTTTGAGGGTTGTTGTTTGGGTTTTTTACAGCATACATAGATTGTAAATTTTTTCTTACTTCCATAGTGCTGTCATTACCACTGGTCAGGCTCCATACATTTTGTGGACTGTATGACTTACTTTGTTCTAATCATTTTGCCAGAGATTAAGCAGTCGTTTTCCCAGGGTCTGAAAATTTTGTCCCAGGTCATAAAGATGATTTTTCTTTCTCCACTTAAGCCATCAAAAATCCAAGATGTGTTCATTAGTTGTAACTCAGTCACAAATTTCTCTTACAAACCTTTTTTTTTTTGGTCTCTGTTTAAAAATATGCTGCTTGGACCTTAAGGCAAACTTCAGATGTCTACAGTTTCACTATTAGCTCCCTTCTGACTCTTGGCTCTTTCCTGGAAGCTGCTTGCTTACAGCTGTGAAGCAAGGCATTGTTTAATTTATTCATGTTTCATTTTTAAAAGAGTGTCAGTGCTGATAAGTCCCAACTCAATATTTCTTTGGTTATGCTCACAATACTCTGAATTATTCGGTAAACAGTCTATGTCAAAAATATCTGGCAGAGGTCCCTTTCATCCTCAGTCATCACTCTGACTGCATCTAACCTACATTGCATGGTAGACCTACCCAGCTCAGTGCCAGCCTGAGCAGGTATGTCTGCACCCTGCCTCAAATAATAACCAATGCAATCTTTTCATTCATAGGGGTACAGCTGGGCTGCTGCTTCTGATGCTGGAGCTCAGTTTCCACTAGTTTAAGTATCTCTGCACTATGCTTTGTTGTGGGGTAGATAGGTCCTTGGTTGCCCAAAGTCTATTTGATCAGGTCAAATTGGCTTCCAGAGCCCACCTGCAATATAAAAGCATTACATCCCTGAAATCTCTATCTCCTGTCAAATACAAGTGAAATCAGCCCTTTTCTTCTAATGCTTGTGATGAGCTAGAGGAGGGCAGAGACAAGGCGTGACCACATACACCTTGTTTCCTTGCAACGCTAAGCAAAGGTGTCTGACTTCCAGCTGAAGGAATCCCGAAGCACTATAGAGATCATACACGTTGTGTGCACTGAGTAAGTTCACACAGCAGTGAAGTACTGTGGAATGAGCAAGACAGTAACTCTAAACAATAACGAAGGGCAGAAAATAAGGAGTATTTTATGCAAACATGCAAGCATGTTTAATGAAACAGAAGTCAGATGCAGACCCACTAGCACAGGTCCTCCAAAATCAGGGACAGCATAAGCAGTGCATTATGTTGGCCTTGCACAGACATCCTGGAAGATTTCATACTTAAGTGAGCAGACCACAAGGAGTAATTTAGCCCTAAGACACAGCGTAGTCACATTGGTAATCAGAACGTACAATTAGTTTCTGTCTTCTGCCAGAAGCCTCAATGCAGTTTAGTGATTTTTTTGGGAGGGTTTGCACAGCTGCTATTTCATTTGCCTATTAGATTGTGGTTTTTTTTTTTTTTCTTTTTGAATTCTGCTCTATATTCGAATCCCCAGAAGGACTCTTAGCAACAAAATAATATATCTAATTCAGATTATTTTGGTTTGGAATCTGTGATAATCTTCCAAAATAAGCCAGCCTGTCCATATTTTGACACTGTGCGGTGTTGCATGCACTAATTCAAATGCATAACAGCAAAAGAAATTGTAACAATTTTTAGGTTTGAATAGAATTCTTTAGTAAAAATTTAGATCACTAAAAAAATTGTCTGTACCTCCAGCTTACTTTAGATCCATAAAAAAAAAAAAAAGAATTGTAGAGTATAGAAAAGCAACACAGGGTCAGATGTGTACTCTGAAATGTGAAATTGAATTTTTATTTGGATTCCATTTTAAATTTCAGCACAGATGGAGCCTGAGATAATTCAATACTGGTGGTATTTTGTCTTCATCTTAAACCAGGATCTGACATGTTCTTCGCTTACAGTTGCTGCTGAGGGGAGCTTAGGTTAATGTGTAAAATAATTGGTTCTCTGAACAGTTTGGCACAGTCTCAATCAGTTCCAGTTTCAGTATCAAATGTCTTTTGATCAGAGGGAAGTACAGTCTTTTTCTGATGCTCTGTATGTACCGAAATTGGTTGGAAAGAAAACGCTTTGAACAGTGCAGCATAGAAGCAAATGTTCAATGTTATAAGTAACATATGATTAGACAAATATACTAAGCATGGAGAGCTTATTTATGTTGAATCATGTGTGAGGGTGTACTATGGACCTTTCTGCCCTGTTTTCAAAGATCTCACTCTTCTAGGAGAGGAGCTATTTAAAGTAAAAGTTCATTTCATGCAAAGCATAAATACATCTAGAAAAATAATTATTTTTCTTTATTGAAGACATTTTTCTACTATCTGTTGTCTACAATACAAAAAAAAAAAATGAAAACTCATTACTGGTGGAACAAAACCTTTGAAAAAATGGGGCAGATCCAGGCCAGTCTTTTAAAAATTACATGGTGTATACGGCCAGCTTGATACAGAACTTATCCAAATAAAAAGAGGACGGATACTTTTTTTCCTGTAGTTGTTATATTTGTTTGAGTATCTCCGTTTTCCTAGAATGATGTAAAGGCAATGAGAGAATCACAGAAGGTTCATAGTGTCATAAACTACTGTAGGAAAATCTGGATAACAAAGAGGAAAATTAATTTTTATTTAAGTGGCTACAAATTGCTTTCGGTTTATTAATGCTCATTTAACTTAATGTAAATCAGACACATAACAAATACATGGAGTGTTCTTTCTGATTAAAAGAATTGCCATTTCAATATTTCAACAAAGGTCTGGCTTACGTCAGTCCCCTACGGAGAGGTCAAAGGTACTTGCTACCCTTGTCATCCCCTTAGGGCAGTCACCTTCCAGTCTGGCCACTCACCAGTCAGAACTTCAGTTCTGACATAAGGATTTTTGTCTTATGTTGTTTCTTACACTGCTTATTGTCACTGTAAGAGTAACAGCTTGGTAGCTCATGCTTGCTTCCTGAGATTGCTGCTAGTGCTGGAGGAGTATGTTCTCAGAGTAGATCAAGGCATGTTGTAAGGGATTGCTAAAACAACTCTGCCACTGAGGGCAATGTCTGATTCCACAGAGCACTCAAATTCTTGTTTCCTATCAGTATTAGGCAGGAATCTTCAGAACTGAACTGTGACCAGTTAACATCCTCTTGTCCTGCTACCCACCATGACAAGGGGATGGTTAAGGCAGCTGACGTACCTGTATTCAAGCAGTGCTGCCGAACCAGACATCCCTGCCTGGATGCGCTCTGTGGGGTACTTATGAGTCCTGCTTTCTACCAGTACTCCACAAATACCAATGCTTTTGAAGGTAAAAGGCCTTTAATGCTTGCTTATTTAAAGTTTATCTTTTCTACTGTCTCATAGAACCCTTGCAAAAGATTAATTGTGGCCCACAACTTGCTTGTGAAATAGACATAGCTGTAGACAGTCTGCATGATTCACCAAAGGCTACAAAATTATTTTATAGCACCCGGGACTCTCAGAGAATTCTGCTTGACATTATCTGGTAAAGCAATTTGATTTTGCTTATACTGTAATTGATCTGTATTTTTGAAGTGAATCAGGAGGACAAGAAATGACACCCTGCACTTTCCAAGTGCTTTATGAGTATCAGCCTTACTGAAAGCCAATCGGGTGCACATTCTAAAATGACTTAGGCACTTTTGATAATCTTCCTCTGTAAACACCTTAACATTTTTCCTGATGAGGCTCCATCTCACATACCCTCATAAATATCTGCAAAACCACCTCATTCTCTTTTCTTGACTCTCTGTGAAACTACCTCTTGATGTGATACCTCCAGAAGAGCTCCATTTTGCTTCCTGTAATTGTTTCTTGTTTTACTGCTCTTGACTGTCTTGTTATTACCTCCATGCTCTATTTGTTATATCTTTTCTCTTGGCTCATATTTACATTGCAGTGCTCAAGAACTGGACTACTCTTTCCATTTGTGCTTTTACAGCATGTACTAGGGCATGGCTTGCTTCACAGTGAAGATTTCCAGCCATGCAAAAAGAATAATGCACCAACTTTGCACGGCAGGGAAAAAGTGAGTGAACATTATGAAGAACCATAGAATCCTTTGGGTTGGAAAAATGCCTTTAAGATCATCAAGTCCAACCGCTAACCTAGCACTGCCAAGTTCACCACTAAACCATCACCCTAAGCACTACATCTACACATCTTTTAAATACCTCCAAGGATCGTGACTCAACCACTTCCCTGGGCAGCCTGTTCCAATCCTCCTTTTGATGAAGACATTTTTCCTAATATCCCATTTGAACCTTCCCTGGTGCAACTTGGGGCCATTTCCTCCCATCCTATCGCCTATTACCTGCAAGAAGAGACCAACACCCACTTCACTACAACCTCCTTTTAGGCAGTTGTAGAGAGCAACAAGGTCTCCTCTGAGCTTCCTTTTCTTCAGGCTAAAAAAACCTAGTTCCCTCAGCTACTTCTCATAAGATTTGTGCTCTAGACCCTGCAGCAGCTTCATTGCCTTTCTTTGGACACACTCCAGCACCTCACTGTCTTTCTTGTAGCAAGGGGCCCAAAACTGAATGCAGTATTCAAGGTGCGGCCTCACCAGTACTGAACACAGGGGAATGAATACTTCCCTATTCCTGCTGGCCACACTGGTTTTGATTAAAGCCAGGCTGCTGTTGGGCTTCTTGGCCACATTGCTGGTTCATATTCAGCCAGCTGTCAATCAGCACCCTGTTGTAGTTTAGTCCCACTCAAGACCAAGCTACACAGTCTCTCACTCAATCCTTCCTCCCTCCAGTGGGACAGGGAGGAAAATTGGTAAAGAAAATAAAGCAAAACTCATGGTTGAGTTGCAAAAAAATTGAAGATAATAACAGAAGAAAACAAAACAGTGATGGAAAACAATTACAGTACAATAGCTCACAACAAATCTTGATGCCCAGTTTCCTCCCAAGTAGCAAGAGGCTCTCTTTAGCACCCTCCTCACTTATATACTAAGCATGATGTCACAAGGTGTGGAATAGCTTTGGCTAATTTGGGTAAACTTATCCCAGCTGTTTGCTAATTAATAAACTATCCCAGCTGTGTCCCCCAGCCATAGGGGCCACCAGCTCCAGTTCCCCTCCCAGCTCAGGTGAAAGTTAACTCTGTTCTAGCCAGAACCAGGACACACCTCCAGGTCCTTTTCCTCCAGACAGCTTTCCAGCCACTCTTCCCCAAGCCTGTAGCGTTGCATGGGGTTGTTGTGACCCAGGTGCAGGACCTGGCACTCAGCCTTGTTGAACATCATACAGTTGGCCTCAGCCCATTGATCCAGCCTGTCCAGATCCCTCTGCAGAGCCTTCCAACCATGAAGCAGATCAACACTCCTGCTCAACTTGGTGTCGTTTGCAAACTTACCGGGAGTGTGCTCGATCCGCTGGTCCAGATTGTTGATAGAGATATTAAACAGAACTGACCACAATACTGAGCCCTGGGAATCACCATGTGTGGCAGCTGACAACTGGATTTAACTCCAACCACCACAACTCTCTAGGCCCACCCATCCAGCCAGTCTGGTTTTTTTTTCCAGCAAAGAGTACACTCATCCAAGCCGTAAGCAGCCAGTTTCTTCAGGAGAATGCTGGGGGAAAAGGTGTCAAAGGCTTTACTAAAATCCAGGTAGACGGCATCCCCAGACTTTCTGGCATTCACTAAGCAGGTCACCTTGTCACAGAAGGAGATCAGTTTAGTCAAGCAGGACCTGCCTTTCATAAACCCATGCTGACTGGGCCTGATCATCTGCTTGTCCTGTGCGTGCCATGTGATGGCACTCAAGATGATCTGCTCCATAACCTTCCTCAGCATCGAGGTCAGACTGACAGGCCTGTAGTTCCCTGAATCCTCCTTCCAGTCCTTCTTGTAGATTGACATCACATTTGCTAACCTCCAGTCAACTGAGACCTCCCCAGTGAGCCAGGACTGCTGATAAATTATTGAAAGTGTCTTGGTGAGCACTTCCGCCAGCTCCCTCAGTTCCCTTGGGTGGATCCCGTCTGGCTCCATAGACTTGTGTGTGTCTAAGTGGTGCAGCAGGTTGCTAACCTTGGATTAGGGGTCTTCATTCTGCTCCCCATCCCTGTCTTCCAGGTTAAGGGGCTGGGTACCCAGAGAACAACTGTCTTACTATTAAAGACTGAGGCAAAGAAGGCATTAAGTACCTCAGCCTTTTCCTCATCCTTTGTCACTATGTTTCCCCTCACATCCAATAAAGGACGGAGATTCTCCTTAGCCCTTCTTTGTTGCTAATGTATTCATAGAATCATGTTTTATTCTTTTTTATGGCAGTAGCCAGATCAAGTTCTTGTTGGGCTTTGCCCCTTCTAATTTTCTCCCTGCATAACCTCCCAACATCCTTGTAGTCCTCCTGAGTGACCTACCTCTTCTTCCAAAGGTCATAAACTCTCATTTTTTTCATGAGTTCCAGCCAGGCTGGTCTTTCAGCACCTGAGGACAGCCTGCTCCTGTGCCTTTAAGATTTCCTTCTTGAAGAATATCCAGCCTTCCTGGACTCCTTTGCCCTTCAGAACTACCTCCCAGGGGACTCTGCCAAACAGGCAGGTTGAAATCTGCCGTCCAGAAGTCCCAGGTAACAGTTCTGCTGACCCTTCTCTTTACATCTCCAAGAATTGAAAACTATCATTTCGTGGTCGCTATGCCCAAGATGGCCTCCAACCATCACATCACCCACAAGTCCTTCTCTGTTCACAAACAACAGGTCCAGCGGAGCACCTTCCCTAGTTGGCTCACTCACCAGCTGTGCCAGGAAGTTATCCTCCACACACCCCAGGAAGTTCCTAGACTGCTTCCTCTCTTCTGTATTATATTTCCACAAGAAAAAAAAAGGCTAGCAATCATGAGACTTCTCCCAGCTGCTTATAGACTATTTCATCTGCCCTTCATCTTGATTGGGTGGTCTATAACAGACTCCCACCATGGTATCTGCCTCGTTGGCCTTTCCCCCGATTCTTACCCATAAACACTCAACCCTATCATCACCATCATCAAGCTCTAGACAGTCAAAACACTCCCTAGCATACAGGGCTAGCCCACCGCCTCTCCTTCCTTGCCCATCCCTTCTGAAAAATGTATAGCCATCCATTGCAGCACTCCAGTTGCGCAAGTCGTCCCACTATGTTTCTGTCACGTTAACTGTATCACAGTTTTCCTGCTGCACAATGGCTTCCAGCTCCTCCTGTTTGTTGCCCATGCTGTCTGCGTGAGCATAGGTGCACCTGGCAACATGTAAGTAAGGAACCCCACCCACACAGGAACTATTTGCCACTGAAGTGCTAAAAAGAGCTTTAGAATGGGATGGAGATTACCAAAATCTCGTTTGTAGTTTTGCCTTAGTGTGCAGGCTTACATCCTGACAGTAAGATTGCAGCAGACATGCCATGAAAAGATGTTTCATGACAGTGGAATAGTGTAGCATTGGAAATAAGTATAAGTAGGGATGTTTAAATAAAAGGAGTTGGAATTCATCTGAAAAGAATGAAATGGAACTGATTTTTGCTTCATTTGGATAGTTAAAATAGGAAAAAGATAACCATTATAGTGCCAGTGACACACTTCCTAGCACAATAGAAATAATCAGGATGCCAGTTTAATGAGATATTGTAGAACGTGAGAATATTTTGAAGTGCTAATGAAAAAGAAAGAAGTGTTGTGAGTGGTAGAAAATGGTAATTGGTAGATAGTGACACATTTAAGGAATAGTGACAGTTTCATATGAAAAAGCATTGTAAGAATGTTGATTACTTTAACTGGGATGGGAAAGATTTACAGAAAGAAGGGATTCAAAAGAAGAGCAGCCTTACTCCTATTCTTGCAAAGCATTGATTAGTGCAGCCAACAAAATATCCTCTCAATGGCCTTGACCCACACAGGTGAGTGGTAGGTGAGTGTAATATCGCAGAACATTTGGAAGAATTGCTAATTGCGGAGCACTTTGCCTTGCACCTAAGAGGTTGCATGGGTGAAGTGTTCATATCCCAGCTGTTGGTTTACATTGTCATCTCTACATGCTAGGTGACGTGGTGCAGGAGCTCACTGCCCACGGGAAATGCACGATCAGTTCTCATTTTGTGTAACGACTAGGATAATATTTAAGCCCTCTGTACCTTAGTTTTTCATGTGAAACTGAGAATTATGTAATATGATGCTTCTGGAATAACTTTGTGCATCATATTTATCTAGATAATAAGACAGTCCTACCGGCAGGAGCTTTCAGTAACTAACACAACTGGATCCTAGTCTGGGCTGACTGAGTGCGATCCAGGTCTCAAACTGCCCGTTACAACCTGCCCTACTCTGAGCTGCTGCTGTGCCTTTACCACTGTCAGCTGGATTAAATTAACATGTTTCTTAAGTGAGCTCCACAGTCCCACTTCTGGATCTGGAGTAATAGTGGTGACTTGCTTTCTCAACAGGCCCCAAACCAATAACTATGAAACCATCTTTATATTTTGAGGAAGATAGAAAGAATCTAGCTTTAGGTGCAAAACAGGGAACAGGGAAACAGCAAGTGATAACCTGAGCTTCTATCTGGGTATATTTAGTAACATCTGTCTTCACAGCAATCGGAGGCAAAATTCATACCATCTTCAGGAAGCAGAATTAGATCCACGTTTTCCTTTAATGTTTACAGGCTTCTTCATTAATGTGACAAATGTGTAATTCTGCAGATTCTGGGACTGCACCTTTACTATGAATTTTGTGCCCCTAATTGCTTTTCGCTAAGTAGGAATTCCATTTAATCTCAAAATACTCTGCTACCAATTCAGCAGACTCCATGCAATGAAAACTTTTCCTTTTATTTGGTTTTTATTTTACCTCACTTATTTATGATACTGAAAATACTTTTTAGAAACAAATTTAACATAAAATGAGGATTTTTTTTATTATTCGTAACCATCTAATGCCATTGTCAAAATACCTTATCTTGCTTGTCATTAAAATAATTAATTTCTTAAAACTGAAATAAATTACTAGAGTACTAATGATTATTGATTAGAGTACTAATCATTGTTGTCTGATCTGTCAGCTGAAGTTAGACCATATTTAATGGTAATGCTATGTAAAATCTGACATGCTGGGAATATATAATGTATTTCTGAAGGGCATGGTGATAATCAGATTTGTCTAGATATGTAAAATACATTTTTGATGCTGTGAATTGCTCCAATTAATTTTATGAGGTTTTGAGACTCGTGGTAATTTAACTCAGATGTAGTGTGGGAATTAGAAATTGTAACAGTCAAAGTTTTTAGCAGAAAAGCCACTGCCATCTTAAAATCATAAGGCCACATCTGCACATGTTGTAAATAATATGAGCGTGTTATTTCCAGTGTTTAATGTATTCTCTGAGCTTTTTACTTAATGCAGGTACTTGTCTATCTGAGCAGGAATAAATTTAAACATTTGCCAGTATAGAGTATGAACTTGTTGCTTAATGGCATACTTTCTTCTGCTGATAGCCATGCAGCTGTGAGCTTTTTCAGTTTGTTACCCTTCTCCCATTCCGATGCAACACAGCTGGCTGCAGCGAGAACTGGTGCTTATGCACTGTCCCTCTCCAGTGTGGCTAAGGAGTAGCGGAGCAGGTCAGGATAGCCATGATTTTCTGTTGCACATCTGTAGGTAGGAAAATAGCATTGTCCAAAACAGCACCAGTAAGCTGGTCCCGTGTTTTAAAGTTGGGAAAGGAGATGTCACAATGCCAGTCTTCAAGCTGGTCAGTGGTGTGGCCACTCCTGCGGTCAGATGTCTGCATGTTGCTGCCACTTCAAAGCCATGGAAAAAACACTTTTTTTTTTCACATCTATCTCTTCCGTTCCCCTTGCTTTCCCCAAAGTCTGCTGTACAAGCAGCTGGCAGAAACACGCCTCTGCTGATGAATGTGCTCATCTGTAGTACTGATGACATTTCATTTGTCAGGCTGAGCCTTTTCCCATCCCAGTTTGAGTTTGAAGTGGAGGATTGAGAAGAGGATTTTTTCACACCTCATTTCTGGAAAGAAATGGAAAGAGAGGTTTGTCTTTCTCTCTTTCTTTTCCCTCACAGGCTGCCCACAGACAAAATAATGAAACGGTGAGCTGGCATGGGAAACCCGGGTGTGCTGAGCATGGTTGCAGGGAGCTCAGGGCTGTCTGTCTCCACTGTCTGCCTGTTTGTTTACGTTGGTCACCTTGTCTGTCTCTGCTGTCAGCCTCCACAGGAGCACTGGCTGACTGAGAAAGATGGGCTGTTTTATGGAAAGGACAACCCCTGCCCCAGCAACACCCAAGCTGGGCTGGTTTCGAGCTCCCCACAACTGTCCTGCTCCTGGCTAGGGCAGTGGGACAGACCCTGGCTGCCAGACCCTGACCTGACAGACCCACTGTGGGTAGCTCCCACTGCCCCCAGCTCCCATTCCTAAGGGCACGGACAGCTCTTGCTGCACTCAGAAAGAGCCACATGGAGAATAAAGGCTTGGAAGTCCCAGTGACATTTAAAAGACAAATATCCATCACTGAAAGACATACTGATGTCTTTTTTTTTTCTCCCAGGAGAAGCTTGTAACAACCTGCTTATTCAGCTAGTCTGTATTTCTGTAACTGCTCTTTGTTGCTAATAATTACAGGGAAAGATTATGTAAAGAAAATAAAAGTTATTTTCCTTTTAAAGGTGTGGCTTGAAAAATTTTGGTGTGTGAAATCCAGTTCTAGCTGGGAGCTGTCTGACTTCCCTGAGTAAAATAAGCCCATCATTGAAGTGTCGTTAAAAATCAGGAGCAAAAAGTGTGGCTTAGAAGCCACAGGGGAGACAACACAGGAATTAACTGGAGAAGACTCCAAAGGGTTTAATCTGCTGGGGGTGGCCACAGGAAGGATTTTCCAGGAGGCTTGTTTGCAGGGTCATCACCAGGAGACCTCTAAATGCCAGCCTGTTAGGCCAGAGTGCATGACCAGGAAAGACAAGAGAGGAGGTAAAGAGGTTCCCGCTGTTTTTCCTCAGTCAAAAAGTAAACTGTACAAAGGGAGTGATTAATTTCTTGTAGAAAGGTAAAATATCTCCATATGATAAAGGAGAGAATCTTTTAGGCAAGACTGGAATGATTGATTCTCGAAGAACAGATGACAATCCTAAAGAATGATGGAAGACATAATCTGAGGCTTTGACAGTCAGGGCTCGAGCGCTTAGAGCGCATTGTGGGATAAATGAGTCTCCGAGACTCTGTGCACAGTCTCCGAGTACCTGAAAGAGAGTTTGTTCTCTCTCTGGAGAAGAGAGGGAGTGTTCCCACTGCCTCTGGGGTTTCTCAGCATAGGGCCTAGCTGTACTTCTGCTCAGGGAATATGGTAGAAGAGCCAGCATAGCCAAAGCTAAAGCCATGACCTGTCTTCCCCTTCCACCTCTGTGTCCACACATAGGCGTCAGTGTCATTGCACCTGGGGAAAAAAAGCCAGGCTGGAAACTTTAACTTGTCAGCTGTCTTCCTCCAGCGGTACCTTGGTTTGTTCACCTACCTGGCTCCTTGCTTGTGGGGTGCTGCTAAAAATGGTACTCACATATCCTCTGATGAATGTTTCAGCACAGGAAGTTTGAAGATATAGGCATTTTTATTGTAAAGTTAGCATCTGCCAACTTGAATGTATGGTACCAAAATAGCAGTTCCCCACATCAGATGCCATATGTGAGCCTTATTCTGAGAGTGGGGCTTAGAGGAGGGTGCAAATAGTTTTCCTTCAGTTAACAGGGAAACTTACAGGTTTGAGGTAGCTCCCCAGAAGAGGTGAATATCATTCCCTGGGGAATACTGGTGGACCTTAGCATCATCATCAAAATCATTAAAAGTTGTTCCTTTTCTCTCAAGACTATTCTGAAATATGGGACTTAGCAGACCACTAAAAAAGTTTTCCTTGTTTCTGTAGGAGGTCCTGAGCTATGATTTTCTTCATACTTGCTGGAAGCAGAATCACTTCTGCAGTATAAAAAGAAATTAAGTTCCTTTTCCTTCAATTGTGTTGTTCATCTAGGTGTTCATCTAGGAGTATATTAGTAATGGAAAGTACAATTATAAAATCTCTTGAGTTGGTGCACGAATAAAGCTGTCAAATAAGACAAAGTGCTAATAAAACCTTACACAGCTTAGGGAATATTACCATAATAACACTGAATGAAGAGTAAGTCGTACCTAACAAAAATACAGTAATAAAATAAAAATAATATAACTACTGTTAAGTATTATTTCATTAAGGCCCTTTCCCTTAATGTCATTTGATTATGCTCTCATTCCACTGGGGTTAAATTCATCCCTGCTGTGACTTCCAGAGAGCGCTAACAGATGGATTTTTGCCTTTGATTAGGGCTGCTCAGAAGTTTATGTCATGCTTCTTCTGAAGAGGCTCTGAGCCCTCTCTTTTGTCATTTATGTAAACCTGAGTTGCAGTTTTTCAGGCTTAACATCGTGTCTCTGCATGGCCCTGCTCCTTGTGCTCCTGCCTTGAATGTCTTCTAATGATACTGGCACTCCTACAGAAACAGAAATGTTTGCTTAAACCCAGGCAACAGAGCCATCCTGTTGTCTGAGGAATACTCACACCAGTAGATGGGGCTGTACTGTGCAACAGGAGCTCGTTTAGGTACACTGGGTGGCACAAGCATTGCATTAGTACAGATCGGGGGAGCGCAGTTGAAGAAAATCTCCTGCCAGTTGTCCTTGCACACTGTACTTTGCTCCACACCGCAGAGTGGAGGGGAGAGCAGTCCCCTGTGACCCTGAAGGGACAGGACCTTTCTACTGTCAAAGCAGAGCCTTACGTTAAGGAGCCACTACAAGAAAGACTACTTGCTGAGTGTGCCTGAGAAAAAACTGGTGAGAGGTTGGATCAGAAATCAATAAGCCATTCTTTGTTTAAATACCACCTTTGTCTCCTACTAACCAGCTTACCGACTCTTTCATAACTATGAAATTGAGCGTTTTCCGTGCTGCCCCAGGATGTATTAGCTACAGTCAGAGGTCTGCGTGTGCAGATTTCTTTTTTATTAGGTGTGTTTTCTGCCTTCTTGACAAAATAAACAATCACTTGCACTCACTGAATTCATTGTATATTTGTTTTCGTTACTTGGTAATTTATTCTGTATGACTGCTGGTGTTTGAATGAAATAGCTGTCTGAGTTCATTACTCAAACAATGAGTAGGCTACCTGGAGTTATCTCCCCTACCTTGTTAAAACTTTATTTCTATCAGTTTTACTAGTATCTTTCACCATTTTCAGTTCTGTTAAGCCACACTGAAGTCTTCTTTTTTCATATGAGTGTATCTCCAGCTCCACATAAATTACCTTATGGTGTTGAGACCTGGTATTATTTTTATTGCTTTGGTAGCCCTCAAAAGGCATGGTGCTCCATACAGCAAGCAGTGGGATTTATACAGTACATCCTGTAAGCTCTCTTGTTTTCATTCTGATCGCACAGCAAAACATGTAGAAACACAGTATTTCATTTGCCTGCTTTATTGCATATATGTACTGGACAGATGGATGTTTCAATGATTCTTCCACTATAACTGCAAAATCTTTTCCCTGCTCACTTTGCTGGATTGATGGATGCTCCATTTAGCACATCCTTGAACTTGATTCTTCACTTCCAGGCTAATTATTTTACAAGGTGCAATGGCTAATGTAAACTGTTATGTCAAACTGTCAATACCTAAACCCCTTTTTTTTTCCCTTACAGAAACAGCAAACCAAACATTCAGTGGAGAAAAAAAAAAGAAGCTAGAGGACAACTCTCATTCAGCTGTCATTCATTTTGCTGTGAAAACCCAGTGGCAAATATCAGAGATCAATGAAGTAGCACACTGTGTGTCCACATCTGTTTGAGTTTTCCTCGACTCTTTCACTTAATTATCTAAGTGCTTCTTTGCCACAGTAACATCTGAGAAGATCTATACTTACCCACTTCTAGCTATAATCTCAGTTATATGAAATACTGCTTTGGCAATGTTTTCTTTTAAATAAAGCCATTCCCTTTTGCTGCCATTCCATATTCTGCCTTGGGCTATACGAGCTTTATGCAGAAAATAACTTAGCATCTCTCTTATCCTTGTTCTCTAAGAAAGGCATTAACTTCTTGCAAGAACTTATTTCCAGGGACTTCAGACTGATTAAGATATCTTAATCTTCTCTTTGCTAAAACATTCAGACTAAATGATGTAGACCTCAGTATTAGCAAAGAAAACTTGTTTCCCTGCCAACCAGGTGTGTGTCTTGCAGTAGGCTGATCAAAGATGCCAGTGTGCAATCATGAAGTCTGTGTGTCAGCAAAGCCTCAGGTGACTTAAAGCCCTTAAGATTACATACTTGAAAAATATATTGTTAAAGAAATTCTGGATGCAAGCAGCAAGAACTATAGCAATGCCACAGTTGTCTAAAGGGGAAAAAAAATTGTCTTGTATTGTATACAGTTTTTGCCTCAATCACTGTTAAAGGGAGCCAGAAGAGTGTGTGGACTCACAGAAGGCACAACTTACAGCAAGGGAAATTCCAGGTAGACTCTAGGAAAAAAATGGAGTTGGACAGTCCTTGCATCAGGCTGCGTAGGAAGGCTGTGCAATCTCCATCCTTGAGATATTCAGCACTGAACTGGACGTGACCCTCCGTAACTTGGTCTAGTTTTAAAGCTGGATCTGACTTTGAAGTTGGTGATGCTTATGTGCAGTGGATCAAATGACCTCCAGAGGTCCCTTCTAACCTACATCATTCTGATCCTGTGTTTATAAAACATCTGATGAGTTGGGATAAGAAAGTAGAAATTTAGAGGGTGAAGGGGAAAAGACAATGCTAGTTTTGCTGCCTATTGTAAACATTTTTCTTATGTTTTTATTCTGTCTTGGAATATTGCAGAAAGTTTAAGAAAATTATGCTGTGTCCAGATGACTCAGATACACAATGCTTATAGCAGTACAATGGCAGCACATCTCAAAACCGAAGGTTTTGTTTAAGTATTTGCTCTTCTTAGCATGCCTTTTCTTGAATCTTGTTGAATTTAGCACCATTAAGAGCTAGATGTGTAGCAATGCAATCTTGAAATGTAGCAGGAATATGCATAAAGACAGACCATTTAGAATCTATCTCCCAAAAAGTTATCTGTAAAACAACATCAAATGTACTAACTACAATATCTGCTTTTGGCATGGTTGAATCTTTTCTGTGAAAGCAAAACTAGATGGGATTTTCAGTATCTTTGGTAGTTGGCTTATCCCTGATGACTTATATACATTCCTATTGATTTTCATATCCGCCCATCCATCAGTTGTTTTGTAACTGAATCTGCAAATATTTTCTGGGATGGAAAGTTCCAGCTCAGAGCAGAAGAGAAAGTGAGAAAGTACTGTGGTGATTATGCTGATTTCTCATGTTTGATTGTCTCATTTGTTTATAAATCTTTGAAAACAGTGCTTAAAATCCTTGGGCAAGGATGGTAGGATGGTGGTCAGTGATCTAAAAATAGCAATGAGAACATGCACAGATTTTGCTCTGACACTGGTGATTCATGATTTATCTGATTCTTCCACTTCAAAAAATATTTTCTTGCATCTCTGTATGGCATCATCTTATATCTTCTCTCCAAGATGTGCTGCATTAAAAAATCAGTAGAGCATAAAGTTGTTCCATTTTCAACATAATAGGAATCCAGATTTTTCTGGATTTCATATTTTTAGGGACTCTGAATCAGATCTCTGGCTTATATTGTACATTTGTAACTTTTCATTTTTCTTTCTACAATACTCTTTTGCTGAACTGTCTTATGCTGAGAAGCTCTGTGAAAAGACCTGTAGTAGTAAAAATTGAAATTATTTATGCTCCAATCAGTATTTTTCCTTAGAAATGCTGTGCAAACATAGCAGCATATTACAGCCTTTCACATACACACAAAGAATATATTGTCATTCAGTGATCAGTGTAAGGGAAACTCGCTAAAGTGACATTTCAGTGTAAATTTATGATTTATTAAAACATTTGAAATGCTCTGCTAAATCACTTTCCTCTTTCCTTTCCCTTGTGCCTTCACTATCTTATTCATGTATAATTCCTTTCTTCCTTATATGAAGACTCTCTGTGCCATACAAACTGTGAAAGCATTACCATCAACGCGATTACTTCTCTGATGCTCAATGAGGGATGAAGGCATTGAAAGCAATGGGAAATGACTACTGAGAAGTAATCTTAATCTACTTGATTGAACACAGCCAAACAACAGTTACGAAAATGAAACTCCAGCATAGTATTTCCAGCAGATATTTACGTTTATGGTTCTGTGTCTGTGTTTACGGTGTAGTGGTTAAACCAGTAAATACCACCATATCTGTACAGGCAGTGAAAGTGAGCTGTCTTTCACTCCTCAGGATGATGCCCTGTTTCCATGACCAGCAGAGGAGTTTCTGAAAGGAAGGTGTATGCTCATTGAGGTCACTGTGCCATTGATCTTCCTGTGGGATATAAAGGATGCTCCAGGATAATCCTCCCCGGCTGGGCTGGGCTAGGCTGGACACATGCTGAAGGAAAGGCCCTGAGTGTCACGCAGAAACGTTTATTTCCATGATTTTGCGCAGGAACTGATGCTTCATTTTTGTTTGAGTAAAAGTATTGGTGGCTGACTCATGGTGACTCAAAGGCAAGTCAAAATCTATCCTGATCATTATGTTTTCAAAGTTGGATGGTTGGCTTCTGATCATCCTAAAACCAGATATTGAGATTGGTGGTCAAAACTTAACCCTGATCCCATCAAAGAGAGTGAGAGTTCTGCTGAGTATAGCAGGACTCAGATTTTACCTATAATGGCAAATATTTCCTCTCACCTAACCAACTGACAGGAGAATAAAGGGATTAAGAGCCTAGGGTGGGAAGGCTGGCTGTACCTCTGTAACTTCTTTCATTCTGCCTGAGTTTGTTAATTAAGGGAATTTTGGAGGCTAAGAAGTTGTTAAATGAAGACCTGCTACAGCTACTCTCCCTCCAGAGTTCCCTTTTGCTGAAGAGGGCTCCCTCCTCCCTCGCTGCTAAAGATCGTTTTAGGAAGGCCCCGCAATCCTCTACTGTAATTGTTAGCTTATTCGGTGAAGTTCTTACGTACTTATTTTTGAAGCTACTGAAATGCGCGTGTATACAGCCCTGGAGCCCTACTTCCCTTTGCATTTACAGGAGCGGCTCTGTTTAATTAACAGCTGTGACTGGCACACAGAAAAATAATACACAAAATCAGAGGTAAATAAGCACACTTTCATCCTGAGTCTGTGTGGAGAAGTAGCCTTTATACCTCATTAGCAAAGTCTCTGCTGCATATATCTCTGCTTGATAACAAATGACAGCCAGAGATGTAAAGCCTCTAACGAGTGACACTCCTGCACTACTGAGCAGCCTGCACTGCCACTCACATGACCTGGGAACGCAGGACTCTCAGCACCCTGCACACCCCACTCTTTAGTGAGTATTTCATTTAACAGTATATCAGACTTCTGTCCTTGGATTCCAGAGCATGTGCTCTTACCTGTTACAGCCCTAGCATCTGACATGACGACAACTTGCTTTTATCACTAAAATTCAGCAGATGTGACTCTGATCACACTTCAGGAGTGGATTTGTTTCTGAAGTAGGAACTATTTTTGTCATCACATTTTCAGAGAATCAAGCTAGAAATTATTTAATATTGACAAAGCAGATGTATTTATATGGTGGGAAAGAGCTCATGTTTCTATGGTTCTTGGTGATAACAACCCAAAATGAATTCCCTTGAGCATATCCCTGCAAGTGAGTGCTAAATAAAATCAAAAGGGAATGTGTGCATTTTTATAAATACATGGAGCAGTTGGTATCATATCTTCCATTAAAAGGAAATCAGATCAAACACTGCTTATGTCATCTGTTTCTGAGAGTGCAAATGAATTTGAATTTCAATAGCAAAAGTGCAGTGCACATGTTTCTCCCAGTTCAGCCAGCTTTCCATGAAATGTGGCTTGGCCTTCAAAGCCCATATACTGCTCATGGTGCATATGCGAAGATAACCTAGCTAAAGTTTCATAATCCTGTCCAAAGGGTCTGTAATTTGAGGGGCAGAAGAGAAGAGGAGGTAGTGGAGGATAAATATTTTTAATTTGTAAACTAACACATCTGATACAAATTTTTTTGAGACAGTAAGCTGGGTTCCTATTGAAATCAGCTGGAGCTGCACATGTTTCAGAGGCTCCTGTGGATAATTGCCATGTTGAACCTGTCCTGAGGGCCTCCTCTACACTATGGAGTGTCTGGGTGCTGATGTATTTAATTTTCAGTGTGTCATTTCAAATGGTTCCTACTAACTTGGGGCCAGAGGTGATGCTTTATGACAGCGATGTTCCCAAGTAACAGAACAGATAGGAATGGCAACTTGTAAAGAAATATATATATTTTTTTTTAATGTAGGATTTCCTCAAAAAATAGAAGCAAAGCCCTGTTATATATCAAATGCAGATACAATGTACCTAATTACAGCAGGAAAATACCTTGGTCACAGTACCCTCTCCTCCAACAAGAAAATCCTGACCCCACGTCAGAAGCCTCCCAGCTCTTACTGCCTGGCCCAGCAGCAAGGCTGCAGGCTGAGACGGGGCTACTTTTTTGTTCTGTTATTATAAACATGTAGTAGAGTTAAGTCATAATCCTGCAGCAGTTTGAAATTACCCCATGATGTTGATAGAGTGCTTAGTGGCAAATAACATACAGATGGAACAAATCATCTGTGATGCACTTTTTTTATCACTGCAATCATTTTTGTGTGAGGCGGTTAGGGTTTTTTATGACTTTTTTTAAGGCTCATTTTTATGACCTTTTGGGTTTTTTTAATTTCATGCCAACTTTTTTTTTCCTTATCTCTCATGATCAAACATTGTATATCTATTCTATAAACAGTTTAAATGATAGTAATTTGGATGATTTTATTACGAATGTTATGTGTGGTTTCCCTTGTTCTTTGCATTTATGCGCCTGATGAAAGTCTATAGTAGAAGGGAGATTTACTAAATGTGTCTGAGGATTATAAAATGCTTATTAATTGATGTCCTATGTTGCTGTTGCAATTAATCAAGAAGTATGTTTACCATATTTCTTTTTCTGCTATCCAGAAGTGAAAACTCCAGAAGGAAAAAAAAAACACCTCCATATCTAATAAGAAAATGCTTCTTTTTATAGGCATTTTAGTTCCCCTTTCACAAATCTCTGTAATCCTCTTCAGTGGCGTGTGTAGGTGTTTACAAATACTCTGAAGGAGCACCTCCTGGAAGAGCTTCTGGCAGCTGGGAAAGGCTCCAGTGCACACAGCAACGTTATCAGTGCTGTAGGTTTAACGGCAGTGCTTCATGCTTCCGGAGAGCAATATTCAAACGACTTGTCAGGATAAACTTTGTATTATGCATTAGCTGTTAAAAAAGCTGGTACTGGAATGAGAATGCAGCCTCCGTACAAATATCCCTTTTTGCCTTTCCTGGCCTTCTTGGAAGGGTGGAGACAGAAATATTTACACTTTTCCCCACAGATTTCAAGGTGTGAGAGACTGTAGCAAAAACACACTTTCTCTTCTTGTCCTTCTCATGTTTTCAAGTGTAGTGAAGACAGCGACTCTAAAAAATAAAGTTTTATGATGTAGTTTGTAAACCCTCAAGTGTTCCTGGATCAAATCTATTATTTTTTGAACTCTACCAGTGATTCTTAGTACATGGCCCACACAGTCCAGCTTATCTGCAGTTGCCTACAGTCACATTTCCCTACTTCCAATTCAGAAATTAAAACCTTCCTGAGCACTTGCCTAGCAACCCCCTTCACGCAACCAGCTGCTGCTGCTGTGACCACCTCTATGGGATGAGCGATTGTAGGATTACAGCACAGGCAGTACACATGCGTGCCTATGGCCCCATCCGTTGGAGCTGTACAGTCAAATAACGTTATCGTGCACTTAGAAAACGTGATTTTTGTGAATACAAAGAACATCTCTGAAGAAACAACTCATAGAAAGGTGACTTCAGCTGGTACCAGTTGTCCCTTTCATTGTAACTGGTTTTCTCTACTGTGTTAAAGGAAGGGCAGGAACAGATATGCACAATGGCCATAATCTGGGACTGTGCAGTGAAAAACACTACAGATTCCATACAGGGCCCAGAATGATGTAATTTTTGCTCTGGAAACACTTTAGGTACAACATGGAGATGTTCTGAGAGAGGCTTTGCTTGCAGGCTGCTGAGGCAGAATTGGTGGACTGAGGGCTGGTAATGGAAGAAATAGCTGGAATAATATGAAACCCTAAAGTGCAGTAACGGGATGTATTTTCTGATGTAAAAATTTTATGATGGCTGTTTTTTGGAGTAGGATGAAATCCTGACTGAATTGCAATTGGCAGTTTGTTACAGCAGCTTGTCCTGAATTTCTGGTGAACTGAGACAGGGTTGTTTTGATTGAAGGTAAACAGTCCCCCAAAGGGAGGAATGGTACTAACACACTCCTAGCTCCAAATCAGAATGAATTGCCTGTTGTCCTTCTTTAACTGGAATTTTATTCTAATATCATTCAATCCTTCTCACTTCCATCTTTTTTCTCCATATAATTTTAAAGAAGTACTTGTACTCAAAGCTAACAAAAAGTGGTTTATTGCAAGAGTTTTTATAAAGAAACAACTTTCTGTCTGTTAGTTCTTCTCCTCTCCCCATTATATCTTTTACTTTGAACAAACTCTATTTTAAAGTGAGGAGAATTATTTTGGAATTATTTTGTCTTGTTGAACAGATGCAGAATGAAGTGTCTTGGGTTTTGCCTTTATTTAAATTGGTTTTGCATAAATTAACAGAACTGAAACATTTATAATTTATTGACATGTTTTGACTGTGAGCTTGTGTTGCAAAAATTTTGATTAATTGAAAAAATCACAATAATTTGCCTTTTTCTCCCAGCTTGGAATTAAAACAATTCATTTTCCAGTCACCACTATGTACTCTAGAAAGAAAAAATATGGAAATAGGTAGGCATAACGGCTACTGAAATTCTCTGGGATGCCTCTTTAAGTTGATTTCCTTTTCTGTAGTTTCCATCAGTTGTGGTTGCATTGGGTTTTGTTGTGCTTTGGGACACAGGACGTACTTGATCACAGCAGCTCACTATTTTACACCACCAGCAGCAGCAAAATGTTGACTATCACTAAATTAGACCAAAGTCCACTACATTAAGTGATAATAATCCCTGACTTTTTTGTCTGTCTGCTGCTTTGTGCACTCCCACCAGCATGGCCCTGGGAGATTATTATAATTTTGCCAGTCTTTCCAAATTCAGACTGAATTGCTTGCAGCCCCACATGGTGGGTTTACCGCCGGGAGTTTTCTGGGAGGCTCCGCACTGTCTCGTGCTTGGCACTGCACAAACACACAACGAGAGTTTGTGCTTGACCTAAAAAACTACCTCGAAGCTCCGCAGGCAAGTACGTGAAGCAGAAGCTCGAGCTGAGACTAATTAATCTAGTGTGGTGACTCCAAACATCAATTAGCTAGGAATAAATTTTAATCCCTGCTTAAGCCGGGCAAGATTTCATTTGGTATCAAGAGGTGACAGGCTGTATCATACATTTGCCACACTTTGTGTCCTGGGAAGAGGCTTATTATATTAAGTCCTAATCTTTTTGGATTTTGCAAAATCCAGTCACCTTGTTTCTGGGAATACATACGAAGCTGCCTAGGACAACGGGCGCACAAGGTTATTTCTTCGTTTTTGACAGCTGCCGCTCTTGTCAGTAGCATCAGTCTACACTCCAGTTTGTGTACTGGTTTGAGGTGGTTGGCCTTCCACCGCTGGAGTGCACGCTGCAGCCTGAGAAGCACAGTGCCAGCTAAGCATGGAGGCTGCCACAGCTCGTCCTTGAAGGGCTGGATGCTGTTAGCCAAAGTAACAAATGTACAGCAATAAAAGATATATTAACACAAATTTTGAAGTTATTTGTTAATTCAATAGGAAGCAAATTATTCTAGAAGCATCTGATTTGACTTCTGCTCAGTCGGTGCAAGAGCCCTTACTGGACTGTCAGTCCTGGTTTCAATGCTGTCCAAATCACTTTTAGACTTCCTTTTTTTTTCTGCAGAACTGGGGAATAGTAGTTACTCTGGAATTGAATGTAATGTCTTGGGTTGTGAAGGGCAGAAAAATATTAACCACAGTTGGCAGAACAGCTGGGACTTGAACAATTAGCCTCTAGACACATAGATAAAGCGCTCTTCCTCAAAGCCATGAGACATTTTGAGGGGGATTAGTTCCTTATTCTCATTTTGCTTTGCAAAAATTGTGTGAATATTGCAAGATTATATATAGCAACAAAACAGCCTATAGCAGTGACCACAATTGTGTTACCTGTGATTAATAAAAAATGACAGCACTGCCTGTATGTGGCCTATTTCAGCGTGAGGAATCAAAAAGTTGCAAACACAGAGTCTGATCTCCATCCCACTGGTATCTGTGGTGAAGGAGTCATCACTTCAGCTAATGCAAGAAGAGGCTGCTTGCAGAACTGTTGTACGAGCTACATGCATGGCACAATTAATCTTCCTCTGCACTGTAGCCACTGCCTGCTTGAAACACTCTAAAATCCAACAGTTCACGGCCTCACTGCGTAACTGTGCAAGACGGAGGTGAGGAGCATCAGAGCCACTTCAGCCTGCAGAGGGAACAGGCCTGCCAGCTACAGCCCCATCAGGTACCTGTGCTAGGCTCCTTACACTTAATCAAATCTCGGTAAAATAATGAATAGTAGCTGGTTCTAGACTTTGGGACAGATATTTTCTCTTCCTTTGGTTACTGTCTGACCCACTGGGGCCAGAGGAGCGAGCTGTGAGTACAATCTGCGGGGCATGGGCCCCAGCTAAGGGACCTGGAGGAGCTTCCCCATCAGCACTTGCATGCCGAGGCAGTCACAAGGAGGGAGAGCAGGGTAAAAGTAAAGGCCTTGTGCATGGCTCTGCAGGATTTCTGAGGTGTACAGCAGTCTTCAGGTCATATGGGATGATCTTCTGGAAGTTGGAGTAGTTGATAATTTACCCTCGTTTATTCTACGTTTAATTTTTAATTTCCAAAATGGCCTAGACTCTGTAGGGCAAAAATTAAAAGCAACTATTAGCCATACAAATTCCTGTATATTTTCTTTTTCTGGGTCCTCTCCAAGAAGTACAGCATGGCATCATGACTCTTAGTTAGTTTCTTTTGAAATCAGGCACCTTCAGCAACTCAGTGCCCCTTTCTCACAGCACTGAGGAAGTGATTCATTACTGACTGGGAGAGAGGACACTGTGCAATCAGTATCTGTTATGACTTGATTTCTCTGTGCTTTATTTGCTTTTTTTTTTTCTAAATAAGAAATATTCCTGTGAGGTGGGAGTGGTGTCAATTTTCTTGCCTGCAGCAAAATAAACACAGAAATGGTAAGGAAGACCTTATATTTACTCTCTGAAGCTTTTTGTTCAGTATAAGATAAAGGTCATTCTGGAGAAAGACATCAAGAATTCTAGTGAGGCTGGCAGACATCTAGCATAACCAGAGAACCAGGAGGTTTAAAAAGGATTTGAATCAGTAAGGGGAAAAAAAAAAATCTAAAAATATTTTCAGAAATCTGAGAGTTTGTTATTTGAATGTAAGGACAAATCATCTGGGTCACATCTTCTGAACTGGGCAGTACACGCACTGCAGAAAGCCTCAGGTGTAAAATGATCTTTCTCTTCACTGTTTGGAGATACAGCACTAGGAGCTCACCCTTCTCCCCTCCCTTGTGTTTTCCAACCGCATCAGTAAAGTGAGATGATAGTTAGCAGACGCTAACTATGCTAGATTGCAAAACCAAACATATAGCTGAAAGAACAAGCCTTAACAGATGCAAGTGATAATACCAATTTCTGAATCATTTCCTGAAACCTCCTTTTCCTTTGAGGTGTCTCATTCCTGCTGAAATTGGAAGAGCTGGAATGTAAGTTATTACAGAGGTCCGTATAATCAGGAAGTGTAAATTTAAAAAGAGCCCTTTAAACATTGTCGGGAGTGTGCAAAATGTGCTTTTCATTCCCCCTCCCTCCTTGTCTGATTCAAAATGACATTGATTTTCTTCTTTGGTAGTCAAGATTTCAAAGTTTGTGTACTAACCAATACACAAAGTATGAGGCCAAGGGAGGCTCTGATTTTGAAGCTGTTGGCTTCTTACCTGGTAGGTAGATATGTAGGATCAAAAATCCTGTGGGCATGGAAAGCTGAATGGGTGAGAACTGGAGATACAGCACCATTTTCATCTGATTGGCAGAGAATCTGGTGAAAAGTTGGCCTGGGTCATCAGCCTAAATCAAATTAGTAGCTTAAGTGTCTCTTTCTTGTTCTAATTACATCACAAAGAGCACCACCATGACTGTTGCTAGTTGCTACTCTTTCTCACTGTGCAAAGGTGAAGGGTAAAATAACAAAGCAGCGTGCCCTTTTCGGGGCAGCGGCCTGGCTGGGAGCATTGGCTGAATTGTTACCAGCATTTACTTCTTTTAAATGCAGAAGTAAGTGTGATCTGCCTCACCAGCTGCTGTAAGGCCTTCCATGAGCAAAGTGGATAAAGAATGTAAGAATTTGGCTTGGCACTTCCAGAGGATGCCTTTGACATTTCAAACTGGATAGTGCAGTCAATCCTGTCAATACTGTGAGGGTGGCACTGCTTAACTTACAAATTAGGATAGGGGAGAGAGGTGAGAGGGGTGAAAAGGCAATCGGTTTAGGGTCACTTTATTGAAATGAAGCTGTAAAATTTTTATATTTGCATGCTAGATCCCACATCATGGGCACAAGTGTTTCCAAGAGCTTTTTGTCTGTACAGAAGATGACTTCTCCATGGTTTGGGACAGGTAATGTAGCTTCATTACACCTTCTAGGACTCCAGGAGGGCAGCTGAGTGCAGGATGGCACAGCTAAGACTATCAGGGCATGCTGTGTCCTTGTTCCTGGTGAGGCACTCGGTTGCGGCTTGATGCTAGGACAATCTGAAAACTGCTCTAAAAGATGACTCACAAATGTGTGACATGGCTGGCCTAAGAAGAAAGAACAAAACAGTAGGAAACTACACCTGCAGGCACTGAAAACTGGGACCATAGTGCCCGAATGTGTCAGTAGGCAATACTACCAGCATATATATATTTCCATGCTTTTTTTTTTCTATTTCAGATTGATAAACGTTGTATTTGGTCATTCACTAAAAGATGCTGGTAACAGACTTCAAAACTGAATTCCTTTACTTACAGAAGATACTCAGCAGAGTCAGTGACAATGTTCATTTCCCCTGGACAGTTCTTTGGGAGTGCCTTTATGCTCAGTCACCATCTCACCGATGTTAAAGGGCAGTTCAGTCACAATGTTTATGGAATCTTTGCCCTTTCTGCTTAAAGTGCCTACAGGGAAGGCATCTAATTCTGGCTTTTGGGGATGTAAACAGTAAGGACTGGTTTTTGAGCACCCTTTTTTCCCCTCCAAAAATTCTAACTATGATTTTTAATAAGTTTTTTTTCATTTTATTTAAAAAGTTTCTCTGCTACAGTAATTTCCATATCATGCTGAAGTATAGATTGCCATGACCAAATACTCTTTGCTATTTTACAGAGGTGTTTTTATTAGGAATAGCTCCAAAGTGGGCCTTGGGACTGCCTCCCTTGCACAGAGGTAAAAAATGAGGAGCTTCTGCTTGTTTCCAGCCTTGCACCCAGCATCCTCAAGCACAGAACATGCTGACTCATTTACCTCTGCTCTGTTGGTACATAAGTCAGTAGCATTTACCTCTTCTGTTGAAGGATAAAAATCCTTTCTTTTATAGCTCACGGGCAACAATATTTCTACTCCTGCAAATGGTCATGTACCTAGAACATAATCACATTCTTAGCAGTTTATTTTAGGAAGGAGAACAAATAGTGGGCTGTCAAGTTTATCTGTATATTTAGCATCTTGGTGTACTTCAGTTTTGTTCTCAAGTGTTCATTATTCAGTAATGGTAGATAAATGCTTTTTTTTTTTTTCCCCTGCTAGGTAACAAGACTGTCATTTGAACAGCTTATTGCTCTTAAGAAACTGACTGTACAGAAAAATCACTCAGAATTCAGGGAGGGATAGCCTGTTTCTGGCTGGTTTCCCTTCCTGTTGTGGGCTTATATGTTTTACACAGTTAATCTGGGGCCAAGCAGCCATTAAGCAGAAGGGATCTTCTCTTCTTTGTATTAATTACAGAAATAGCCTTGCGCAGAGGACATTCTAGGATGTGTGAGATGTGTGTCAAGTAGCAGGTTCCTATCCCACAAGTTGTAGGATTTTAGAGATTATGAGAAAATAAATACAAACACAGAATGTTGAGGGCTTGTATTAGATGAAATCTTATGAGGGATCTCAGATAAACAGAGTCCATTTCATTCACTGTAGTCTGTGTGGAGAAAAAGTCAGGAAAGATCCAGGTCACCTCCGCTAAACGCTTTTTATTGATAGTGCAAAGAGGGTATTAAAATACGCCATTTAGATTTAATAGCCTTTTGTATTTGCTCTGCATCAGTTTAACATTAGTGCAAACGAATGCACTTCTTGTTTTCTGAAAGTGTCAGAGGCTGTGGCATTTTGTCTGCTTTCTCTTTAGTGTTGCTTTCCTTTTATTTTCACAGCCATAGTTCAATAGATTTGACTCCCCCTCAATGTTGAACCCTAAGCCAGCCTAACCAAAAGGAAACACGGTGGCACAGTGAATATGAGGCAGAAATTACCTTTCCATTGAAGGAAATCAGCTACTTCAGGAAAACCCACAAACCAAAGAGAGCACTGAAGCAGCATTCCTGGGAGGATGGTGACCAGCACCTGTCACCACAAGGAACTCCGTGTTGTCCCATAGACCAGCCACCTAACCTGGGCCTGCCACATTAATGTGGATCTGGGGCTTCCAGGATCGAGCTGGGCTGCACTCCATCAGCTGTAAATATGAGTAGGCATGCTGGGACTGACCTAAACATGCGTGGGGAGACTTACCCCAACTCCTCCTTATTCTGTTATGGAGAGCTCCACTAGTGCTCTCTGTAAGGAAATGGTCTCTCATCCCACCCCAAACACCACACAGGACACCTGAAACCTCAGACTGTCCCATTTCATGGATATCTGCTGCTCAGAGTCTTTCGTTCATGTTTCTTGATCTGATCACCAGGCAGAGATCCCACCCATCAGCTCTCCCTCAAGTCTCGCCAGCATCCCTGCAAGACTTGTCTTGAGGACCAAGCTTACCACCTACAGGAAGAGGGATATAAGGCGGACTGCTCTTCACCTAGAGCTGTCCTTAAACATCCAGTGCTCAGCCTGTTATGCCAGATAAACCTTTTCCTTCTTTTTATCTACAATGTAGTATTATAGAGAGTGTAAAAAAAAAAAGGGGAAAAAAGGTTTCTCTTGCTGCTTTGTGGCAATTTAATCTCCTCTTACATATCCTAACAACAGTAGAACCTGATCAAGAGATGAAGCCTTGTGTTTTGTTTTCAGTGTTCTGTGAGCAAAGAATTAAGCCTGACTGGTATTGAAATAAAGAGGAGCCTCCTTTTCAAGACTGAAATGGTTTATCATCCTCTGCCCTTCTGAAAATGTTCTCAGCTTTTAGCTCTTTTCTTATTAAGAGCTGCTGTGCGTAACTGATTTGCTGTTTACAGGCAGAGATGTAACTGTCAGGGTGGTTAAGGGGTTTTGGTCCTATATCCATTTTTCACCTATAGTTGCTACTGCCTCATATTTCTTTTCTTAGATATCTAATTGCCATTCCCAGTTTGTGGTGTCATTAATTCCCCATGCCTTTTACCTGATGCTGCTGTGAACTTACTGCATCAATGGTTTAGGAGCTCTCCTACCTACCTGAAGTTTTGTGGATAAAATTGAAGATATGTCCCCATCTGCAACGCTTGGGGATTGCCATGCCCTCACTTGCATGAGAGACTAGCAGGTATTGACAAGCATCCAAAATAGAAGTGCCCCAGAAACTGCTGGAAGAGACAACATTAGACTCTCAAGTGCTTAGGGGAGTAATGTTTTTGGAGCTGGACGGAGTACCTGGTAAAACAAGGGCCAAATGAGTTTTGATCACTGACTTGTCAGGTTTTGTCCTTCAGTTAAGATCCCTATACAAGGGCATTTTTCCGGAACAAACTCACAGATAGGGAGAAAAAAGATATTGCAGTAAAAAGAAAGAAGAAAGGATTTAAAGGTAAATAAATAAATGAAGAAAATAATAATCTTTTCCCTTTGGACCTTCCACCAAATCCTTTGATCTGTTTTTGGAGTTGTAGTCTGTCTGCTGAGGAAGATGAAGCAATGTTCCTTACAAATCTTTGCAGAGGTATCTGTTGCTTGGTTTGTTTATACCAGGCAGCCAAATTCATGATCTCTTTTGCTCCATCAGTATACTAGACCTGGGGAAAAGGGAAAAGACTAGCAGTCATTATGCTAATACAGCTCGATCAGTGTGTGAAGCCAAAGCTTAAAATCAAGTGCATCCTACCATTCTGACAGTTGGCCCAGCTACTGTAATGAAATCTTTTTCCTGTTCTATGGCATGACGCTAAAAAATATTGTCAATTGCTTAGATTTCAACTCAGGATTATGTTTTCACTCCTATTTATGTGATAGCTGTTAAACAATGTTATGAGATTTTACGAGGACCAAATCCTCCACACAAGTAGCCCCACTGAGCTGGATTTCAGCTCAGTAATGCAGGGGTAAATGCAGATTAGCTCCTTCAAAGGCAATGGAATAAGTCCAGATTTACGGCGGTATAACCAGGTCACTAAAATTATTATGACTATTTCTGTGAAAAATAAAAGACAAGCAGGCAATTGCTTAAACTCTCCTGAGAGAGTCTGGAAGAAATTGTCTTCGGCTTATCAGATGTGATGGTTCAGGAGGAAGGAAGAACTGACTGTGAAGGTTTTGAACCAACAGTCGTTAATGAAGCAAAATTTCCAGAGACCCCAACAGGGAGTTTGGTGAAGAGCACAGGATCTCAGTACTACACATAGGCCTGTTGTCAGAACGCTAATGGAGCAATTGCACAGGGAAACAGGGTGACTGCTGTGACCAAATTCAGAAATTGCTTAGGAGAAACAGTACGCGTAATAGGTAGGAAACACTGACTTGAAAGCGCTGTTTTTTACTTTGCATTTTAAGTTAGCTTACAACCCTGCCTAGCATTTAGATCACAACACACTAGCCTAAGAAACTACTGCCTGGGAAGGCAGCCAAGAGCTAAGAAAATTAGCGAAGGGAGAAAACACGTTCTGTAAATGTTGAGCTTCAAAGAAGGTATGCTGTAGCCTGATATTTTTACAACTTCCTTGGGACTGATACTCATATCCTTAAAGCAGTACGCTTTTATCTGAACAACAGTTACTTCTTTTTGATGAGAAGTGAAAGGTTTTGCACCTCTGGTTCCTTTCACTTTATTTCTTCCTACGCTCACTTCTCCTCTCCCCATCCCGGTAACAGGTTACATCAACTATTCTACAGCAGCCTAAGACTACTGAATTCCAGTTAAAAGTGACAAGTCCTTCCTTCTATTTTGTCACTGGCCGCAGCTTTAAAGAGGAAATGCAGATTGGGTGGTCTGCAGTACTGTTTGTTACTAAGCTATTCTCTAATTGTAGAGAATACTGTACAATTAGCTTAGTAATAACCAGAACTGTAGCCCACTAAATACTGTAAAATTAAAAAATGCTAAACGGTTTTAGTTTTGCATCTTATTAACCTGCCAAGATGAATAGCTAGATGCATTTTTTAAATAACAACACATGCTATTACGAGAGTAGAGCTTGGACAGGAAAAATTGCCTTCAACTATATTGCATAAAAGTGACTCCGAACAGCGTAGTGTCCTCTGAAGATGTGATGCTGTATTTCGTGGAGCTTATGCAGATGGCTACAAGAGAATTCCACTTTGAATAGCAAACATACTTTTAGGAATAGAGTTACAGGACAAAGCATAGGGCTGCTAAGTAAGAATGCTTGCCTTGTTTAGTATCCTGTAATAAAATAGGGGAAATAAACTGGAATAACATGGCTGATCTAATTTGAACTTACTGCCTAGAGATGTTCATAGATCTTTCCTGTCACGTAAATCAAATAATGCTATAAATCAAGGACTATAAAAGGTGAATAAAAGGAGCCTAGGTCACATATCAATGTTTTGTGAAGTTTGTGAGCTCCAAGTTGCGTCTTAAAGAGAAATGTCTGAAATATTACCTCAGTTGAATTAATGGAAAGTCTCTCTAAAGCAGTGTAGCATTAAATTTGTTTTTACTTTTCTAAATTTTGGGGTATATGTCTTAAATTTGAGCGCCTCCCAAAAGTTTGGCCAATGAAGTAGTCCTAGAGTATTAGCGAACTGAGATACTTTAAAGCTAAAGGAAGGTGTATGCAAAATGCCTGAAACTTCAGAGTGGAAAAGGGAAGGGATAACTCTTGCAAACTTACCAGAACTGGCAAATTACTCTACAACTGGCACTGAAAGATTGTGCTAGCATGACCAGTGATGAGTAAAGCCTTTTGAAATTGGAAATAATAAAACCTATTCCCATTCCTGCATGGGTCGCAAGAAGTTGAACACATTAGATGCTTAAACACAGCGGGGAGTTGTCTTTTCTTAAATGATAAATTGCTTTGCAGCAGAGAAACCTCACACGAAGTGATTTTATACTCGTATTTTCTATAAAATATGTGATTGGTTTTATGATCATTTTACTTTATTTTATTGCTTTCATATGGCTTCTTGTAATAAATTTTCAGCATTATTTTTACCAGAAGAGTAGTAAAAAAAAAAATCAGTTATATGGTTGCTGAAATGATTTATGTTTGCATATGCATAGATATTATATATTTTGTCACTCAAAATCATTATTAATTTATTACCTTAGATAGAAGGCAGCTGAAACAATACATAGAAACCCTGTTTGAATGGCTTTATCACTTTTTAAAAAGCCATGAACACAAAAATGACCACTCAAGGACATGTTCAGAAACACACCCTTTCTCCAATAAAAACAATTACAAAAATATAATAGAATAATACTATTATAATAAAATACACTTATTGTAAAGAAATAACTATAATAATTATTGGAATAATTATGTTTTTATAGAATTACCAACAACAATGACATAAGAAAATGAATCTAGAAAACTAGACAGCACTGGTTTTTCTGACTGACCGTCGTTCTTTCTGTCCACAGGACGAGTTTCAGGTGTAAAACAGAAACAGTTCCATTAATATCTAATGCCAGTGAGGTTCTCCTGGTGTGCAGCACAGCTCGGTCCCACTTTTCCCTGCCTTCGGTACAGATCCCGTGCTGTACGTAAGCTACAGTGCCTTTATGCCTACTGAAGGCTGCCTGTGGTGAGAATCTTCTCTAGAGAAGTTGGTCCACTTTTCAGTGCCTGTTCTTTGCAGGAGCCCAAAGGAGATGGAGGAGGCCAGAGTCTAGATTATAATTTTAGACACTTCAGTAAGAAAGAGTTGCATCATGTTCCTGCCTCGATATACAGCAGGGGTCCCAGATTTAATTGGATGGATGTTTTGACAGCTGTGATGAATTACATTTAAAACTGCTTCTTTTACATATGCGCAACTTCAGGAGTAAGATACAAGGAGAGAACTTTCCCCACATGTGAAACCTTGCTGTGTGGTTAGGTGGGCACCCTCCCCAGGGCTCCTCCACTGCCTATGGTGGGCTCTGACCCCCTGCCCTGACCGCACACTTCCGAGGAACGCCCTAGTTTTGCAAGTGCTGTTAGAAACAAAGCCCCATAGTGACCCTCCCACTTAAGGTTTTCTTCTGATCGGTTGTCGTATGCACCAAACCCATGGGAAAAACCCCAAGGCGGGGGTATGTAGGCTGGCTAGGTATGTCCAGTGATGTTGTTTTAGTGGACACAGCTGTGGAGAGGGAGCCTCTGTACTCAGTCTCTCTCCCTTCCCTAGCAATCTCTGGGGCCAGCAGCCTTTGATCTACCCTCGATGCAAACGCTTTTAGCTTGTAGAACAACGTCTGCAAGAAAGAAGCATTACGATGAAAGGCATATTCCATCACATTATACAAGCTATCTTTTTTCTTCTTCTTTCTTATATCCCACAGTGAAAACCATTTACTATGAATTTGTTACAGAATTCAAAAACTTCTTGCTAATCAGAACACTGGCTTACTGTGTGGGAATGAGAGCAAAGAGAAGCCTGTTGCAAACCACTGTCAGGGAGGGGGTTTCTATTTTCACTTTTTTTGTCCAACTCACCATGCATATTTGACATGTTATCAGTCACATTTGACATGACAATCTTCTTCAGAGATAGCTTTCTTTCCTACAAAGGAAGGGGTTTGATGCCTTCAGACATTCAGATTTTTTTTTGTCCTTCACAGAAGACATTTAAGAATTTGCAGCTTCAAGTAATGGCATAAGAGTCTAGTTGATATTAAGATATGTGCCCTTTGCCTTCAACCACTTTTTTTTTTACATTAAAAAGAAAACTGGATTGTTTTCCACTATTGTGTGGTCTTGTAATTCAATTTTTTCAGTATGCTGTGCATTTTCCAGTCTCTGTGATATGCATTGTACCTTGCAGAACCCAGAAAATTAGCTGTTTCATGCTCAAGTAATCACTTTTGTAGTAGAGGTGGATCTAAATGAAGACTTGTATCTGAGTCACACACACTTATACTCTTCTTCTTGCATGCTGGTCAAATTTGATTGCATTTAAACTTAGTTGCTGATGACTACTGTCAGAACGGGCAAAACAAAACGTGTGGCTTCTGACTTGCTAGAAAACAGCGTTCGGCACAGGAACTTGTACTCCCTTACAGTGATTGAACTCCAATGAGGGGAAAGCCACTCACCATAGAGAAGCGTAGAAACCTCCCTGCAAGGTGGTCATCATCATTCATCAGTCGTTTGCACCTCAAAAGCTCAAGCTTAAAAGTATACCTTTTTCTTTTCTTATAAACTGAGCCCAGCACAAGAAAAGCTTCTGATTGTTTGGCAAGTATGCCAGCTGTGCAGGTATCTGGCACTAACTCGGATGTCAGAACTTGTTAAACAATTTGCCTGCTTGATATATAAAGAAAATCCCCTAAGGAAAACATCTTAGTTTTTACCTGTGATTTGAATTACCGTTGAGCTCAGTCCTGTCATCTTTTCCTTCTTTGCTGAGGAAAAATGCATGTTTCATTCCCACTTAATTTGATGAGCATTTGATCTGTTTAATCAATCTGAATAAGGCAGGCAGGATTTGGTCCAGTGACTTTAAAGGATAAAAGACTTCTAAAATCTGTAACCAGTTTTGGAAACCAATTCGGCGTAGATCTAAGAATAGAACAACAAGTATGCTATTTTGTTTCAGCTTTTGGATACCAGTGGATTTTCTTACTTTGCGAACGTTAGGGTTAGAGCATCTGAAGTAAAACAGTGCAAAGAAGCAGTGCTATTCTTCAAAGTCCCAGTACAACTATTGCATTAGCAAACTTTCCAATTAACCTGTGATCCACAACTTGATGATGCAGTGATCACTCAAAGATGTTGCAGCTGTCCCAGGGGAATCTAAAGTGTCTGAAGTGCTAGATGCATTTATTACAAAATCTACTTTCTGCCATGCCAGATACTGCTGTAAGTTCATTCTCGGGCTGCATTAATGGCTGGTTTAACTAAAATGCACACTCTGAGTGAGTGGTCTCTAGGAAATCTGACAGTAAGTGAAGGCAGCCTCTATGATGTGGGGTGCAAATGCATACATCATAGCTGCTTTAGTTTAGAAACAGCTCAGGCAGAAATTGGTATACAAGTGAGGCAGAAGATAGGTGTCAGACAAGATGAATAATCTTGTTCACTTGCCTGTACCCCAACCCAAAATCAGTAACACACTTGGCTGCCAATCTTGCATGTGTTTTTAAAAGACTTTGACGCATCATTAAGCAATCCTCATGTGTGAGCTACCAGCTTATGTCAGCCTTTGTTTGAAGAAAAACAGGCTGCTGGGCTCCACTTAGGTATTTTTGTACTCCAAGAACTGCAGCAAACATGGGTAAAACCCCATATTTGTGTCTTAAATCCTAGGTTGCTCCTAAAAGAAGCACGTGAGGAACGATGTACAGTACAAGAAAATGGGATGTTCCCGTTTGGCACTGCTGGGCTGGGTGGGGAGCAGAGGCAGCCCGCATTAGCCCTCTTCTGTGTGGCACTGCTGTCGACGGCCAGCTGGCGTGATGGCACGGTACCCACCAGTGTCTCCAGACAGAGCTGAAGCAGCGCTGTGTGCTCAGGGACGAGTGCATGCATTGCTGCCGAGCACTCTGCCTCATTCCCCATCCACCAAGTGATGGCAGGGACAGGTTTACACTCGAAAGCAAGCAGTGCAGCTCCTCAGTTTTAGCTGAGAAGCCACCTAGTGCCCTCGAGTGAAACAGATGGAACACTTCTAGACCAGGTAGTCTCTGACATTGGATATAACAGACAAGCAGTAATATACCTCTTAAATAAAGAAATAAGCTGATTTTTTTTTCTAAAATCCTCACTGATGCAACAGTATATCAGATCTGGAATATTCTGTTCTCCTTAAATTTTTGTTTACTACTTACATTCTGTCTAAACCATTTGAGTAAAACCAGAAAAATTTGAAATACTCAAGATCAATTTTTTTTTTTTTATGATGACGCAGGCACAATCAGCCATTACCATGTTAAAACCTGCTATTTCTCTAATGTTTCATAATCAGTCCTTGAATCATCTGATCTGCGCAGGAAACTTCTTCCAGTATTTAAAATATAACATTGCAAATGTATCAGATCACAAAGATAACAGCCATCCTAACTGGAAATCACTTTTTGTATTATTTTTTTTTTAATAGAGATCAGATTGTATCAGCTTCTTAGTAAGAAATTTTAGAAGTAGTATTCTCAGACCAGTAAGTTGCATATTGAGTAACAAATAATTTACCAATAATTTTACTTTGTTCCTTTTTGAAACTAAATTCTGCTATTCAGAAGTGCCAGGCACATGTTTTTTGTAGGTCTAGCCTTATGCAGTGGTTTTGGATTTAAGAACCTAGAAACTGCAGAATACAATGAGCCCAGTTATCCCTGATGTAATTCAACTGAAGTAATCAGAATTGCATTGGAGATTAACTTGGAGCTAGTTTTGATATCACCTATTTCTGCAGCAAAAGGCAACCTATTTGGATATTTTTAAAATTATTGAAGTTACTAGACAGCATCTGTTAAAGATTATTTTTCTTTTTTTTTCTTATTATATTATTTTTACAAATATTACATATACTGTTGTTTTCTTATTAACACACATAGCATGCAAGGAAATCATATTCACTGTGAATCTGCATTGGGTGAATTTTGGACCTTAAAGACAGAACTTTAAAAAAATAATTTAGTTGAGGAATTCTATGATGCTAAAGACATGAGCTTTGAAGACTTAAAGCTAAAAATAGCGACATGATGGTGCATTCTTGACTCTCATCAAAAAGACCAGCAAATTTAAATCACTTTTTGCCTCTTGAAATTCAGCTGCTTTTTGTCAAAGAAGCTACCAGGAGAAACTAAGCAAGTGTCTTAGAATGCATTGAGTAGTTTAAAGTCCTTCAGGTTTTCTCGAGACAAAATAATTTCCTTCCTTCACTGGAGAGTTTACAAGCAGCTAAGAGATAAATCTTTTTGAGTTCAATGTCAAAGCTTGTAAGATACTACAGAGAAAGGAGAGACTTCTGTTAAGGAGTGAAAAAAATAGTTGGCCTTTTCTGTTTTGAACATGACAATATAGTAGACATGGCTATAAACTAAAAGTTGTGAGGTGAACAAAGACATCGTCGGAGCATGGACAAGGTACTGAGACCATTGTACTTCTGGTCAGTGTCTGTTCCATTAATTCTCATACAATAATTTCTCATTCTGTTTTGAAGCAAAACCTTTTCTGGCTAAACGCCTAGATCTAACAAATAAGACAAAGCTCACAAGTGAGCTAGTAGATTACCTAAATGTAGAGTATACTTGTAGAGCATAACTGCCCTCTTAGTAATTTCACTGTTCTTGACTGATAAGCTGTGTGCTCCTGTCTGGAAGCTCCTGTGTGGCATGGAGGGAGGAGACGAAGTAGGATCCAAGCTGACTTCTCTGAGCACTGAAACAAATGAAGTCTGGTTTTCAATCCTAAATGGTTGATTTTAGCATAGATTTTAGAAGGTGTAAATTTAATGGGATGTTTTCCCCATTGTAGTGTCATTCAAAAGTGTCTCTCTGTCCCCCACATAGATTCTCCAGTGTCTTAATGTGTGAGTACGTGTTGCTGCCTTTCCCTTGGTCCAGGCTCTGAGTGGGGTGTCCTTTCTAGTTGACTGTCTATATTAACAAAACTTGTAGAAACCAAATTATTTTGGGGATTCGTTATATTAGATTAAATGTGGCCAGGATATGAAAACAGTATTGAAGGAATGGAACGGAAAATATATGCAGACGTGCATGCACACAGCTTGAACTCGAAGGCCAGTTTCCACAGATGTTAGATTACATATAAAAAATGTAAATAAGAGGTAAGTTTCAGCCTATGGGTTGTGTACAAGGGAGGGTACAAGGAAGCAAGAAAGAGTAATGTCGGTGGTTCATGCACCACAGGCCACCTGCACAGACTACAGCCCAAACCTGGTACATATGGCAGGACCTCGTGATACAAACCTCAGCTGCGAGGAATTACACACATTGAGAAATCTTGGGTGCTCAGGTGCCTAAATTAGGGATGCAGATAAAGTTTCTTCAGTTCTTCTCTTTGACTCAGGTGCCTAAATTTCATTTCCCAAAATGCTGGACACAGCAAGGGATCTAGGGCTTAATGGAGCCAGGGCCTAACAAAGAGGAATCAGGATGTGGCTGGGGCATGGGCAACCATGGAAGGAAGATCCAAATCCTCAGGTTAGACATAGTTTAGCAACATATTTTCCCTGTAAAAATAGATAATTACAAAAGGAACAACATACATCACAGTAGGATACAAAACCTGTTGCAGTTTCTTTTTGTATTATGTAAAATGAAAGTTGCCTGCCTACTGTATGTTGAGCTTTAGCTACTGTTGGCTTATTGAAAATTCTCTTTGGTCTAACTTTGAAAGAGACCTCCAACTTGCTTTTTTATATTTTAAAGCAATACTTTTTTTTTTTTGGAGCTAGTTATTTTACAGTCTGAGTTAATAATGATTCATTCAGTTTGCATTTCTAGAGCACTTTGTGCTGAAATTATCACCAAGGTAATTAAATGTTTGTTATCAGGCGTAATATAAAACGTAATAACCTCTAGCAATTACGAAGGCCTTAGAACCTAAGTTTGAGATCAGCTAGGAAAAAAAAAAGGTTGAAAGAGCAACACGTTTTCTTGAAGTACATTCTTGCCTCCATGCCCTGTTTTAGTAATTACTTTTTTGCTAAAACTTCTTTTTCGTTACAGCAATATCATCAGTATTTTTAGGTTTCACTTACTAGAAATTTAATATCTTATTTAATATTCCAGCTTCACTACATTTGGATTGTTTTATTGTATATTGTGTTGCATGCTTTAGAGAGATTTCTGTGACTCTTATGATCTGCTTTGAAAGATCAATGATTCTTTTATGATTCTGCAGGAAGCACAATGTTCCATGCTTATGCTTTGCCAAATAATTCTATCGATTTAAATAGTGAATTATCTTAACAAACAGTGTATACAAATAATTTCAAAGTATTATATTTACAAAAAAAATTAATTCTAAATAATTGTATTAGCTATATATACAATATATAGTTATACACATTATATATAGTATATACTAGAGAGAGAGTATGTGTATAGTATACTGTGCTATACTATAGTGTACTATAACATACCAGATCTATGTTATATCTATTATACTCTATTATATTATACATATTGTACTACTTTAGCTATCTAAATAGTTAACAGAAGTATCTACAATTAAAAGTTAACATATATTTTAGTATGTATATTAATTTGAATAGAATTTTTCTTGTTGAAGGGAGCATTGGCAGACGAGTGTTTTGTTAAGATGCTCCCAATTTTTTTTGGTAAAAATTTAGTAAATTTACTAAAATGGAAAAAATTGAGAGTACTTCCTTCAGAACGATCAGGTGGATTTCAACAAAAGGTTGGATACAATAAGGGATGATGCAATATGTTGTTGGTTCCACCCGAAGACCAGCAAGTGCTGACAGAGTCTTGCTGCAGGAGTGCAGTGAAAGGGGGCATCTGCCTGTGTGCTCAACCACTGACTCATTTAGACTGTGCTGAGAGCTAAAAGGTCCATCTTTTGAATTGGGTCTCCACTGATGGCAATTTGTTCAATCTTTCGATATATGCTGGATGCATATTTGACAAGGATGGATCATATAACATCTTCCCCAAACAACAGGATGATTCTGCTGCTGCTGGCAAAGGGAGGCAGTGGTGTATCTCGGCACCAGAGATACCTGCGCTGCCTCTGAGGAAAGTCCCTGAGCTGTACATCCCTCCATACTGCCCCAGCGCCCATCTCCACCAGCACAAGCCTCTTCACTGGACTGTCTGCCACGGGCAGGGAGTTGAACCAGTTAATGTTGCAGTCCCTCATGGTAAAGGTACAGCTGTGACTGAAGTTGCTCTGGTTCATATCTGATCACAGTTTAACTTGGAAACAGGTTCAGACTTGTTCCCATTTTGAGGCACAAAATGATGCTCCAGAGGATTTTGAGGCTTGAGCTTCATTCAGCTCCCTTATCAGAGACTCTCCAACAGTTTCTGCCATCTCCGAGTAGGAAATGAACCTGATCCTATTTCTCTGCCATTGCTGTATCAATGTCTGATCCCGTGCTGGGAAAAATTGAAGCCTGTGGAGCTATGACACTTTATATTAGCAGGGAATCTTCATTTTTCTCCTTCAGCTACAAGGAAAGAGGTGGAAAAAATCCTAGGGAAAAAGGGAGAGTGAAACAGTTCATTTGCGGGGCTTGGCATGTGGCTGGAAAAAGGGCTACTGAGGAGGCTGGGAAGGTACTGATTTCAGATGCCTTGCTCAGCTCCCTCTGGATGCCAACAGCAAATGAAGGGGTACTTTGGACTAATCTGGACTACTAAGGTTTCTTTTTCCCCTTGAAATGTGTTATTTTCTTCCAGTCAGGAGTCCTGCCTCCCACGAGGGTCCTAGCTGCAGGAGACCACCTCTCACACTGCCCTGCCTGCCGCATACCCTGGCAGCAAGCCTCTGCCTCTGCCCCTGCCCCTGCCTATGCAGACAAGCTGCACCCTCCTGGCAGACGCTGCTCCTGGGGCCTACGGCACTGCACCACGAGCACTGGCAGATCCAGGAGAAACCCCCGTGGCAGCCTCTCTCAAGCATAAACTGCAACAACTCTTACTCTTGAAAGTCAGCGTGACTCCCATAATTTATTCATCCCAAGATGTATTCATCCATCCATTATTTATTTGCATTTGTTTTACTACGATCATTACAATTTCATAAAGAGCAGCACAGGGAACGAGATGGGAAGTTAAAGACGGAGGTAGCTGCTGGACAAAGGTCCTGGGCTTGCTTCTCCTCAGCTGCTGACTGCCTCCAGGTTTTGTGTAAAAGCATAGCACAGAACAAGCAAAACCTCTCCTCTCTTCATTCCCTTCGCTAGGTTGGTGAAAATCCTTTGTTCCACCTAAATTCCTCTCCATCATTGTTTATATTCTGTTAATGTGATGAGGACACTGGAGTGTACCAAAGTGGTGGGGAAGCCTGCTGTGTGCAGAACCTGAGAAGGCAGGTGTGGATGGGAAGTGATGTGGATGCCACAGGTCCATGCATTCCCCTCCTCAGTGTCTTCTAGGGGTGCAGGTTTCTGTGGGCAGGAGGAATTAATTGGTTTAAGGTCTACTTGTACAATGAATAAATAGATTTAGATTTACTATTTCCAGCCGTAATCTGGTGTGAGGATTACAAGGGAAATGGGAGACTGCGTTGAAAGGAGTGGGAGGCAAATCCTGTGCAGAACGTCACCTCCTCGGCATCCTTCCTTTGCAGGCTCGACTACCCGGGCTGTGGAGAGATGATTCGGAGTGATCAGTTTCCCGTGGCCGTGGTGGCTGACTGTCCCTATGTGCTCCTCACCAATCAACTGCAAGGTAATACATGTTGGCTTAAACCACCTTCATGATTACAGTGTGGAGAGAGAAGTTCAAATATCAGGTACATTAAAGCACAAGACTGAAGGCCACTGGGTTTCCCATTAGGAAACTTGAGCTGTTCTGTAGCACAGGGCTTTTTGCAACATGCTATTGACTTTATAAAAGCCACAGCAGCTTTGTTCTGAGTACTGCCCTTTAAACCTCTTCTTTCAAACAATATACATCTCTATTGTAAATCAATGTCCAAAACCACTGCAGCAATACGACTTTAATTCGGAAGGACCATTTGGTAGAAAAGCAACGTTTCTTTAAAAAAAAAAAAAGGTATACAGAATTTCCTAAGGAATCATTTTGAGCCTTTTCAATCAGACGGATTATTCACTTCATAGTACAGAAGCACAGATTTGTTATTCAATTTAAAAAAAAAAAAAAGAGAAAGATTGCTACTTTACTCCTATATGAATGAAAAATAAATTGCCATGGAATTAGATGGTGGCATATAAACCTTTTATGTAAATCAGGAGAAGAGGTTAAGTAGTTGTAAAAAAGCCTTTAGCCCTGGGAAACACGAAAAGTGGACTGTTTCAGATTATATGTGTTCTGGATTTTTAAAAGGACAATTTATCTGTAGCTTTGTTTAAAACAACTGGGGGTTTTGAAATACATGAAATACATGAATCCAGCAAAATGAAATCAAGGTCTTAGAGATGAAAATTTAATCAGGAAAAAAAAGCCCTAAATAATACATGGAAATGTCATAGATATTGGAACATTTTGTTGCACAATATATGGTACATAGGGTTGTTTCTTACAACACAGAAATATTATATTCTGTTTTCTTTTTCTGAGCATAAGCAGAGGTGAGAAGAACAGCTGTGAGATGGAGGAGCAGAAGTTAGCATCCCCTGTTCTCCCAGGAACTGTAGAAAGTGTGTTTTGCTGATTGTTCTTGCTAGGCATGAATGAACGCATAGGCTCTTGGTCCAGCAGATCTGGGGCATGGTCTGTGTACTTATATGTGTAAGCAACCAAGAAAAGGAGGTTTTGGGTATCCTTACTAATATCCTTTCAATGGGATTCTAAGGGGTCCCTGGCTAGCTCTGGCTGCAATGATCAACTTATTTCCCCATTACTTTCTATTACTATACTAATAGTATATCTCTTAAGTTGAGGTAAAAGCTATGGCCAAGGAGGTACCATTAGATGGCAAGACTAGTACGTGGCAACAGTTTCATAATTTCTGTACTTGGAGGATGCAGAGGAAATGTACACATTCACCATTTGATTTAGAAATGCTGTCCTGAAATAATGTTCTCTCTTTGGGTATTACGCATGTATTGGAACTGTATGGTATTTGTTAAGCACCTGCATCACATAATTCTGCATTAAAACTGTGTAAATTTGGGTCAGTTTCACTCACATGTACGTCATAACACAGACTGTAGTGTGACTTAAAATATTTATAGTATTGTGCTGTATGATATTTTAATGCAATCCCTGCCTTTACATTTCATTTAGCTGTTATCCGGCCCTTAGGGAAATCTCTTTTGCCCAAGAATGCACACTCTCTGTAACAAACAGGATCACAGAATGTAAAAAAAACTGAACAGTAATAATATTTATAGAAGAGGGAAGTATCTGTCAGTTCACCATTATTCAGAATATTGACCTAGAGAAGCATTTTTGCACCAAATTAAAACAGTTATTAAGCACTTCGACTCTGCATACAGTAGCAAAACTTTTAAGGAAAAATGAACAGAATATTTATTACATAGTGTGATCCATTGTTGAAACTTTCTATAAATTGAAGGCCTATGATGTGTCCATAACAATATCTCAAGGCACCTGATCATCCGTGGTTTAGAACCTCATTAGAAGTCCTCTGATGATCTCCTGTGTGGAAAGACTCAAGCAGTTAAGGGAATCTCAACCATTTAATGATTCTTCACTAACTTCAGAAGCTGAATGGCAGTTTCCAGGTGTCTAGGAAAAATAAACCAAAAGAAACTCTAGGGAAATAAGTGCTTCTGATAGACTCACGGTTAAAAATGAGGGGAGCTTTGTCCAAAATTGAAGTTCAACAGAAACTCCAAGCTCATGACTTGAAAGCAAATCAAAGGTGGAAGAATAGGCTTTTGATCAAGGCACTGACCTGAGAGCAGGCACACGTTCATGTCTTTGCTCTGCTGCAGACTTCCTGCCTTTACATGTGATGTCTCTGGGCTGTGCTTTGTTTTCTGTGTACTGAGACTGAGAGCACCTAAACTGCGTGCTGCTTGGGATGGGGCTTTGTCGTCTGCAGAGAAGTGCCTTCTTCAGTGAAGGCTTGACCCTGTGGTATCATTGCACACTGGTAATGCTGCACAGGTGAGCAGAAGCACATCTCAAACAAAATGTTACTGAATTCAGCATGCCTTTGCAACGGTGAGCCGTAGCTTCACTGCACAATACAACTGCTCAGAAGTTTTTCAGACAAAGATTTTTCCATTAGAAAGGGCTGACTGAAGTGAATTAAAACATTTCAGGAGAATATATCAACCTCATCACATTCTTTAAGGTGCTTTATGAAAACGTTTTGCTGTGGAAGGGACCGTCATGGTTTAACCCCAGCTGGCAACTAAGCACCACACAGCCACTCACTCACTCCTCCCAGCCCAGTGTGATGGGAGAGAGAATCAGAAGAGTAAAAGAAAGAAAACTCCTGGGTTGAGATAAACACAGTTTCATAGGTAAAGCAAAAGCTGTGCATGCAAGCAAAACAAAGGAAGGAATTCATTCACCACTTCCTATCGGCAAGCAGGTGTTCAGCCATCTCCAGGAAAGCCGGGCTCCATCACACATAGCTGCTACTTGGGAAGACAAATACCATAATGCCAAACGTCCCCTCCTTTCCTCTTCCCTCAGCTTTATATGCTGAGCCTGGCATCATCTGGTCCAGGCTCAGTCTCTTTGGTCAGCTGGGGTCAGCTGCCCCAGCTGTCTCCCCTTCCCACATCCTTGTGCACCCCCAGCCTGCTCACTGGTGGGGTGGGGTGAGAGGCAGAAAAGGCCTTGACTCTATGTAAGCCCTGCTCAGCAGTAACTAAAACATCCCTGTGTTATCAACACTCTTTTCAGCACAAATCCAAACCATAGCCCTGTACCAGCTACTACGAAGAAAACTAATTCTATCCCAGCCAAAACCAGCACATTCTCCACCCCTCATTCCATACCATTTATATTATGCTCAGGTCCCACGCTATTCAATACATCGTCATTAACCACTGGTCCCCTTCCCATCCTTCGATATAATATACAGATATCATTCCCTTCATCTATGTCCATAAAATTTCCATACATGTCTACAAAATGTCCATTGAGTTAATTTAGTCCATGACTTTAGGCTCCATCTCTTATGGTAGTTGCTCAGGACAGGAAAGGTGGTCTGTTGGGTGGAGTTATTGGGCACCAAAGCCAGATCAGGCCGAGTAGCTGCTGCACTTGCACTGCTTTTTGTAAGGCTTGTCCTCCACTGGTTCAGCTGGTTCCTGCTACAGTAATTCCTATAACATGCAACTCAAATCCCAGGTTACAACAATTTAAAGGTATTTCCATTACAGTCTCCACCTCTGGTCCCTTTGGATCAGACCATCGGGTTTAACATTGCAATGAACTCCTCCCCTTGCCCCTGTTCCGGCTTGAGCTTACCCACAGACTGCAGTCCCTTAGTTGATGTATCTGCTCCAACTGGAGCCTTATTTGTGAGCCACAGTCTCTCCAGGGCTACACCTGCTGTGGAATAGACTTATCCACAGCCACAGTTGCTCTGAGGTGCACTTTCCAGCATGGCCTTACCCACAACCACAGTCCCTTCAGAAGTAAACCTGCTCCAACATGGCCTCACTCATGGCTGCAGTCCCTCCAGGGGTGTACCTGCTCTGTCATGGGCTTATCCATGGAAACATGCTTCGAGGTGCTCCAGCATGACCTCATGCACAGCCACTGATGCTTCAAGGTGTACCTTCTCCAGTGTGGACTTATCCTTGGGCCACAATCCTGGCCAGAGCTTGTTTCCCACTCAGTCAGAATCAAAATGGTTGCCGTGAAACAGGGAGATGAGTTATGGTTACGGATCCTGAAGGAAGGCTTGGAGTGGCACAGCCTGGACTTGGAGACCTTGGTGGCAGTCCTCTTTGCAGAGCTGAAGGCTATTTTGGTATACTGCTGCAGCACAGACATAAACATGGCCACAGACGCTTTGAGATGTACCTGCTCTGGCATGGCCTTATCCACGGCCACAGATGCTTCGGGCTCTCCTGCATCCACAGGTCACGGTCCCTTCGACTCGAGTTCCCACTGGAGTTCCAGCCTGTCCAGTACAGCAGCACAGAAAGAGCAGCGATGCCCTGGCCATCTGCCAGCCCAGGCACATCACCACTGCTGTTATAAAAATGTTCCCAGGCACAGCAGAGTAGGATGATAAGCAGTGCAGCAAGCAGCAAAGGCAAAAAGCAGCCCCTAATGAGCACCAGACTCTGATATACGGTAACACCAGCAAGTCCCACGGCAAGCACAGGAGCCTGCCAATTAACAGCTAAACAGCAATAACAGCTATAAATTCGATCTAGCACATTCCAATCAAACCTGTCATTATCTCGAACCCTTCAAGCCCCACATTTGGCACCAAAAAGGACTGTCATGGTTTAACCCCAGACAGAAACTAAACATGACACAGCCACTTGCTTACTCCCTCAAGATGGAATAGAGAGGAGAATCAGAAGAGTAAAAGAAAGAAAACTCCTGCGTTGAGATAAAGACAGTTTTATAAGTAAAGCAAAAGCTGCGCACACAAGCAAAGCAAAAGAAGGAATTCATTCACTGCTTCCCATCGGCAAGCAGGTGTTCAGCCATCTCCAGGAAAGCCGGGCTCCATCACATGTAACCATTACTTGGGAAGACAAACACCATAACTCAAATGTCCCCGCCCCAACTCCTTCCCTCTTCTTTCCCCAGCTTCATACGCTGAGCCTGACGCCATCTGGTGTGGGATCTCCCTTTGGTCAGTCGGGGTCAGCTGTCCCAGCTGTGTCCCCTCCCAACTCCTTGTGCACTCCCAGCCTGCTCGCTGGTGGGGTGATGTGGGAGGCAGAAAAGGCCTTGACTCTATCTAAGCTCTGCTTAGCAGTAACTAAAACATCCATTTGTGTTTTCAGGAGAAATCCAAACCATAGTCACATACCAGGTACTATGAAGAAAATTAACTTTATCCCAGCCAAAACCAGCTGGACAAAAGGATTTTCTTCAAATTTACCATTTACTCTTTTGCACGCTTAAAAAGAAATTTCAGCCTTATCAGCTCTAAGTATTTTATAATATGTTGGTTCATGAAAAATTTGGAGCTTTTTGACATTTTGCCTTGACTTGTGATTAAAACAAATGTATAAAGTCTTTGAATTTCCTCTTTAACATATGTCCTACTTTTCAACCAGTGTTACCGCATAGTGTCCACTGAGATCACCATTTTAATAAAAATGCCTTCAAAGCATTAATTCCACTGTTATTAATTCAAAAAAGCTCTCAGAAGTTCAGTATTCATAAAAGTAAAATCTTCTTTGGCTCACCAATATATAAATGTAATCCTTCTAATACAGCAGCACTGAATAATAAGGAGCCAAAAGCTACAGATCTAATTACTGGGCATCACTGGCTCAGGAGTCATAAAAACCTTGACTCTGAATAAACAACTCAGATTCTATTATTAAAGTATAACAATTACTTCTTGTAGCAAACAAACCCTCCATCTTCTCATGATAAAGAAATGCGTCTTTATGAAAAGATTAAATTATCTGATTATGTAACAGCATATTTGTGGCCTAAAAATGTCCAACCAGAACCAGTCCTGCTATCACTAATCTTTACGCCGAATTCTAATCAGGGTATGGTAACGAGAAAAGGAGAAGAGAGCTGTCCCTCAGTGCAATTTGAGAGACAGGGCTTGCTGACTTTCCTCCAGGGAAAGGAAATTTCAGAAATTTTATGCCCAGCTCACCACTGTCTGAGAAAAAGATGTGTAGGGAGGCGTTTTCAAAAGTGCTCGTCAGCTGGCTGATTTCAGTAGATTCAGCAGACTCAGCTCTTTCAGTGGGAACTGAACTCTTTGAGCTGGGCCACTGACAAGAGCTTTCTGAAGTCTTTCCCTCTTCTGCTGTCCATGGACCAAATCACTTCTTCCCATGACAGAATGGAAAAAGAAACTATTACAGGAAGGAAATCTCTAGGTCGCTCCTTTGCATTGTTTTCTGTTTTTTTCCAAATTGTAACATGCAGGAAAAGAGTTTGCGTCATTAACCTAAGAAGCAAATAACTGAAGTTGTGTTTTCACTCAAAACCCGTGGCGGAGGCTGGGGAGTGGGGTGAGAGCAGAGACCAAACGGGGAGCACACTGAAGGCTTTGCATCACCTTGGGGATCCTCGTTCAAGTGCCTGGCACCACAGCTGGCCCTGAAGCCCTCTAAGAAAGGGGTTTTCTAGCCTGCAAGGAGCACCACCAGAAAGGTAAAGGGCATTTGATCTTCCTAGATTTTCTGGTCCTCTCTGTTCCTAGGGAGCTTCCTTTTTTTCAAATGCATTCCTGGACTTGGACAAAGTGTACCATTGATTAATGAGGAGATAGCTAATTGTGGGAATAGCTTGCCTTGAGGTGGTGCATAGAGCAATAGCTGCACTCTGTCTGCACACTGTTACTCACATTCATTTGAGGGCATGAGTAGATTCTGTGTAAATCCTTAGATTTGTGTCATGTGAATTCAAATGAATACCATTTACCTATTTCTCGAAGACAAAACTGATTCCCTAATTATGGAGATATCTGTCATTGAGAAATTAAAAAGAAAGAAAATAAACCTGCTAAAAATGAGAGTAGTCATTTCCAGGCTCTGTTTGGTTTGTGAGTTTATAAACATTGGGCCTGTGCAGGCACAGAAGAAATACTGATTTTAATACAAACACAGGCACTCTGGAATCAGAAGACTGTAGATATTAGAAGAACAGAGAGTCAGGCTTGCAGCACGCACTGATTTAAGCAGTGGAGCAGAGAACAGTGGGATAGGTATAGATGGGGCAGGACTGGGTTTCAAATGAATGAGGCTACGCATCAGAACTACAGGAGATAAACTGCCAGAAGTGAATAATTTAACTACATCTTAAATGAAGGCTGTTTTCCATTCAGATTGAATGAATCTACTAGTGATCACAAAGTGATAAAATTATAATCTAGGAAAAACATATAAAGAGCATTCAGCCTTTGTGATAATATAAGACAAGAATTAATTTGGTCCTTGTTATATCAAATCAAGTGGCTAAGATCTTTTCTTCAGTGGTGCTGAATTCAGCCCAACGTGAACGACAGACAGCTGCTATGACAGGAGATTCAAAACACTCTAATCCTGTAAGCATGTCTGAATAACCTACCCTTCCCGTAGGCGAGACATACAAAAGAAATAGGTAATAAAGACTAATAATTCAAATATAGCTATTTCATTGTATTCCTAATGGGAAAAATTAAAACTTTCCAATTTAGATTTGAGGAAGTAGTAGCTAGTGAGGAGCTATAATAGAAATGGTGGAGAAATACAGTACCCTGGTAAGGAGCTGAATCCCTCTTGTAAGGAGAAACCATGTCTCAAGCCTCTTGTAGCTGTCTAAACATTCCGCTTAGGGTGACAGTTAATGAAGCGATAAAGTCATAGAATTATAGAATCATGGAATGGTTAGGGTTGGAAGCGACCTTTAAAGGTCATCCAGTCCAACCCCCCGCAAGGAGCAGGGACATCTCCAACCAGATCAGGTTGCTCAGAGCCCCGTCCAACCTGGCCTTGAATGTTTCCAGGGATGGGTCCCTTAATGAAACCTTGCAACAGTGGCACAAGGGGAAAGATCTTTGCGTGGGTAAAAAAAATTGTTAAATGACAATTATCAGAGGATAGGAGTAAGTGAAAAATTTGGCAGTGGAGAGAGCCAGTGGAGAGTTCTGCAGGATCAGTGCTAGGATCTATGCTGTGCAATATAAACAATCTAGGAAAGGTGATGAGCAGTGAGATGAAAAACTTTGCTGATAATACTAACTGATGCGGGAGAGTGAAAAAGTCCAGTTAAGAAATATTGGTGAAGGATCCCATGACCTTAATAATAAAACAGTAGCAACTGAAATTCAATATAACTCAAGTGTGAAAGGGAAAAAAAACCTCTAAGTGTACACAAACTCTGCATTTACTAGTGACACTAGAGAATGAGATCTTGAGTTTGTAGTAGACAGTTTTATGAAAATTTCTGGTCAGTGCCCAACTGTAGTCAAAAGAAGTTAATTTAGCATTCGAAATTGTGAAGAAAAGAACAGAGAACACAACAGAGAACCATTTCTCATCACTGAATACTGCACGCTGTTCGGGTCCCTGCATTTCAAAGGATGTAGGAGAATGGGAAATGTTCAGAAAACGGCAACAGGCTCGTCAAAGCTATTGGAACAACTCCAGTTGAAGGCAGGATTAAATAGACAGGAATCCTTCAGACTGAAAAAAGAGATGCCTGAGGGATGTAAACCAATGAGCAACATGACGGAGTGAATAGGGATTGATTGTTCACAGTTTCTTCCACTACAAGAACAAAAAGACATCGTACAGAGCTAAGAGAAGCCAAATTCAAAATAAAGGAGATGGTTTTCATGCAGTTGGTAACAGACCTGAGGAACTCCTTGCCACAGGATGTTGTCAACACTGGTGGTTTACAGGCATTTGGGTGAAGATGGCATGAACTTATATACGGGAAATCTGCGGAGGGATGCTCAGTGCCCAGAAACCAAGTCTGGTTCAGGAATCCCCTGAGCCGCAAAAGGCTGAAGGGTGAACATATCACGTATGTTCATCCTGTTCCTCAGGCATCTGCATGTGACCATTGGTGGAAACAGAACACTGGTTAACTGTATCTTTTGTCCAATCCTGTATAGTTTCCTTATGTTCTTCTGTAACATGATATCAGTAACAGGACAAAGCAATTTCTAGTTGCAGGCCATGCTACGTTTGGAGGTTGAAGGCAAACCTCTACTGAGAACAATATCAATCTCAAAGTCTTTGTGAAGCTCCTCTGGCTAAAATATATATCCAGAGCAGTTCACAGAGAAATTTTTATCTAGCAAACAAAGCAAATAAACCCTAGCATCCCATCTTGTGCGCCGGAGAGTTGTCTGACAGACCAATACTGAATCAAAATGCTTACCCAGAATTTGCTAAATATACAAAGTTTCTGCATACTTTGACCCAGTATGAGTAAAATAGATATAGATAATACTGTAGAGACCGTGCTGTAATCTGTAAATCTTCCTATGTCTTGGCAGCAGGACCTAATAACCGAAGTTAGAGATTTGCAGCAATAGCACGCATGCAATAAAATTGTAACAGTTAACATTTAGGATTGGATTGCTGGTTACTCTGAAGCTGCTTTATACATCACTGGCAATGTAACAGGGGTATGAAAGTGAGTGTAAGTTACCTTTTTACATGCATTTAAATCTCTCTTATGCTGCCAGAGCAACATAAAATGGTCTCAGAGTAGTAAGCAGCGGGCTGTTCCGGTTTAAATCTGCTGTTGTTTGAGAGAGGTGGTTCCTGCCCTTTTTATTTCAGATGGGAAAAAAGTACGAGGGAAATGGTAGGAGGATAAACTTGTCACTGATGCAGCCCATAAATGCATGCTGCAGAGCGACTTCCTTGATTTTAGGTGACAAAGAAGAACAAGTTGAAACAAATGACACAGAAAAATGTTCTTTAGATTTGAGCTGTTCCAACAATAATTTGTTGTCCATCAGACTCATGAGGCTTAACTAATGCTTTGTGAACTGCATCAACTAGGATATACTTTTTCTTCAAATATCTTTTCCAGTTGATTAGCCTGTAACTAAAATATCTCTTGGGTAAGCTACAAATTCTAGAATCCCTAATAAACTGACTAACCAGTAATCTGTGCCCACTGCCACGCTGCTTTCTCTTTTGTAATTCGAGGGGGTTATTTCTGTTGGTATAATTTTTCTATTAAAAAGAGTGGGTTATTCCCCACCAGCTCTGTATTTGACCTCACCCTCCCTGATGCAAATTTTAAAATTAGTCTGGTACTGCATGTGTCATCTGAATTCTGCATTTAGAGCCACGCTTCCCCTTTTGATGACTCCACCAGGCCAGCGTCATAGAGGTGACTGGTAGAGTTGCTTTTTACAGATTTTTGGCTGTTTTTAATCTTTAGACATGTGTTGTTAAAAGATATCCTTTAGCTGAGAAATAGAAAACATCTTTTTTTTTTTTTTTACTGTGACATAGATGTGCAGTACCATTTTTTTTTTATGAGCTTGTGGGAAGCAAATAACAAGAACTCACCTCTAACTGATAGCAGTAGGCTATCAACATAAAAATCAAGCCTTGCCTTAGCTGCTCTTCATCCTAGCATAGTGTGCAACAATAGGCAAAGCTTTTAGCCTGCAGAGGCTAAGGGGGAAGTAATTCTAATATATAAGACACGGGCACTTTCATTATCATTAGCAAGCATGCTGGATTATTCATGAAAGCCCCACTTACAGATATAAGCAGGCATTTGCCATTTATTCCTTAGTGTAATTTAACTCAACACATCGCTTTTTATGTTAACCTTGCGGAAGATATTTTGATCTTAATTGGGTTTTTTATTAACACATTACTAAGACTCTGTACTCATTCGCACCTACTCATCTAGCACTGGGTTGCAGAGCCATCCATCAAGGACAATATATATGCCTATGTTGTGGGAAACCTTGCAAGGATTACCTAAATAAGGAGTCTGGATTTAGCTGGAAGTGTGTTGGGAGGACGGACTCTGTAAGACCACCCTCCCTCAGCAGAGAATAGTGAGTCTGTGACACTCAGCTTGCAAACATTGCTCCAGACAAAAGAGCTGAACTGGCTGAGAAGGAGTGTTTTAAAGGAAAGGAAGTGTTACTGTCAGACACCGTTCCTTCCTAGGCTCCTTTTTTCCCCAGCACTCCTTTCCCTTCTTCCTTGGGACTCCTGGGGAAATGGCAGCGCAGAGCCGTGTCCTGCCACTGCTGCTCCTGGCCATTGCTCCGCTGTACGGTGCCACTGATCCCCTGCACGTCCAGGGGAGGATGAACAAGATGAGGCACAAAATTTGTCTCCCTGTGCCATGATCTCATCTCCAAAGAAAACGTTGAACTAACTGGTCTTTATGTAGTCACTTCTGTCATTCTGATTAGGCATGGTCAAGTTACAACACACCAGTATGTGTTTAGCTAAAGAGCAAATAAAAGGAATACTACATAGCAAACTTACCTTCTTTATTTGGATAGGACCAGGAAGGAACAGAGATGTTAGAGGAAAATGATTTGCCTACTTTTTTTTTTATGCTAAAGAGGCAAAAGTATACTTGCTTACTTCTTCAAATTATGGTCAGTGAGGTAGTGGTAAAATGAAGTGGTGTCTGTACTTGAAATCTGGTGTTTTGTGGTAAGGCAGGCAGAAGTGGGTAATTTCTGTTTTGCCAGATTACAGCAAGGCTCACTCGCATTTTTCCTTGACTACACAACTGGATGCATTTACACATTTGGTTTTTCATATTCATAATAGTAACAGTAGCTCCAATCAAACAAAATGCACTAAAAAGTTTACACTGTTGAAGTGATAACAATCAGCTAAAAATAGCCCGGTTAGCACTGTTCTGCTTAGCACCTTTAAAGGGTACAGACTTCAAGATGGTTGGCTGTGTATTTTTTTTCAGTTTTGTTTCTTCATTACTAAAAAATAACTTAATTTCTAAAGAAATGAAATAGAATGCCCTAGAAATTGCTGTACAAAACATTTATTCCCACAAAAAAGTCCTGTTATTTCTGGTGAGGTTTTTGACTTGTATTCTGCACTACAATTCTCTATTAAACTGTACACTATAAACTATACTGTAGGAAAATAATACCTTGGGGAATTTTTAAATAGTTTATTATTCCATGGACCTTTTCCATCAAATGCTTTATTTTTTTACACACTTCCTCTCACCTCTCCTCTTCTTGATTGTTCTGCCTAATCCCATACCTCTTCACTATTCTAATAAACAACAGTCATATCAAAAAGCCAGATAAATCAATAAAATCATCCATTTAGAGCAGAATGAAAAATGGTGCGGTAGAAATACCCCTCAACAAGGGGCAGTGAAGGTTTGACTAGGTTGCTGCGAAGGGAAAAACAGCTTCTTGGAGGTGGATCTTAATCTGTTAACTAGAATGATCTCTGTGTAACAGCCTTATTTTCTGCATTTCCTACTCTTCCTTGTCTTGGCTCCTACGCTGAAATTGTTATTGTGGCAATAACAGGCATTTATGCTGTTTACACTATCATCCAAATGTGTGGCGTGATTAGCGTGCTTGCAACATGAGAATATTACGATGTTGTTTATGGCAACTACTGGCTGGGAAAGCCTTAGAGGGGAGGGACACCCCACACTACATTGCAGCTCACGCTGGAGCTGAACACGCTGCTGTGTTCCTCCTTCATGGGGAACAGAAGATCAGTTGCTTCCTCTCTCAACTGGTATCTCTCTGAGCTTCTGTTTGGATTTTGTTTCACAATGCAACGAGGAGAAAATAAGAACAGTTGAAATGGCATATATAATAATTGCATTTCATCCTAAAATGGTAAATTCTGCGTGCTTGAATGTGAAGCAATAAATACACCCAGGCTGAACACTTTGACAGACCCGCATTACACAGTGATGCAGGGAAACCAAGGCACGTTTCATGTTATTTCAGATTTTTGAAAGGAATTTTAGATATTTCCTACAGCCATTATGCTATCATTTCATATGGGCCAAAATTGGGCCATCATCAAAGGCAGCATTTCTGCTCAGTTGTGGGTATTTTAAATCCCTGCCAATATTTCTGAACATCCACAAATATAATTAAAATATGTATTTCAGTCCAGCCACCAGCTGCAAGAAATTACTATTGTTTTTTTCCTAAATCCACCATCCTTGTTCAGAAAAAAAAAAAAAAAAGTTGTCTTTCTTTACAAGCCAGTCTTGCTTTAACACTGTGTATCGGAGATTTCAGACAACTACTTTATCTGGAGATGGTTTGTTTTTCTTTCGTTTTTAGGAGTTTTGCTTGATCAGTAAATAAAGGAACTTCAGGAATGTATTTCTTCTTTTCACATAAAGATTTGATTGCCTGTATGTATTGCACCACAGAATGCAATATCTCTTTTTCATATGCAGACTACCTGATCTCACAGACTGGAAAACGGTGTAAACGAAATGTCAGGTGAGAAAAATGCTACATTCTGTGTGCCCGATCAGCAGCTACAGGTTTAATTTTAAAGAAACATTTTGACATATCTCCTGGCATTTTAACCTTTTTATTATTACACTGTTACCTTTGTTAACAGCACTGCAGTGGCATGTGGATTTATCTGACTACCATTTTGAAACAGCAGACTTGTTTACTACTCTTCCATACACCATTTCTTGTAGAAATCCTAGAGAAAGGGGGATAAATGCCTTCGTGCTGATCAGAGTAGATTACATCTGTGCTGAAATGCATAAACTTGGTATCTAAATCAACACTGTCCTGTTTTGATAGTATTTCATGTTAGGATAGCTTTTTGTGTTCTCTTTTCCAGCAAACGTATTTACAGAAATTGTACTCAGAGATTTAAAGTATCCTATTACTTTTTATACAAAGTATAACAGCACAATAACTATCAGCCTGTAGTCTGAGGGAGGAATTCCTTGATAAGATTATGGTCATTGTTTTAATCTGCCATCTCCGTTGTTTGTAACAAGTTTTGTCACAAGGAAAATACCATGCACCAGAATGCATCTGGCAAGAAAGTGAAGATGCTGTTGCCAATAGCTGTTGAGGTAATAAATGTCAATGCTAAATGAAGGACTGCAACACTTTAAAGAGCATCAGATCTTCTTGTGCTTCTCAGTCCTTGCTCGTATTTTGGCTGGATTATTTCTGCAGTCATGTCACTTTCCCATATTTTGATATAATTGTCTTAATATCATTTACACGGAGAAAAGTTTCAATGTACAAGAAAAATAAACATCTAAATAGTGAATGGCAAGGAGCTCTGTGTACTTCTACCTTTCTTCATGACATCTGTTGTCTTAAACTTCAGCTCCCCTTGCTTTCTAAGATTTAATAGGAAAATTAGTAAGAAATTAATTTCATTTCTGCAGGTGTAATCAAGTGAGATGGTATTCAGCGGTGTCTTCAGAAAGTAAAGTGCCAGTGAAAGCACTCGAAAGACTGAAGCTCTTGGAGACTTGTTACTCGTAGCAATTTCACTGGCTTTTTCCTCGTACACTGCCATCCTACGCTCACCTCTAATTGTGAAATGCTTGTTCACTTTCCATGTTTTAACCTCTACCCTCATTAAGGAGAGGAAAATGAACGGCTAACTTAGTAGTAGTGTTGTGACATAAATGTCATCCAGTATATATGTTTCCTCTCTAGTTTGCACATGCAGGTTAATTTTGTTCTTCAAGCCACAAGGGATATATGTTCACCCTGTCTTTTGCAGACAAGCTGGACCTCATTCTGCATGTCCTCTGAGCATGGCAAAGGTGAACCAGCTGTGGCTCAAGGATTCTGTTTAATCTATACCCATTATATCTTACATCCAATAAATGTTTGGAAAAAACTTCCCCTCTGGGGGGATTATTTCTACCGAAAAGAGAATTTGTCTCCAAAAATGTAATATACAAACTCAGAATTCCATAGTTCCCAAATAGGTTTTTCTTTGCCATTGTTTCTGCTCCATTTTGTTTCTTTCTTCATTTTAAGTAAATTGCAAGCAACCTCCTCAGGCAGACCACTATTTGGACACAAAAGGCAGGAAAGGTAAAACATACGTATAATCTGGAATTAGATTTTCAGGACATCCTAAAGAGAATGAGTATTTGCCCCCATGTACGTTGCAGTAGGAATATACAATTTCTACAGCAACTTGAATTTCTTTCCACAGCAGAATGAAATGTCCCCCAGATTCCCTTGGCAAAGGTTGCTGGACAATAACCCTGTGGAAGACAGCATTTTCTTCACCTCTTCTTTTCTCACCTTTTGTTCCCCACAAAATGCTTTGGGGTTGATTTGAAGCCCCTGTGCCATGTACAGCACAGGCTTTTCTCCTCCCTTGTCCACAGCATCCTAGCAACACCAAACCCTTTAATGGTGGCTGCTTATATGAGCTCCGAGTAACGCTAGAGAAAAGACAAGGTACGTGTCGTCACGCCGGCCCGAGGGTGGAAAAGCGATGGAGTGTGTCTGCACAGCATCTGCCTCTGACTTGCTGTCCACCCCCGTCTTTCCTTCTCAGCTCATATCTCACCTCCTCCACAGCCCACACCACAGAGTTAGGCTACTTGGTTCACGTTTCCTGAGGTGCTGCCGTGTAAGTTTAACAAGAAACGTTAAAGGTGCAAGGTAAATCCTGCCCGCGGTTGGGTGGCGGGCAGTTATGTATACATCTCATAGACTGGGTGAGTCCTGTTCTTAGTCAGATGCTGTAGTTTCTGAACAGTTCAGCATGATCAAACAGAATTTCTCTGAATTTGTTGCAGGAAAAAAAAGTGAAGAGGCTCTGACTCAATGTTTGAAATGTAGATAGCTTAATATTTCTATAAGAAGCTGTATTTTTTTTTTTCTTGTTTGACTTACAAGCAATATATGTGTACACCAGGTGATCTCACTTTATCCCTAAAATTACAGGGAGGAAGTGGTTACAGAGTTATTTTAGCTATTAACACCATCTACACTTGCTAAAATCTTTTTCCAGGAGCATGTGTTTTTATAATTCTAAAGTTAACATCTACTTAGCAACTAATGTTAGTAAACTAGTGAAAGAGACAAAAAAAAAAGCATGAGTGCAAACATTATAATGTAATGGATTTATACTTTGAATGTGGAAGTAAGCTACCTTTTATTAAGTAGTCTTTACAAAAATAGTGGCAGTCACATAGGTTAATTCACCCTGAAATAGTTTTTACTCTGAAGACACTTATCTTCAGGCAGTCAAGCAAGCAAATTAACACACTCTGGAGTTACTGTTACATACCTACAAAATATATATTTTTTGAGAACGAACAAAAAAATATGTTTCTCTCTAACTAGATGTGCGGTAGCTATATAGCTCTGCTCTATGTGGTTCTGCTCCAGGACACAGAATCCTTTATTTTCCTGATAGCAGCAAGATATTAGAATGTTTGCAGACAAATACATAAAGCATAGAGCTAAACACTCTTGGTGTTGAGCTTCAGAAAGAGGTCCTAAAGCTTCATGAGAGTGACTCCATTAAATTCAGTGGAATATTTACATTTATCAAGATGGCCTAGATGAAACTCAGGAGGCAGCAGGGCATAGTTTTTGAAACCAATCTACTGCTAACCAGAGAAGCTGAGAGATACTAATTCCTGATAGAAACGGGCTTGCCTTCTCATATGACCTGACACATGACTTAAACTATTTTAAATAAGTTCCTCTTAAAATGAATATGAATACTTTGCTCTTCTGTAGAGTCTGTTGGTTGAGGATTTTAGCTTGTGCTAAACGCCTCAGTTAATTAAGGGCCATGTCCTAGACATGGAGAGTGAAGCAGGCAACAGTCCGAGAAAGACTCAAAGAAAACATGGTTCCTTCCTGAGATTTGTGATCCTTTTTAGGCCAACAGTTTCACATGATTCCACTTTTTCCCAAGCTCTTTGAGGCAATCTATTGCCCTGTGGCACACAAAGGAAAGAGTTTTCTCCAACACTTCCCCAAAATTAATTAATTTTTCTTGGTCAAAATAAGGCACATAGGACAAAATTCTTTTTTATACCTTGAATGGCACACAAGTGCTGAAAGGCCAGTTACAGCCAGGGCCCAAATCTAACAGTGCCTTGTGAGGTCAGTGAGGGAGATGACAGCTATTTTACAAATGGGTCAGATCCATACAAATTAGGTAAAACTCTCAAAATTATGCAACAGGTCAGGGGCAAAGCTGGAACTAAAACCCACTGTCCTCACCATCGATCACCACGTGCTAATTATTGCCATTTACTTTACAATGCAAGGCAGATACTCTCCCCAAACACAGCAGAAGAAACAGTCCCCAGCCAGCAGAACGTACAGCCTACTTTAAGCAGTGAACATCATTAGTTCTTAGCTGGTCGATTCATGTTACATACAAGTTTCTACAGGACAGACAGGGTCAAAATCCAAAATATATCAAAGACCAGGAGATGAGAAGTGAGGGACATAATCAGCTAGGCATATATCAAGCTCTCCAAAATATTCTTTGTATTACTGTTTTAAATTGCAGTGCAGGGAAAAGAATACACCATTAAGTGGTGATGATTTTAGATTAAGCATTTACCCTAAGACAGGCTGCAATATCATACACAGACAAGAGACTGCTGTTTTTGAATGGCATCAAATTGTGAATTGAAGCACAGTGGGTAGGAAAGTGCTGCAAAGGCTTGTGAAAGTGATTGCTCATCTGTGTAGTAAAAGATATCCTTTTTAAAGTCCTGCTGTGACCGGTATAAAAAGATCAAGGGTGAGAGTCTGCATGTGGTATGCCAACGTGTAGGAAACAGAAGGAAAATCATTGTCCAACACAGGCCTGGGTACATTACAGGTGCATGAATAAGACAATACAAAATGGTGATAGAAAGTTATCCTACAAGTAAAACTTCTCTGAAATCAAGGTGGCTGTGATTTAAAGTGTTAGCTGATTAGAACCGGGGCTAGCAAATTTTCAAACAAGGGGTGTCAGAACTGTATTTTCTTTCTTAAATTAGAGGAAAGGCGTGACAGCAGGAGCTCAGCAGAAGCTCAGCAAGAGCAAGATGAGGTTTCCCCTTCAAGAGATGAGATGTTGCCAATTAGCTGACTGGTAGTGTCTTACCTCTGTGGCAGGCAGAAAGAAGCTCCCTGCTTCTGCTGCTTCTGGTATTCATTTGGAGCTGGAAGCCAACCCCTGCTCCAGATATCTCCCTTGAGCTGTTGTACCTGCAACAGCCTCCTACGCGCTATTCAAACCTGCTTGCTTGCTGACTTGAGCACTGGCTGTATCTTATGAGTCCTTTATTTTGCCCGTCGGTATTTGATGTCATTAATCTACTTTTGTTGTCAATGATGACATTCCCTTTGATGCATGGATGAAATATGATGAGAGAAAAATGTGTGCTGGAAGCTTTACGTTACTTTATCTGAGTGAGTTCCCCAGCGGTTACTCTGCAGGGATGTGAGAGGGTTGCAGTGTCATGGCACAGGGCACCAGATTTGGCCCCAGCAAAGGTTCTGTTAGCATGCATATCAGCAATTCACCCACGAGCTGTGAAATTAGCCATCTCAGGCTTCACTTACGTGCACCGTGCCCTGGGAAAATTGTCTAGGCCTAAGTTAAAGGCAAAAATTGATTCAGAAATCTGCTGCTGAACGCAGTAATAGACTTGCATGAAGCATTCCCTCAGTCATCAGCTCCACCTGTCACACAGGCGTGGACCCCCTTACAAAGCAAGAGGGAATGGCCAGTAAATGGAAGAAAATGCAACTTCTAAGGATTATTTTTCTATTTGCATTCACACCTTCTTTCTGAACATTCTTTTCAAGACCTAAAAACCTACTTTCATATGCAAGAGAGTACCTGTTAAAGCTTCATCTTAAGTTATTTAGTTTTCAAACATTCATTTTTTTTTTTTTTCCAGACAAGTGTAGTATACTGTTTGGCTCCTCTTGCTATGAATTTCCAGGGTATGCATTAGAGGATGTATGAATGTGGCTGTAAAAGGAAATACATATTAAATGAGAGTGGAGTTCACGTAACCATTTTATCAAGTAAACAATGATAAGGTGTCCTATCATCTTGCTACTTCAATCTGTCAGGCATATGTGAATTTTCAGTTTTTAGATGTTGCTTGTCTTCAACCAGCTGCCACAAATGCAGCCAAAATCTATTTCAAAGGAGAGTGTGAACTACTGCACCAAAAGCACTGGAAAGCTCTAAGGGCTGGTTTACTGCTGCATCAAACCTTTTAATGCTCACCATGCAAAGTCAAAAAGAAAAAAAAGCTATCATGGTTTGAGAGAAAGTTGTCTTCAATATAATGCGATAAAAATAATTACACTAGTGGAGGGCAATGCAAATGTGAACTTAGCTGCTTTCTGCCAATTCGTCCCTTTGAAAAATGAGAGAATTGGGAACAGCTGGCCATTGGCAGGGACACTCTTTTTGTAGGCATCGCTATCCCAGAGGACAGTTTTGTCTCTGAATGGGGAGGCAAAGGGAATGCGGGATTAAATTTAGGACAAAATGATTCTCTTGAGGTTTTTGGCAGAGTTTTAAAGGGAGAAGATTAAAAATATTATTTTTGTAAGTAGGGATTGATTACAGTTCTAACTTCTGAGAATGAAACTGGAAGTCTGAACTCTAATTTGAGGAGGTGGTTTTGAGGGAATAAAAAGTGCCATGAAACTGCACTTAAAGCCATAGGAATGGGGTTGGGTTTTGAGTTTGGGTTCTTCTGAGAAATGTTCTTGACAGCTTTTTTTTTTTTTTTTTTTTCTGGTGGACATCAACACAACACTTTAAAACAGGTCTGTTCTGGCATCATGCAAACCTTCCTTGAAAGTCAGCCAATGTAGGGAACGTGAAAAAAGCAATGGCAAAAATCTTGTCAGTAAGTAAGGAATCATGTATTGCTTGCATTTCAGCTTGTCCAATGACTTTATTGTTTTAGACAGTAAGCAAACTGCTGGCTTGGCCTTTCACCTTCTGTCCTAAACAAGTATTGCTGAAAGATATTGAAGTATTTTTGCCTTCTGAGATAAAATAGAGCAGTGTAATTTTTTGGCAGAGGTTAAGTGTCCAACATCCAGTAACAGGGCGTTTGGCCTGAAAGATGGCATACAATACTAGTAGGCCTAATAAAAACTATGGCTTCTGCCCTGTGCAAAGGTCAGTAAAGAGACCTCTAAGGTCTACAGGGTTTGTACTAATGGAACTGGACCAATAATTTAATCACTAATCTTGATTCTTTAAAGCTTTGCATGCTGTGTAGTCATTTATGTTGGTGCAAAGTGAGCAGAAAATGAAAGTAACACTCTCCTTTTTTTTTTTTTTTTTTTCTTGGCCAGAGCACACAATACCGTTGTTGTGCAAGCTTTAAGAGCGGCTACCTGACACAGAGTCTAGTAAAATAAAGTAATGACATTATGATTTGAAAAGTAGAGTAGGCTTATGCTGTTCAGTATTTTGTGGCGTATGAACATGATATTTCCAAGGTCATATTAGTGATAAAATTATGTTTGCTATCCTTTGGAACTCTGCTTGTTGTTCCTTGTTTTATACAAAACTTTGGACAGCAATAAATGACAAAACTCAGAGAAACTGCTATTGAAAAAGAGAACAATAACGGTGCAATAGTGCTTTGTTTGGGATTTCTAAGACTGACTTTTTCCTGACAGCGGAGCAAGAAGTGAAGTTACTGTTCAGATTGGTGCTGATGATAAATATTTGCATGATATATTCAATGCACAGAAAAACATTCGAGTCGGGTCACTTTGTTACAAGCATTCCCTACTTGTACAACAAACACAATAAATATTGCCGATGTGTAAAGGAAGCAAATCTATCTGTCTTTCAGCAGGAGGTGCAATCTACTCAGCACAAGACTTCATTTTGGTTTGGGGTTTTTTATTATTTGCACTACCACCCATCTCTCATTTGGTACACAGTATGATACGATCTCTGCAGTCGTTTTCTCCAGCAGTTCCGTATTGTTTTTCCTCATTGTCTTTTTGATGAAAAGTCTGCAATCATTTCAGATAACTGAGGAAGTGCTTTCCTTTGACATTGCTTTCTACAGTCTTTTGTAGTATGGTATTTGTCTCAATTTCTGCTTCACCTCCGTTATATTAGTTATACAGCTCTTCCTCTGGTGGGTGTTGATCCTGCAAGTGGTTTTACGTTGGCAGTGGCCTGCACAGGCCTCACTGGAGCCACTGGCACAACTGGTTGCCCACACACAACAACCTGTAAAGTCAAGACCTTAATTTGTTCAGTTACACATGGTTTTCAGTTCCCTTGCAGAACCTAGTTCACTGTCTTCTTGCTTCTTTTGCAATCATTCTCTAGCTGCATTGCAATTTGTATATTGGGTATAAATCATGATTAGATTAGCAGGGTAACTTTTTGCACACATTTGTCACCAGTGTAAGAAACAAGGTGTGAGGCACCGACAGCCAAACTGTAGTTCACGGTCACTGATTCTGTTTGTTAAGAGCCTGACATAGTTCACTGTTTTCAGTTTTGTGTAGTAATCTACAGTGACACTGTTACACGGCAGCTGTACCAGTCAAGTTCAGTCCTGCTTAGGATGTGCTTTTGCTGATTTTCATTTGGTGCTTTAGATTTCGGCTCAGTGCCAAAGCATCCTTTGGTTTCAGGCAGCGTTTCTGGTTCTACCATGAGGAGGACAGTGGCTTTCAGGGATGGGAGTCATCAGCCACTGATACGGGAATGTTTTATGCGCTCACTAGGATTTAATTTTCGATTCCCTGCTTCTTTGCAGTTAAAAAGCAGGTATAAATTCAATATTCTTTGCTGTATTGTGGTTAGTATGGACAAATAATGTAATTCTGTTGTGCAGTCATTCATACTCACTGTCCTGGGAACAAACAGCCTTGGATTTTTACCCTAGCTGTGCCTTCAAAGATGTTTCAGTGCCCAGGAACACAGAACGCTTTAGATCCTTTTCAGTCCCCCTTTGATACTGAGCCTAAATTGAAATACTCTGGCTGACACAGCCCTGCTTCCTAACAAGGTTAGCGTGACAGACCCAATTGCGTTTGGTGTACATTAACTCCTTTCCCTGGGTAAACTCTCAAACAGAACGCTGATGGAAGATAACACAAAAAGAGCTTCTTGAAAACAAACCATTTTTATCCATCAAAATGTGCTCTGAGCAAAGGTCTGTAACAATAAAGATTTGCATTTCCTCTTGTTTCAACCTTTGCCTTTCCTTGAAAGTTTAGTAAATTCCTGTCAATGCTGTTATTTCCCCCTGTGCACTGGGAGACTCAGACTGCTTGCTAGAGCTTCTCCAGTGGAGAGGCTCTCCTCTAGCTCCTGACAGGCCATTAAATCCACTTCTTTTCTCCTCCTGAAGTTCTTTAATGACTTAATGTTCTCTTTGATCCCAGGCCTTGGCCTGGAAATAGTAAACCTTGCTAGCCAGACTGGATCTGGCTAGCAGAGCAGGGACATTCTCCAATAGCTCCACGAGCTGTTCCCTGGGGAAGTCTTACGTCTGTCACAGTTAAATTTCTTGTTTGCGCTCTCCCGCACCTCCTCATCCTCACCTTTTTCACTGAGTAAGAGACTCTGGATTTGACTCAACAGTCCAACAGAATAGTATCAGACCAGGAATATATACTTAATATTTATAACATAGAATATGGGAGGTCATACATAGGAGTTGGGGAGACAGCAGAAAGGGAGATTTTGAAGAAAGCAGCACATTAATTTGAAAAATGTTGGGAAATACCAGTAAGTAATGGGAATAAACCTGCCCCAGTAGGTGTTTCATTTTAATTTGTCTTCTGCTACTACAGTCGTCTGTTAAAGCCTGCGCTTCAGATGCTACTTCCCATACACCAGAATGAGTTGAATTATACAGCCAAATGCTTTGTCAGGTTGGTGTCTCGTCTTCTAATGGCTCAAGCCTGCATTGCTTTTTTGAGAATGCTTTTATAGCTTGTCTGAAGCTTTCTGATACATTTATTACGAAGCACAGGTATATGTAGGCTAAAATTTTCAAGCCTGAGTGGATACAGTTAGACACCCTAAATCCGTATCTAGGCACTTAAAGAAATGTGATTTTCAGAGGTAGGGAGCATTGAAACACATTTGAAATCATTTTGAGCTCAGTACTTTTGAACACCAGATGACATTTTTTTTATGCTTAAGTGTAATTTCAAGCTCTGAAAATTTTGACTGCATGATGAAAGAGAGTTTTAGACTGTATATCCATTTAAAAACATTTCAGAGGGGGATAAAACTCTGATTATCTTATCTTTTTTTCCACACTGACATATGGTAGGTTTCTGAACAGGCGTCCTCTGGTAACATCTTGCATTTTAACATAAGAGTAATCTAAAAATCAGCCTTTTTCCTTCCTGTGGTCTGCAGTATGACTGGCTGTACAACAAAGCCTTGCCCAAGAAAAAGCGTACTTCAATAACATATTTTTGATAACTGCTCCTTGTATGTTCAGTGCTATATGTATTTAAGGTTTCATTACCAAAATAAGTAAGCAGGTGCTCTTGCAGCAATTCCTTCCAAATCTAACCGGACATCAATTTTACAGACTTCGTCCTCAGTTCTGAACACATCTAAGAGCTTGAGATTGCTTTCATTTGAAAAGTAACTGCAGACTAAACCCGAGTAATTCAGCTCTTAAGGGAGCACAGAGACAGAAACACCCTACGCTACTGAATTACATCTAGCTAAGTTTTGTGAGCTCCCTGTTCGCAAGCTGGATTTTCATTGGTGCCACTCTGAGCCTGCTGCCGTCGATGCCTACGCTGGCAGGATCTTTTCTGCTATGTGTTATGCTTACGCTATGGAACACTAAAAATTGAACAAGCAGGAAGACTATGAAGAAATTCCTGTTGTGAGCAGCATAATATTGTTCACGAGAAATACTAGAGAGACTCATCTCTGAATTTAAAAGGCAGTTTCACTTCGTTACAATGGTTTGTTCAGTATGAGCCTGATTCTGCAAATATTTATGCATGAGTAGCTTTACATAAATGAGTAGTTCGATCAAGCTAGGTTTTTGTGTATTAGTTCTTATGTTTAAATGTTTGGACAAGGCTAAATCTCTCTCTTTTGTGCCTTCTCAGAGTTTTCCTTTCAATTTTTACATAACTTGTAGCACAAATATTTGGTTAGCTCCCCTCTGCTCCCAACTTTGTATAACTTTGTTTTGACTTCAAATCAGTCATTGTCAGGCTCTGTCCTGGTACCTTGTAGATGACTGCAGCTATTACAGCATAGGAAACCCTAAATCCAACCCTGCAAAAAATGGTATTAAGTAGGGAAAAGTAGTTATCTAATCTGTATTAAGTTCAGTTGTTTTGTGTATGATGGTGTAGGAGTTGCTTACGCAGCTCAAATCCCAGATGGTGTCCTGCTATAACGCACAAGTAGTCTCAGTAGGAATAACTGAAGTTTGAAACACCAGAATTTATCTAACTACAAGGGAAATAAACTGGATGATATGAAGATTATTATCAAGTGAGTAAGATGCATTAGAAATTACTTTTCTTAATTCCTCTGTTGCCTTATGCACGACACCAATTTTCAGATGATGTCCCAGAGATGCGGCACTTGCTAGCCGAGGGGTCATCGCAGCCTCACTTCCGTGAGGAAGTTTCATTTGCTACCCAAAGCCCAGCAGAGCTTCGACAAAAAGCCATTTATTTACAAGGAGCCCAGCACAGAGAGTCGTCGTCGTCGTCCCCCCCCTCCAGCACCGCACCTTGCCTCCACGGGCCCTGCCCCTGGGGACGAGGGGCTCCCTGCGGGTCAGTGGCCGCCGTCATGGTGGCCATCAGCACTTTCTGGAACCGGAGGGAAGACGAAGCCCTCCCACTCCCATTGCTGACTGGAAGGGGCTTTCCTCATCGCCCTCCCCCTTCTAAACTTTCGAAGCTCAAAGGCAGCCAGCCCGGATGCTCCCAGAAGCCGCTCGCTGGCCTAGCAGGGAGCCCCTGTTTCCCGCTCTCAGCAGGGGAAGTGGCTAACGTCCCCCCCGGCCATGCTGCGTTCCCCGGAGTGACCGGGCCCAGCGCTGGCGCCGGCCTCCCCCGGAGAGACCCCCGCCTCCTCCGACCGTCCCCCCGGGCAGGGCGCGCTCCCGCCGCCGCCGCCTCTCAGCCCCTGGCACTCGGCAGAGGCGGGCGCGGAGGCCGGGCTCCCTCTGGGCGGCAGGAGGTGAATGGCAAGCGGCGGCTTCTCCCTCCCACACCCCAGTGTCGGTCTCGCCTCTTCCAGCAGCAGCAACAGCAGCGGCGGCGGCGGGTCACCTCTGCGCGGCTGAGCCCGGCCGCAGGGCTGCCGGAGAGGCGGAGGCAACCGGCGGCTCCCCTGGTCGCGGCGGGCTCCCGGGCGCTACCTGCGCGGCCGCCGCCGGGCTGCGGTGACATTGGGAGGAGACTCGCCCGAGGGCGGCGCCGGGGGAGGTGGGGGTGGGGGCAACAGCGTCTGTGCCCGCGGCCAGCGCCAGCCGCCACTCGCCCTCCCTGGGCGGGCGGGCTTGGGCTGCCCGGCTCGGCTGCCGGGGCGCTCAGCCCTTCATTTCCTTTCGCTGTCTGCGCTGCTGGAAGGCTCCGGACTATAAATAGCAGGCTCGCCAGCCACCCAGCGACACAGGCACGCAGCGGAGGAAAAGTGCCGCGCCGGTCGCCCCGCCGGGCGGGCGCCCAGCTGGCAGCCAGGTAACGGCCGCTCGGGGCACCCCGGGGCGGGGAGGTGGGGCGGCTCATTCCGCTGGAGAAAGGGTTTTGTTTCTTTCTTTCTCCGGCGCGTCGGGAGAGGTTAAAAGGTGGGAATCGTTTCCGCCGAAGTCCCTCCCTGTTATTCCCTTATCAAGTTTCTTAAGGTTACAAGCCCGCAAGGCAGAAGGCGAAGGCGCTCTCGTCGGGGGCCGCCGCAGCCCGGCCGGGGGCGCGCTGAGGGCGGCTGCCGCTTTCCCGCCGCTGCCGCGCGCCCCCCCACCCGCCCTCCCTTCAGGACCGGGGCTGAGGGAGGGGAGGCGGCCCCGGCGACCCCCGCCCGACCCACCGCCGCTCTCCGGGGATCACCGGGCCCGGGCTGCCGGGGCAACTTCCAGCCGAGACCCGCCGGAGGTTTCTCCTACTTTCTGGCGGCGGCGTCGGCTGTCCGGGTGCCGCCTCGGCCGCGGTGTCTGCTGCGCCCCCCGCCCAGCTGCAGCCGTGGCTCCTCTGAAGGGGCCTTGAGCGGGGGCTTGAGGACCTTATTCGCCACGGTTTTCTGTCCTGTTATAAAAGTTGGGGGTACTGGGCTGATGAGGCGGGTGGCAGCTGCCCCTAAAGGGGTTAATTGGGTAGAGTAATTGAGCTACAGGGTACCCATCCCCATCTTGCAACTCACAGCGTCTGCCGAAACGTGATGGAAACCACAGGAAAGGTATTACATACAGATAAGTGAGCGGAGTTGTAACTTGAAATTGTATCAGCCGCAGAAAGAGGAGGGGATATTAAATTTCTGAACTGTGATCAAGCGAAGGTTTGTTTTCTTTTCCCCGAAATGACATACGGGTTGTGAAGCGTGGATGGCAGAGCTTGTGCTATCTGCTTGGTCCCCAAAGCTAACCTGGTGCCTTATCGGAAATAAAAACGATAGGATGAAGTCTTTGCGGAGCTATGTTTTCGTCTGATGCGTGATTATGTTTCCATTTCTCTTCCTCGCAGGAAGGAGTTTTCTTGTGTATTTACCCATTAATGAAGTGTTAAAATAGATATGCTAAAATCAGGCTGTATATACGCCATTTAAATCTGGCTTTGAATCTCAAAAACAAGGTTAATTTTCAGTCTTCACTGGTTTACAGGCACCCTCTATCTATATTTAAAGGATGCCTACATAGCAAGAGTGATAGGGGAAAATGTCTGTATCAAAGCAAGAGTTTATGTAAATAGTTGGTTACTGACAAAACTTCTTATATTTGGATAAGTATTTACAAGTATCATAGCAATCTTAAAAAGGCAGTGTTCTAGTTATTTGAGTGGGTTTTTTTAATGTTATTTTTATTTTCTTGATTAAATTTGACCTAGGTTTAAAGCCCTGTGGTATTTTAGATTTTTTTTTTTGTGTCTGTGAACCTGTATACTGGATGTGGTTTGTGCATGTAAGTCCTCATTACTGTAACTATCCGTGCAAGACTGAATGGTGTTTACTTCACACATTCTAATAATTCTGCTAAAATTAAGATACAAGTCACAAGATTAATATGAGCAGAAATTAGTCCTATGAGATTTTTACAGCTGTGATGACATTAGTTGGGAGCATGTGGCAGTGTTACTACTTCAAAGCTCTATTTTTGCTTTTTTCCTTAGTTTTCTGACAGTTTCTACAGTATTCAAGATAAGATAAAATCTTTCTTTAAAATAAAGCTTTCCTTTTACTGTCTCTCTTGGACTACCTAAAGCTTGAAGTTCCAGTTCTCCATGGGTTCCTCAAATCTTGCAACTGCTGCTGATCTCTCTTTTGCTCTGGTTTCTCTGGAGAGACTTACCCGTGAGGCTGCCTTAGTTCTTTTTGATCAAAGAATTCTGTCTTCCTCAGGCTAAAGTATATTAGTTTGAGCAGGTGTATCAAGGTGCTTCCTTCAGATCCTCCCTTATGACTGTCTCCTTATCTTCTGATCTGACCTGAAGATTTCACAATGTTAGGGGAAGGTTTTTGTGAATCAAAATGCATGATTAATACTGTGCTTAGTACCTGGAAGTCTACTGTACTGCAAGACGACCAAAAAAAAGGAAAAAAACCAAACAACCAACCCACCAACAAAAAAACCTAGAAGTAGAAGATCTGCTTGGCACGTCGAAGTCAGCCCATGGAGGACAGCACTGCTAGTTGACAGTAAAGAATGGAGGCTGCAAGATAGTCTGCAGGTGAAGTAATTGCTCGAATAGGCCTAAATTCCCTATGAATTTTGAGGAGAAGTAGTGGGATTGATGTATCTGCTGAATTATTTAGCTTGTTCCGGGTATATATTTTTAGCATATGACTTCTGCAGAGGAATATGAAAACAATACCTCTTGGATTTGTGTAACAGATTTACAGGAGAAAGCAAGATAGTTTACTAAGAGGGACAAACTGAAAGGTGGGCAATTACTCCCAACACTAATGTTTCTTCAAAATTTATGATAACTTGACCCAGCATTCTTAAACACTTGGGCAATTAGCTATGTTTTTCTCTCTAATTTATATTTTCATAACCTTTCCTGTATGCCAAATGCTCTGACTGATGGAAATTTTTTAGGAAGGGCTAGTTTTGTTTGGCTTAGTCAATCTTTTGTATTACATTAATACTTTATTGTTACCATTGATGAATGGTGAATGTTATTTATCACACAGAAGTATTTCTTCTTCCAAAGTAATCTGGACTGATATAAATAAAATTCTATGATATACTTTTCCTTGGCTTTTTAAAAGAACTTGGAAATCTAACTTAGTGTGTCAAAATGTGGGGTGGTCAGAAGGTTGAAATGTTGTTTGGGGAAAGTTGGCAGTCCTGGCCTCACCAAGCCTTCGGTCTTGTCTACTACTTACCCTGGGTTTAGGAGCTCTTCCCACACTTCTTCATTTCACCTACAAACCTGGCAGTCTTGCTATGATTTTGTCCCAGATTCTCCATGTTGTTCTTTAGGAGCAGTCACAATTGATTTTGCTCTTGCAGCCCTTAAGAAATTTATTTTTTTTAAGGAATGCCTAATTCTTCCTTAACTCTGCTGGATAAGGATCTGGCCAGTTAGCTTATCAGGCTCTCTTGTCATGGGTAGTTCATCTGTTACAGGAAACCTGAGACAAACCTTGAAAGGCCGGCTGGATTGTGCAAGGTTTGAGTGTGGTGCTGGACTTTAGCTCATAGATGTCGTCAGAGTGGTAGAGGATTTTAATTAAAAAGATTTGCTCATCTTGATACAAAATCCATGCTGCCAACTCTAAAAAGGAGTTGAGGCTTGTGAATTTCAGTTTCCTGCTATTTGGAAGACTTATGTTAACTGCTTGCCAGCTGAATATTCAGAAGAGAAAAAACTGAATAAATGATGGAGGATTCTTCAGTTTATTTTTCCCATAATCTGTGAAGGTAGATACAGTTAATTTATCCAGGTTAGTAGCAGATCATTTCAAGGAAGAGGTTTTTAACCATTTTTTCTGTCATCATGAGTTAACTGAAGATGGGCAGAATCTCAAACGGCAAATCAGATTTATGGAATGCGGTCTGTTGTGAAAATTGCTGTTAGGAGACGGGATACATTTTCCGTCTTTCGAGTCTTGTGTACCTTTTTGGCAAGGTATACGGAGATAACATGCTGAAAAGTGAAGTGGTCATCTTATGCTGTACATGGTACGTTTCTTAATTTCTCTTGTAAGAGGGAGTGAATAGAACAAATTGTATTTCCTTACTCTGTAGGTTTTTCAAGTTTACAGTGCTAAAGTTTGCTTACAAGTTTCAGCAATGGGTTTTAAATTGTTTGATGTCAGTATCTGTAGTGGGATTATTTAAAAATCTAGAATTATTTCTGCTTCTGAGGTGTTTTAGATCAAGTTCTATAGAACTTACCACCCTTCTGAATCCAGAAGAATCTGGAAAAGGCAGTTCTTCCATTTACAGTAGTTTAAACTCTGTAGCTGCGCAGGAGGTTTAATGTTGATTTCTATAGGTTAGGATGCCAGTAGACTTTTTGCCTCAGCCTGACAAACTAAGCATCCTCTGCCTGTTTGTCAGTGAATTTGCCCTATAGGTTCCTTCACATTGTTTTTAATGTTGTAGAAGGCTGTATTTAATGAAAATTTGAAAAACAACACAAGCTAGAAGTGCTTACTTGACATAGTACGCTGTCAAAGTTGTTAAATGTGATGCTGTTTATCAAGTTCATTTCATTGGCAGGCTGAGTATGTGCTCTGTTACTGTGTGTGCCATAGCATTAAAAATCAAATCCATGTGTGGTTTTTCTGGTGGATGTTTTCTTGTATATACTTTTTCTGTGAAATTTCACGCTCTGCTATGACCTCAGCAAAAAATAATCCTGAGTAAGTCCAGTAGTAAAGTCGATCTGGGCTCTATCTGATTGAGGAGTGTTTTTGCTTAAACTTACCATATATGTGTAACTAAAACACTTCCATTTGTGTAAATTTTTTTCATTCTGTTAGCTGTACACTTGACAATAGGAGTTCCTTGCTTGCTGCAAAAACACAAATTTGGCAAAGACAGTGAAATGTCTTAATATGAGGCACTAAGACGACTCTGTTCTTGTAATTATAAGAGGTGGTTGTGTAATGGACAATTAAAGGGAGGAAGTCTTGTGGGAAATAAGCTTTTATTGTATTTTGACAGTTTTTCATGTACCATTGGGTTTTTGTATTTGTTTATTTACAAACTGTGATCTTAGCATATTATCACAATGCTAGTAAGATGCACTGAATCTAGGATGCATATTTCTGTTATGAAAATGACTCAAAAACATGAAAATGGGTATAAAAGTCTAGGTGCTAAATGTGACTTGGTATCTTGTGTGTTTACCGCCGTGCAAATGGAGCATAAGGCAGAGCGCAGCAACACTTTGGTATTGTACAGTGTTTCTATTACAGCAGTAGCATCGCTCCTCTGCCTCAATTGTGTGCTCTGTGTATGTGTAAATGGCCGAAGAAAACAGGTGTCGGTAGAACTGAGTTTTGTAGGATTAAATTATTTTCTCTGCTATAGTGACATAATTTTTTAATAAATACCTTTAATGAGTTATTCTAGTTTATACTGTAAATGAGAACAGGATTTGGTACACAGAGTAGGAGATACCGCATTTGATGTTTGGGATAGCGTCATTCAGCTATTTTTATGGTTTTAAAAATACACTTTCAATTGATGGGAAGATCTTTAGTTTTCAAATTAGTAAGCTAAAAGTTGGAGTGTGTATGAAAAGTGCCTTTTTGCTTTAGCCAAGTAAGTGTGTGGGTTGAGGTAGGTTGCTTGGTTGGTTGTTTTTTTTTTTTTCCCCTCCGAAAGGCAGCTACACAATAGCTGGAGTTTCTGGGTTACTGTCTTTCATGACGCACAATTCATGTGGTTTTTGTCGAATGGCCACGTGGTGCAGCCTCTCTCTGTGTTAGCTGGAAATGATAAAGATGGCAATGTTACCTCTGTGCGGGAAGTTATCATAAAGCGAACTTTCCTGCAGTCCCGCGCAACAGCTCTTTCCACGGGAGCCGTGTGATCAGGCTCATCACACAGTGATCCAGTGATTAAACCTTGGAATAAAGATAGAGGATGTAAATGATGAAGAAACACCTGGTTTATATGAAAATACATTGAAATAAGCATTCTTAGTTTAGACCTGCTGTTGAGAAATACTGTTTAATCTCATAGAATCATACACTTGATCTGCAGTTTCTATACAAGCACAGATGCTTAGCCTGCGTTAGCTAAGTTTTCGCTCAGTGAATCTATGTTAAACATTTTTTTGGAATGAGTTATATCTGATGATTGTTTAGCCACTGAGTTAAAAATATATGTACAACATTCTTAATTGTTGTGTCTAGGATTTTTTTTTTTTTTTTTTTTTTTTGGCTTTCCTACTGTTGGTATCAGAGAGCTTTAAGTTTTGGTATCTTGTTTCAGCTGGCTACTGTAGCCTTTTCTACACAGGAACTGATAGTTTCCAAGTAATATGAACAGAAGTGGTGGCTGCTGTTTCTAGTGAAGTGTTTTTTGGATTTGGATACCTCGGGTGCTGATAGTTGGAAGCGTGGAACGTGTGAATATAGCCTACACTAGATGGCAGTGTAAAATACGAGGAAGCCTTAAGACATTTGGAATTCTTAAAAAACCCAGTAGAAGCTGCCGCACTTATGGCTCAGTTCATATATAAGCATATTTTTGCTGCGTGTCCTCCTGTTAAATATGAGGTCACTTACTTTTCATCGTCCAAATTTGTCTTGAATGTACGTTTTTGAGTAAGAGAGTATGTTTGGGCAGTTGGCTTACTGTAAATTCAGGCTACAGTTTAATCTTGGTTAGCTGGCTTGTGTTTGTAGCTATCTGTTGGTTAGGAAAACCACATGTATTTTTGAAAATGTTGTTTAATATGTATATTTTAAAACTGTACGTCAAAAGCTATCAACTGATAAAACAACAATGAGTGAGACTTCTTTTTTTTTTTTTTTTTTAATAGCTGTATTATGACCATTTATCATTTACTCAGGATGATCTGGTATGTATATGTTGTTTTTCTAAAAAGAAAATAAATTGTACGTAATCTCCAGGGCAAATTACTGATGTCAGACTACATGTACTTTTACAGTTATTGTCTTTCCCTTACATAAGGTGTCTATGTGTGTGAAGTGATATATATAAAACCAGTTGCTGTGATGTTAGTCTCTTCAAAAATGGTGTGATATATGAGCCTCTAAAAGCCCGAACGTGTCATAATGTTATTTAGGCATTTCAAGGGAGCTTCAGTGAGAATGGAAGTTAGGATGTTTGTGAGCAGAATACATCCTTTGTTAGTTTACCTTGGAGTGCTTTCAAAGTTTACCTTTAGCAGTGTCTGATTATACAAAAATTCTGATCAAGGTTGAGAAAATAACATTTACAAGAAAGCTTTAGATCAGTTTTTGTACAGTCAAGATATGATAGCCTAGAGAGAGATTTCCCTACTAAAGCATGAAAAGTAAGAGGGATTAGAGGACCCAACCTATAAAGGTTGTGTGCGTAGTTGTTGAACTGCTTTGTTATATATTTGCAAGTGAAATTAGAAGGCAGTTTGATGTAACACCGTGAAAGTGTTACGTTTTTGTAAATTGGATTTTCTTTCTCTGACAAAAATGAAAAGCCTGGTCACAATAGCTTCTTTGGAACTGCGTACTGGAAAAAGCAAAGCTATCCACGTGCTGGGATTATTAAGTGTACTCAGGCTGTCAAAATATATGTGTAAACATATGTAGTAATTTGCACTAAAATTGATCCGTAATCAATCTGGAAAGCTGTACGTGCTTAAGATATAAGTCATGACACGCTGAATATGTTTGAGGAAAGAATACTGTACAAAATCCCAACTTCTGATATTGGCTCCTTTTAAGTAGAAGATAGAAAAGTACTATAAAACAGTAGGAGTGTTTAGTGAGGAAATAACACTTCCCTTTCCTTGCTTTTCCGCTACTGTAATGCTTTTTGCAGAAGAAAATGTTAGGTACCATTGATACCTGTAATATCAGTATTTTTAAGATAATGTGAAAGATTTACCAACAGAAAATGTAGATGTTCCAGTAAACCTATGCTTGGATGTTGGATACCTGGAGTACCAGGGGCACTTAGTGAACAATCCAGACCGAATGGAATTGTTATGTTTGTGAGCAGCAGGCCTCAAGGACATCACTGAAGCCGCTTGTGAGAAAGTACTGAAGCTGCCTGTAAGAAAGTACTGAAACCACCTGTGAGAAAATAATGAGGCCGCCTGTGAGAAAGTAATGAAGCTTCCTGTGAGAAAGTAAACGAAGCAACCTTGAGAAGAAGGAAAACAGCTGGCATACGTGACTGGGGGCTGAACGTGAAGCAGGGTGCAGGTGGAGAGAGCCGTGCGCGTGAACATAGAGACTTAACGAATCATATTTTAGCTAGGAGCGCGTGCATGATATAGTTAACCAATTAGTAGAGAGCTTGCTCATGATACGGAATTAGAAGGGCTATATTAACCGGGATGTATCAACAATAAATCAGCATTTGCTTGATCATATTGGTCGTCAGCAGTGTCCGTTACTTCCGCGTCAACACTTGGAGATGTACTGGGCGTGTGCACGTGGGTCTTTGAGGGACACAGTAAGTAGTCTACATTGTAGTAAGTAGGCTACATTTATGTAGTCGTTTGAAAATTCAGCTTAAACTTTTATCATGCATAGATTGCAGCAAGGGAAACCTTGTGTAAATTCTCCTTGGCAGCTCATAATCTTAGATGTTGCTTGAACTCCAAGTGTAAATTGAGATACCATGTCTCAGTTGGACTCTTTTGGGTTTGGCATTCACAGATTGTTTGTTTGCTTTGTTTTGATTAGCATTTTTAATTGAATGACAGGCTGTGGTAACTTTACATAAAAGAAGCAGCATGTTGAACATTAGTTTATTAGAAAAAAACATTTTGGATGCCCCTATTAATGTGAAGAGGAGTTGTCCTACAATTTGCAGCTGAAGACTGATCTAAAGGTGTGTGGGAACCTGACAGAGCAGATCCCTGACAAAAGCACACTGTGAGAAGTTACTGACTGACTCATAGGGTGAAAGGAATAGAGACACTGAAGCAAGATTAAATGGCAGTTTATTTTAGACCCCTATAGAAAGTATTCTAGAAATAAACTGTCTGATCTAGTGTCCAACACTCTCACCTCCAACCATGATCATGGCAAAACTGAAATCCCTCTATCCAGTTTGGGACTGTGTTTCATAAAAGCTGAGAAGGCTTGATCTGTGCAGGTGTGATAGTATCAGTCCTATTTTCTTTATTTTCTTTATTTTTTTCCTCCCCCTCCCCACCTCAATCTGGAGCTCAGTCACCCAGTTTCTTGATAACTTTGTTCTGGGCTAGCACTTGACTATTGTTTGAGATCCACTAGCTTGTTCTCTAAAACTTTACTCCTGAGAACGGGTCTCATGGCTAAGTGTTTGGGATGCTGTTGAGTGTATCATGCCCATGGCATGCTGAGTGATCAAAGATGCGTTAGACTACCAAAGTAACCCTCTAAGTTTACTGTTCTTAATAGTAGATGATACAAGGAAGGTAAAAACTTTTTATTTATCTTCTTTTTTTTTTTTTTTTTTTTTTTGCGTGTGTGTAGGGGAAAGTTCTTCTATTTTTGTTACCACAGATGATTCAGTTGCAGATATAGCTTTCTTGACTGTTACCTGTGGTCATAGGTCATAGCTGGAGGAATTACTGATATTCATCTTATGAACAAGATGGTGGGTCCCAGATGAAGCCTCCAGAGCTCCTGGGAACAAGTCACTTCTTACCTGAGTAGTGGGGACTAGGGGAAGCTAACCCATCTGGAGGTGTCGGCTTATTTGTCTAGTACAGCTAAACTTTGTAGTCTTCTTCCTTAGGGTAGCATTTATTGGCTGTCTTATTTAAATAAATCTGATGTTCCACTAAGAAACATGCTACAATTGTTTCCACATTACTGTGAGAAGATACATTTATAATAATTATTTAAAATACCTAATTCAGCACTTGCTCAGCTTGTTGAGCAGTTTGCTAATGAGGTGTCCTAGAGTTATCTATGAATATTTATTAAGATTTATATCAACAAGAGAACACAGAAAAACTGTACACTTTTCAAAAGAAAAATTACAGTTACTCATTTTCAGCGCACTAAAATTACCTTAACGATCAATTTTGGTATGTTACAATAGAATGACAAGCTTGGGCATTTTGCCTGAAGCAGTGATCTATTTTTTTTTTTTTTTTTTCTCCTCTGTCTCATCTAGTTCATCAAAACAAGATAGTGCAGGTAAAGTGGAATTTTAACTGAAGTTTGTGGCTACCTCTTTTTATTAATACAAAAATAGTGAATAGCTTTGTCCTCATGAACTATTCCAATTGGGAGGGAAAACAAAACACACCAAAACATATGCACTTCTGGACTATTTTAAGTAAAATACTGATGAAGATCTAGCCCGTGCCTGTGGGAATTTGTGCTCTTGTCAGATACTTCCTAAGTTCTGAAAAACATCAGCTTTGAGAATCTATTTTTGTGTTCTGAGAAAGCAGTGTCTCCCACTATAGTTTGAAGGTTAAGGTAGAAATATTTTTTACGAAAATTAAATTACAAAGTGCAAGAATACTGAAAACGTAGCAGAAGATATATTTTTTTTTTAAGCAGTTTTAAAAGACAACACCAGACTGCCAGTTATGACCTTAGTTTTTCATTTCTGTATTTGGAGCAGTGTTGCAGCTTTACATCCAGATAATTTGTTAGTTCTGGTATAGTGAATAATTCAAAAGAACCTTTGTTGTATAGTCAGCAGTGTCACATATCTCTCACCTCCACTAAGTTATGGGAACAGATTCTGACCCCATTTGCAGTACTGTAAATTTACTGAAGCTCAAGGAAGCGCGATGTAAGATACTGGCTTTTGGGTTTTGTTTTCTAAAAAAAAATTCTTATCTTAATTTACAAATTAAATTTTAAAAAATATTAGTAATGTAGCCCCTCTTGCGTGGATTCTGGAAATGCACAGAAGGGACAGGATAATCAGAGAGATACAGAAGTGGCGGTATCTTGGAAGGAGGTATAGGTCCCATCTTGAAAACACTCATTGAGCTGAGGCTGAGACTCGCGTTTTGGTCAAATGTACTGATAGCTTGAACAGGCAAGGTGTCGTGGTTTTGTTTAGTGAGGGGGGGCCTAAGGTGGTAGCTTCTGTAGGAAACTGCTAGAAGTCGCTCCCCTTTGTTCAGGGGACTTGGCCAGGCCTAGGGCGGACCCGCTGCTGGCCAAGGCCGAGCCGATTGGTAGCAGAATGTCTCGTGATAACGCCTCTGCGATAACGTATTTAAGAATGGGAAAACAGAAAAAAAGAGAGAGGAGAGAAGATGTGAAGAAGCTGAGCAGGGGCAGAGGCGCAGAGGGGGAGGTGCACGCCTATGGGCCTTGCAGGCCTCACCCTCTGGCCTCTCGCCAGGCGGCCGACTGGGCCCAACTCGGTCCGGCCCGGCTGCAAGAAGTGGAGAGGAGATGAGAAGTGAATGAGATGTGATGTAAAAAGGATCCTGAGAGACATCTACCAGCCTGTTGTGAGGAACGGCTGCAGACGCCAAGGTCAGTTCAGAAGGAGGGGGAGGAGTAATGCGGCTCCTGGCCAAGATTCCCCTGCCGCCTGTGGTGACGACCATGGTGGAGCAGGTTGTCCCCCTGCAGCCCATGGAGGTCCACGGAGGAGCAGAGATCCACTTGGAGCCCGTGAAGGACCCCGTACCGGGGGAGGTGGATGCCTGAAGGCAGCTGTGGCCCGTGGAGGGCCCGCTGGGACAGCTGTTCTGGAGAGACTGCACCCGTGGAAAAGATGACCCACGCCAGAGCAGTTCCACGAAGGACTGTGGCCCGTGGGAGGGACCCCACAATGGAGCAGGGGAGGAATGTGAGGAGTTCTTCCCCCGACCATGAAGCAGCGGTGTAAAACAACATATGATGAACTGACTGCAACCCCCATTCCCTCTTCCCCCCTGTGCCGCTCGGGGGGGGGAGGTAGTAGAGATAATGTTAAGCTTGGGAAGAGGGAGGGGTGGATGGAGGTTATCTTGTTCCCTGTCTCATTACCCTGCTGTTTGTAGTAATAAATGAATAGTTTTCCCCAAGTCGAGTCTGTTTTGCCCGTGACGGTAACTTTAAGGATTTCTCCCTGTCCTTATCTCAAACCTCGAGCCGTTTTTCCTTATATTTTCTCTCCCTGTTTTTCTCGGAGTGTGGGGGGAGTGAGAGAGAGACTGCGTAGTCTGGTCCAATCGGGGCTGAACTACGACACAAGGTAAGATGCGTCTGTTAGAAGGGCAGTGAGAAACTGGAGGAGACCTAGTGTCTGCAGAGCAGAGGACCTCTGGGGACTCAGAAACATCAGAGCCAGTAGAAATTTTCCTACCAGATGGGAAATGAAGGGATATGGCATGACCGGTCAGTGTTGCAGCTTTCCTGAATCTTTAACAATGAAGTTAACTCTATATGTGTGCTCGGCCACTTTCCATCTTACCTCAACGGTTGTTTTTTTGCTGTTTAGAGAACTTCTGTGTATATGAGGGGATGATGAGCTGGCTGCCTCCTTAATGTTAACATGTGAGACTGACTCCCTTTGTGAGGCAGGAATGCAACAGGGTGCTTTTGGGTCACGGAGAGTATCAGAATCTTCGGTGTCTTTAATTTGGATTTCTGAGTATCTTGGTGGAACGCTTTTGATTCTCTTTAACTCTTTGTATTAGCAATGATGATGTGTCCTGTTCTTTGTCTTTTGTGTTGTTGGTACAACGGGAAGCACAGACTCTCCTGGTTGCCTTTTTTCTTTTGCCTGCCTGGCATGGTGTCCTGGCCTTGCAAGGTCTTTAGTGCCTCCTTTCTGGACACCCGATGGTAAGCTTTTACCATCCAGAGGGATCTTGTCAGGCTTGGAAGGTTTTATATGTAGAAGTACTGTTGGTCAAGCAGACCTTGAACTAAAATTCTATTCTCACGTACTGTTAAGCAGGCAGGGTTTTTTTTTTGTGGGTTTTTTTTTTTTTTAGTGAAAAGTGTGTGTAGTTATTTTTTTGGACCTTAAGGAAAAGTGTTCGGTATGCCTGTGTTCATTAGTGAGAAAACATGTAAATGTGAAGTCTCTGACATACTACAGTTAACTTGTCCTCTGTCAGTGATACTGGCTCTTGCTCTTTCTTCATACGTGGTGATCTTTCAGATTGTTTTATTTCTGTCCAAGTAGTGTTGTTCCCATTATAGCCCAGTGAAGGATATTCATAGCTTTCAGAACTGCTTCTTATCATACCCAGACTACTAACAGGATCAGACAGTGTAAGCCAGGACCTAGAGTTGAGGTGGGAGTTGCATGTAACTTGCCATGCTCTTCTCAGTAGAATTTTCTGCATGACAGGTGATGCAACCAAACGAGTAAACAAAATTCAGATCTTGTAATATCTGTAGGTAGCAGGTGTCTGTACAGGTCATGGCTCAGGTAACTGAAAATAAATGAAGTAATTTATACTGTATTTAGAATAAACACTGCCTTAGTCTATCAACTTAAAAGTCATTGTATGTGAGGAAAGGGACACAAAGTGTAAGTAAGTTCATAAGACTGAACAGAGAAAGACAGACAGATAATTCTTCTTGTTTACTGTGCCACACATGAGGAAAGAAAAAAAAAAAGGAAATGCCTTAAAAGAATTAAGAGTTACCAAGGCAAGGAGGAGATAATTAAACCATCAAACACAGGGAATTTCACAGCCATTGTGGGTAAACAAGTCTGGCTGCTCCAGGCAAGGGACCAACTTAATTAAAAATAAATAAATAAATTAAAAATCTAATTTAGTTAACTCATTTATCAAAGAAATATGTTTCAAAACCATTAGTCTTCCTACAGACAGTAACACTTTGCCTATAATTGCAGCATTTCAGAAAGGGAACTTTCTAAACTTTCTTTGGCATTACTTTAAAAATGTGTAAACAGCATGGTGTGTGAAAGTGGTGGGTTTTTTTGTTGTTGTTGGGTTTCTTTTAATCTTAACTACTTGATTCTTAATTTCTTTTTTGATAATAAATATTTAAATTTCCTTTTCTAAATGAGAAGAAAGCCGAGATCTGTAGCAGGAATTGCATTTTGTTCTGTTTATTTGGTAGATAAATACCTTATGACCTTTCTATTAGTATTTACTCTGTACTCCACAGGTCTAAAACTACCTCCCAGTTGGTCTTGATGATACATTGCTAATTAAAGTTTGTTTTTTCTCATTTCTACTGATGAATCTGATAAGCCTTTTTCTTAAAGAAAAATATATTTAATCTCATTTATGGATAGTGGTAGTTTTAATGAGATATTGACTGTTAGAAAATATGCTTAGGTGTTTAAATTTAAGGGGAAAAAAAAACCCAGCACGAAACTCTTTTGTATTAATTTCTTTATCTCATTACAGCAGCCAGCAGAGATTTTTGTAATCATGTTTTTAATTTGAGTAGGAAAGAATGTAGGAAAGAGGTAGGTGAGCTCTCGAAGCTCAGTATAAAGAGTATAGTCTCAGCAGGTATGATTCCAGGACTTGAGCGTTTTCAAAATATTCGAAGAAATTGAATTCAAAGCGCTGAGTGAGCTTGAGCAGTACATCATCTGTGCGATCAAGCAAACAGTATTTGCACTGGGTTATGTAGTTTATGGTGGTGTGGATGCCATCTTGGCCTGCCAGCCTTGTCTTGTCTGTTGTCGCACCACTGTGGCTACAGCATCACCAGCTGAACATACACATTAGCACGTGGGGGGTGTATGGTAACGGCTGGATTGCACAGGGAAGGACTCAATTGCTCAAGTAAAGATGAATCATAGAATGGTTAGAGTTGGAAGGGACCTTCAAAGGTCATCTAGTCCAACCCCTCTGCAAGGAGCAGGGACATCCCCGACCAGATCAGGTTGCTCAGAGCCCTGTCTAACCTGGCCTTGAATGTTTCCAGGGATGGGGCACCCACCACCTCTCTGGGCAACCTGTGCCAGTGTTCGAATACTTTAAGCTTTCAGTTTGAAGTAACATTTTTACTTGTACTTTGTTTCCTAAATTGTTACAGAATATGTGGTGTGGTATTTGCAAATAGCAGAATTACTTGATAAATTACTCGCATTCTTACTGGTCTATGTAGATGCATTAGTCACTGACTGTTTTACTGTAGTTGGGGAAAAAGATAGAACGGAGTGCTCATGTATAAATGAACAAATATAAAGCTGAGTGCCAGAAGGCCAGCGAGGGAGAAAATATAGGCATGCAGAGGTACCCGTGGGACCAAAAGGAAGACATCGGCATTCTCGTAAGAAGCTTCTGCTGCTGTGCTTACACTAAATTAACAATATGTAACAAGTTTTCCTGTTGTGTCTAGTTGTACTACTACCTTGTGCCTCTGTGATATAATTTTGCAAGTGTTTTGAGTCAGGGTGTGTGCGTGTGTACCTCTTCTAGCTCAGCGGCGCAGTAATTCTTGATACTAGCAACTAGATTCAACTTCAAACTCATATTATTACAGGTCATAGTTATCTAACACATTTTTTTTTTTTGCAAGTAATTTTCCAACTTACTTTTAGTTGTGAATTTAATATTCAAAAAGTAAGGTTTCTTAATGTTAAGAGTAATATTAAAGAACATTAATATTTAATTCAGTGTCATAAGAAATAGCGTACAGTCATTTTTGCAAATGAGATAGATAAGATATCTCTCATAGTTCCTTTGGATTTTTGGTGGTTATTAATCACCCTTTGCTTAAGGGATAAGGCATTAAATCTTCCTTTGTATGTGTCTGCCAGAAGTTATATTACATTGGAACTAAATAAACACTAAATTGGAAGGAATTTAGATTAAGATCCGTATTTGTAGACTTTTAAATTACCTTAATCCTGAAAAACAAAACCAAAAGTTCTCATCTGTGTCAGCGCTGCAGTAAACTCTGGATTGGCACGGTTTGTACTTCTGTGCTGCTCTGTCCCTGGCACTGGATGTTTTACAGCTCTATTCTTCATTCATGGAAGTGCATAAGTAGAGGTAGGATGTAGTGGGAAAGATGTATGCTCATAAGAATTTCACTCTGCAGGGCAGTTTACTGGTTGTAGTTGATGACTTAACTGGAACAGAAAGTTCAGGTCAGACCAAGAAATTAACCTCCATTTTAAATCTGCATCCTTATTAAAAACAGAACACATTGGAGGTTTTAGCAAAAGCCTTGCTGTGAGTTATGATTTGAATGGCTTTTTTGAAGAATGTTTTTCAAGATTTCTTCTGGTTCCCATGTGCCTTCACCCCTTGAGGTGCAGGGGCACTTTTGCACTCTTAGCTGCTTACCAGCCCAGTTTCCTATCCTTTGGCTTAGTTGCAACATAATATAATTAAGAATTATTTAATAATCCGGTTAGAACTATGTATTGCCATGCACTGAAATGATAATGTTCAACATTTCTTCTCCTTTGTTCTTTGTGTCTTTAAAAGTGATAGTTTTCTCTCTTAATCTAAAATTTAATGTTTATTCTTCACACTGAATGCAGGAATTTTAATTCTTTTCAACATGGGTATAGAATTTCTGGCTGGAAAATGTCAAATTTTTTTTTTTTTTTTTTAGAATACATAAAACTGTTTAAGACCATTTTAGGTACAACCTTGTAGAGACTTTCTGCCACTGTATGGAAAAAAATTTACCACATTTATCTGGGAAAGAATAGAGTGATTTTTTGAGAGAGAGCTTATGGTGGAAATCTAGCTTTGTGGAAAGAAAGACTAGGTAGTTCCTTTAGTAAGAGACAGGGATAATTGATGTAGGAGGTAGGACTGAAGGATCAGGATGAGAATATTATTTTGGGAAGGTTGAAAAGGATGGACACTGATAGCCTGGAAAGCTGGAGGTGAAGTGATAGTCCTTTTTGTTCATTTTGCTGTCTTTATTGTTTTCTTCCTTAGTTTTTGAGACTGTTTTCCTGACCAATTCTATTAATTCACTCACGACAAAAAGACGGAAGTTTGAAGTATGCTTGTGCATGTTGTTTCAGACTAACGAAATAAAATGAAAAGTAACTGAGTTTAGATAAACTGTCTCATTATATGTCTTGTCTCCTGGTTTTGGTGGTGATAGCAGGGCAGCTGCAAATAAGTTGATTGCACAAACCTTTAAGAAAAAGTCTAAACAAAAACCTTTCTCAATTCTATGTCAAAAGTAGCCGTTTGTTTTCAATTTCTATGCCCGTGTAGGTATGACATTCAAATATAAAATAGAAGGTTTAAAATTTTAATATAGTTTATCAATAAAATGCAATTTATTTTGGATAGTCTACAAATAAATTGCCTTATGGCTATCAAAAATCTTTTGCAAGCCATAATCAAAGTGCTAGCTAAAAAAAAAAAATCTAGTTACCCTTTTTCATTTGAAGAGAATGGCAAATGGTTGTAATTTTTCGATCCAATACAGGAATAAGTAGTCTTAATAAAGCAATTTTAATCTGTAAAACCAAGACTGACTTCTTATCCTACTGGGACAAATGACCATTTAGAAGGCACTTGGGTAGTAGTAACATTTATCGGTATATAATTTGTTAGATGGAGAGAAAGCTTTATTCTATAAACAGATGAAAATATCAGAGAATATCAGCAGACTTGGAAATGTATGTTGTAGATAGGCATGAAAGAAAAGATAATCTAATGGTAGTCACTAACTTTTTTTTTTTTTTGCTAAAGTTGGCATCTTCCTAAATGAAGCTTGGTTGCTGTGTTTTCTCCACTCTAGGTGGACCGTACTTGAAGGGGAACTGTACTGGATCCACTTAGTCTGCGTCCAGTAACCCAGTGCTATGGAAAAGATGATAACAAGTTCTTATTTGTAGTAGTTTCTCTTCTTTTGTCACTTCTCGCCACTGACAGAAAAAAAGAAAGGCAGAAGAGCATGCAAAGCCTTTCCAGGTAGTATTGAGTTCCACCATATGAAATAAGAGTGATAGAAGTATTCTGTAGTCAGCTGATACAGGGCAGCAGTGTATTTATTGTACTGGATGGCTTGTCACCCAATACATTTCCTGAATGCTGTAACTGAAATGCATGTTTTAGAGTTAAAAAAAAAAAAAAGTTAAGTTTGTATGGAGTGCAGTGCTGAGTTGGAATCTGTGTACCTGCCAGCAGCCACTGGTAAACTGGTACTCATCACTCCTTGAAGGGTAGTTTAGCAGACCCAACAAAGGAAGGAGGCAGAATTGGTATTATGGGATTGAGTGATGATGACATAAAGAGATAAATTATACTTTTTTTGGGCCAATGATCTAGGGCTCAAAACTTAACTGTTGTATTTTTCATAACCACTTTTTGCTGTGGCTTTCTTGCTTTAGTTTTATTGTGTAAATTACCAGTCAAATCAATTGTTTTTGTCTTTTATCAGCATCCATGGAAATGAAATAAAATAGGCGAGAATGCAGCTGTCAGTGGGAGCTGTGCTCATTTAATGACTGTAAAATTTGACCTCAAGCTAGGTCTCCTTTTATTTTCTTTCCTGTGGATAAAGGATTTGATGGAAGAATTTTGGTATGATAGTGTTTCAAAATTTTGACATGTATTTAAATGGATACAGACTGTATGCTTGAATCTGTACTTACCCTTTCACTTAACCTGGAGACTTATAAATGCAAACAGAATAAATGAGCAAAGCATTCAGTAAAATAATCTTGAGTGATGCCTGCCATGTAAGAAAAACAGCAAACTGACTGCCAGACAGTATCAGACCTAAAGGAGACAACCTCAGCTCCGGCCAGGTATGGTAAAGAGTTGTAGTAAAAACAGAATCATAGAATGGTTTGGGTTGGAAGGGACCTTTAAAGGCCATCTGGTTCAACCCCCCTTCAAGGAGCAATCAGATCAGGTTGCTCAGAGCCCCGTCCAACCTGGCCTTGAATGTTTCCAGGGATGGGGCATCCACCACCTCTCTTGGGAACCTGTTCCAGTATTCCACCACCCTCATTGTAAAAAAAATGTATTCTTTATGTCTGATCTAAACCTACCCTATTTTGGTTTAAAACCATTACCCCTTGTCCTATCACCTGCTAAAAAGTTTCTGCCTGTCTCTCTTATAAGCTCCTTTCAAGTATTGGAAGGCCGCAATAAGGTCTCCCTGAAGCCTTCTCTTCTACAGACTGAACAGTCCCAACTCTCTCAGCCTCTCTTCTTCAGAGGGCTGGAGAACCTCTCTGATCATCTTCTTGGCCTCCTCTGAACTCCCTCCAACAGGTCCATGTCCTTCTTATGTTGGGGGGCTCCAGAGCTGGACGCAGTACTGCAGGTGGGGTCTCACCAGAGCAGAGCAGAGGGGGAGAATCACCTCCCTCAACTTGCTGGCCATGCTTTTGATGCAGCCCAGGATGTGATTGGCTTTCTGGGCTGCAAGTGCACATTGTCGGGTTGTGTTGAGCTTCTCATCAACTAACACCCCCGAGTCCTTCTCCTCAGGGCTGCTCTCAATCCATTCTCCGCCCAGCTTTGTGCTGCAATGTAGGTATTGGGTGGTAAGCTATCCTTTCTATATTTTTGTGTTCTTAATGCTCTGGTTTAGAGTAAACAGACAGCATAAATGCTGCTGATATGTATTAAGATGTATGAAATGTCTTAAAACAGTGATTCCCCACCTGTGATGGCAGCTGGTGACACAGCTGTCTTCTGTGACGAGTCAGTCTGGCACTGCTGTAGGCAGAGCAGGATCACTGAGAAACCTGAGATATGTTTTGTCTTCAGGGCTCTTTTTCTGTTAACTACATAGATGTCCCAACACTGATCATCATCTCCTGAGTGCAAGATCTGAAGTACAGTACTGGATTTTGGGACAGTGAAAGATTAAACTGTTACGTTTCTCTCTTCAGGCTCAATTGGGATTGCTCTAATTTATGTCAGTTTTGAGCTGATGCCTCACAGTCTCTGTGCTGTTTGGATTAGTCCAAGCATAAGATGCTTTGGTTGAATTGCTTCTCTCATGCTTAGATTGGCTTCCAGCACCTCTCTCCGTGGGGTGAAGGTGGATGTAGGACTTTTTTTTTTTTTTTAAATTTTTTTTTTTTTTTTTTTTTTTTCCTGAGGAGATGAGGATTTATTTTACTCCCAGCCACATCATGGCTTCTTCGAAGAATTAGCCCAGAATAGAGAAATGACATATTTAATTTAGATACTGTTCCTCTCCTTTCCCCTTCTCTTCATAATGGTTCCAAACACTGTACAACCAGATACATGAACTATATATTGGTAGCTGCCAATTCTTCTGTTGATGGATTTTTATTTGTTTATTTATCTTTACTGTGTTGGGGTGAAATTCAGCAGCCATTTAACAGAACTAACTAGGCACTGTTAAGGACAAAGAGAAGAATACTATCTCTCTGAAACTGCATAGGAAATTCTAGATGTGTATTTTGGAGTTAGTGGGATTTTGCCTGAGATGCCATAATTAATGACCTTAATGAAAGGCAAGTCTTTATTGCTTTGACTCTTAACACCGGCTGTCATGTCTATGTTCATCCTAGTGTCAGATGGTGCTGTGCCACTATGAAACTGTCAGTTTTTCACATTTTCTTTTGAGCTGTAGATGCCCAGAAGCCCTTTCTATCTTGGCGTAGTGATGAGTCCGTGAAAGTTCTTTGACTGCTTGTATTGTACGTGTTTTTGATCTGCTTACTGCTGAGAATACATAATACACAGTTGAATACGCTCTTTGCTGGAGCTGTGGAAGAATACTTAACCCACAATTTTAGCTTTAATTATTTTTTCAAATGTAAGTGAAATTATAGCTCACCTCAGCATGAATATTCTATTGAGAATGTGAATTTAACTAGGAAAAGTTCTTAAAATTAAACATCTACTTTTTCTTTAGATTGAATCTTTTAATAAAATTTGACTGATTCTCCACAGTGTTTTTTGTATTCTCTATCAATAATACTTACATATAAGCTTTTTTTTCTGAATAAAACTTCAGCAAGTTGATCAGTTGTTGCTTTCTGCTCAATTTTACATTCAACTCAGCTTGATTTGTGTTGGTAGCAAGTAAGGAGCAGAAAAATAAATTGCTAGTTTTGTATGTCTCCTGACCAGAAATGTTTCTTAGTTAGCTATTCCATTCTTCTTATCCTTCCAGTCAGGGCAGTCTGTACAGAAATGAATTTCTTCATCAAAGTGAGAGAACATACCACTTAAAGTGCCGTTTTCATCCTGGAAATGGAAAATTACTTTTCCTCTGGAAGGCACGAGCACTCAGACACATCTAATGTCTTTGCAGCTCTTTAAGAAAATTAATAAATCAAGCTGTCAGGCCTATAAATGTCCAAGAACTCGGTGATTCTTCCAAAGCTCAACATGTAGAACCAGAATTTTGTCCCTTAGAAATGCAAGTGAGTAAGCAGAGGTCACCAGTTCACAATTTGTTAGGTACATCATCGATCTTTCTAATATGTCCGAAACATTTGCTCCACAAATATACCATACTTTGGCTGATTGAACACGAAGACTGATGTAGGATTTAGGGTTTTTTTTCTTTCTTTTCCTAGTTAACCAAAATGTATATGGTAGAGGACAACGGTGTAAGGGAAGCAAAAGTGGATTGAAGTTGTGCAGTCATTGATCAAGTGATCAGTCATTGAAAGGCAAAGCATTTGCAGGATCACAGCACTAACATCCAGCTATCTGTGACTTTCAGGGCCTGTTTTATCTACCAAGGTTTTGAGGAGTATACAGCCACCTTGTAAATACCTCTGCTGAGGAATCATTTATTTTATTGTCAACAGGATGACACCAGTCTATAGTTAGCCATGTCTAGTCTGTAATCAGACTCAGTGGGGCAGATTAGGCGCTCTCGTAAAGGGAACCTGGCTGGGGAAGACTGGCAGGAGAAAACAACATAGATAGTGAAGAAGCTGGACTTAGATAATCAGTACTTCAGGTGAGCAGGGAGATTTGTTTGTTTCTGAATGCTTTGCTTAAATGTTAGGCTAAGAAATAAAACTCTGCCATCCTCTAGACATAGCATTCAGTCCTTTCAGATCTTAGGAAATTGTTTATTTGCATACATCTATCTGCTTGATTATGTGAGGCTTTTTATTTGCTTAATGGTGGTGATCAGCTATGCTATTACAAGAATTAATCCCATCAGGAGCGGTCTTGCAAGTATGGAAAACCATAACCTTCAAGGATTATGATTCATCCATGTTTAAAAGGAACAGTCAGGCATTAAACCCAAATTTTATTACTGAACGTAATAAAATCCCTGCCCTCTGGCTTAGTGCAGGGGAGTGGGAAATGAAGGAGTATGAAGCAGATGATGAGCTCTGCTGTGTCTTGCTGAAGTGGCTGGGCCAGTTACTGTCTTCACAGATTTGTTGTGTGGGCAGCAGAAGCAAGTGATGTTCTGGCTCTTCAGCTGTCACTGGTCTCAGCCAGGTGTTCTCGTTTGAGTTGATACCAGGGCTCATTTGTGTTGAGCAGCAGATGTTGAGGATCACTGCATCTTTTTTTTTTTTTTTTTGTCCCCTTGCTGTGGAGGGTGGTGCCTTCTGCAAGTAGGGAGGAGTGGCAGCTAGGGGTACTACAATTTGAGACTGTTATGCTGAATTCAACAAAGCCTATTTGAGAGGGAGAGAGTAAGCTTTGTAGAACATAAAAATCTCAGGAAAGAGGGAAAAAGCAGAAGCAATCAACATGTGTTTTTTCAAGTCCAGTATCTTGACACACTAAGCTCAGGTAAGGTAGTTGGCTGTAATTGTTTTTCCTTTAAAAATAATTCTTGACAATTGTATATTGAGTCATGTTACTGTTCCTTTTTGTTTCTGTGTTTGGGCTGGTCCTGGCTAATAAAGGGGAAGTGTTGAGAGGTATCTAAAACCTTTTTGGCCTTATGGTCAATCAGTATTAGAATATAAGCTATGTAGCAGCTTAAAGAGAACTGTGGTAAATATGCAGGATCCGCATCAGCGGGGTCTCCTATTGCATGAGAAATCTGCTGTTTCAGTTGAAGCTAGCTCTAAAAAGACTGTTAATTCTTCATCAGTACAAATCCTGTGAAAAAAACTGTCCATTGCAGCATCATGTTAGATTTGTTTGTTAGATGTTTCTGGTCACACAGTGCCTGGTAGCTTTGTTTCTCCTGTACCTTTCTTTTTTCTTACTCTGCACAAAGCAAAAAGCCCAACAACAGTATACCCCACAGTGTGCAGGTTATCTCAGCATCTACAGAGATTGACTGTGAAAGAAATATTGAGCTATCTATACCTTACTTATTGATGAGTCTCCTAACTTAGAAAGTATGGATTTATACTTTGTATTTTTGTAAATAACTCCTACATTATCTCTGTTCTTTTATTTTTCCTAGCAGCTCTCTGGTTTTGCCTTCCTGGGAGAGCATTGAATTAATATATTTCCTTATCTATTATTTTATTCTGAGACTAGCTTGTCATAGCCTTAGTATTTCCTGTCCTCTGAGGATATAGCATTCTCTTATCCTCTATAGGCTGCAGTAGAAATTGCTGTGGTACATAGAAAGCCTGCTAAAGTGATTAGGAAGTCTAAAGGTTTTACCATTAATCCTCATTAGCTTCTGTTCAAAGGTACACATCTATTTCTCCCTTTGGCATGAGGGCCATTTGCAGTTGAATAGGCTGGTCAGTGTTTTTAAAAATGTATAAAATTCATAATAAGCAAGTTGTAGGTTGGTACAAGTTGGTTCCTATTGTGTCTGAGAAAGTACAGATGCAATCAGGCATACTGAGAGTTACCTGCTGTCTAATCTCGGGCTAAATCCAGAATGATTTTTCAGTCATTCATCTAATACTACCCAGAAGTCAGTGAGTTGGTCTCTTAATCCCCAATGGATTAATTTAGGTATCACATGTGTTTATATATCCCACTAATCCTTTATATGATCAATCCTACTTTAGGTTTTCAGTAAATAACTTTTCTTTTAACCCCATCAGTTCATGCATACAGCTTCTTTGCTGACTGTCATTTGACTGTCTTGTACCTGCACCAGGGAACCACGTCTGAGTACGTAACAGCTCTGGATAGGGAACTGGTAGCAGTTTGAGCATGATGTCTGGGTGAAACTTCCATCTTTTTATCATTTTTGTGAAATACAGGTTGCCAAATTTGTCTTCAAAGTAATCTCAAACTTGCAACTAGATTGGAAAAAAAGTTAATTAAAAAAAAAAAAATCAATAATAAAGGAAAGTTAGTCAAAGACAGACCAAAAGTTTGCTGACCTGTGTATTACAAGTATAGCCAGTATGTGGGATATCAAGCTGTGTCTAAAATACTAAGATGCTTAAAAACGGCAAGAAGCAAGGTTGCTGGTAAGAAGTTAGGTATGTGTTCAAGCAGATGTGGTAATGCTAACCAAGCTCTATCATTTGTTCAAAAACAATTTGGAAAACAAATGTAAATTGCTTAAGGTAGAATTATTAGTTTAGCTTTCAAAAAAGCCTAGTGTGCATCAAAGCAGCTTTTCTTGTTTTACTAGACTCATCTGATTATATGTTTTAGGAAAGTTACTCAGACTCTGTCAGGGTGAAGTACCTGTGGCTTATGTTGTGCCTGAAATTAAATAACTTCTAGGAAAGTGAGGTTGAGTAAACAAGAAATAGGGTTAGGTTAATGCTTGCAGTAGGGCCAGGCTTCCTTGAAGGAATGAGTTGATGGCCATGAAATGCCCTGGGAGAATTTGTGTTGTGCTCTTTTGGCAGATGTGGTAGAAGCTGTCTTCCCTCTTGTGTTTGTAGCAGTTACTGCGTTTCTGTGTTGCTGGTGAGTGAAGTGGTGACAGAGTTGTATTTCATATTTATAAAGATGACTGTTTTCTCTTTTTCTTTCTGTAAAATGGGTGATATTCTGTTCTGTGAATAGATGGAGAGCTCTTAGATGCTGTTAAGTAAGTGGAGATAATGGACGTTGTCATTTTTTAATCCTTCAAAAGATGCAATTGTAACTTTAGTTTTAGGGATCTAAGCTTCTAAGACAGTCTGGACCTAGAAAGAGCAGCATGGCATTTTAAATAATCTGTCTTAAAGCCTTTTAATAAAGGTGTCTGTATATGTTTGGCTTTCCAGCAAGAACCAAAATTCATTTGGTATTGAATCCATGTAGTGTTTTGGTAGTGTTCCTGTTTGCATCTTCTCTATATTTAAAGTCAAGTGCTGGTAAAAACAAAATTGTATTGTTAAGACTATGTGCAACCACTTCTTTATCTGCCCTCCCTCATTTTTTAACAAATCGAATAGTGGTATAAAGGATAACAGTGTACCAGCTACTGCTCTGTCTGTTATTTTACGGTGATAATATGACAAGGATTTTAAGGGAAAAGATTCCAAGGAGAGATGCTATGTTTCTTTAAAAGTCATATACTGTTATTACAAATCGAGATTGAATGTGGCAGGTAAAATGAGGAAAAAATATTTATATTTACTTCAAGTATGTGTGAATAACATTTGTTCTTCCTAATGAAAACATGAAGACCAAGTATCTTCAGCAAATAGCTGCAAAAAAAAAAAAAGTGGTTCTTTTCATAGAAGAAAGCATGATCATTTCATTCATAGGCCCACTAAAAATAGTGTTCCATCATAACTTTCTGAGCTTTAAGCAAGCTGTCTTGTAAATAGTATAATCTCAAAGAATTTTAAGTGTTACGTGGACTGATTAGAAATCTGTCTTAAGGATCCAGAACAGAGTTGTTATGTTAACTTTTTCTGTTCTGTGCCATGAGGAACTGCAACTTTTTGTCTTTGCTACTTGTATTCTGCATGTTTTTTTTCATTTCACATTCTCTTTTACTAAGTAGAGCTTGTTTTTTCTATCAGGATCTCCTAGTGACAGAGGTAGTGCTATCTATTGCCTCTCAGTCTAAATTGCTTTTGACTTTGTTTTATGTGTGGGGAGTATGGAAGTACAGATTTGTGTCTGCTGCTTTCACACTTTGTCATGATTTTCTTTATTGTTGCTTAAGAAAAGTGACAAGCCACCATTTGAGATTCAGAGCTTTCTTGCTATGGTAATACTTTTGCAGCTCTGTAAGTTAGGACTGCGTTGTTCTGCTGCGAATATGGAACTAGTGTCTTGTATTTTCATTGACTAAAGTCAATTTTCAATGTGAATGTTTTCTAACTTCAATTTCTAGTAGGACACTTGGATTTTAGATATCTTGGAGTATGTTTAGTAACTTTTTAAGAGAGAATACTTTGAAATAAACCTGCCCTGTGTTTTCCTGTGAGCTTTTTTTTTTTTTATCCTTATTATTAGTTAGTAAATGAGTCACTAGAAGCTCCAGATAGCCCATGATGGTGATGGTAATAACCTATTTAATTTCGAGGGAGGGGAGGAAAGGTGAAAGAACTGTTTAAGTCCAGTGAGCTTCTTTTCCAAGCCTGCTAACATATTTTGTTTAATGCTTTGCTTTGTCATGCATTTGTGCTGTTGCTGAAGAACAAATTCAAACTGAGAAATGTGATACATTTGCATAATGCTTATGATTTTTTTTTCTTTATACATGAAAAGAGATATGAAACCTAGGATAGCACAGCAGATAAAGCGGTGTAACTGTGCAGAACATTATTAGAATGAAAGTTAAGGGTAATAAATATTTCTGAGAATAGTACTCAAGTAATGTAACTAGTGGTTACGGGTATGCCAGCTTTGAATGTAGTTGAGGTTGTGTTAGCTGAAGTGCTAACCAAGCTGAAACAATTTTTTTGCAAATACCAGGAGCTTGGGTTATAAAACAGAATAATTTGGATTGCAGAATGTTAAACTGGATATCACAGCCAAAATATGGTAGCATAGGAGTCATGAGCAGAGTATGAATATTGAAGGACACAACCTTTTCAGGAAAGCTAGAAGTAGAGGTTATTGAATAGCACTGTAATACATGATGCGTTGCCTTAATAATTTAGGGACAATGTAAGTGAAACAGAAGCTGCTTAGATCGATGTCAGTTCAGTGAAAGATGGTAAGAGCTTCTGCTGGGGTGTTGGTAGGTTTCTGAAGCAGATGCAGTGTTGAATCGGGAAACAACTAAATTGTAATGGCGTAAAGATTAAAATTACTGGATGCAGTGTGAGAGACTACCATCATGCATATCACCTGGAGACCAGGTGTTGGTGATTATGGTAGGAAAGGCCAAAATATTGTGGTTGAGAGGTCTAACAAATTTTTTTAATTTGAAAATAAAACATGGGGCTAAGAACAGGGGAGGCTGGTTTGGAGTACTGTAGTTTCAACTAAGATTTTGTGTATCTTGAGTATTTAAATATTTTTGGTCCTGTATGTTTTCCTGAGAGATAGGTTTGGGGAAGGACTGGAAAACATTCCCTACGGAGGAAGAATTAAAAAACAAAACCAAAACTTGGCTTGCTTTGAAGCTTCCAGTAAAGGAAAGAAGAGAACATAAATCTAAGGTAAAGGTCAGTGTTGGCATAATAACGTAGATAATTTGGACATTAAGACATTTAGTCTGGAATTCACAAAAGATTCGTGCCATTAAACCAGTCAGGTGCTCGAACAACATTTCTTTGGGAATATTGAGACAACGCTATCTAGCTGCTTTTAGGTTTGAGCTCAATAATATGTGTTGTGAAAAGGATTAGATTCTGATGTTGCATGTAATAGTAGGTTTGATAACTCAGAGGTCTCTTTCTCTTCAGTTTTTAATATGGTTGGACTAATCCTGTGTGTACAGCGTGTGCTCCCTGGGTTCCATTGACTGTTCGGTGTCTGCTAGAAACAGTAAGTAACTGGTTGCAGTCAGTTTGTCTCCGAGGACTATCTCTACAAGCTTTACAAAGAGTAACTTTTTGTTACAGTTTCTTTTGAGGATTTAATCCAAATAGGTTGAAATGTCACTACAAGACTAAAAAAAAAAAAAAAGTTGCCCTAAACTTTTTGTTTCCATGTCGAGAGAAATGTTTTATAGCACTTCAGGCCTTTAAAACAGGTGATGTTATAACTGACAGGTTCCTGACCCTTGGTAATTTTTTTGTGCTTGGAAGATAATTGTAGGAACAGACTTTCATTCTCACACATTTCAAAAGCAGCAGCACAAAAAAAAAAGGAAAAAGCAACAATGATACTACCCCTCCTTCACCTGCCAAACCTCCAGACTTCACACCTCTTCTGTCCACCTGCAGACAAATCTGATGTGACTGATCTTGCTGCTTGTATTAATGGCAAGTTGCCTATGCATTCCCCCTACAAAATGATTTGAAGTTAATGTTATACTATTTTACTAGAGCAAAACAAAGGTTAAACTTGTGTATTTTGGTAGAGTAGGTAAAATCAGTTGATGTATCCATAAACTAATTACATTAGGAAAGTGTTTTTTGGGGAAGCAAATAAACAGTAGATGTCTTAATAAGAAATCTTGTGGGTCTGTGTTACTGCTTGGGGAGGGGTGGGGAATAATGTCTTAAAACCAAAGAGAAATGTTGGGCAGAAGTTAAAGCTTGGGTCATGTTTCTGTAGAATGAACAAAGAAAGTGCCAACTCAGTGACATTAGAAACAAAATGCCAGATTTCAGTCTTCCATTTATTTATTTTACAAATCTGTATGCTGAGAAGGGAAGGAGGCAGTTAAGTTGGAGAAACAACCAGAGAAGCTTGGCACTGTGCCTGTCCTCCAACTAACATACTCCTAATTGCCTGACTGCCTTGAGGAAATTAAGGAAGAAATCAGTTTGAGTCATTTATGGATATTTTTTTTTTGTCTCCCTTGTAAGGTACTGATATACTATAGTGAATTTGGGGGAGAGGGGAACCACAACAACCTGTGCTGGGTAAATTGAGCGGAACGCTTTTGTAAAATACTGTTCATGTGCATGCATGTGTGTGTGTGTGCTTGCAGACTGCAAATTTTAAGATGTTCTCAGGGAAAGGCAACAGCTATTTGCCAGCAGAATTCAAGTTTCTTCAACTTTGTCTAAACTCCCGCATGAGTTGCTTTTCTGCCTTGAAGCAAGATGGACAAAGTAGTTTAGATTAATGTTTGAAAATTCAAGAATGAGGGAGGGTAGAGGAGGAATCCTGAAGCCACTGATGTTCTACTTGAAATAACAGTTTTAAGGCTGTTATGCATCAATTGTAGAAAGTAGTCCACTCCACTAGCTGCAGCGGAGCTGTTGGTTCACGGAGCAGCCACCTTACCTGGCTTTGTTTAGAGAGTTGGAAGAAGCTGTGGATGGATCATAAAACTGACTCTCTTCTGGCCTGGACCCTGCGGTTTGAGTGTACTGCCTTCTTAATCTCTGTTACCCTTCTAGATCTGCTAGCAGCTCCCACACAGGACTCTCCACAGTCCTTCACATACATTCTCTCCTTCCTATTCCCAACAACTTTAGTTACTCTTCCTAGGCCAGACTCAGTCACTATTTCAGCTCTAAACATCGACCCTGGTATTTCTCCTGCTTGTCACCTTTAAAGTGCATTGGCATATTTGGTCCTTTCTTTCTCTGTCCCCAGACATTCCTTTTCTTTGTGGTGTCCTAGTAATAGAATCACAGAATAGTTTCGGTTGGAAGGGACCTTCAAAGGTCACCTAGTCCAACCCCCCTACAAGGAGCAGGGACATCTCCAGCCAGATCTGGTTGCTCAGAGCCACATCCAACCTGGCCTTGAATGCTTCCAGGGATGGGGCATCCACCACCTCTCTGGGCAACCTGTTCCAGTGTTCCACCACCCTCATGGTAAAAAATGTATTCCTTATGTCCAGTCTGAATCTACCTCCTTCTATGTTAAAACCATTTCCCCTTGTCCTATTGCAACAGGCCCTGCTAAACAGCCTTTCCCCATCTTTCTTGTAGGCCCCCTTGAGGTACTGGAAGACTGCTATAAGGTCTCCCCAGAGCCTTCTCTTCCTCAGGCTGAACAGCCCCAACTCTTTCAGCCTGTCCTCACAGAAGAGGTGCTCCAGCCCTCTTATCTTCGTGGCCTCCTCTGGACTCACTCCAACAGGTCCATGTCATTCTTATGATGGAGTCTCCAGAGCTGAATGCAGTACTGCATGTGGGGTCTCACCAGAATGGAGTAGTGGGGCAGAATCCCCTCCCTCGACCTGCTGGCCACGCTGCTTTTGATGCAGCCCAGGATGCGGTTGGCTTTCTGGGCTGCAAGTGCACATTGTCGGGTTGTGTTGAGCTTCTCATCTGTCGTCACCCCCAAGTCCTTCTGCTCGTGGCTGCTCTCGATCCATTCTCCGCCCAGCCTGTATTTGTGCTTGGGATTGCCCTGACCAATGTGCAGGACCTTGCAGTCCAGTGGTTACTCTCTGGTGGCTCTTTCCACAAAATCTGCAGACTTTGAGAAGTGTGTCCTTGAGCTGCATGTTTTAGAAAATTCTTTTGCCTCACTTTCTTGAGTAACATTTTTATTTCATAAGTTTCCTAATATTCCTGATTAGTTAATAGAAAAGAAAGCATCCATTCTGAAAGATTTAGATCTTAAGAGATTCACATCCATTAACGTATGCAAATATAGTTAAGATCAAAATAACTGCAAGTCTGCAGTGATGCAATGAAATTGTATTGGAATGATGCAGTGAGGAGGAGGAAGATAGTTCATTATGGTATTATTCAAGTTCGTTTTAGTGCTGAATTAATTGTATTGTTACATAGTGACTCTGTGTGGGTATATTCTTCTCCAATATCTGGCTGTATGTCACTAGCAAACACTGATAACTGCTCCAGTGCTGAGTGGGATTGAGTTTAGTCCAGCACTGTTTTTACTTGGAAGGCATCTTGCTCAGAGTGTGTTTATTGTGTGGAGCCCCTTTCCATAGGCTGTGAGACCTTCCTGCTGCATCACTGCCTACTGCAAACACCTGTTAAAAGCTTCATGTTACCCAGATTGGTCAGAGAAGCTTGCTCAAACCTCTAGCCAGGCTGTAGGTGTTCTGCGTTGCCTCTGTGATGACAGGAAAGCAAAGAATGCAAGTATGACCTGTTTGTAACCACCGCTGCAGAGCTTTGCGAGCTGAAGCTTTCTTTTTTGGCCTTTTTAGAGTAATATTTTTTTTTTTTTTGTGATTTGGGTTTATTTATCCCCTTCGAAGTTCTATTTCTCTGCTTCAGGCTGTTTTCCCCATTTATTCTTGCCCAGAGGGTGGTTTAGAAGCTGAGAATCCTTCGAAATATGTAGGTCTCATTGAAATGTAGGTAATACTCTGTCAGCTAGATGTTGAGCAGCTTTTCCAGACTGGACAATCGGGTGCGATTTCACTAGGGCTGGAAAAGAGGCAACTACCAACCAGTCACGTCCCAAAGCAAGCTCAGTTTCTATGCCAAGGGGCTTGGCTTGTACTTTTGTGCACCTTCGGTTTTCATCACAGAAACATTCAGCCCTGGACTGTCTCCAGTAAAAATCATAGTTGTGTTTCATGTTTGGTACAAAGCCATTAGTTTAATTCAGACATACCTGTTTTGAATTGATTGTTATCGTACCACTGAAGTCATGGGCTCTTTACCCAAATTCTTCTGTACATGAATAACTTATGAAATCAGCTCTTGAATTTTGTGTTTTGTGTATAACTGGGACAGCCTTGTTTTACTTTAAGTTATTGCTGTGAACTTTTTGTCTTTGCATGAGGTGTTTAATCTGAAAAAAATATAATTTTAGGTGGGTTTTATGTAGCTGAGCTATTTGTCAGTTCCAACTTCTTAGACTAAGATTGTTTAAAAAATATTTGCAAAACATTTGCCTGTGACCAATTGTAGCTCAAGAGATTAGTGTCATGTTACAAAGTAGATAACTGTATGCAGAAACCTAGCTAAATATATGGCTCTGTTGTCCAATTAATAACTTATGACATAAGATTTAATTTTATTTTGCAGATTTTTTTTTTATTGCTTCCTTGGTGTTTCTAGCTAGTGAAAAGTTGCATATTAGCAAAACTAGGTAGTGTAATGATGGATATTCAAGAACAGGAAATCTAAGTTTACTTGAGTGAAGTGTTATGCTTCCCGAATTGCCTGCCTGCATGGGAAGGCGTTAGTAGGTTTTTGACCACCACGCATGGTGTCTGTGTTGCTTACAGGTTGTAACAGCGGGGAATTCAGCAGTCACGTAGGTCACTGTGGAATAAGCCAAGAAGGAGAGCTTTTGTACTTGCAAATATGCAGGTTGAGCAGTCCTAATCTTAACTGAAATACGTGTGTGAGGAGAGCTTAATCGTTTTCTGTATCGTCCTTTGGCCTTGGATTCAGGTTTTGGTTCTAAAATCTCACCTCTTACTTTCTTCTAATCTCTTTTCACTTTGGGTGAATTTAGGGAGATTTCCTCAGCAGCTTTGTTTAAAGAAATTGTGAAGCTTGTAAGTCTTCTTGAGATGTCTTATTCATTCTTTAGAATACATAAACTTCATTCGTATCTGCTAATTGAGAATATGTTGTTAATCTTAAAGCAAAAGGCCAATAAATTACTTAGAATTGCTGCAGCTACCACATCAGTATAAAGCAGCAATGTCCTCAGTGGTTTTCGTGTCCCATGAGTTTTGTTGCGTTTCTTCCCCCCATAATTTTGTTTTGCATCTGTCCCTGAATATTCCCTTCCCCAGATGACATAATAGTTTCTGCTGAACTGAGACTCCCATTGCATATAGAAATTGAATCATTATTATTGAGACACAGTTAAAATGATTTATTGCTCTTCCTTAATGTAACAGCAC